>NC_051176.1:201484236-202150996 GCF_013339695.2 Rhipicephalus sanguineus | reverse complement strand
CAGTGGAATGCTCTTCGTATATCTGTCGCATCTTTATTGCGATAGCAATTATATGGACAGTCTCGGCTGGATTTTGCCGTCGCCGTCATGCACCGTATATGTATAAGTATATATATATATATATATATATATATATATATATATATATATATATATATATATATATATATATATATATATATATATATATATATATATATATAAAAGCCCCAAAGAAAAATAATTCAGAAAAATGCTTCCGAAGCGCGGAATAGGACCAGGGACCTCTTGCTCCGCAGCGAATGGCGCTAACCACTACGCCACGGAACGCAGGTCCTCCACGTAGCTAACGGCGAGCGTTATATACACACCCTTTACCGCTGGACGGACTCAGAGACGGTCGGCGCTTATAAGCGTTTCTTCATTACCAGCGAGATGGCGCTAGGAGCGCGACGGGCGCATTTAAAAGTCGTCGGCGAACTCGCTCGCTTCTTATATTTGCGCAGCGAGAACCTTGGCCTTCCGCTGTCTTCTTGCGCGGTTTTCTCGTGGTGAGGGCAAGAGGGATGTTTCAATCTTTCACCGTGATGTCCGCGCTCATGTTACGGAGCGTACGAAAGTCACTCGAGCTCAAGAGACGCCGTTAAACGAACAAACAGAAGATGAGCGCGAACTATCAAGTGTCACAGCTTGACACTTGAAGCACGCTAGTTTCCTTCGCTGCTTCGGCCGCCTTTGCAACAGGAGCGCTGTTCAAACTGAGAGTATCCACTGGCGAGCTTCACTTCGTATAGCATTAGTTTCTTGCTATCGCATTAATTGCTTCGCCCTTGCGGCGAAACTGTGATTTTTTTTGTTTCTGTTGCTGTTGTTATTGTTACAAAACTTTTGGAAACGTTACTTCGAACACGATACTGTATACGTTCGAATGCGTATAGTTGAAAAGTGCTTCTGCAAGGAGAAACCGATGTACGGAGGAGCGTAAGATTATACGCGCTAGTGGCTTCGACGCAACTATATACAGGCAGGAGAAGTGAACTTTTGTCAACACTTTCCTTTGAAACGGAAGCTAAGGACCATGTATGACTACGAATAGGCAAGAACACAAGGTATCACACCTTGAACAGTCTAGCGTCTGGCTTTCTCCTAACGACTGCAAACACGAGACTATTCTGCCGTTCAGCCCACGCACCGGATCGAAAGTAAGCACAGCTGAGCAGGAAAGCTGCGTCTACGAAATTTTCATCCGCTTGCCAAAATCCTTTTCCCGTCTCGTCAAGGACGAAGTCGTTCCGATGGTAAAAACCATCTACACCGTATCTGGTCTGTTGTAAGATTTACTGCTCAATGCTTATACACTTCTTGAGTTCATTGCTGGACCTGCTTCATAGCTTAGAATAACAGAGAGCTGAGCTAGTTGGTAAGTATTCATTCCAAAAAGACAGGGCGTGCAAACACGGACACAAGTCTTTTGGAATGACTGCTTCATAGGCTGCTTGCAAGAATAAATTTCTTCCGTACACTCGGGGCCGAATTCACAGAACCGCAAGTGCCTGATTCGTCGGGTGCCTTCGATTATCTATCTGCGATCTCACATGAAACTATTCAACGTGCGCCCTGTTTAGCGAACCCATGACCTGCAGCGCCGCACCCGTTCCAGGAAGAGCACCACCAGAACACGCCGTCGTATAGCTCAGCAAGCAAGGCGTCGCACAGATATATGCTCGAGGACGCGGGTACGATTCCCGGCCACGGCAGCCGCACTTCAGTGGGGGCGAAATGCCGAAACATCCTCGTACTTATATTGAGGTGGCACACATTCAAGAGCCCCAGGTGGTCGAAATAAATACGGAACCCCCTATATATGGCGTGCCTCATAATCACACGTGGTTTTTGGTACGTAAAACCTCATAAATTATGTACGCCACTGAAACGAGCCTGTGTAGATGAATTTGAACCGCATTTCAGGGAGGTGCTCCAGCCCTAGTAGTACGCTTGCTTTCATTACACATATGCATCAGTGCAGCTCGATCGCATGGCGGAATACGAGCGCCTTCATCGCGTCCATGAGTCGAACCTGTGACCTCGTGCCAGCCAGCGCTTGAACACACAGTCTTTGAAACACGCCAGCGGGCTTTTGTGTGGCTACGTTTGTCGACAAGTGAACAAATGCGACATTTTTCTTCCCGCTCCCTTTTTTTTTCTCTCTGTAAATAGCGCAAGTTGTTGAACAAAGCTAACAAAGTAGATACGGAACCGATCTCGCGCACCCTGACGAAGTACGGTTTGTTCTCGATAAGTAAAATGGAAGTTTAAACTTCGAGCACTCTTACGGAATGCGCACATTCGTTGAAAAGGTGCGCAAACGAATATTAAATGAGACCCGCAATTTTCTCACCCGTTATGGCTTGAACAGAAGAGGGGACGATTATCGCGCGCAACAGTTACGGGACGAAGTATATGTAAGATGATAGACGAAGCAGCTGTCCTGGCACTTCGTCCCGAATTACGAGCTGTTTGTCCCCTCTTCCAATAGCCAGTCTGTAAACGTTTTATTTTCTTCTTATTTTCAGTGAGTGAAGCCTGAACGATAACTCTGTTCTGTTGCTTTTGTGACGCCTGAAAATGTACGCCACAAGATACAAATGGCGGTGACCAGTCTGGTGCAACTTCTTCTCTCGTCTTCATCACGTTGGCTTCCTTTACTGCACTAGATGGGCCAGCGTGCGTCAATCTCAGGGACAGCTATCGCACTGAATTCACGCTCTATCCAGTTTGCATTAATCTGCCGACCTTAATTGGGACAATGATCAAGTTCTCGCAAATACGACTTGCCTGAAATGGTGCGTGATGCAGCAGGTGCGCAGTCATGCGCAATTTTGTCCGTTGTGGAAGTCATGCCGTTGGAGGGTTAGGTCACTCCCTTGAGAACTTGAGCTTCTTTTCTGCCATCTAATACCACTTGATTGGCAGTAGGTACGTAAAGTGGATTTTCAGAATGAAATGCTGGTATAAGGGCAGCAGGCTTTTGCCACCACGCAGGCCACGGCAGTGAAGGATCGTTGTAAAGTACGAATCAGCATATATGCACAGTCACGTTGAAAGATAGGTGACGCAGCGCGTGGCTCCAGAAAAGGACGCGCAAGGGCAGACTGATTTTCGTGCTCCTGTGTCCGAGAGACACGCGCTAACGCTGTGCGATGGCTCCGTCCGCTCCTCAGGCCGGTGCCAGTGCACGACCAACGGCTACTTCCCGCACGAGACACAGTGCGACAGCTACTACGAGTGCAAGAATGGCACGGTGATACAAGGTTTCTGTCCCGACGGGCTGGTCTTCAATGACGAGTCCAGCTACAAGCATCTGCGCTGCGACCTTCCATTCGACATCAACTGCCAGAACCGGCCATACTTGCGTAAGTCTCCGAAAGGATACCCCCGTATCCCTTCGGCTAAGCCCTGCACTGATCCTCACCCACGAACCGCCCGCAAAACACACATTCCCAAGACTAGACCCCCTTATACCCTGTCTGGGCTTCAAGCCTGCGAGTGAAAAGAGCTCAGAGAAATTCCCTGTCGCCGCCCCGCATGGCGGCTCCCTAGCGCAGGCTGTACATATCCTCCCCCCATCCGCCCCCGCTTTTACCTGTGCACGCTTTGCCCTTGCTTCATGCAGCATATGAGAAACAGGGAAGGTTAACAGGAATGGATGTCATTTTCAATCTTGTACCGAGGAAAAAAAAAGAAAAAAAAACAGGAAGAAAATAAACATGCTCTCCAGTGACTGAACACGTCTGTCTATATTTTTCTTTTCAAGTAAGCATCGGGAATCCGTCACACATTTTTGGGCACCTCATCGTATCGCATGTGCGCGGACGGTTCACGACCATATCGTATGACAGATACTTGCCCACGGGACGTGGTAGCCGGCGGAGTACCGACAAAAAACTTTTGCCTTTATTTGTTTCGCTTAATGGATAACTGACGGTCCATGAGTTACGCTATGAAGTCTCTATCACTCGATAGCGCCGTCAATAAAAATTTACATCAGTATTTGATGCGAAAAATTCAAAGCGCGTGCTTATTGCAATGCGGCTTCGGGTTTGAAGCAGGCTTCATCGTTGCGTGCGTAACGGAAATCGGTCAAGGGGGTATTACAAACCACTGGCGCGTACGTCAGCCAGATCAGTTCACCGGTCGCACGGCACTCTGCGACCATTGAAAGCAAATCAGTAATTTTGTATAGTCAAAGATAATTGTGTGCCGTTTGACAACCAATATAAAGACAACCTACCTGCTCGTCTCGGCGTAGTCTAAAATTAAGAAAAAAGTATCGCCGTGTAAAGTTGAGAAATGGTATTTGAAGCCTTGCAAAGGTGTAAACGTGTAATAATTAAACAAAGCAAAACATACTCTATGCCGGGCTGCTTTCGCGCTGGGCGAAGTGAGTGCGAAGTGGCCGTTGGTTCCTGTAAGCGGGATGCGCATTTCTTCTATCTGCTTAGGACTGTATAGATAACGTGTCCTTATTTCGTTTTTTTTCGTTTTTTTTTTAGCTATATATGAGTCATTCAACATGCGCCTTCAAAGGCTGGCCCAGCTAGATTGTGCAGTGATTCAATGACTCAGATTCAGCAGTTTCAGCGCTTTCAGTGGAAAGAAATAACATTGTTCGGACAAGCGAAAAAAAAGTATCATCCCCATCAGAGAGACGCTTGAGCCTCGCTCAAATAAGGTAATCGCGCTAAAGTGCGTGAATCAACACGGTTACGACCTACTCATACCAGCAAAAAAAAAGATGTCAGCCCCACGAGAAACGACTATATAGGCTTAAAATGTAGTGTATTTCGTAAATATAATAAGTCTTTTATAAACGTTTGTACTGAGTATGTTGGAAATTGTGCGCGGCGCGGACAGGAAGACGAAGAAGGATAGTGGAGTGAAGGCTGGACTGTCGTTGGACTGTTCGATGTGTACGCCATGTTTAAGACGGTATCGCGCTGAGCGCCAATAAAGACTGCAGAGGGATTTTCCCACAGGGTATACGTTACACACCGTCAACGTTTACACCCATGCGATATTTATGGAGAATGAAGCTGTACTACCTGCATGGAAAGCTGGGTGAGTTGGCACGTATGGGTGGATGGGAGGGGGATGCGCGCATGCATGGGCTGCCTGTATATAGATGCATGTGTGTGTGGGAGGGGGTACGAAGTACGTGTGCATGTATTACTGATTACCAGGCAAGAGGGGATGCCCCATTAATTTTCTGCGGAGGGGCACGGCCCTCCGAATACCCTGACTTTAAGCCCTGCCCTTACACGTGTAACTGTGTATCAGCGATTAATTCGCATCTCGAAGAATGTTGTGATGCGAGCGAATGCTGACAACGTTGGGCAACGACCGCGTTCGTTTACTTTTGTTGTCGCCTGCTGTGCGATATCCGCGTCGGGAGTTCACGTTGGTCAACCACGGAACCTCATAGTTTGAAGCTGGCTCTCTCGTTGAAACTGTTTTCGACGACTTTCTGGATTTTGTGCTGACGCCGGCAGAACGCGACGGCGTACTGCGATATGCTGAGCTCCCCTTTTTAAATGATTTAGATAACGCGATAACTGAAGGAAGGTAGGAACATGGGAGAGGGGTGTTAACCAGTATGCTACCCTGCACTGGAGAAAGGATATGAAGTTTCTGGAAAACTATTAAAGGCCCTTAAGCGCAGAAAAGCATTGATCGCCACGCGTTATGTCTATCACAGGCACGTCCAGCGCCATTCGCATTGGACGTGAAGACATAGGGCGAAAATGTTGCTGCTTGCCTGGTTGAGTTGATTCTTACCTGTACGAATTTGACAGTTCGGGCAATTAAAGAAGAAACGCCGGAAGAAAATGCAAAGAAACGGTTGAAATGACATTAAACTATTGAAAGGGTGTAGCGGTTCATTTATCGCCGAATGCGCAAAAAAGAAAATAAAGAAATAAACGAGAGCAAGCGATAAAAAGTAACCCTCGCAATATATCATGAAAAGACTCGCATGACCCATAACTTTCATATATCCAGTAAGCCAGCATGACATGTGGAAACATGCCAGTTTGCATATCATGTTTCGTATTGACTTTTGGATATCGGGGTCCTGAGACACGTGTTTTTCCCGACAGAGGGATATATGTCGAGCACAGGTTCCTTAGCACTGCCCTCGTTGTACGCAAATAGTCCACTTAAATAGCATGAACAAGAAAAAGTTTTGCTGAGTGATGTTGATTCTCTCAAAGATACCGAGCCAACGGAGCATGTGAGCGAAGGTTTATTGTTTTATTTTTATTTGCTCTGAACCCTAGGCTATGTAGAATATACGTCACTTATACAAACGAAACGATGGCATGTATTATCATTGTCCGATTTTTATTTACTGTACCTATACTCAGTGCCTAACGTCATTGGAAAACGTGATCACTGTAAAGGAAGGAGCATATATCAAAAAGGAAAGAAAGCTCGTGCGTGGTGCCATACGCCGATACTTATACGGCTGATGGCCAGAGAACTCAGCATGCCCTGCGCTTGCAGAAAACAAGCGGTAAAGACCGTGAGCGGCGAAGGTCTTCGGGGGCATTCGCTATACAGTGAGCGCTGTCTACGAAGCACAGAGGTCTTTGTGGTCACGGACGCCCAACGCACGTCCAAGCCAAAACATGATCTCGCCCTCGAATGTTCGGGGTGAAAGGAGAAGGAACAGAAGGACATGAGACTGGTACGCATCGGCTTTGTAAAGAAATTCTCAAGAATACAGTTAAAGCGAGCGTAATTATCTTTTTAAAAGTAACGCTCCTTACTTGTCTTCTTCATTGCCGATTTGCATGGAGATAGGAGAGGGGCAGGTGCGTGTCGAAGAAGAATGGATGACACGGCCGTGTTTGAATCAATGATGTCATTGTTTAGTGTGGAAGCAGGCAGCTATAGTAAATGCACGCGTCACGGGGAAGAGACAAAGCAGGCGGCGTCGGGTAATGCATTCTACGGCCTCGAACGGCGCTGCATGGCCTCCCGCTGTTTTGGAGTTGTACGCATATAGGAGTTGTGCTTTGAGTTAAGAAGGGAGAAAAGACACCCTCATATCAGCGCCTATAGCGGGACAAGTGGGTCGCCCACGGCGGGTCCAATTCTGGTGGGCGCGCATATGCATGGTTCAACAGCTGCTCGCGAGGAGCGTCTTTGGAGCTACGCGTCTGCCTGTATATTACAGAACCAGCGCAGGGCGTGGGCAACTGCCCCCGTCGCTGGGGTATGTACGCGGATCAGACCAACTGCGGCAAGTTCTACAACTGCGTGGACGGTCACGGTTTCCCCTTCGACTGCCCCGAGGGACTGGCCTTCAACGAGCGCCGCGGAGTCTGCGACTGGCCCGACCTGGTAGAACGCTGCGACGCCGAAGGTAAAGCACACGTTTTTTTTTTCTTTTAATATCGCTCTTTCGAATTGCGCTCAGGCATGCGCGTCACAATTCCAGCCAAGCGCGCATATTTCGGCAAGCAGCTGATTCTTGTACGCGGAACCTGACCGTTAATGATTTTCAGGCTGTCTTCAACGTTGTCGCAAAACAGCGTTTGTTAGCTTCAGTTACATTAGAACTTACTATAGCTTAACAGTAGCGTTATGGACTCAGTTCGATCTTTTATTTTCTCGTGGAACGAGCAGAATTGTTCTATATAAAAAACGTAGCATTAATTACATGACTACTGGTTAAGTGCCAGAAATTGTTTGTGCTGTTGAAGCACTCGTACAAAGAAATCGTGGTATACTGTGCACGGAGGCACGCTTCTAACTAAATTTGACCCGAGTCCGCTTAACCTAGTTCGTGAGAAATAGTTGCGGGCCTACAAAAAGCAAGCCGCCCTAAAAGCAGTAGAACGTGATGAAACCTTAACGCACCTAAACGTGTACTTCGACTACCTGCTTGTTTACAAGTTTCAGTTTTGTTCTTCGTGAGGCGTGGGTAGTGGGATGCATTGCAAAAGTTGGACGGGAATTGTTACATTGTCATTAGAGTGGTCCTGCCTAAGCAATATTGAGTGCTTGGGGATACGCTTTAAAGTTTACCGGGAGGAAGGGTCAATGCCGCTAGCGTCGGCCGCTATTCATTGTTAACCGCATACAACAGTTTTCTTGTTTGTTTTTTTCGCGGACCACGTCGGTCCACTCTATCGACCGCACATGAGCTGAAGATAGTGATCGATAACTGGCCAGTGTGATTGAAGGACCGGTCATCGGGTTGCATGTATTACTGCTCTAATTCATTAATCTTGGGAATTTGCAGTGCTCAGGAGAAATCGAGTTTCATAAAACATTGGCCATCCTGCGCAGCACCTCATACACTTTAGCTTTGAGTACTTGCATTACGGCGAATCGGTTATGGCTATCTGTATCTGTATATTACATCGGATCATCAGTGGCCTTTACCAGCGTTCTCTTTAAGCTCTCAGGTATGCAGTGTTTGACATCGTCACTATAACAGTAGTGCCTCAGCGGATGTCGGTCGTCTGACTTCATCATAATTTGACTATTTATGAACAGCAGATGCGTGCCGTCACGATGACTAACTGTACTTCACAAGAACTACACCTAATGTGATCGTGTGGTTTATGATAACACCACCCAGTCAAAAGTTATTTACCGGGTGATAAAGCTTCAATATGTATAAAATGCAGAACATTTTTATTGCGGTTTTGGCATTATTTTAGCTTTGACACGTTGCACAAACCTAGTGAAGGTGGGCTTGCATGTTTAAAGGGCCACAAAAGTGAAACAATGAATGAATTTAGACGGATAAGTCATGCTTTGAAAACTTTACTATTTCAACATCATAGGTTTATTAATAGAAGAGAAAGTGAAAGCCAGTGTATCATCTTAAAATTTAGCGCTGAAATCAGCACATAATGTTTGCGTGACATCACCGATTTCAATTGCTTTTATGTCTGTTTTTTGTTTGTTTTTATCGTGTTTTGGCCTCATTCACTCAACAAAATTTCCTGATACTTGGTACGTTAAGCCTCTGGCCCCCTCAGAGGCCAGTGTACTTCATTTCTACCGACTAAGAACTCTGTAGGCCCTAGCAGACGCCGTTAAAATCTATGACGTCACAGCGAGTTGTTGCGGGAACTTAAATGTGACGACGCCTCCTCACTTTTTTTTTTTTGCGCGCGCGCGCTTTTTCATTTACCGAGCGTGTTCTCGCGGCAAGCGTTGTGCTTTTGTTATTGTGAAAGGGTAATTTACTCATACGAGAAAAATCGTTTTCCTCTCTTTAATGATCAAATCTGCGCTTATTGATGCGCTTTGCCTCGGTACATACAAACAGTACAGCAAAGCCAGCTTGCAGTTTTCAGTGTCCGCTGCATATTGTCAAGTGCATTTTTCTTCAATCTCCATCTTTGCGTGCTAGAGGTGCCATGCTGTTGAGCACTTAGAAATTCATCAGCGCTGTAGTGTGAAGAAAGTGTATCGAAAGGTAAGCTTGCGTATAAGTTAGTTGTAGCTGTAGAGAGCGAGTACGATCAATTAGTGACTATGTACCACTTAAAACAGTAGTACATTAAAACTCTGAACGTGTTGCACTCCCGCCGTGAACGACGGACAAGCGATTCTTGCGAACTGTGAACGATATACATCTGGTGTCAATATTCCTGCAGCGTACCTGGGCTTCCAGTGTCCCGAGCCGACGGCGTACGAGCTCCAGGACTTCGTGAACCCTCCGTACGCACACCCGCGCGACTGCGCCAAGCACTTTGTGTGCGTGGCCACGTACTACGGCAAGCGACTCCCTCGTCTCCTCTCCTGCGATGACGGCACTGTCTTCAACCCCTCCACCAGGACTTGTGACGACCCCGTCAATGTACCCGGCTGGTACGTCGCGTGCACCTGCTAAACCTGCTAACACACTTCCTGGAGACTTGAACGCGACCTCTAAAGGAATTTGCCTATGTGATCCTTTACTCAACGGTTCTACCAGACTTGTTTCATTGCAGAATTTAGAAATTAGATGACTCAGGAAAAAAAAAACAAGAAAAACAGGTATCTTTTGGAATAACGTATTTTCTGAACATGGAAGGAAACAGATAAGCAGAATGGAAAGAGGTTAACCAGAAAAGCGTCTGGTTGGCTATTCTAACTGAGGGAATGGTTAAGGGGAATAAAAAGGTAAGCGAGGGAGGGGGGGGGGAGAGAAAATGTGCGGTGCATTTGCGCATTCGTGCGCGCCTGCATTACTTAGTAAACGGCGTTCGCACAGGCCAGTCGTCTTTTCTGAGCGTGGAAAGCCAAAAAAGAAATACAGTCAAACTTCATCCAACATAGTGAGGTTGTATTTAGTCATATCCTATAAAGCTAACAATGGTGTCGCGCTTTTTTTAGTAGGCTGTAAAGATGCATTCGAACCAGCATTTTATCTCTTTTTTTCGGTGTCATGCTGTGCGCAATATCTCCGAAGTTTGTTGGTCTCCTGAGCAGCAAGGATGACACCATATGAGGGAAAGAACTAAGGATTACGTGACAAACCTCATGCAAAATATACCGGCCAAACTATTGGTCGTGTCATGGTAAAGTTTAGTGAGACGCGCCACCGTGCTGGGCGCGCTCAGCGCATGCCCTCGCAAAATGACAACGGCCCGACAGCAGTGTGCTACTCCCGCACTCGCGCATTGCAGCGAATACGATGAGCGTAACGACTGAATTGGCACAAGCATGTCAGGAAAAGACGAGCCCAAACGTAACATGGCCATTATTTTAGCACGTAGTGGCATCGGATTGCTTCTTATCGAAAGGTAACAAGGGGAACGACGTAAAACAATAGGAGCTTATAGACTATTTTACGGGTGGGTTTCGGTGCCGCCATGTTGGGCTGTTTAACTTGTCCTTTCTTATCTTGAACAAGTAAAAGAACAGCGCTACGGTAGTCGTATACACATGAAAGCGGTTCGGTTTGTGCATTCGGCGTTTGCTGGCCTTATCAGTTCACGTCACGAGATAGAAAATAAGAAAATATTCGTTTAACAGCCCAAGGTGGTGGCGCCCACATGTCTTACGTAACATAATCTATAGTGCGCCCTTAATTGCAAGCGATGACTGTTGTCTTTTTTTTTTTTTTTTTTTTTACAGCGAAAACTACTATGGTGCACAGGAGGATCCTTTCAACAAGCGCCAGACCGTTCGGCGCCAGGGACGATGAGAGCGGACTGCTTGGCTAGATCACTTTGATCGCATTTTCCTGACCCATTAAACTGTACACAGTGTTCTCCCTTCAGTCACGCCCTTTTTCTGCATGTCCATGGATGCGCAGCAAAAGGCTGGGAGGTTCGAATAAATTTTAAGTTTCATTAAGTCAAGCTGTTGGCGTTTCAGTGGTGCGCATAATTTCCGAGCCTATATTAACGACGACCAACACGCTGCTGCCCATTAGCGGTGGTCAGTGTAGTTTCGACTAATATTTCGTCGAAAATTTTGGTTGTCACTCCGGGCACCGTGTGCTGTTCGTACACTCTAAATCAGGTCCCGCTTAAAGTGCTAGATATAGCCAGGAAACCGGGCATTTTTTCCTCTGGTTTCCTCGATATAACCAGCATTTAACCAGGACCTGATTAAGAGTGTACGGGTTGTAAGCACTCTAAAGGTACGTCTCTAGATCAATGTGGTAAACAGACGAAACGTTCGGCTTATTCTCTCTGATCACTTTGCTACGCTATGAGAGAGTGTGGAATGCCCCGTGGCCTGCGTTGAGGTGTTCACCTATTTCTAACGTTTCTCCACTATAACACAACTTTATTTACATGAGGAGCACAATGATCGCATCCATGCATATATACACCGATGGTTCCGCTACGGCCAGTAGCTCAACCGCCGCAGTAATAATTCAGGCAATATCTGTCAAAATGCAGCTGATGATATACTACGCAACATCAACTATACAGCTGCTGAACTAGTAGCCCTTCGTGCAGCTCTTCAGTTTGTCACAGAAGAACCACCTAATTCGTGGTCTATCCTTTGTGATTGCAAAGCAGCCCTATACAACGTTTGCTTTCCGCTTTACGTCACGGCTCACATGAGCAGCTCGTTGCCGAAATCAGGCACGTTCACCATGAAGCCATAGGGAAATGACACAACATAATATTCCAGTGTATACCAAGTCAGTGCGGCATTCAGGGCAATGATCAAGCGGATGCAGCTGCCCGATTCGCCCACGATGGCGTCAGCAGTGTCGTCATCTGATTATCAAGATCTGACGCAGCAAAACGCCTTCGTGTGCTATCACGTCATTTAACGCTTGACCAGTGGGATTCACCGACTTTTACAAGTCCACGCGTATACATGCCTTAGCTCCAGATCTTCAATTACAGGTACTATCCAAACTATCACGACGTGATTCTACCCTGCTCGTCCGTATTTGGCTTGGAGTGGCATTCTCGAATGCATATTCATTCACCATTGGAATGGCCTATAGCTGTGTGAACTCTGCGGGTGCAGCGAAATCATCGCGCACCTTTTCTGCGAATGCACCCGTTTAGACACCCAAAGAGCAGCCCTCTCAGCCACATTGGGCCAGCTAGACAAGCGGCCTCTCACAGAAGTCAAAATCCTTGGGCACCGGCCTACCCGGTCTTCAGCGCGAGCGGCTATAAGGGCGTTGCTGCGGTTTCTTCGGCAAACCGGACTGAACGAAAAGTTATGACTGATCTCACAGAATTCTTTTAGACAGTGTACTGTGTAGTGTCGTTACTGCCTCTCTCTTTCATTCTTTCGTGCCCCCTTTCCCCTTCCCCAGTATAAGGTAGACAACCGGAGTGTATTCCTGGTTAACCTCCCTGTCTTTCCTCTACCTTTCTCTCTATCTCTTCTACACTATCCGCTGACCGGCTGGCCTTTCAGCTGTCCTCCCGCCTCGGACATCCAGTAGACAGTCTCTCATCGGCCAATCTTGGCGCGAATCAAACATCGCTCTTCGGTAACGCACGGCAGGACATCGAGAGCGAGCTTTGAGAAACCCGACTGAAGACGGCGCAAGTTTGAGCTTATTTAACACAAGTAATTCATGCAGTTCATTAAGGCAAGCAGTTTTAAGCTGTCTTCCAACTATACAGCGCGCCGTTACATTAAGCTGTTCCCGCGCTGTTTTCAGTATGTATGACACGTGTGCTATACGTGCCTGGGCGAACGCTCTCCTCGGGCCGTCGAGCGCGCGCTCTGCGTCCGCGCGCCGCTGCCGCGTGGCGGTGCTGTGCAAGTAGACTACGGGAAGCTGGCGCTGAACGGCCGCCCGCATCACGGAGCTCACGAATTCGCGTTTGCATCCGAGTTTAATTGCATTTGTGCTTCTTGCAGGCTTTCACAGGTACAGGGGCATGGAAAGAAACGCGAACATAGCGGCGCGCTGTTTTCATCACGCTCTAACCGTGGTGGCAATGAAAAGATGCTAGATGGTCTTTTCTTGTGTCGTGGATGATGTCGTCTTTTCATCAATCATCCAGTCTATAACCACTTGAAAATAAATGCGAAACAGCAAAGGATGCAGATGCCACATGTTCGCGTGTCTTTCCATCCCAGCTGTACGTATTACGCAGGCAGTCTGTCAGGCCGTGCTGCCGGTTCGATACTTGCACTCGAGGTTGACAGTATTCGCGTTTTATTTTCTATTTCAGGCTATTGCAACCGCCCCAATGCCTTATTATGTCATACTGGTGTTTCACTCTCCAAATGGAACTGAAAGAAATCGATCACGATTGTATTTTTTTTTATTTCCCTTTATTGATAAAGAAAAAAAATCGCACAGGGTCCCTTATGCATTCATCTAAGACGACTGAAAGGCGAAAGCCATCTTCTTCTTTTTCTTCTAGTCAATTTATTGAACATTTCCTGCCTCCCTTCGAGATATTTCTGCGCCTAACGTGGTTTTCTCACAGCCTCAAGGATCGAAGGCAGTGCAAGCTTTTTGCACATCAGCGGAGGCATGCACTGCCTCCGTGATCAGCTCATTTTGACCAAGCGAAGATGTAATATGACGACGTCACGTGATGTGACGTCACGATGATGTCACAAAATTTCATTTGTGACGTCATATGATGACGTCATCACGTAATTACTTTTTGCATCCCTCGTGCTGACGCCGCCGACCGTCAATTTTCGCGTTTGATCTAAGGCTTTCGCCTTAATACACTGTTCGGCTGTCGTTCCATGAAATTGCAGCTGCCGCTGGTGTTCGGTAGAGGTGGCTTGCAGTAATTAGGCGGGATAATTGGTCTCCTAATACATCTTCAACAGGGGCGTAGCCAGAAAATTTTTTCGGGGGGGGGGGGGGGGTTCAACCATACTTTATGTATGTTCGTGCGTGCGTTTGTATGTATGTGTATATATACGCCAGCAAAAGTGAAAAATTTCGGGAGGGGGTTGAACCCCCCCCCCCTGGCTACGCCCCTGATCTTCAACTACACGAGAATATGCAGCCGTCGTTACGACGTGAAGATTTCATAGGATATAAGAAGCGGCGGCTTAAGAAGGATGCAGTAGCGCCCGGTTGCAACAAATGTAATTCTCAAAAGCTTTACGATGGGAGCGGGTGGTCGCGTATATTCCTGGAAGCAGTCTAGTGACATTTCATGCTATTTAGCGCATGAACTCCAGGCTTGCGTATAGTGTGCTACACCAGTAGACGGTAGCACGCATCGGGGAACTTTAAGCGCCCAAGCTTTCAGTATTAGAACGTGGCAAATGCTGCTTTCGAAAGTCGACTTTCACACTGTCAAAAACCGACTCTCAGTCAAGCGAACGTAACGGTGACAAAACAATTCTCCGCGCATCACATGCGCTCTCTGGTATTGGGCTAGCAGACGACGCGCGAGCGTCTCGATCAAATAGCCGCGAAAGACACGCGCCTTCGAAATGGGCTGGTTGCCCAGAACAAGTGCTTCATGATTACAGCTTACAAGTTTTAATTATACTTTAAACACCGCGAATACAGCCGAAAACTGTACCATATAGCAGCTCCGAATGCAGCCACGGCATTCGTTTCCGCGAGCGACGACGCGATGGCAGGTCTACTACGGTGGCGGCGCCCGGCGGCTAAACGCCGCACTAACGCCGACGGTCGGTTCCCATTGCGCTCCGCTCCGGGAGCGACTAAAAAGCCACCAAAACATGTCCGCGTTGCCAGACCACTTTTTGGTGCTGTCCCTAGGAAATTCCAAGCGAGATGTACCTAGCCTAGTCCCGTGGCTGTGCGTGCGAGACGTCGATCATGCGATTTAACCATGGAAATGCAGGTGGCTTGATTTAATGGACGCACGAATTAAGGTGCATACTTGCTGCTTTCTTTGGGAAGGGCCACTTTTTGACTAAGGGTTACGCAGTTCGCAAGGAGGGGGAATCAGTTTTGTTTCAGCTGAGATCACTGCGCAGGCGTAGTCGCACAGTCCATTAGGTTTCATTTTTGTGTTAACCTTGCTGCCGTATCAAGCGCATTAGTTTACGAAGCTGGTTCTTTTTGGACGACGAAGTTTGAGACATGATCGGAACATGAGCTGCTGTTTGGGCCTTGTTTCGTGGTTCCAGAAAAGCCAGCTTTTCCCAAAAGGCGCCTTAGAAAAACGTTTAGCTCCAATATTCCGTGAGAGTCACCGAATAATCAATATTATTGCTTGTTTTAAACAAATGCTTGTGGCGATCGAACCACCACGCGAACGAGCATCACGCCGAAGCCGGCCTCCCTACTTGGAGCACAGTATGTGTGTATTAGGCGCAGCGATGCAGATTGCTTATTTTCTCATCTGATCAGTGGAGTTCCCGGTGCCTACCGAACACATCGTGGTGATGGATCTAGGCCATCCTCAACCGATATATGTCGCATATGCATGCATGGCTCCCATCGCATGCGTGGGCCGTGCGGTATCAAGCCGATATATGAAACACGTGCCATTGTGAATAACCTTTTTTGCCTAGCTGTTCTTAATGAAATATTTTTTTTTCATTGCTGTGCTTTTCACATACTCTATCATCAGTGAAAAGGAGTAGCCGGTGCTATACAGAAGCACCAACATCTCCTAAATATCATATGACGAAAAAAAGTATTTGTTTACGCCAGGAAAATCAATGCTCCTCACCACATAATGCTTCGCTGAACCGACCAATGTGTTACGAATGCACACTGTCGGCTAAGTGTATATACAGTAAAACTCGCATACATCGGAATCAAATGGCATCGCTAAATAGTTCGATATACCCGTAATTAAAAATGCATAAAATGCCTGTCTGAAGCTTAGATATAGTTGGTACATGTCTTGATATATACTGAGTACGCGCAGCTCAATGAAACGAAGACAAGAGGAGACACATAAACGACATAGCCAGTCTATGTCGTTTATGTGTCTTCTCCTAGTCTTCGTTTCATTGTGCTGCACATACTCAGTATATATCAATAAATATTAATGCGTCTCTGACTGTCCCTCGAGACAATTGTTCATTCTAAAGCTGTTGTGAAGCCGTTGAAGTTTTCCCATTACTTATTCTTCATCAACCTGCTCGTGTGAAACGTGCACGTATCGGACCAGACAACACTTTGCGCCACTGAAGCAACCTGGCGATACGTCTTTCCGGCAATTAATTGCAGCCGCAGGTAGCAAGCTTCACAGCATGGCATTTAGTTTTCGTCGCATTACACCCCTGTGTAGCGGTAAAACTTACAAAGCAATTCCTTCATTGTGGAGCGCAAAGAAATCTGTGCTGCGCACGCCGCGCATATTTTGACTCGTACCCTGCTTGTTTACGCCATGCTTGCACTGCCCCTTGGATTCAATGCACTATGTATTTACATTATATATACGTGCTACAAGATGACAGATTCACTACAGTCAGCTTTATGGCACTGCAGCTGTGTTATGCCACAAAGCATGTACTGTGCATCGACGATTCGTTGTGCAGCGAAGCCCACCCGCAGGGAAATCGTAACTGCCACATACGTTACTAGCTGATGCTTTGTCTTCTTTAATTACAAAAAAGGCGCCCACGCAGTCTCCATGCAGTCACCATACGAGCACGCAAACGTCTAATAAATGCGCAAGTGCATAGTAAAGGTTTCTTCAATTCTTCTATCTGCCACGCAAACGAATTAGCAGCAAACCTCTACATTAGAGAACAGACCAAGTCACTTTTTGAAATAGCTTGGAATAGTGTCATGGAGAAACTTAAGTATGCCAACAGAGATTATTACAAGATACCAATGAATCAGGTGGTCTGAAGCGTGCTCGCATAGGGAACTTTCTGCACAATTGCGACGAGGCGCCGCTACGGATGTCTGCATCAAACGCCAGCTGCTACCTTTCAGGTCAAATAATAAATGCGCAGATGATGGATTTCTTAGCACTGCTGATAGTCTTAACAATCTGTATAAATTCAAGCGAACACTCGCGAGGTAACATAAAGCAGGGCATACACAGACATTTTAACGCAAAGCACGCTCTCGAGTGCTTCAAGTTTCACCTCACTTGACGACCGTCGGACACATTGGATTCGAAGGGGATCGCGAAATAATTCGATATATCCATTATTATGAATCGAAAATACGCCAGTTGCTTCGAAGCCGTAAATGTTTTATCAACCACTTTGCGGCAGCGAACCCTTCTCGGCCACGAAGGGCTAGAGCTTCACAGCGTGACGTTTAGTTTTCTTCGCATAACGCCACTGTGCAGCGGTGAAGCTTAACAAGGCAAATCCCTCATTCTGGAGTGCACTGAATTATACCATGCGCTTACATCGGAACACCACTGATACCTTGAAGAGTGAACTTGTTGGCTAGTTGGTTCAACATAACTTAAGGGAGCAGTGCGAAAGACTGGGACAGAAAAGGCACACATACACCCACACGTAGCGCAGTATGTGTGGTTGTATGTGTGCCTTTTCTGTCCCTGTCTTTCGCGCTTCGTCGTACTTGAGGCTGCTGGTAGTCTTAGCAATCTCAGTCACTTCTAAGCGCATACTTGCGAGGTAACACAGATATACAAAATCTTTAAAGAAGACACGCCATCAAGTTTCAAACAAAAAGTTTCAACTCCGCCTCTCTATCTCTGCTCTCGTCAACTTGACTAGGGAATTTCTGGGTACACCACGGCGCTAGTTTTGCTCGGCAGCACAAGGTAGCCAACATGAAACATGCTTACACCGCTAACATTGGGTGATGTTTAGGTGGCTTTTTAGTCTCGTGCCTCCGCTCCTTCGCCCAGGCACAGAAAAATAGAGGAGGCGCTGGCTATACATACCATGCACGAGTCATCGCTTTTAGACTTAACGTGTATCTTCTTGACTGTCAAAAGGCATCCGTATGACAACAAAAGTGTGTAAGTATATTGCGCTGTCCTGAGAAGTTTATCACTGGAAAATATTTGCACAAAGATGGCGAACCGGTTGTGTATGAGCTTATCCATGATAGCAACGCACGACAAAACGAATGTACGGAAAACAATTAGACGGGACAAGCTCTTCCTTCAATGGAAACCTTAATGGAAGCGAAACGTGACATACATACGAGGAACAACAAAAAACTAAAGACAACAAAGCCAATAGCCACTATAGCGCTTCAGTAAGGGTCGGTTAAATACGAGGTTACATGGACAAGTTACGAAATATGGATAAGTTTTATGGCTCTTCCCTTGTCGATGTGACAGAAGGCTGGTCAACACACACTCTTCTTTTTTCTTATCTGTTTATCTGAAAGGATTCAGTGATCTCGCGCATGCGTTGGACCTTGTGCTTGGCGATAAATGTGATGTTACAGAAGGCTGGAGCGCGCATCCACAATCACGGAAACAAACGGAACGTCGGAGTGCCTTTTAAGCTATTTTCATGATAACATCGACGAACATTCGCATAATGCCCTGTTTTCCCAATACACACCTGGCCACATGACAGAGGACACTAATTTTTATGCACCACCCCGGTACAACAATCTGAAGGTTTACTTTAATGTGATTCGTAGAGCGTGCATTTGAAACTGTCCTAGCCTCGGGCATAGGTCAATTTCAGCGCACACAAACTGCCAATTGTTTTTGCAAAAAAAAAAAAAAAAACTGCATCGATCCCATAACGTTCTGCAGCCTTCATCAAACAGTGCGTACTCTATAATCGCGACCCTTCTTTTTAACTGCGGATCTGTTTATGCTCGGAGCAGGGGCGTAGGCAGAAATTTTCTTTCGGTGGGGGTGGGGGCACCTCCTTGATCTGAAATGGGACACGGTCAGGCAGATGTGGTCGAGTGCCATTTCGTGCTCTGTATGCCTTGGCAAAAAACCGCGCGAGCAGACAGCGGAAGGGCAAGGTTCTCCCTGCGCAAACATAACAAGAAGCGAGCGCGCTCGCCGACGACTTTTAAATCCACCCGTCGCGCTCCTAACGCCATCTCGCTGGTAATGAAGAAACACTTATAAGCGCCTAGCGTCTCTGAGTCCGTCCCCGTTAGCTACGTGGACGATCTGCGTTTGGTGGCGTAGTGGATAGCGCCACTCGCTGCGGAGCAAGAGGTCCCTGGTTCGATTCCGCGCTTCGGAAGCATTTTTCTGAATTACTTTTCTTTGGGGCTTTTATATATATATACATAATTAAACATATACGGTGCATGACGGGCGACGGCAAAATTCAGCCGAGACTGTCCATATAATTGCTATCGCAAAAAAAAGAACTTAGTGAGGAAGGGAGGGGAGGGGAAGGGGCCCGGGCCCGGTGAGCCACCCCCTGGCTACGCCACTGGCTCGGAGAAACCTCGTTAGTCGCGAACAAAAACTATCATCATCATGAAGTGCGCGCGCTCTCTTCGTCCTCTTCTTCATGTTCTGCTTCGCTCCCGGAACACGTGCGCCGATTTGTCCGGCGTGGGATGCAATGCAGAGAACGAGTACAGAGAGAGAGAGAAAGAAAGAAAGGGAAAGAGAGAAATATAAAGAAAGAAAAAGAAGAAAGACAGAGAAAGAAATGCACAGAGAGAAGAGACACTTATTATAGACAGAAAGAAACAGACACAAAAAAGAGAAAAAACAGAGAGCGAGACAGAAAGAGAAAGAGAGAATTAAAGAAAGGGAGAGAAAGAAATAGAGAGATAGCAAGGAGGTGGGAAAGGGAAGTGAGAAAGAAAGAGGTTCTTGATGGAAAATAGAAAGGTGGGGGAGTGACACAGTAACTGTCTCTCAGTCGAGGACACCACAACCGCGTCACTTTAGGGGAAGGGGATAAAAAGGAAAGAGGAAATAGATGGTGGGAGGAAAGGGAAGAGTAGGGATAGGATGAGGGAAGAGGGTGAAGCAATGAAGTCATGTATAGTATAGTATATCAAGGGGGAAGGGAGGTGAGGTGAGGAGGAGGGGAAAGGGTAAATCATAGCATAGCCATGTATAGAGCAGCGTAGCAAGGGGCGGGAAAGGGAAGTGAGGATGGGGAGAAGGGAAACGCCACCGTGGCTCCGTTGTTTCCTCATTCTTCGCACCGCTATAGTGCGTAGCTGCCCCAATTTTTTTTATAGTAGAAGAAGTGACGGGAGCTTCCCTCATATGGCTTTTTATCGTCTTCAGTGTCCTTATCGAAACAATGGCACATGCTGCAATATTGTGGAAGCATGATTGGAAGCAAGACAAAAAACAAGAGTCAGCTAACTATTCGTTACTATAACTAGAAGTTTGCCGCTTTGACGCTTTTTCTGTCCATTCTTTTCTTCCTTGGATTTTAACCTTTCGCCGCTTCCCTCCTATGGCTGTTACTTCTTTCCCGAAGTGTTGTTATGACCGCAGCCCTAATTTGAATATTACCGGTACGTTCAACAAAGACTAAATACTGATCCACAAACCGAAACACTTTCTTAGTGAGTTGTTCCAAATCCCGCTTCTGTGCTCTGTCCATTTTAATAAGGAAAGTGCCGCTTGTGACTAAAGCTACCTTGGAACATTGTGCAAATACCCGAGGATACGGGCAAATGTATGTCCCAGAAACAAAAGTGAAATCGAGGTAAAAAAAAAGAAACTTTCCACTAAATGCCACACCAATATATATGATATATAACAATGACAGCGTTTATATATATACATATATAAACGCTCTCATTGTTATAATCTGTGGTTAAAAAAGAAAGAAAACACGGAAAGGGACACCACACTGGAGGTCTCACATCAGCACTAAAAGGCGTACAACGCCCTGGGTTCGCAATCACTCATAAAACTGAAACTTGTCACTGAATTACTGATGATAAACGGATCATAAGTTGTTTCTGCAAGTAGCTGGTCACTACATACTGCGTTCTGACACAACGGCGAGGATCAAGACCTCTAGAATGTGTTACGGTAGAGTGCAGTGGTTCAAGCTATAGAGATCAATCACTCAGCACAAATTTCTAGTGAGGAGCAGTGGGAGGCTGCCTTGCGCAGCTCGAGGCCCGACGTGGGCTGAGAGGAAAGAGGAGGCTACTTCAAATAGTTCCTCTCCCCCACCCTCTGTCCCATTGCCCCTTCCCTTTAAACAGGGACAAATAAAGTTGTTTATTCATTCACCCAACATAATTATCGCTAAGTTGAATAATCAGGAACCCGTGTTTGAGTGCTCGTTTATTCACAGAGATCCCTTCAGAGTCGATATATAAGATGTTTGTGAACCCTTTCAATGACATTGTCACAACAAAATGACAACAAACGAGCGTTCTTTACGGCCACTATACTATAGAAGACGCCATAATAGACGCCACTAAGAAAAAGCTCGACGAAGGAGCACGTGTCCTGAACAGTACTGCACCGCGGTTCAAACCTGAACACAACATTTCGCCGCATCCCTAATGAAAGACGATTTATCTTCATGTGGGGCAAGAGAATAAATGTTACGCGCAATTGCTATAACTTCTCAGTATTTGAAAATGAAAACTCTGACAATGAAAGCAAAAAAATCACAGTTTCGCCGCAAGGGCGAAGCAATGAATCCGATAGCAAGAAACTAATGCTATACGAAGTGAGGCTCGCCAGTGGATACTCTCAGTTTGAACAGCGCTCCTGTTGCAAAGGCGGCCGAAGCAGCGAAGGAAACTAGCGTGCTTCGAGTGTCGAGCTGTGACACTTGATAGTTCGCGTTCATCTTCTGTTTGTTCGTTTAGAGGCGTCTCTTGAGCTCGAGTGACTTTCGTACGCTCTGTAAAATGAGCGCGGACATCACGGTGAAAGATTGAAACATCCCTCTTGCCCTCACCACGAGAAAACCGCGCAAGAAGACAGCGGAAGGCCAAGGTTCTCGCTGCGCAAATATAAGAAGCGAGCGAGTTCGCCGACGACTTTTAAATGCGCCCGTTGCGCTCCTAGCGCCATCTCGCTGGTAATGAAGAAACGCTGATACGCGCCTGCCGTCTCTCAGTCCGTCCAGCGGTAAAGGGTGTGTATATAACGCTCGCCGTTAGCTACGTGGAGGACCTGCGTTCCGTGGCGTAGTGGTTAGCGCCACTCGCTGCGGAGCGAGAGGTCCCTGGTTAGATTCCGCGCTTCGGAAGCATTTTTCTGAATTATTTTTCTTTGGGGCTTTTATATATATATATATATATATATATATATATATATATATATATATATATATATATATATATATATATATATATATATATATATATATACTTATACATATACGGTGCATGACGGCGACGGCAAAATCCAGCCGAGACTGTCCATATAATTGATGGATGGATGGATGAATAAACTTTATTTCGGTCCCTCGGAACGCGCCCTACCACGTTGCGGGCCGCTCCCACGTCGGAACAGAAAGACCAAGTCTCTCTGCTGCGTCGCGGGCCCTTTGGACTGCCCATAGTTGTGCTTCGAGTCCGGAGCTTGTAATAGCTTCTTCCCATTTTGACGGCGTGATGACTTCGCCGCCGTGTAACGCGGGGCACCGCCAGAGCATATGTTCGAGATTAGCGATATCTGCGCATAATGAACATGCATTAGTTGGCTGTATTTCAGGATAGATCTTGTGCAATAGCGCGGGGTTAGGGTACGCCCCGACTTGAAGTAGCCTGAGTGTCAGAGCCTGTGGTCTGCTTAATTTTCTGTGTGGTGGAGGGTACTGTCTCCGCCCCAGGTAAAATGTTTGGTAATTTCGTTATACGAGGTGGGCGGGTCCCGATTCTCCAAAACCTCAGCGCGCCCTCCGGTAGCTACGCGGTCTACTAGTCCTCGCGCAGCTATGTGGGCCGACTCATTGAGATTGGGCGGGGCTCCCTTGATCTGTCCCATGTGAGCTGGGAACCAGACGAGTGTGTGTGGCTCGATGTTCTTGTCCCGGAGGATCCGCAAGGCCGGTTCCGAGATGGTGCCCTTGGCAAATGCTCTAATCGCTGATCTCGAGTCGCTGTAAATCGTGGACCTCTTGTTGTCCAGCAAGGCTAACGCAATCGCAGCTTGCTCCGCTATTTCGGCTGCTGTCGTCCGGACCGTTGTCGAGTTCGTGATTATCCCCTCATGGTTGATGCTCACTGCCACATACGCCTTCCCCTCGGGATACCGGGCCGCGTCGACGAAGCAACAGTCCCCGGCCTGATCGTGAGCCCTTTCTAAAAGAGCCTTTGCCCTGGCCCGTCTCCTACCATCGTTATGCTCGGGGTGGACGTTTCGCGGGATGGGGACAACGGTGATTCGTCCTCGCTGTTCACGAGGAATGCTGCAGAAGCGAGACTCGATTTCCGTCGCTGGAGTCCCCAACTCCCGCAGAATGTTCCTACCGGAACGCGTGGTGGACAGCCTGGCGAATTGCGCCCTCTCCTGAGCCTCCGCAATTTCTTCCAGCGTGTTGTGCATTCCGAGACGAAACAGTCTCTCCGAGCTTGTGTACATAGGGAGCCCGAGAGCTCTCTTGATGGCCTTCCTGATTAACGTGTTGAGCTTGTCACGCTCCGCTCTCTGCCAGTTGTGCATGGCTGCAACGTAGGTAAAGTGGCACATCACAAAGGCGTGCACCAGCCTTACGAGATTATCTTCCACAAGTCCCTGTTGCCGGTTGGCAACCCTCCTTATAAGTCTGATGGCATTGTCCGTTTTTCTGGCGAGTCTTGTTACCGTCAGGTTATTGGAGCCGTTCGATTCTATAGTCATACCCAGAATCCGGAGGGAGTCCACCCTGGGGATGATGCAGCCTTCACCTGTTCTAAGAGTGATGCTGATGTCCTCTACTGGCTTCCAACCTTTCGGTTTGGGGCCCCTGCGCTTAGGCCTGTACAGCAGGAGTTCCGATTTCCGCGACGAGCACCGAAGACCAGTCGGTTTTAGGTAGTCTTCCGTGACTTCAATAGCTTCCTGTAGCACCGCCTCTATTCGTCCATCGCTGCCTCCAGTACACCATATGGTAATGTCGTCGGCATAGATCGTGTGGTTAATTCTGTCGACTTCGGACAGTCTTTTAGACAGACCGATCATGGCGAGATTAAAGAGGGTCGGTGATAAGACTGGCCCTTGTGGCGTCCCTCTGAAGCCAAGCCGGACCGGGTCCGAAACTAGGTCGCCCATTTTGAGAATAGCCTCTCTGTCTGTCAGGAATGATTTCGTGTAGTCGTGGAAGCACTTGCCAAGCCCGATACACGAGATCTGACTCAGCACGAAGTGGTGGAGAACGTTGTCAAATGCCCTCTCCAAGTCCAGTCCCAGTATTGCTCTTACGTCCCTTGTGTTGCGATCGATGACTTGGTCTTTGATGAGCTTCATGGCGTCTTGCGTCGAGAGGCCCGGCCTGAAGCCGATCATATTGTGGGGGTAAATGTCGCGGTCCTCCAGGTATCGGGAAACCCTGTTCAGGATGGCATGTTCAGCCACCTTACCCACGCACGACGTGAGCGAGATGGGCCGGAGGTTGTCGAGGCTGGGAGGTTTCCCGGTTTCGGGATGAGGATAGTGGTGGCCGTCTTCCACATCTCCGGGACTCTACCGCTCCTCCACGCCTGGTTGATGGCATCCGTCAGGTACTCCACCGACCTGTCATCCAAGTTTCTCAAGGCCTTGTTCGTGATATCGCAATAAAATAATGAAAGAAAGAAAAGTGAAGTTTTCGATGCGATAGATGCAATAAACACCTTTCTGCAGCTCACTGGGTAGGTGACTACATTTATGCCACCCCGTTTCAAATGGACGCCAATAAACATCATCATATCCGCTTGTAAAGCGTCAGCCCCGCATAACCAAAAAAATTACACCATATCCCGCTAAAGGGGACCATGAGGCGATGCGAAGCCGGAGCACTTGCACGATCGCGTTCCGTTGGCGTTCGTTGGGCATGCTACCGACCTCGCGTCGTGGAACGCGAAGAGGGACGCTACGCGCGTTATATCTTCCATCTAGCCTGGCTGTTAATTCTCACAGGGCGAGCGGGGAACGCGGTCGACAGGCGGGCGAGAGAGGGGCAGCGTAGGAGTGGAGAGAGAAGAGGAGGGGACGCGCATGCGCTCGAGCTCATCGCGGCGTTGCGCAGGAGAGAATTTCGGCATGTCTAGCCCGCGTTTCAGAGGAAGAGTGGAAAGGGGGAGGGGAGAGGGGTATGGGAGAGGGGAAGGGGATAGTGAAAGTGGAGAGGGTGAGTGGAGAGGGGGTGAGTGGAGAGGGTATGCGCATGCGCAGTAAGGGTGGTCACGCCGGACACCACCACCACCGGATTGAGCTCCGCCTTAAGATACTTCGCATCTAAAAAGAAACTCGCATACCAATATTTGCGTGACATACACACAGTATTAGGGGCGAAGCTCCTTAAAGGGGTGGTGCCACCAAATTTGTGGCTTGCGCGTTCTTTGCTGTAAGCGTTTCCTATAGCTCCAGGAAGCATGATGCACGCAGCAAGATTCATGTATTCTCGCCAAATAATTTAATATCGCCTTTTGATGTCGACAGCTTTCGGTTTCGGTTTCTGGGCGCCGAGGTTGGTCAGTGACGTAGAAGTGTAGGAGGCTTGGTCACGTGACCACACAAGGCTGTGACGCACTTAGCCAGGAAGCGTTAGAAACGCGGCGAGTGATGTAGCAATCGATGCTTTGCCGGTACTATAGTGAACTAGAATATATTCTAGTTCACTACAGCCGGTACGTACGTTGCGGAGGTGGCGGAGGTCCGGAGGTCACTCACGTCACTACAGCAGATCTGGTGTGACGTCACTACAACTTTCGTTGCCCTTCCTACAGATCTACGTCAGAGTTGGCGCGCTAGCGATGGGTTTCCATCGGGAGAATGGACATTTAGGTACACTTTGGAAGTGAATTAAAATATATTCTAAACGTTTGCTGTGTCCGACCCTTCGTGTGGAGTGTCCTTGCATACGGAGGAAACCCGCAACAGGCTTGTTAGAGCCTCGAAATTTGATGGCACCACCCCTTTAAGGCGGCACCCGTTATTCCCTCGTCGTAGTGCGTAACCAGTCGTAACGCTAGTACCAGATCTTGACCTCCAAGGTGGTGCCGGTGGGAAATTTTTCCTGTGCGTTGTTGAACAATAAAAAATTCGCAGCGTGCGCGTTAACTAAAAGCCGAATTCTTCTGTCTCTCATTCCCCATTAGTAGCCATTGGCATGTTCCAGTAGGAAACGTTAGTAGAAGTAGAAGTGTAAGTGTTAGCTAAAAGCCGACTTCTTCTGTCTCTTATTCCCATTAGCAGCCATTGCTTACCTCCAAGGTAGTGCCTGGTGAGATTTCTCCTGTGCGTGATTAAACAATAAAAATTTTGTTCGAAACGCCGTTGATTGATGAAATAAACCAACGAAAGACGCCAGATGTTTTGTAAAAGCAAAACGAAAGAACGCCAGATGTTTCTAAAGCAAAACGAAAAGACGCCAGCTGCTTAACGAAAGACGCCAGATGTTTTCTAAAGCAATGGTTTTCTAAACAATGAAAATTCACAGTGTACATGTAAAATTAAAGTGAGCTGCAAGTCGTCATAACTCATCGAACCTTTAGTATAAACACGCCCGATCTCACGTCGGTGATGATGTACTGGGCAGAATTCACGGAAGATTCACGGTTTACCGATGAACCTCCGCAGCTTCGCCCACTCATCATCATTCACTCTGTGGATATGCTGTGATTTTTATTGCGATAGCAATTATATGGACAGCCTCGGCTGGAAAATGTCCGTCCCCGTCGCCGTCATTCATCGTATATGTATAAGTATGTATATGCGTAGAAAGGCCACAAAGAAAAATAAGACTTTCCGACGCGCGGAATCGAACGGGCGACCTCTCGCTTTGCAGCCCGCCGCGTTAGACGTTAGGCCACGACAGCACCGTCTCTCAGCCTGCTAACGGCGAGCTATTTATATACACCATGTAATTCATTTCAGCATGCTTTCTTAGTGGCCACATAGATGGCGCGACGTGCGCGCGTATTGCGCGCATTAAAGATCGTCGCCCCGCCCCTGCGAACGCCGTTGCTACCGTTGCTGTTCGCTCTACAGGGCGTCGTCGCTTTCGTGCGCTTGGGGTGGGGTGCTTGGGGTGGGGTGCTTCGCTTCGCTCGCTGCAGCGGCCGCGTTTGCGAAAGGAGCGCGCTGTTCAAACAGAAATAAGTAACAACTGTGACAATTAGTTCGCGCTCGTCTTGTGTGCATCTGTTCGTTTGTTTCGTGCGTCCTGCTTTATGTTTGAGCAGTGCGCTTCAAGTGTCGAGCTGTTACGCATTAGTTCGCGCTCGTCCTGTGTGCGTTCATTTCGTGCGTCCTTTGGGCTCGAGCGATGCGCTGGCAATTTAGAGCTGCTTTCCGTTCTTCGCGTTACATTACAATTTATTGCTATCGCAATCATTGCTTCGCCGTTGCGGCGAAACTGTGACTTTTTTTATTATGAGTGTCTGCAGTCATTCCTCAGCGTTTGTTGTCCCGCCGGTCGGCGCCTCCACTCGGAAAACAGCGGCACGCTGTCCACATTAGAGCACTGCACGGGCTAGGGCTTACCCGAAAACCCAGGCCGGGCCGGGTAAAGTAGTTTTCACGGCGGGCCTGGCCCGGGTTCGGGCCTCAAGCTCCGGGCTTAGGGTGGGGCCCAAGTTTGAGGTGGCGGGCTCGGGTCGGGCCGGGCTTGGACTTCGCTCCGTTCTTAAAGGGACACTATAAAGTGAAGCACAGAAATGCTAAAGAACTCGAATGTCATTCATTTAATTCAGCATCATGAGTTTAATAATCCATGACGTCACGCGTAGAGATTTCAGGGCGAAATTTAAAAATGGAACTTTGACCTTGAATTGAGAGGAGAAAATCAAGGTCAAAGTTCCATTTTTAAACTTCGCCCTGAAATCTACAAGCGGAGATTTCAGGGCGAAGTTTAAAAATGGAACTTTGACCTTGAATTGAGAGGAGAAAATCAAGGTCAAAGTTCCATTTTTAAACTTCGCCCTGAAATCTCCGCTTGTGACATCACGGATGTGAATCTGCATTTGCCGTATATTGGGGACATTGGCTCAACGAAATTTCCTGAATCTTGGTATGTTAAGTTTATGGCCTCCTCAGAGGTCAATGTACTTCATTTTTACCAATTAGAAACTCGTAGGCCCTAGTTGACGCCGTCAGAATCTATGACGTCACGGCGTCTGCTGCGCGAATTTCTAGGTGGCGTCGCCAACCGCATTTTCTTTTTGTGCGTTTTTTTCGCTTACCAAGAGTCTTGTCGCGGTGACCGTCGTGGTTTTTGGAAACAGTGAAAGAGCAATTTACTGATAATAGAAAAATCGTTTGTTGTACTAAGTGTCAGCTAACGTTGTCATTTGAAAGACCTTTTTCATATCTCATATATGGGTCATTTCTGAAGGGTATTTGGTGGCGCAATTCCAACAACATATGGATACCTATCTCCAAAATGACTAAAATCTGGACGCCGATTGTGAAATATAGAGTTCTGTTTCATGGTTATGTATGGACACATGGTGGCCACAGGGGCTGCCTCACGAAAGAAAAAAAAAGAACCTTTAGACCACGCTTGTCATGCCTGTGTAGCCTAAGAACGCACTTATAAAGAAAATTTTTAAAAATGGGACCAAGACAGTCATGTGCGGGCCGCGTGTTTGAGACTCCTGCGCTATATAGTGCGAGAGCTACACGATACTGCCGCAGCAGCGTTGGAATGTGCAGGAATATCATAGCTCCGTTAAACACGGCGTTATTAAACACGGCGTGGGGCTAATAATATTCTCTTAACGAAATATCTGGCTTGAAAAAAGACAATTACGAATTCCGAGCCGGGTGATGTCCCTTTACCTCGAACCATATGCATCCAATGAGTAAGCGTCGAGAAGCTTATTTGCGCCTTTATTAACAAACTGGAACGAACCCCGAACATAGATCAAAATCTCTTCGTCGACCTCCGTCCAGTTCTACCCGCGTAGTCAAATGACCACCTTCTACCAGTACAACATCGTTAGAAAGGCATACAGCATTCTAATATGGATGAAAAGAGCATGGTGCAAACCGTGCATAACATACACTATATATTAAAAACTGCAAGGAAAAGTCCTCATAGAGGAGTCTTATGGAAGACTTTGAAGAGTGGCACGACGTTCGAGAACGAGAGAAATGAAGGGATGAGCAGGGTAGCTATGCTCATTCTGCAGAGGTCCACAAAGACATTCTAAATTTGCTCCAGTCGTGGAAGTTAAGAACAACGACTGCCGACACCTTCACGATTCGCAAGGCAGATGTGCTCCCCGGCGGCTAGCGCAAGCAGTGCAAGAAACTTTAGCGCAGCAGGATATGTGATGCAACAGCGCATGGTGTGCTTAAAGCCGGAATCTCTTGATAATTTCATTTTCTGCACAATAACATGTGAAGACATAAACTATAAAATATGCCACAAAAAAACCTATAGACAGTATATACTAGCAGATGCACAGGACCTTCGCAGGTTCCTTCGTAGTCCTGGTCGATTTCGCGCTATCCAATTTTGAAGATTATGAACCAACTAGACCAGCAACGTATTCTATTAAGATATATGAAGAGAATGCTCTAACAAATAGTGTTTTCTTCCTTTCGACTGCTTATACGTATTTCTAAAAGTACACGTGGGTGTGTACAGATAAGATCGAACACGATGTCCCGGTCACCATTCCCGATTTTAATTAAATTTCGTGTAGGCCTAGGCGTTAGACCCAGAACAAAGGTTTAGGAAATAGTTTTGTGAAAAAAATTTTGTTCGCCTGAAAAAAAAATATATATATATATCAATTTTGGCCGCAAAAAACACTTTCCCGCCAAATTCACCATTTCTGATTGTGAGCGCGCCTAGAGAAGACACGGTGCACTTTTTTGTCATAATATTTATTCCTCTCAAAGAACAAGTGAAATACAGTCTTATGAATTTATTATTTTTCTTACCTGTCGAAGCACTTTTGACGAAAAAAATCACAAACATAGCCAATAGCACAAAATACCTGTATTGCAGGAATTCATTGCTGCAGACAGGTTAAATTGAGGATAATAAAAGTCGGTGCATATTAAATCTAATATTTGCGCTCTCTTTTAAAATAATTTCCGTGGCTTTATCGCGCTCCGTTTTAATCTATAATTTGGCTGAAATGTAAGTGGTTTACCAAAAACACCGAAGTTTGAAAATAATTTTCTAAAAATAGCCATTTTTAATTTTTATTTTTGATCTCTCTGACTGAAGGCAAAGACGTTGTCTAGCTGCCATTATGCGTAAAAAAAACGTTGCATTATTTTCGTTGCTAGCATGTTATAATGCGTCACATGTGTCCAAGTCAGCCTAGCGGCCGCGCCGTTCCTTATGTGCTGACAATCGGGTATAAGTTGTTCAAAATAATTGTACGCGACATAATCACAAAGCAGCAGCTCCACGACAACAAATTCGCAGCCAGGCGTCATGGTGAAGCAAGCTTTGTCTTGCGATCAGCCGCTTGACAAACCCGCAGCAGCGGCCGCTCGGTGCATGCGGGCGCTCACATTACATGAGTGACGCTTCGACTGCGTACGAGCTCCGCTTGGGTGACAAACTACGCTTATAGGACGAATGAAATAAGGAATGTATCACTGTGAAAGGTAAAGGCTGTTAAGTGCCAACAAATAGTCATGTCATGCAACAAAAACTCTGCCGGCAATCTTGCAGTGAGCGCCAGTATACATATATTGCGCTCATGCGTTGCTTCCTCTCTTCTGATGGCCTAAGGTAATTATGTTCACTCTATCAGCAACATAGCTCCGCCACGGTTGTCTAGTGGTTATGGCCCTCGACTGCTGATCCGAAGGTCGCGGGATCGAATCCCGGCCGCGGTGGCTGCATTTTCGGTGGAGGCGAAAATGTTTGAGGCCCGTGTACTTAGATTTAGGTGCACATTCAAGAACCCCAGGTGGTCGAAATTTCCGGAGCCCTACACTGCGGCGTCTCTCATAATCATATCGTGGTTTTAAGACGTTAAACCCTAGACATCATCATTATTATTATTATCAAACTACACTTGTTCTCCATCTCGTGCCAGAACATTATAGATATAATAAGTTGTGTCATTATAACTTGTGTCAGCCGGCTGTGAGCAGAAGTGTGTCCAAGTCCCATGCTTTATTAAAGCACCGCTTTTAAAATACTGTATTCTTGGGCGTCCGCTGATATCAGCAACACAAGCCGCGCGCTTATCGCGATATTTTGCGGCTTCGGGCATAACAGCAGGGAAAAAAATACATGCGTGCTGTACTGAAGGCATTCACTGCAAGATTGCCGGCAGAGTTTTCGTTGCATGATAGGACTTTCGTTGGCACTTAACAGCCTTTACCTTTCACAGTGATACATTCCTTATTTCATTCGTCCTATGAGCGTAGTTCGGCGCGCAAGCGGTGCTCGTCCGCTGCAGTCGACGCGGCACTCATGTAATGTGAGCGCCCGCATGCATCGAGCGGCCGCTGTTGTCAAGCGGCTCGCAAGACGAAGCTTGCTTCACCATGACGCCTGGCTGCCAATTCGTTGCTGTGGAGCTGCTACTTTGCGATTATGTCGCTTACAATTATTTTGAACAACTTATATCTGATTTTCAGCACATAACGAACGGCGCGGCCTCTATAGGCTGACTTCGTCACATGTGACGCAATATAACTTGTTAGCAAGCAAAATAATGCAACGTGTTTTTTTTTTTTTTTGCACGGAATGGTAGAGGACGTTCTTGACTTCAATCAGAGGGATTTTTTAAAAAATCCCAAATGGCCTTTTTGACAAAACTATTTTCAAACTTCGGCGTTTTTAGTAAGCATACCCAGCAATTCCGGACATCGCTTTCAGTTCGCGGTTTTTGGCACCACGTGGCGTACGGACCTTAAAGATTCGTAATTCCCGCTATGACTCCGACAGCGTAGCGGACACAAAGACAGACGACAATATCGGCTTTCACCACCACGCGCGAACCGGCAATCGCCGACTGATAACCGCAACGCATGCGACGAGCGGGCGGCTGCTCAACTGTGAATCAGCACTAGTTTTGTTGCAAAGTGGCTCGGTCCTTCTTCAAGACGGCGGAACCTGGAAAGGGCGTCCTGCCCTTCCTCTCATTTTTCTTTCAATATTTTCCGAGTTTCTTCCATATTTTTCGTCCGATCGTACTGCCGTTGGCCTCCCCTGGTTCCTTTTAAAGTTGGCGAACACGCCTTTTGTCGCTGCCGTGTTTTGAATCACAGAAGCTAATTTTGAGAAATAATACCATCTTAAATTATGATGACGGTCGCGCGTTTCGGACTATGCACACTCAGGCTTGACTTCCCTCATTTTCGTTGACGTCAGTTTACAAGCCCATAATATTGTACAACTGGGTGAAAGCACCAAGCCGTGTGTTACAGTCGCTAACAGACTTCGCTTTTTCGTGTTCAATAAGCGACTGAACTAAGGCACAAATTTATTTGAATAATGAAGATTATTCAGTAGCCTTCGGTGAAGTATTTTAATTAGGCGCCATAGTTTCAACTACGTTGCTTTCCTTTCTCAAACTCATAATAAAATACGCCCTAAATACCTTATGTTCCTAAGCACAGTACACAATTTACAGCTCGCCCTCGCCTTTCTTCTCAGTGTTTCTGAAAATGAAATTAAATCGAATAAACTGACAAATCCCACCTCAATGCCTCAATGGATATCTGCTAGTCTGCAGATTTGTGCGAAGTCATGGATTGAAACCAAGCTCTTGCGGCCTTTTTAAAGCAGGAAAAAAACGAAAACAAAAACGTGTTTCGTTACGTGACAACGTACGTTACAGGCCCTTCACGAAATCCATTGAAAACTTTTGTTACATTTTGAAAGTTTTATGTTGCTTATGAAAACAAGGCAACTGCAAGAGTCTCGAAACGCATGTCTTCTTGTTCTCTGTGATGAATGCTTGTTTACCGTGAAAAAAGTGCGTGTTCTTTGCAAAACATTGTTTCGATTGCACCTAAAGTTGTAGATGCCATCTAGCTAAGATTTTAAGAATGATTTTTTTGTAAATAGGAAGAGTTGCAAGATGTTGAACTGTCCTGTTACCGCATTTCCAGAAGGCACCACTGACAACTCAGGCACTCTGTGTCTTTACCTCGGCAAGAGTGCATAAGCGAAGTTAGTTTTTTTTTTTTCCCCGCTTTCTTGTGGACACTGGAGCCTCAGTAAGTTGTAATATTCAGGTGATAGGTCCCGCATGTTTTTATCGCTATTTTTCATTGCGGCACCATTCTAGTGTCGTCACTGAGCGTCTCAGATTAGAGGGTTAACTGAAGTTGCGTGTCATAGTCAGTGACTCGATCACTGCGCTGCAGTCCGTGGCTCACATTCGCAGCTGCAGTCCGTGGCTCACATTCGCAGAAAGCCCGGCTCCCTCAGAAAGGCATCACCTTCTGTATCAAATTATGGCCGCCCTTCTGCGGAGCAGCCACTCATGTTTTGTAGACACGATCACCACAGAATGATGTGTACTGCCCATTTATTTGTAGTGCGCAATCATAGTGAGAAAATCCGACGTGCAGGGGGGGAATAAGGGCATAATGCAGGCTAGCCGATGTTTTCGTATACGTATACGTGAGCCTATCTTGGTCAAAGGCGTCAATGACCAACCCTTTCAAACATATGGCGCCTTTGACGAATATACCACCCATCGAAACATCAGCTAACAGGTATGAGGCCCCTATTATGGCGAAAGCCTTAGATGCCTCATCAAACGCGAAAAGTGACCGTCGGCGTCTTCGAGATCTGGCAATATCTCTCGATACTTCGCGAGACCGGCGTTGGCGTTGAAGTATGCAAAAAAAAGTAATAAAAGTGGGTTCAAAGTCACGTGATCGATACTCAAGTGAATGTGTGTGTGCGTGTGTGTGTGTGTGTGTGTGTGTGTGTGTGTGTGTGTGTGTGTGTGTGTGTGTGTGTGTGTGTGTGTGTGTGTGTGTGTGTGTGCAGTCGGCGTACCAAAAGTCACATGACCTCAGTGTAACATGACGTCAGCATGACGTCACAGATCGCCAGAATTTGACAAATCGTAGTGGCGACATCGAAGGGCATCGTCACTTGATTAAAGGCTGGCCGATCACGGAGGCTATGCAAAACCATGTCAGGAGCAGAAAGCTTGTAATGCCTCCGATCCGGGAGGCAGTGCAAAAGCACGTTGAACTCGGAAAGCTTTTGAATGTTACGCTGGAGGGGAGGATCAGCACGTCGACCGAGAAGAAAAAGAACAAGAAAATGGCTTTCGCCTTCGAGTTGTCTTAGGCGATTGCATAAGGGACCCTCTGAGTTTTTCCTGTTGAGACAACCTCTATAGCACACCTATTCGGTGCCTTTGACTACGCTGTCGCTCATCTTCACAAATTCAGTCATGCGATGCTACCAATAAGCACTTCACAAAATTCAGAGGGCAGTACTAACATTTAGTAGTCCGAAGTCGCCGACATGGGTCACTGGGGGCAAATAGATACGACCCGTTGAACACAACCACGCATTTATACTTCGTCGTTAACGCGGGAGTGTCACGCACTAAGCTTCGCCGAAATTAAGCTTGGGAATGTTCTATTGGAAGCATAAGTTAGTCCGTACGTAATCCGGGAAAGTTCACATGCGCATGTTACGCGCATGTGAACTTTTCCAGATTATATGCTTCGCGATGAGTTATTGCAGTCATGACGGCAGATGTTTATCCCGCTTCTCCAATCTTGCTTCTGCTCCCTAGGCTGTCTTCTGGCGCTGCTGTTACACGTGAAATGTTTCATTGCAGTGCATTTTACTTCGTGGGATACGAGTCAAGCAATTTATTCTCATGGTATCCGCGTTTCTTTTTCTTTCTCTTGCCATAGGTTGGGAAATCCACAGCATGATTAGAGGCTTAATACTTGTGTAGCTCATTGTTCGTACACCGGTGCACCGAGCAGACAATGTTGAACCAGCTTCAATGGAAAGCTTCTAAGCTTTCATTTTTGCCAATACAATTAAGTGTAAACGATCACATTAGCAGTATAAAGAGGTTTATTAGCGGCGACGATACTCAACAGCGACAGTCAAGGCGGGGCCGACTCTCAGCGCGAGTTACGTTCTCTTCGAAAAGAGCCGAAGAGGGCGACCCACTAGGAGGTGTTCGAGAGGACGACCCATTACTAAGTTCGATCTCTTCGCTACAATTACCCCGGGTACGAAAAGGGAGCCGCCTGGCGACCTAGCAACTTGTCACTATGAAGGGGTCGTGGTAGGGCTTCAGGCGTTCCACGTTGACAATGTCGCGCCCTCGACGGCGCATGTCCGAAGATCGTTCTATGGGTTCGATCAGGTGGTTGACCGGGGATGTGCGTTCGACGATACGGTAGGGGCCTTCGTATTTCGGCAGTAGTTTTGAAGAGAGGCCGGTTGCAGTGGTAGGGACCGAGAGCCATACGAGCGCTCCGGGGAGGAACGTGGACTCAGAAGTGGTGGTGCCACCGCGAAGGCTCTTCTGCCGCTCTTGTTCGTGCGTTGTAAAGGCCTCTGCAAGCTCGCGACACTCTTCAGCAAGCCTGGCTGTGTCAGAAATAGGCGCACAATCAGATGGATCCGGCTTGTAGGGAAGGATTGTGTCGATTGTGTGCGACGGGTGCCTGCCATACAATAAGAAAAAGGGTGAGAAACCAGTAGTGCTCTGAGGGGCGGTATTGTAGGCGTACGTAACGAAGGGCAAAATGGCATCCCAATTTGTGTGGTCGGCGGCGACGTACATCGAGAGCATGTCGCCGAGCGTGCGGTTAAAGCGTTCGGTGAGGCCATTCGTCTGCGGATGGTAAGCAGTAGTTTTGCGGTGAACAACGTTGCACTCTTTGAGAATGGCTTCGACGACTTCCGACAAAAAGACACGGCCTCGATCACTGAGCAGCTCCTGGGGTGGACCGTGACGCAGCATGAATCGGTGGAGCAGGAAGGAGGCCACATCGCGCGCTGTAGCCGCAGGGAGGGCGGCAGTTTCAGCGTATCGCGTGAGGTAGTCTACAGCGACGATGGCCCAGCGGTTACCAGCGGACGTCAGAGGAAGTGGCCCGTACAAATTGATGCCAACGCGCCCAAACGGCCGGTCAGGGCAAGGTAGAGGTTGCAGACCTGCCGGCGACAGGTGCGTTGAAGTTTTGCGGCGCTGACAATCGATGCAGGAGCGAACAAACTTCTGCACGTAGCGGTACATTCCTCGCCAAAAGTACCGTTGGCGAATGCGGTGGTAGGTTTTCGATACCCCAGAGTGTGCACACTGCGGATCAGAGTGGAACGACTCGCATATGTGAGAACGCAGACTGCGGGGTATTACTAGTAGCCACTGGCGACCGTCGCCGTCGTAATTGCGTCGGTGGAGGAGGTCGTCGCGAACGGCGAAATGGTGGGCTTGACGACGCAATGCGCGAGAGGATGGTGTGGCCGATGGATCGGTCAGCAAGTCTATCTGTGAGGCAATCCATTGATCCTTGCGCTGTTCGGTAGCGATGGTGTGAACGGCGATTGAAGCTACAGCTATGTGAGACACTGAGCTGTGGGCATTGTCGTCAGGCAAGGGAGAGCGGGACAGGGCGTCGGCGTCAGCATGCTGGCGTCCGTTGCGGTACAGCACACGGATGTCGTAGTCTTGCAGGCGAAGTGCCCACCGGGCGAGAAGGCCTGAGGGATCCTTCAAGGACGACAACCAGCATAGTGCATGATGGTCGGTGACGACATCGAATGGGCGACCATACAAATAAGGTCGGAACTTCGTAAGGGCCCAAATGATTGCCAGGCATTCTTTCTCCGTAACGGTATAGTTGGTCTCAGCTTTAGTAAGCGTACGACTTGCATATGCCACAACGTATTGTAGCGAAGCGATCGAACTTAGTAATGGGTCGTCCTCTCGAACACCTCCTAGTGGGTCGCCCTCTTCGGCTCTTTTCGAAGAGAACGTAACTCGCGCTGAGAGTCGGCCCCGCCTTGACTGTCGCTGTTGAGTATCGTCGCCGCTAATAAACCTCTTTATAATTTGGTGGAGAGTGCTGAGCCTTCACAACAACTTCGGCCCTCGTTCGATGCCCCTGGCTCTTCGATCCCGTATCCTGCCGCCTACCATGTCTCAAGACGCCTCCCAGCAAACGACCCCGCCCGCACCGATATGTCCCGGTGTCCCTCGTATTCGCGACCCTCCAGCCTTCACTGGCGCCGATGGTACCGACGTGGAGGACTGGCTCGCCATTTACGAGCGCGTGAGTGTCCCCAATAAATGGGACGAGGCCGGAAAATTGACTAACCTGGTTTTCTACGTGGCGGGTGTGGCGGGCCTGTGGTACAACAACCACGCATCCGATTTTACGACGTGGTCCGACTTCAAGACCGCCATTATCAACGTGTTCGGCCGACCTGCCGTTCGTAAGCTCCAGGCCGAACAGCGCTTGCGTGAACGCGCTCAGCAGACCGGTGAATCATTCACCAGTTACATTGAAGACGTCCTCGACTTCTGTAAGAAAGCCGACGCCACCATGTCCGTTTCTGACAAGATCAGGCACATCATGAAAGGCATCGACGACGACGCCTTCACCATGCTGCTCGCCAAGAACCCCAGCACAGTGGCAGAGGTCATAACACTCTGCCAAAGCTATGAGGAGCTGCGCCGACAGCGATCGATGACCCGTCGCTCTCCATCACGCGACGCCGAGCTTGCTGGCTTGTCGACCATACCCGACCACTCCGCGTTGCTCGCAGAGATCAAGACCTTCGTGCGCGAGGAAATCGCGCGCCAGTTCTCTCTGCTGGACTTTGCTCGCCCTCGGTACGCTCAACAGCCGTCGACCACCCTTCTGCCTCCCCTCCGTCGAGCAATTGAGCAGGAAATCGGGGAGGTCATGCCCGAGTACCACCAGCACCATCCGGCTCCTGCACCTTTGAGTTACGCCCAAGTTGTCGCAAGACCGCCCCCATCAATCGCTACCGCTGCCCCACACATTTCGAAGCCTCCACTCGACCTCACTCTTTCGAAGCTGATGTACCGGTAGCCTACGCCAACGTCACGCACAGGCCACGACTGCAGCCCACCATGCAGTCCTATCAGTTGCCGCCCCGTCAATGCCGTCCTGCACAATAGGCGGGGCCGACTCTCAGCGCGAGTTACGTTCTCTTCGAAAAGAGCCGAAGAGGGCGACCCACTAGGAGGTGTTCGAGAGGACGACCCATTACTAAGTTCGATCGCTTCGCTACAGCAGTTTGAGTTGACAATTAAAAAACGACCGTTTTAATTGATTTGACGTATTAAATGCGAAGCATTTCTTAGCGAACTTCTGCGGCTTTGAGCGTATCTATCTATCTATCTATCTATCTATCTATCTATCTATCTATCTATCTATCTATCTATCTATCTATCTATCTATCTATCTATCTATCTATCTATCTATCTATCTATCTATCTATCTAGCCGCCTACGACTTTGTGCTCTCCTGGTCGCATGGTTAATCGAATGTGCACCAAAATTGGTATGGCGTAACATGACTGTGTGACGAACATAAATGAGAAGTCATAACATGAAAATCATGACACGCATGTCATGTACAGCATGATTTACATGCCACGCTCATGGGGCGCTGGCGGCCGTTTCGTTAGCTTTATATACACCAAAATTGGTATCTTGTGACGTGACTGTATAACGAACATTAATTACACGAGTTAACATGAAAATCATGACACGCATGTCATGTACAGCATGACTTACGTTCCACGCTCATGGGGCGCTGGCGGCCGTTTCGCTAGATTTATATACACAAAAATTGGTATCTTGTGACGTGACTGTGTAACGAACATAAATAACACGAGTTAACATGAAAATCATGACACGCATGTCATATACAGCATGACTTACGTGCCACGCTCATGGAGCGCTGGCGGCCGTTTCTCTAGCTTGATCTACCCCGAAGTTGGTATTGCGCGACGTTACTGTGTGACGAACATAAATAATAGGAGTTAACATGAAAACCATGACACGCATTTTCCTCAATGACATACAAGGCGGTGTATGCAGCTCTTTGCTGGCTGCTTCGAATTACATCGATTCCCACAATGCGAGGGATCTGCCGGCTTTTTTTCATCAGGACTTATAGCTTAGAACGCTAGGTTACGGTAAATCCAGTTAACTTGTATATTCAACAGCTAGGGCACACTGTTCATTCAGCTGTGATTAAGCCCTCTTTCGGTCAGTCCACGAAACGCCTCTGTGAGCATCATAAACATAATTATCATCATCTTCAACCTATTCAGTGACCACTTAACTGAGGTTTTCTCTAGCGATTTCCGATTCCCTCTATCCCGCGACAGTTGATTGCACTTTATTACTGCGACATTTTTAATTTCATCACCTCGACCTAACACTCTGCTGTCATTGACTTCGTTTCTGTTCTCTCGGTATCCATTACGCCGCACTAACGGCACATCAATTATCGGTCCTTCGTATTAGTGACCTGCCCAAGTCCACTTTTTTCTGATGATGTTAACTAGGATGTCGGCAACGCCTGTTTGTTCCCTTATTTCCTCTACGTATTATTCGGTGTCTTAATGCGGGCCATTTTTTTCTTCCGTCATACATTGCGCGGTACTTCACTTTTTTCTCGAGTTTCCTTGTTATCCTCCAAGTTTTCAGCCCCGTATGTTACTACCAATACTACGAAATTGCACAGGTCGGCAAACTCACTCATGAGTCGACTCACTCAAACTCATTCAGACTCAGATCGGGCCATGAGTCTGACTCTGAGCGAGTCCGGGTAAGTAATGTTTTGGTGTGTTTTAGTCGGAGTGAGTCCGACTGAGGAAAATTTTAGTGAGCCTGAGTCCAGGTGCGTCCAGATGAGAAACATATTGGTGAGTCTGAGTACGAGTGAGCCCTAAGCACAAAATATATTTCTTTTTAGTGAGTCCGAGAGGGCTGCACCGTCCATTGCCGACCTATGGTCATATCTACTCATCTTCAGCATTACTATCAGTCTTATATCGGCTTACCATTATACCCAAGTCTAGTCACACATATGTCAACGCACGAGCGTTCATGCGCCACCTCAATATTTATTGATCAGAGGTGTGAGGTGTGTGTGTGTGTGTGTGGAGGGGGGGGGGGGTGACCTCCCCGTACAAACTCTTTCACGGGAAGTTCTTGATAATCTATCTCGTGTGAGTCGCGTATTTCATAAAACTGTCCTTGCATGATTTAAGCCACTTATAATACGTGTTTGATGGTGCAAGATCAAAAGGCGCATCGTAGAGCACCGATTACGTGAGATATTGGCGTTAAAGAGCATCGGCACCACGACCGAAAAAGCTAATCTAACGCTAACAGACTCATTAATCGACTCACTCAGATTCACTCAGATACAGGTCAAGCCGTGAGTCTGAGTCTGAGTGAGTCCGGCTGAGTAATATGTTGGTGAGTTTGAATCCGAGTTAGTCCGGTTGAGAAAACATTTAGTGAGTCTGAGTGAGTCCGACTGACGAAAATTGGTGAGTCTGAGCCCGAGTGAGCCTTCGGAGCAAAATGTATTTCTTCAGTGAGTCTGAGTGAGCTCCAATTTTTTTGCCGACCTATGCGCAATTGTTGTATACATCCCGCTTTAAGAATAGCGGTGAATTGCCTGTCATGGCTTAGGAATGTCTATCTCAAGCACTACTCCAGCCTATCATCGGCGAGTTTTGGTTTCATGAGTAGGTTACCCTTTTAATTATTCGTGTCGATGAACATGCTCTCGCGCAGGTTCTGAACACTGGTTGCTAATTTTGAGTTCTTCTAAGGACTCAAAACAGACGAGTACGCAACACGGTTAAATTTGCAGATACAGCAAAAATATTTTTATTATCACTGCTCCTCCGCTTGTGTTTCTTTGGGGTAAGGTTATTCGACACATCGTTTTTTTTTCTTTGCGGCTCACTACAGGCAGTAGTATATAACTCCTCGAAAAAATACTTACAGAGTCCCAGTTTCCACTTTGAAGGAAATCTATACATTTATGGCGTTATATATATATATATATATATATATATATATATATATATATATATATATATATATATATATATATATATATATATATATATATATATATATATATATATATATATATATATATTGTGAGCGCTGACTGTGTCGGTCATCATCTTCACTTGTGCATACAAATCCTCCTTAGTTCTCCTTAGTGACCGTGGCAAGACGTTTCTTTCTCATGTCCTCGCTGAAGTCCTACAGGCCTCTGACACCATCCATAAGACCACCTCGGCATATCACCCGCAGACAAATGGTCTCATCGAGCGTTTTCACCGAACTTTGTCCGACATGATCTCTATGTATGTTCAGCCCGATCACAAGAACTGGGACACAATACTGCCTTTCGTCACGTTTGCCTACAATACGGCCATACAACGCACTACAAGCTACAGCCCGTTTTTCCTCGTGTATGGCCGTGCACCGTCTTTTGTTCTGGACACCAGCTTCTTCTCCGCGCTCTCTGTCCCATCAGCGTCCCTTCCAGAAGAGTTCGCTGCCCGCGTCGCCCGCTGCCGTGAAATTGCCCGCGCCAAGTGTTGGCACGGGCAATTTCACGGCAGCGGGCGACGCGGGCAGCGAACTCTTCTGGAAGGGACGCTGCCATTCAGGCCAAGAGGAAAGTTCGTTGTGATGAGACACGTAGAGTTGTGTCTTTCCACCCAGGCGACGAAGTGCTCCTCTGGACCCCTGTTCGCACACCGGGGCTCTGTGAAAAATTCGTTCACAGATACCTGGGCCCTTACACCGTGCTTGAACGAACGTCTGCGGTGAATTATCGCGTCGCTCCTGTTAGTTCGGCTTCGGACCGTCGCCGTCGCGGTGCCGAGATCACCCATGTGTCTCGCCTGAAGCCCTATATCCGGCGTTCGTACCCTTACTAAATAGACGTCTTGCTGACCGCTTTCGCGAAGGGGGAAAATAGTATGAGCGCTGACTGTGTCGGTCATCATCTTCACTTGTGCATACAAATCATCGTGATCATCATCATCGTGTTGGATCGCCGGTGTTCGGTTTTTGGTTCGCGCGCCTTTGCTGTAAATACAACAATCGTTCCGTCGTACCTGACGTCGTCTCACAATATATATATATATATATATATATATATATATATATATATATATATATATATTATATATATATATATATATATATGAACACTGCTCCCTTCCCGTCTGCGTCAAAGAATCAAACGCTCGATCACGGAATTTTGAACCGACCGCCACCTACGCAGGAACCATGACATGATGCTTAACCAATTCGCTCATTTTACACGAATTTGAATGTCACTCAGGCTGAGTCATGGTCACAACTGATAGGTCACTTTTATTCTGATTACTGCTTAGTAATTCTCTTATTTGCTGCATTTCTTAGCGAACCTTTGGCACTTTGAGCGTTTCTATCTATCTATCTATCTATCTATCTATCTATCTAGCCGCCTACGTCTGGGTGCTCTCATGATCGCCTCCTTTACTTGGTGTAGACCAAAATTGGCATGGGAAGACAAGAGGATTTGACGAATATGACTGTCGGGTCATGACATGAATAATATGAAAATCCTGTCGCGTACGTCGTCAAACCCTTTCCTCCAGACACGTGTGGCACACACCCGTTTACCACGGACCGCGGTGCACGGGGTATGCGCCACAGGTGACCGACAGTTTATATCTGCCTAGCAACGGCGAGAACACACATTGGTAATTTAAATGCCAGAGCATTAAGAAAAACCGACATCGGCAGCGTTGACCTCGAATGGAAAGAATCAAATCTAGGATCTCAGCAGGAATCGAACCCAAGGATTCTGCGTGGCAGTCAGGTATTCTACCACAGAGCCACGCCAGGTCTAGAAACTGCTTCGGAAAAACACCCAATGCAGGCGTAATTTCGGTGCAACATCAATTGTGGTTGTGGTGCTGGGTATATAATTGTGTAACAATGCAATAAACATGTACTCCTACGATACAGGCGTCATGTCAGGTTAACGTCTCTGGTTCCAGTGTTGGCTTCGCTTTTATAACATTTGTATTCCCATGGTTCAGCAAGCTATGATGAAGCATTGCTCGAGCACGGAAGAATACATTAACGAAAGTTACGTATGATATTCCCATTATTGCACCGTAAAGTGCATTTAGTTTCGATAATACTGACGTATGTGCTCTTACGTGAGGGCTGACGTTACGTCAAACCATAAGTTACACTTTAAACGCCAATGTTGTGGATGTGCCTGGTAAGCCCAACATGTGCACACAGCTACTACGCTTACAAAATCACCTTGATCAACCTCGTAACGCTTGGCTAAAAGCCATAAAATGCAGCATAGAAGTACTCGCTGACTGCTTCGCATGAAACAGATTCCCAGAAAGAATGGGATCTGCCGAATTTTTGTTTGGAGCAACAATCCGAAAATGTTTAAAATTAATGTTTTATTTATTTATTTTATTTATTTTATTTATAGGATACTGCAGGCCCATTGAGCGGCCCAAGCAGGAGTGGTTACAATATTACATTCAACTGAACATTATACATTGTAAACAGTTAGATCCGTGCAACAATAACAAAAAGGCAAAGCAAATCGCCATGCATTGCAATACACACAACAAAGGTAGAATGTATATACACACATACAGTAATCATAAAATATAGTAGGTAAGGTGACATACAGTAAATACAGCAGGTATGGTTACATCAAAACAAAACGACATACGTCTATTTAATCATTTGCTCTATTAGTTCCGCACTATGTAACCATGTCAATGGAAGGGCATTCCACTCGTTTATCGTACGAGGGAAAAATGAAAATTTAAACGCGTTGGTTCTGGTGCTGTAGGGCGTAAGACACTCGGCATGACGATGCCTCGTTTCTCGGGTTAAGAGGGGTGATATGTATTCATCTGGATTTAAAGCTATTTTTCTGTTTTTTAGCTGAAAAAGAAACTTCAGTCTCTGTATCTTACGCCGTAGCTGCAATGTTTGGATACCATGTTCACACATTAAAAGTGTTGGAGAGTCAGTTTTCCGATACTTTGAATAAATAAACCGTATAGCTTTTCGTTGAATCCTTTCGAGAGCATCGATGTTTTGTTTAGTATGTGGGTCCCAAACAATAGCGGCGTATTCAAGCTTCGGTCGAATAAGTGATAAGTATGCTAACTGTTTTGCCTCAGCTGGTGCTTGTTTTAATTTATGTCTGAGTAAGCAGAGTTTTCGGAAGGAGGACGCACATATGTTTGATATGTGTGAATTCCATTTTAGCGTGTTTGTTATAGTGACACCGAGATATTTGTAGTTTGTAACTTCAACAAGCGGAATTGATGCGAGCGAGTACGGAAAAGAAAGACAATGGCTCTTTCTGGTTATTTTCATGAAAACAGTTTTCTGGGCATTGAGAACCATGTCCCGTTGTTCGCACCATTTATGAATTTTCTGTAAATTATAATTAAGGAGTACTTGATCCTCAGAACACTTCACCTCATTAAACAGCACGCAATCATCAGCAAAAAGTCTGATACAAACCGGCTCACTAATTACATCAACGATATCATTTATGTACCTAGAAAACAACAATGGCCCAAGGACACTTCCTTGTGGCACACCAGAAGTCACTGGTAGCTGCCTTGAGCTAGTGTGCCTCGATGTGCGCGCCCCCCTTAGGGTGCTGCCATTCTTTGAAGGGGCTGATGCCGCCGCGACGCCATTTTTTGCCCCGCGTCTCGCATCACACAGCACAGCCTCCGTAGAGTGGTAAAACACCAGTAAGACGCCGTGGGCTCAAATATGGCAGCCGCGGCGCAGTAGACGCTGCAGATGTCCTCACCCTAAAGCGGACAAAACGCGCATCAAGGCACCCTACCTTGAGCAATGGCCATCAATACACACAAATTGCACTCTGTCGCTTAAGTATGCTGCAACCCAAGAAATAATAAAACCTGGTAAGCCTAGTGCCTGAAGCTTTAAGATTAGTTTAGAATGACATACAAGGTCAAAAGCCTTCTTAAAGTCCAGGAAAATAACATCGACCTGACCTGATTTGTCTAGAACCGAGGCTAAGCGATGTACGACTGTTGTCAACTGTGTGACTGTAGAGAGCCCCTTTCTAAAACCATGTTGAAACGGAGTTAATTTACTATTGTCAGCTAAAAACTTGTTTATGTAATTCGCGATGACGTGCTCCAGCATTTTGCAACATGATGACGTCAATGAGATCGGTCGATAGTTTGTTAATAGCATGCTGTCTCCTTTCTTTAAGACGGGAACGATTCGTGCTGTTTTCCAATCAACAGGAATGCCACCTGATGACAAGGAAGCGCGGAAAATAACAAGAAGATATTTCGAAAGCACTTCAGCATAACGACGAAGAAAGGGGTTTGGTATATTATCAGGTCCAGGCGACGATTTTGTCTTTAAATTCAGCAACATAGAGACAACACCAGCTTCTGAAATTAGGGTGGAATTTTCATGCAGGCTATTACGGCTCTGACGTAACGGTTCAGTTTGATTAGAAAAAACACTGTGGAAGTATTCATTGAACCTTTCAGCTATACTGCGTTTATCATCGATAGTCACGCCATCGCACATAATTCGATCAACTGCCTTTTTCTGTGTGGAAAGGTATCGCCAAAACTTCTCGGGGGAGTTTTTGATGAAATTAGGCAATGTATAACTGAAGTAATGTTGCTTTGCATTATAGACTGCCTCATTCAACCTCGCTAGTGCCATTTTCACTGTATTGTTGTTTGATTTAGCCCGTTTTAGTCTTTTAAATTTTCGTTTGAGGTGCAATATATCCCTTGTTATCCAAGGAATATTTTTCCGCGTTTTTTTAATTCTGTCCGGAACGAAATTTTCAAGGCAGTACGTGCATAAGGTCTTAAATGAGTTCCAGAGTACCTCAACATCATGTCCTTGAAAATTGTCCACGTTATGAAGTAGATAATCCATAATACTTTCATCACAAGCCCGAGAGAAGTCTTTAATCAAAACTGGAGTGCTAATTGTTTTTTGTACCTCGAGAGAACACGTAAGACACACCATATGGTGGTCAGAGATACCTTCTTCAACGGATGTATTGTAATTTTCAATTGAACGGCTAATAAAGATAAGATCTAGTAGTGAAGAAGAATTATTTTGAACGCGAGTTGGTTGATTTACAATCTGGTGAACGTCAGCACTCAGCATAATGTCGGCCACGTAATCAACGTGCCCACGTGTGTTACTATCAGTACTTCTTTAACGAGTAGGCCGACTACGTCACGGGACCCTGGAGTGCTCTTCGAAATCGAAACTGCCTCAGGTCCTAGCATACGAGCACATAAATAAACATTCGTCCCGCGCTGGGGCAAATGAGTTTCGTTGCCGTTATTAAGGAGACTGTCGCCACTGATTGGGAGAAAAAAAAAAAGAGGTTCACAAATTTTCTGTCACCCCTCCTTTAAGACATGCAAACTGCACGTAGTTATACTACGGTCACGTAAAAGCGCGTGCGTTGTTCTTCAGTCCCGCGTACAGGCAGCATCGGCAGCTGATTAGCCCAAACAAATCGTGACACTTGCTGGACAAATAAAAACGAAAATTTAAATAAAAAAATAAATTACGACTGGATTCTGATAGCGTTCATGTCAGACCAGACTTTGCGTACAGCAGCCCAAAAAAAAAAAGCATGACGAATGTTCCATTCTTGAAGCAGTTTGCGCATGCGTGTGGGAACGACATTGGTATAAAAGGCAAAGCCGCATGGTCTACAAGTAACAGCGGTTTAACTCTGTGTTGGCAACTATTCGTACGGCTTCTTCCCGCGATGGGCACTTCGCGTCTTCCTGCAGATGTACTACGTGGACGACCGATTCACTGATCGAGCATTTGCGTATCGGCATGGCTTGGTGTCTGCGTACCAGGAGCCAGGCCTCATGGTTCTACCAACAGCGCTCTAAGTGAAGGTGAGTTATGCGTTGTAATATTTTCGTTGGAGCATTCGTGTTTCGCTGCAGGTGGCAACGAAATTTCATTTGTTCAGAGTAAAGTGGTAATACTGAAATTTGACATTAGCACAAAAAGCCTTCAAGAGTAATAACAATTCGTCGGGTTTCACGTGCCAGAACCACAATATGAATATGAGGAACGCGCTTCAGTATAGTAACGGAGAACGGGCCAACAAAAAGACGGCAGATAGTTACTCTCGCAGAGAAAGAAATCTGATGATGAGAGCAGTGCTTTAATAATACGCAGTAGTCCTGTTATTCTTTCATTTATTTGCTCCTGCGAAGAATTTGGGACGCTTCTTCGGGCTAGACCGGCTTCCGTCGACACCTAGCATGTTACCGTCCTATACATCACAAAGCCTACCGAGTAAGCTAACATGAGTGCGATACCGTGACATTTGCGCCAACGGCTACAAGAGATGCGTTCAAAGCCTACCGAGTAAGGTAACTTGAGCGCGATACCGTGTTGCGTTCACTTCAGTTTTGGTCGAAGGTAGTCGCGTGTTTGCACTCTTCCTGTTTTCGCGGATTCTGCGAGTTCCACAGCTTAGAAATCAGCGCCGTGACTTTTGTACTGGCGTGGTTTCCTTTATATGGTGCTACATATCTGTTACTACTGCCGATAAATGTAGCCGCACCGTTGGCAAACATTGAAACAATCTAACCGCAGGTTGAGTGCCGTCGACGTTGCCGGCGATGCGCTTCGAAATGATGTACATGTTTCCCATACTATCTGAAAAAGGAGACAACCGTGCAAGACCGCATGTAGAAAGCTGATCAGTGGTACACAGGATGTGTGTGATCGATAACTTCCACTTCTTTTGTTTTTGAATGGCGCGCTTGCACAACAACCTCACGCACAACAATTTTTGCTTTTTGTGGTATGCTATACTTGTCAGACGTAGCAGTTCGCCCTCTAAATGCGCCCGTTCAGCAATGCAGGAGCGAATAAGTGACGTTACATCGTATAGATTAACATGCGCACGTTAGCTGAATTATAGACGAAGTCAAGGTCATTTTTGGGTGGTCAGTGGTGCAGCAAATACATGACTGCGTAATATTGCCTCCTTACCAGTAAATTTTGTCCGTGCGGGTACAAGATGTTCTAGATATGTGTTTCCATAAGACCATGCAACGTTTTTCTGCATGGGCGGCCACAGGTATACACTGAAATTTAGAAGACAGCACTTCGGTGTGACTGCGGTCAAAACCTGGTGTTCAAACAAACCCGGGTGTCGCTTTTTTTGTTGTTGTTTTCAACCACCATACACACCGTACAAGTTCACGTACAAATTGCATTTTCTAAGTAAGAATTTGTGAAATATTGGGCAGGCCTAGTACGTGACGTGCTGCAACACAATTTTAGGCATCTTAATTCCCTGATGCTCTCGAGGCATCTTTCGCTTGCATGATATAACTCCTAAGAAAGCATGTGCAAACCAGGATACGATTGAAGAACGCCGTAGTGGGGACTCCGGGTTAATGTAGACCCACTGGGATTTACTTAAATTGCAAGTCCGCGCGGTGGAGCAGTGGTTATGGTGCTCGGCTGCTGACCCGAAGGTCGCGGGTTCGATCCCGGCCGCGTCGGTCGCATTTCGATGGAGGCAAAGTGGTAGAAGCCCTTGTACTGTGCGATGTCGCTGCACGTTAAGGAACACCAGATGGTCCAAACTTCCGGAGCCCTCCACTACGGTGTCTCTCATAATCGTATCATGTTTTTGGGACGTAAAACCCCAGATATTATTACTATTAAATTACATCCAGTTCTGAGAACACGGGTGTTCTTCGCATTTCGCCTATCGAAATCTGGCCGCCATCGCCCGGAAACAAAGCCCGCGACCTCGGGCTTAGCAGCGCGACAGCTTACGCGCTAAGCTACCGCGGCGGGTCGTTATTCAGCTTGCATCTCTGCAGTTTTATAGCTCGCTCACCTCTGAAACCAATTGAACCCATTCCGCTAAAGCGGTACATTCATTAACGCGATGCAGCCGCTTTCTTGTGTTCTTTTTTTTAATTGCATAAGTGCGATTAGCGATAACCATTTTGTAGCTCACGGCTGCAGCGAAGTTGAGAGCTCTGTGGCCAACGTAGCGGGGTGCCGGATGCGCGCCGCGCGTTGAGCGAAAACTTTGTACGACCTATTGCGCAGACATGGTGGCAGAAGGCAGATTGCTCAAGCTAATCGTCAACGAAAAAAGGCGGAGGAGGGGGGGGGGGCATTTCATGCAGGCAGTCACGGTTTTCGGTCACGACGACATATACCCTCTGATAGCGAGCACCAGGAGTAATCCACCCTTATTGTGCTGCCGACTGCGATTCCGTTTTGCGGGCTTCTGATGCACTTAGGATGCATCCCTTTTTTTTTCTAACGATTATTAAAAAAATAGTCTGCATTAGCGAAATGGGCTCAAAATGTGGTATAGGTATGTTATCGCGAAGAAAGCCGCGCGATGCTAGTCGAACCTATTCAGAAAGCTTGGTAAAATCACATCCACGGCCTGCCTGACCTTTTCCCGCACCTGTCACTTGCACAGGACATTTGTACGTTTTTCACCAAAAAATAAAAATCAAGGGAAGTGATTAACGAAAATACCTGTTGACTAATTCATTGAACATACGATTGCTTTCAACGGACTCTATCAGCTATATGTACTGGACTAAGCCCTTAGTATCTGCTGATGCTTTATACGCCACATATTGTATATGTACAAAGTGCCTCTGATTTTTTTATTTTCTTATTCATTTATTTTTCCTAACTTTCTTGTCTTTGTGTATTTCTTCAATACTACTATCATGATGACGGGATAGCCTGCTCTAACTAAATTTATAATAAATTTATAAAAAAAAAGCTGACCAAAGCCGCGTCAAAGTGCTATCGCGTGTAGTACTGCATAATCGCTCCCATAGTTTCAGAAACAGTGACGTAGGGAGCAACAAACCCAATCATTATACCCAATCAGATACAATACGTGGTGCGCGAGACCAAGCAAATAGCTGCACGACAAGCCTCAAAGGCCATGCTATACAGGGTGTTTAAGCTAAGAAGCACCAAGTATTACAAAAATTAAGCATAGGTGCTACGCGTCTTCAATTAGCGCACTATTGTTCTGAGCCATATAGAGCACGTCAGAACATTTTTTCCAATCCGCCAAGCTTGGCAATTAACGAAGATTACTTAATGAACTTTTTAAATAGTAACTATAGAGAAAAGTTTTCAATACAGACGTTGTAGCGCTTGCTCATGAACATCGAATTTTTCAATCTATGTTAAGATAACTCCCCTGCTTAAGTTTTTTCCGGCCTTTCTTTAAAGCGCGCAAATTTTAAAAAATACCACGTGACTGCCGCCAAACGCGCGGCGCTTTGTGCCATCAAATGTAAGTTAAACGAATTATCAAAGGCTGCTTCGCGCACGCAGATCGATGGAACAGGTTATCGGTGACTGCGATGGACGTTAAGCGACAAAATGAGCATACCGTTTCAACAACAACAAAAAAAAATTTTCAACAAAAAAGCGGCAGCCACGGAGCAAATGCCACATGAGACTGTAGGCAGCATTTGATATAGCGTAGGCATTTTTTCTTTTCTTTTCGCACCAATGAAGACACACATTGGAAGACGAAGAACGAAAACAGCGCTAAACACGGGACGAGAAGAGGACACAAACACCGCGCCGTGTCCTCTTCTCGTCCCGTGTTTAGCGCTGTTTTCGTTCTTCGTCTACTATGCAGCACCAACCAGCCCAGTCAAGCACTTTGTTAAACAGGCATTGGAAGGGGCGAGGGTGAGAGCGCGATGAAGGACCGAGATAAGATTCACTCACACGTGGCGGCCGCTCTTTCGTGGACTTTTAGATGCGAAGCATCTTATGGCGGAGTTCAAACTGGTGGTGGGGGTGTGCGGTGTGACCACCCTTACTGCGCATGCGCAAACACTCTCCACATACCTCCTCGTCACTCCCCCTCTGAAACGCGGGCTCGACATGCCGAAACGCTGCTTCGAATCGCCTCATGGTCCCCTTTAGCGAGAGATGGTGTGATTTTTTTCTTTAGACGGTACGCCCTTATCATCATTTAGCGTCCATCGCAATCACCGGTAGCCTGCTCCATCGAGCTTCGTGCGCGGAGCAGCCTTTGATAATTTGTTCAACTTACATTTGAGGGCCCTAAAAGCGCCGCGCGTTAGGCTGCAGTCACGTGGTACTTTTTAACATTCGAGCTCTTTAAGGAAAGGCCAGAAAAAAATTAAGCAGGGGAGTTAGCATAGATTAAACAAGCGCTACAACTTTTGTATTGAAAATTTTTCTCTAGAGCTACTATTTAAAAAGTTCATTAAGCAATCTTTGTCAATTACCGAGCTTGGCAGATTTGAAAAATATTCTGACGTGCGCTATATGCATACCCAGGAATTCGGGACATCGCTTCTAGTGTACCGTTTTTCACACCACGTGGCGTACGGACCTTCAACGTTCAAAATGCGGTTACGGCAAGCGATGACGCTTGCCGTAACCGCACGAATTGAGAACACGACAATACATAAAAAAAGCACAATGACGACATCCGCTACAACCAGCGAGCGCGAACCTCAGTCGCCGACAGATAACCGCAACGCATGCAACGAGCGGCCGGTTGGGCTGCTCGACTGTGAATCAGCAGTTCTGTTGCAATGAAAGGGTGCACACGTATACAACTCGCGTGGCTGTGCTTGGTGGCGACGAACTCTCGAAAGAGAGCGCTGCCCTTCCTCTCATCCCCTGCCTCTCCAAAATATTTCGGCCAATGATGTTGTTGGCTCCAACGGGTTTCTTAAAAGAAAGCAAGAACGTCCTTTAGCGCTGCTGTTTTTGTAAATGTGAAAAAGCTAACTTCCAGAAAATAATGCAAGCTTGGGACGTAGTGACGACGATCGCGGGTTTCCGAATGTGCAGAGAGTCTTGACGTCCCTAATTTTTGTTGGCGTCAATTTATCGAATCGACATTTCGCACTATTACGTGAAGACGCCTGGCCGTGTTATATTCGCTGCCACAGACATTTTTCTTTAAAGCTCAATAAGAAGCAGAAGGAAAGGAAGAATACCTTTGCAAGCAGAATAGTGTTGGATGATCTTCTTAAAAAGAATGGTTTTAATAAAATAGCTTTAGTTTCAACAGCGCGCTTTTTGTTTCTAAATAACATAACTAAAGACGTCGGAAAGCACTGACTTCATTATACGCATGACACACTACACAGGCCGCGTTCTCCTCTCTGTTAAATATTGGTGAAGGAGTAATGAGACAGATTAGATTCCTATAACGTATCGAGAAACCCGCGTTGTTTGACTGCCTATGCTGGTCTGCAGAAATGTTGGAGGTCGCGGCTTCGAACCTCGCTCTCGCGGCCAGCTTTATTCGGGACAGAATAGCGCGTTGTATATTTACGTGGTAAAGTTCGCTAAAATACCCCTCGTCAGGACCCGCTTAATGTATTGATTACGAGCTGCAATATTTCATTTATGTGAGCAAGGACACCTGGAAGGTTCTCGAAAAGCCGTTTTATTTTTATTCGCTGTGTCATGTGTTTGTTTACCGTGAGACAACGGTCGATGTTTGGGGCAAGCTGAGGCGATGTTTGGCGCAAGCTTAGCAACCTTTCAGAAATCTCTTCTTTTTTTTTTTTTTTTGGATGGCATTGAACTGTCCTGTTACCGTGCCGCCAGAAGATAAACAATGCTGTCAACGCAGGCCTTGTCCGCCGCGGTGGAGCGGTGATTATGGCGCTCGGCCGCTGGTCCGAAGGTCGCGGGTTCGATCCCGGCCGTCTCATTTCGATGGAGGCGAAATGCTAGAGGCCCGTGTACTGTGTGATATCAGTGCACGTTAAAGAACACCAGATGATCGAAATTTCCGGAGCCCTCCACTACGGCGTTTCTCATAATCATATCGGGGTTTTGGGACGTAAAACACTAGATAGTATTATTAACTCTGCCCTTACCTTTGCCAATGTGATGGCCTGCAAGCGGAGTTCTTTCCCTGCCTTCCCTTGCGATCGTAGGCAATGTACTCTGTTTTGCTTACGTGACAAGCCCCACCTTCTTACTGTTTTTCTTCGCGGCGCCTTTAGAGTGACCACTATGAGCGTCTCGGAATGCGAGGTTAACTGAAGCCACGTGCTGTAATCAATGACGCTAAAAGCAGTGTGCTGCAGTGCGCGACTCGCGTCTCGCAGGAAGTGTGGCCCCGTCCGAGATGCGCGGACTACTTTTTATTATTTTCATGCTTGGCAGACACGATGTTCACCTACTAATCTACAGACCTAATTTGTCAGAAATCTTAGTTCATGAAGTTCTTCGGTTTCCTCTACTACCATATACTCATTGCCATCGTTTCAATTGTACAGTAATGTCAATAAACACACCGCACCGTCAGAGGGTGCTAAGTAACTATCACTCATTAAGGAGAGAGCGTTGAATGGCTCGTGATTTTAAAAATCCGGCGTTCGGCGGCGCGAATACCATTGGTACCAAAACTCGAGTGGGCCGATACCGCAGGCTGTGCAACAACGGGTGAGGTGGAAAATGCTTGAGGGTGAGGGTGGGACGAACAATGCAATTGACTAATAACGTTAAAGTAGTTTAATTAATGAATGTCTCTCCAGAGCATAGGCTACTGTGGTCTCCTTAGCGTGAGCTAAAGGGGCTAAATTTTATTCCAGCGCCGCCGAGATAATGTACATACTCGCCGTGCGAGCTATTGGCAGATAAGGTGTGGCGCTGCTAAGCGCGAGGTCGCGGGTTCGATTCCCTGTCATGGCGGCCGTATTCCAGTGGGGACGAAATGCAAGAACATCCGCTCACTTAGATCTAGGTGCACGTTCAAGAACCCCGGGTGTTTAAACCTATAACAGAATTCCCCGCTGCGACTTGCCCCGTAATGACAATGTGGTTATGGCAAGTAAAATCACTTAAATTATTAAAGTAGGACGCTAAGGGACAACAGAAATAATACGTGAAAAACAACCCCCTACACACGCTTCATCATTAACGTTGGAGTGTCACGCACCGAGTTTTGCCTAAATTAATGTTGGGCATGTTCTGTCATCTGCTTATTAATAATTCGCAAGTATCCACGTGTATGTGCATGTGGACACTTCAGAATTACGGATGCTCTTGTCGCAGGATTGCTTGCTTTGCTCGCTAGGCCGTCTTCTGGCGCTGCTGTCACATGCGAAAAGCTACACCGCAGTGTGTATTTTCGCGGGGTACAAGTCAAGAAATGGCTTCTCCTGCTCTTTGTACTTTTTTTTTTCAGTCATATAGCGAGTTGAGAAATCCAAAACACGACTAGACGCTTAAGACGAGTGCGGTTTAAACCAATGCACTGCGGAGAAAACATTAAACCAGGTTGAATATAAAGGCTTCGAGCTTTCATTTTTGGTAATTCAATTTACATAAACCAACACTCTACCAGTATCAAGTGTTAATAATAATAATAATAATAATAATAATAATAATAATAATAATTGTTGATGTTTAACGTCCCGAAACCACGATATCATTATGAGGGACGCCGTAGTGGGGGGGCTCCGCAATTATTGACCACCTGGGGTTCGTTGACGTGCACCTAAATCTAAGATAAGATTTATTCCAGTATTCTTATATATGGTTCGTCGACGCTCCGATTCCGTAGTTCCTGCGTAACTGCTGATACTCGACCGAATAAAATGCCTTCTCGTAATCTATGAAGGTTATATATAGGGGTTGGTTATATTCCACACATTTCTCTATCACATGATTGATAGTGTCAATGTGGTCGGTTGTCGAGTATCCTGTACGAAATCCTGCTTGGTCCTTTGGTTAATTGAATTCTAATGTTGTTCTAATTCTGTTAGCTATTATGTTTGTAAATCGCTTGTGGACAACGGACAGTAAGCTGATCGGCCTGCATTTTTTCATGTCCTTGACGTCCCCTTTCTTGTGGATTAAGATTATGTTAGCATTCTTTCAAGGCTCCGGTACCTCACCGTCAAGAGGCACTTCGTATACAGGGTGGCCACTTTTTCTAACACATTCTGTCCACTCTTTCAACAGATATGATGTTACATGATGCCTCACCAGCGGCTTTGCCTCTTTTCCCTCCAAGGCTTTCTTTATTTCCCCTGTCGTTACTGGTGGGATGTTCGATTCCTCTGGTCTACTATTACTTCTTACATTATCGTCCTGGTTGCCCCGGCTACTGTACAGATCTTTGTAAAACTCCTCAGCTACTTAAGCTATCCTATCCATACTGTTAGTGACTTTGCCTTCCTTGTCCCTTAGTACCAGTGTTGCGGAGTTCCCACTCCGGAATTGGAATGACTCCGGAATCATTCCACATTTTCGCGATCCCGGAATGGAATGGGAATGGAATTAAGCGCTTTTTGCACGGAATGGAATGTGAATGTAATTACGTCTTTTTCCGAAAATAGAGCAAGTTTTCGTCTACGCGCTGTTTATCAAACTTTTCAATTATCAGTAAGTCAGAACCTTGAATTTAACAATAAAGCAGTATTTTTAAAATGGCTTGGCTTATTACAAGCACGGTACATTTATATAATAATAATACTATCTGGGGTTTAACGTCCCAAAACCACGTTATGATTATGAGAGACGCCGTAGTGCAGGGCTCCGGAAATTTCGACCACCTGGGGTTCTTTAACGTGCGCCTAAATCTAAGTACACGGGTCTCAAACATTTTCGCCTCCATCGAAAATGCAGCCGCCGCGGCCCACGGTACATTTATAAGCAACGCGCCTACTACAATCCTGTCCTTATATAGACTGTGTTGCTCCGAAGTCTCGAGCTGAGAGCTGGTCAGCCTGCACTCCCACTGCTCCGGGGTGGGATCATTTCATTATTATCGTTATCCTTTTTTTTTTAGATGCGAAGTATCTTATGCCGGAGTTCAATCCGGTGGTGGTGGTGGTGTGCGGCGTGACCACCCTTACTGCGCATGCGCATACTCTCTCCACTCCCCCTCTCCCATTTCCCTCTCCCATCCCCCTCTCCACTTCCCCTCTCCACCCCCCCTTTCCACTCTTCCTCTGAAACGCGGGCTAGACATGCCGAAATTGTCTTCTGCGCAACGCCGCGATGAGCACCAGCGCATGCACGTCCACTCCCCCTCTCTCTCCTCTCCTACGCTGCCCCATCTCGCACGCCTGCCGGCTGCGTTCCCCGCTCGCCCTGTGAGAATTAACGGCCAGGCTAGAGGGAAGACAAGACGCGCGTAGCGTTCCTCTTCGCGTTCCACGACGCGAGGTCGGTAGCATGCCCAAAGAACGCCAACGGAACGCGATCGTGCAAGTGCTCCGGCTTCGCATCGCCTCATGGTCCCCTGTAGCGGGAAATGGTGTAATTTTTTTGCATCTTTTCTTGCTACGGCTCGGCACATACCCGCGTTCGCATCGCGAGGGCATTGGGGAGGAACGTATTTTCCGACACCCTTAATTGCTACTACTGTAATATGATGCTCAAATTAGTCATGTAGGCGTGAGTACATGTTTTTTTCGAAGTCGAAGGCCATAACGTATTCTCTAGGTCCACCTTTAGTTAGCCAGAGCCACGGTGTAACCGTGGCCAGAGCCAAGGGTAGACGTGTAAAAGTGTGAACGGTCTGCCAATTTGTAAAAGAGAAACCGAGGCATAAGTCAGTGTGCAAACAAATGCATTATCCCAGCAGCTACTGAAGGGAGAAACAAATTATCCCTGCGCGTTGGTTCCCATTGATACCCCCACACGAAAGCGGCCAGGGGCGTAGCCAAGGGGGGGGGGGGGGTCGGGGGGGTTCAACTCACCCCCCCCCCCGACATTTTTCAGTTTTCCTTGCGTATATAGGCACGCACGCATACAAACGCACGCACGAACATACATAAAGTATGGTTGAACCCCCCCCCCCCCCGAAAAAAATTTCTGGCTACGCCCCTGAAAGCGGCGAATACTCTATGCACAGCCTGATCTTTATCTCACGAGCAGTTTAGTACCTGACACACGTAAATAACCTTTGCGACAAGGAAGACATTGCATGCCTGCGCACAGGCGAACACAGAAAGTCCTCCTCACCCCATTCATGCTTGAAAGGCGCGCTTGACAAGCATGAGTGCTGACGAGCAGTGCTGCCCAGTGTTCCATATTCGATGCAAAGGCACAAGGTGCCCGAGCGGTGCACTGTTCCAACTAATACCGGCAGATCTAGAGGATTTTGTTCCCTATTAACCAAATCTTAGTTTTCCCCATATTCACGACCGCTCCAGACGCGTGGCAAAACTGCTTAGTCTTCATCAACGCTACTTTTGTCAGCATAAAAATGCGTTATGTCGTCATTTTAGCATTAACACATTTAAGCTTAAACAATATTAAAACACCATTCGTCCAAACACGCTGACCATGCAAATACTATAGGTAGCGGGAGAACTGCCCCTATTGGAATTGGTAGGGTGTATGTACTGCACGAGATATGTCACCAAGCTATACTATCCCTCGACCTTGGTTACGTGCTTTGCGTACTTTTGCAGTTCATAATTAATGTGATGACATCAGCTTTATGGGGCGTTCATTCTTAACTCGATAAAACTATCAGATGCCTTTCATACGCTGAGGAATTACAGGAATGGAATTACGGGAATGGAACTGCCCGGCCATTCCCGGAGTGGGAATGGGCTAAGTTTTTTCATTCCGAGGAATTGAAGGGAATGGAATTGCGGCAAGTTCTAATTCCCCGGAATGGAACTGGAATGAAGGCGCCCATTCCGCAACACTGCTTAGTACATACATCTGGTTTTTGCCTGTGCCCAGTTTTCTCTTCACCGCTATGAGGCTTCGTCTGTTCTAGAGATGACTAATAAAAACATAGCACGAAGTCAGTCACGTGCGAGTCGGGCCGGGTCCCCTGCCCCTGCAGCATAAATTAAATAAAACAATACAACTCGGCTTCCTAGATGAAGTTCAGGAGCGGTCTATGCAATTCGCAGATCCATTTGGAATCAACGTCCGTCGACACTGTCGACGAGCTGAAGGTGAGGCTCTGATATTTAAAGAGTACTCGAAAGAGTATAGTAGGCGTTTACTAAAATAAAGTATACATTGATTAGACCGCGTGCGCGTCATTCGCACCATATATGTAACAAACCGTAAGCTTTTATCGCCCTTCGTTGATACTAACTGCTGTTGTTGCATTTTAGAAACGCTGGTTGTGCTTTCGCGTGTTGGCTAGCAGGTGAATGTATACCGCAGATATGTATAGTCGTGAGCAAGATGAGCTGCAACTCTGATATTACCTTTTGAATAGGCTATAGCGACTAAACACAGCGAGCAAGCGCAAAAGTGTTCATGACACCAAATGCTCAAACGGAAAGGTGTGTATATGGCAATTCAGTACGTCACATTTACACTAGTACATTACAAGTTTTTGTACACTAAACATTAATTCGGTGTTCGGCTCATAATGATGACAACAGAACGTCTTGACGGCATCGGCACGCGATAACGCACATGCCGCTTAAGTGCTACGTCCGATATACATACATACGCTCGGCAATACCTACACTGACTGCGTTCTTCCTTTCACATTTCATGCGTAGATACATGCAGATGCGTTCGGATATGTGAAGTGTTTTACGAAGTAGGAATATTCAAGAGGCGACGTTTTTTTTTTTTTTTTTTTTTTCGTCTCGTGCTCCCACGGCGCCAACGAGCAGCGGGCGACCGAACGGCTGGCTCGATCGATGTACACACTTTTCCCATAGTGCCTACGCTCCCACGGGCGTTCTGGGATTGCTTGAAAGGGTTTATTAGCAAGAATCTCCCAATGCATTCACCCTCTCTCTATAGGATATCGTCTGATGCTTTGCAATCTTATCCTTCAATTAATTTTTATTATATATCTCCACTTAATTATTTGTCTGTAACTATCCGCGCAATTAATTACTCCTTTAAATTGCGGAAGGGTGTCTTGAAGGGCCAGTTGGTGCCTGTTACTGCGTTGAAAATAGCGCGAAAACGGGACGAAGGGTAAGGAACAAACAACACAAGGCGCTGTTCCTTTGTTTTCTTAGCTTTCGCGCCCTTTTCGCACTGTTTTTAACGCAGTAACATGTAGCAACTGGCCCTTCAAAACAGCCTTCTGTGATCTGTTTCTCTTACATCAGGCTCTTTCGCACCCAGTGCTTTGCATAATTCATCAATGTGCCAGCGCTTGTGTAGCTTTCCTTAGCCTTTGTCCAGTTTTCGCGCTGTTTTCAACGCAGTACTCCTATAAATCGTGATCTCTCGTAAATGTTTCTCGTAGCACATGTGAGTGATAAATGACATCTATATTAAAGGAATAATTATCATTGATTACGAATTAATCATATTTATTGCTGCTAATTAACAATATTCTATCATTTGCCGTTATCGTGCTATAACTGCATTGATTGAGATACTAGCTATCTGTCTTAATTATGTCCTACACTGACAGCTTGCACCCCTACATTTAAAATATGTTGAATTCGTTGTCGCCATTCATTAGTAATGCACTGCATGCCAAGGTGTGAATGTAGATCAACATTAGTCACTTGCTGAGAATTCTGCTTGGTTAACCTAATTTTCAAAATTCGCGCAGCTTGCACTGAGTCGCGCAAAGCTTGGCTAGAGGGGAGCTGGTCGACACTTGACTGGTCCTGGCTTGACCAGCCAAGTGTCGACACGTGCAATCACACGCCGATGCACGAAGTGTTCACGGGATCACATTCTAAATCACGAGTATAGACTATAGTTGTTGATCGGGTCCGATTGGGTATTGCTTGTCAATCACAACACCAGGTATGATAATTAGCTTAAGTGGATTAATTAGAATAATTAGCTTAATAGCATTGTAACGGAAGAACAGCGCGAGAAGACAGGGTCGGAAGGGGCACACACACAGCGCTCGTGTGGGTGCCCCTTCCAGTTCCTGTATTCACGCGCTGTTTTTTCGTTACTATGCTAACAAACCAACTAGCCCACCGACATGCAACAGCTTAATAGGTCTAAGTGGCACATTGGAGACTTGGTGTCGGTTAGCTTGCATCCCAAGTCAGACAAGCCTTAATTATAACTGAATTAGCCTAACTCGCACACTCGACGCTCGGCCCCGAATAGCTTGCATTCGAAGTCAATCTAAGCCTAATGAGCTAATTATCCTAATTGAAGCTAATTAGGCGCAGTACTATTTAGTATTAATTACGCTTTGCTCGGCACATCTTGTCAAACGCGGCATGGCTACGCACACCAGAATCTCAACTATGCTTAAAGGGACACTGAAGCGGTTTTGAATTCGCGAATTTATTTCAAATTCGGTATCGCGACCTCTTAGAACATGCCTGCGAAGGTTTTTTCCCCCGATTTTCGACTAAACAACGGCGCTATAAGCGAGCAAACTTTGGCCGAGGGAACGCTCCCCTGCTCGCGCGGAGCGCAGGGTAGGAGGACGGCAGAGAGAGAAACGTGGAGAGGTGACGTCATCGACAGGAACGAGCAGGGCCGTTGCACCTGTTAGCTTCGGTTTGTTCCTTGTTTCTGCTGCGACCTGCTGCCTAGCGAAGCATCAGTTGTGCCAGTTCGCATGGGTTTCTTGCCCTTGCACCATTGTCTTGTTTCGATTAGAGATTTTTGCTGTCCGACATTCACTAGTTGTGTTTGTCGGGGGTTGAAGCGGACTCTCGATGCCGCAGTACTGCGCGGCATATGGCTGCTGCAACACTTTCGGTCGCGATGAGATCGATTTGCATAAGTTTCCTCGGGATCAGAAGATGGCTGCAAAATGGGTCACTGGAGTTAAAAGAAAAGTCTTCAAACCTACGAGAGCAAGTGTGCTGTGCTCTAAGCACTTCCATGACAGCGACTACGTACGAAGCCCGTCTCTGATGCAGTCGCTGGGATTGACGATCAAGAACAGCAACGCGATTCCTTCTGTGTTCCCGCACCTGAGGGGGGCCTCGCCCAGGACGTAAGGTGCTTCCGTGTTAAACTCTTTGATATGGCTTACGATGAGATCTCGAAATCGGGTACTCTACATGAAAGTCGCATACTTATGACGCAGCAAATATACCGTTTGCATTTCAACACACCATCATTATAGTACTGGCCAGAATTCCGAAAGAGCGACGACATTGTAAACAGAACTGCAATATATGAGCCAAATTATCCATGCGCAAGATCTGGGGCGTAGGCAGAAATTTTTTCAGGTGGGGCGGAGGGGCACCTCCTTGATCTGAAGTGCGGGCCGGGCAGGAAGATGTGGTCGAGTGTCATTTTGTGCTCTATATGCTGTGGCAAAAAAATCTTGCGCAGTGGCGTAGCCAGCGCGGGGGGGGGGGGGGGGGCACGGGCCCGGTGTGCCCCCCCCCCCCCCAATCTGGCTACGCCACTGCGCAAGATTGCAACGCAGCCCGGAGCACATGTCACCACTGCGGCAAAGATCGGCTCTCGTGTGCTTTTTCTCTCGCGATAGCACACTAACTCATCACATGCTTCTTGCCCGCTGCGAAGTGTGACACTGATTGCGTCAACAACGCTGCACTTTGAGCAGAGAAATTCACGAACAGCTGATGTTGTCGCACGATGTGCGCGCGCAGCGCGGACCCTGCCAATACGCGGCTAAAAGCGACTGCCAATGCTGCTGTTCCCTATCGGATATAATATACACGGCTGAACGTATCATTTCTATCGGTTCACTGCACTGAAATTAAGCACTAACATGCACCTTGCACGTACCAGTCCATGTTTCCGACGCGGGTGAAGGTTACCGGTTGGGACACGCTTTCTTGTGCCGCATCATCGGCGCTGGCAGCATCTTCGGTCGTCGTTCCTACAGTGGCGACCGGCTCGACATGTAACAGCAACTACACGCCGATTTCAACAAAAGAAAAGAAAAACACGGCATCGCCTGCTGGAATACGCCGTCAGCTGTCTTCACAATTCCGTCGATGATGCCACGGAGCTTCGACCAATCACAGGCGGCGGCGAGACTCGCAATGCCGGCCGAGGCGCCTGTTGCTCGTTTTCGGCAAAATAGTTGTTTTTCCTAAAGGTGCATTGCAGGTTTCGCTGCAATGCATCTTTTCATAAAACTCGAGCCTTCGAGCCTCACAAACTTCGCCAACATCAGCCAAACTTCACAGGTTCGAACACTGAATAATCAAGACTGGGTCACTTCAATGATTTAAGCAGGTGAGGGCGCATTGTTTTTATATAAATTTTAAATTCTCTCCCATGGAGTTTCACATAGCACATTAAAGTGGTTCTCGAACCCAGGAAGTTAATGGGAATAGAACAAAACTTCTCGCACTGCGAGATGGACTCCCAGATTATATGGACGAAGTGATTTAGCCTATATTGAAGCGTTGCACTACAGTAAATGTTTAAAGGTCGATTCCCGTTCAGTGACGCTGCCACTCAGCAGCCAACGCAACAGATGGCGCTAGTTGGTGTCCCAAATTCTTGGACATGACTCAGAACAATACTGCGCTAATTGGAGAAGCGTAGCACCTAAGCTTAATATTTTTAATACTTGGTGCTTTTTTCTGAAACACCCTGTATACGCATGAAACGGCACTCTGCGGTTAACATGTTCCGGAATACAACAAAGTACTACAGTGCATTTTACATAGCAAACGTTTCGTCACATACATGTACACATTACACACGGAAGCAGCATACGCATACGGCACTTCGTATGTTATTACAATTAATGTACAAATGTTGGTATAATAATGAATGAGATCTTTTACCTGCTAACGTCACGTAGGGCGTGATCTTTTTACGAGCTGGCAGCTGGACAGTAATCACTCGTATACTACATGCAGGCATCAAGTATGCCAGAACGAGACCCCCGCTACGAATGAACGAAAGAAGCAAGAGGTGTGCCAATATTCGAAAATTTCGAATAGCATTCTATTCGATTCGGTACTCGAATCGAATAGCAGACATTCGAAATACCGCATGTTTTAACAGCGAAGCTGCTTAGCAAACCAAAAACTATCGTCACCATGAACGGGTATCTGCCACAGAAATTGGGCAAATCCCACTACTCACCACTGGTCCACTAAAAATGATGAAGGCAACAGTTAGCCCAACGCTGCGAAGCGACGGCGGCGAGCCCAAGATCCTGAGTACGTACAACGAGAGAATACTAGCTAACGGGAAAGGCAGCGGCGGCTGCGGGAAGACCCGAAGCGATGGAAGGCCTTCTTGTGCCAGAGCACCTGACCGAACGTGGAAGCAGGGATCAACCCCTGCATGCTTTGTCTGCAATCCGGGGAAAACGGTGTATTCACCCGGCCGGCCCCGTCAACTGACGCCAGTCGTTCTTCAAAGCTGCCCAGCTATGGAAAGGCTGCTCAACTCCTGCGGTGTAAAGGAGGTTCAACACCTGCGGCCGGCGGACGGTCAAAATACGAAGAGGACGCCAACACCTGCGTGCGGCTTCTGGCAGCGCGTCGCAATTGAGACTTCTAGCGGCGCGCCGCAATTTAGAGAACTTGAATAGGAGCCAACACCTGCGTGTGGCTTCTGGCAGCGCGTCGCAATTGAGACTTCTAGCAGCGCGCCGCAATTTGGAGAACTTGAATAGGAGCCAACACCTGCGACCGGCGGACAGTCAACAGGACAATGGACGGCTAGACGATTTAAGGCCGTGCCGGTCCGTGGAAGGAGGAACGAGAAGGAGAACGACTCGAACGGAGTCGAACCAGCCGACGTGGTCGGGCTGGCAGTCATGTTGCCTGGTAGCAAAAGTATGTAAATAGTTGTACATAAAATCTTTTCCTTCTTCACCTTGCCATTACTGACTACTCCGAGCACGATACACACCAGTGTTCGCACCGGCCACGCAACCCGAGTCCCAACAGCGGTTCCAGAGGAGGGATGCAACGACGCGTATTCCCAGCAGCGAGCCTGAGGGACGACATCGGAACCTAAAGGTGGCGGTAGCGATGGGCCACGCAACCTCAATCGTAACAGTGGATGGCAGCTCGGTGGGATCGGCCAGCGTCAGCTACCCTGGTGTGGTGAGTGCCTGAAGTTTACCTCTCTTATTGCCAGACCTAGCTAGCCTAAGTCATTGTTAGCAGGTTTTGACTTTTGTTGTTGGCTTAAAACTTTGTTTGGTCAGCCAAGAATTGGATGGTCTGACCACTTTGTTTTGTAGAGGGTAAACGAGGCGGAGTGTAGGGTCAGTATGGACAAGTTCAGTGTGCAGGACCTCCTTGAAATTTGCCAGGAGTTGGGCATTTCGGTTGGCTCGGCCAAGCGGAAACGGCAGATCCTCCCGATTATGGAGGCAGAGAAGGTGACTGTCGAGGAGGCCCAGGAAGCTCATGAGGAAATTCGAGTTAGAAAGGAGGAAAGGGATAAAGAGGAAGCTGCCGAGCGGGAACATGAGTTGAACCTAAGAGAGCTGGAACTTCGTATATCCGCCGCAAGACAGGTTCCCATAGTGAGGGAGGCGGTAAAGATGGAAGACCTTTTGCAGCCGTTCGAAATTGGCCAGGACATCGCACTCTTTCTTGTTAATTTTGAGCGAACGTGCGAGAAGGCAGGATTCCCCCTCGAAAGTTGGCCGCAAGAGTTGCTAACTCTTCTTCCGTGCGAGGCCGCCGATGTTATAGCTAGACTCAATAGGAAGGACGCTGTATCGTATGACAAGGTCAAAGAGGCGCTGTTGCGAAAATGTCGCTTGTCAGCAAAAGCATTCAGACAGCGTTTGAGTCACGCGCGCAAAGCTAGGACATCGGACGAGGGCACGCATGGGGGAAGAGGAAAGATGGCCAACAGGCACGCAGAGTGCCTCGGACGTGGGAAAGGCTCAGTTTTAGCCTTAGTGTCAGACGGCCTGCAGGAAGTAACTGAGGTTAAGGATACGTTGTTCAGCCAGTGGGGTAATGTAGGTTCGGCCGAATGCAAAGGCCCAAGAGAGAGGTCTCTGCAGGGCAGTGATAAAGCCCCAGTAATGGAAGAGACTCCTCAGAGCAAGCTGACTAGCTTAGAGAGCGTCGCGGCTGTCGTTCAGTCACAGGACATAACTGACGAAGACCGCGAGAGTAGCTCAGTTCAGCCGTTTGGAGCTTTGACTCCACAGAGTTCCGTACATGCGAGTACGAGGGACGAGGCGTCTAGTATCACGAGCCGCTCCGAGGCGCAAGAGGATGAGGCGCGCCGCAGAGACCAAGAGGTCGAGAAGCGTCGCGAGGCACAGGAGGCTGAGACCCGTCGCGAGGCGCTTCAGGAAGCAGAGGCGCGTCACAAGGCCCTAGAAGAGGAGGCGCATCAGAGAGAACGAGAGGCTGAGGCGCTTCGATGGGCGAGAGCGGACGAGGCGCTTCGAAAAGCGAAAGAGGCGCGAGAACAAGAGGCACTTCATATAGCGCGAGAAGCTGAGGCGCGTGAGGACGAAGCGCGTCGAAAGGTGCAAGACGAGGCGCGCCGCGGAGACCAAGAGGTCAAGATACGTCGCGAAGCGCAGGACGCAGAGGTCGCCTTCGAAGGCCTGAGAAAAGGGGCTATCCAGGATAGTGATAGATCACCCGAAGCTAGAGAGACATCTCAGGGCGAGCTAACTGAGTTAGAGAGTGTCGAGACTGTCGCTATGTCAGGAGTACAGACACCTAGCGACGACACCGAGGATAGGCTAGTTGAGCCGCCTGAGGTTTTGGCGATGAATATCGAAGGCAGCGTACTTGCGCGCGCGTGCGTCGAAGCTGCCAGCATTCCGAGCCGTTCAGTGAGGAAAAGGCGCCGGCGAAAGAAAAAGGGGAACGAAAGAGAGACCAGTAGCGGTAAGCGTGCTAAAGCGCTAGCAGAACGCGAAGACCGCATCTCTCGAGACGCCAAGTTGAAGGCTTGGCCTGAAATCCCAAAAAGGCGGGCTAGGAAACGTCCCAAGTTGAGAGTCCCGCGGGGATCTAGATTGTGCGCTAAGCGCATCGCGAGGAAGCGAATGTCGATGAGATTCAGGCGCCGAGGTTTCCGTCTGTTCTCATCTTTTTCACTGCCGTGTAGAGGCAGGAGCGCAACGAGGTGTCGCGCACATAGGTATCGTGACAAAGGCCCCAAAGTATGCACAAAGAGTCGTGCAAAAAGAAAGCGTCCGCAAGACAGAAATGCGGCAAAGGTCGCGACGCGTTTGAGGAAGAAGTTCGGACGTCGGCGCGAAATTGCGAGAAGGGCGCGATTGTCATTGTTGACCGGTTTCTACAGCATGCGTATGAACCACCAAGAGAACAGGAGGAGAGTAGCGCATGGTTCGCGGAATCGGTCAGAGGATGAATTGATGCGCAATCATCAGGACAGTAAGCGCGAGACAGCTAAGGAGCATGTTGATGCGGATGAGCATCGGAGGCGGACGGAATGCTCCAAAGTCTGCACCAAGAAGCGTGCGAAAGGGAGAAAGCGTCCGAAAGATAGAAATGCGACAAAGGTCGCGACGCGGTTGAGAAAGAAGTTCAAAAGTCGGCGCGAAATTGCAAGACAAGTGCGATTGCCGTCAGGGACAGGTTTCTACCGCATGCGCCCGTACCCCCGAAAGAAAAAGAAAAGAGAAGCGCATGATTCGCGGAAAGAGTCGGCGGGCAAAGGAACCTCCCGTTGTTCTTTTCGAAGAGCGTCGGATCAGGTGCGAGATCGCAGGCGTCCAAGCAGCCGAAAGAAAAAGAAAAGAGAAGCGCACGATTCGCGGAAAGGGTCAGTGGGTAAAAGAACTCCCCGTTGTTCCTTTCGAGGAACGTTGAAACAGGTGCGACACCGCGAGGCCGGTGACCTTCGCGAAGTGGCCAGGAGGCGACAAAGAAAAGTCCGCTACAGGGAAATTAGTGAGGCTCGAAGAGGGGGTGATTAACTTTCATGCGTATCGTACACCCCGCTTGACGAGAAAAGCCGTCTGGGCGCGACCGCCACGAGTGCGCCTGAAAAATTGTTGAGGACAGCTGTTAGCTTTTCAGGAATGTCGACCCAGGATTTGTTGAAAGGAATTTTGACTGTTAATTTTAGTTAGTATTTGGTATTCCTTGTTATTTCCGCGAGTATTGATGGCTTAGTTAGCTGTTATTCAACTTTGTTTTCTTTAAGCGCTCTATGGTTTTGTTTGTTTGCCGATATGCGTTGTGCGGTTAGCTATCAGATGGTTAGTGACACGTATCAGAGCGAGTCAAGGGCTTTAAGAGATGAGCGCCTTGAATAGGGTTACGTCAGCTGACTACGAAAAGAGTTTGTGGCGTTTCCGTTGCGTGTCATGCGTGGACGCAAGGAAACATTGGGCGGTTTTCGAGTGGCGTGCGCTGAGTTAGCGTTGGCGTTTGAGGCCTGCTGTTTCCGTCACTTAGCGGGAGCCCGCAAGCGGTTGGCGTATGACACGTGCGCAGTTACACGAAAGGCCGGCGCAGGGCTTTGTGTGCGCCGTTCGGGAGCTTCCTAGTAAGTCAAGATGTCCCACGAGTTGTTAGCGGAACCTTAGGCGTTAAGCTGAGAGCTTGCGAGAAGGATAGGCAAGGCTAGGCTTTGTGCGAGTTTTGGTAGAGCCACGCAAAATTTATTTTTGTTTGTTTTTTGTTCTTTTCGCGTGCGTTCTATGTAGTGAGGAAAGGTTACAGCGAGTCACTCGGTTGTTTGTGAGAATTGTGACCGCAAGAGTAGAGCTGGGTTAGTCGTACATCCGCGGAGTAGAAGCTCGCAGTGGCACTAGTACGTGCAATTACGGGTGTCGTTTGCGAATTCAGTTCCTGATGTGGGTGCAACGTGACAGAGTGCTCACGGAAACATGTCTAGCTTTAGTGGCGCAATATTAAGAATAACATGCGGAAGCAATGACCCGCACGAGAGTGAGCGGACGGCGTAAATTGAGGCACGTTAGCCGTAAGTAAAGATTTTACGACCGCTAATTGTGAAAGAGTGGTGTTTGGCGAGCGTGACCGAATTTTACTTGTTTGTGTTTACTGTAGAGGCAGTAATTTTGACCTATGTAGTGTCTATATTTTGGAGGGTAATCTTCTAGCGTTGTAGTTGAAACTTGTTTCAACAGAGCTAGCTGTAGGTTGAGTTTTAGTTTTGTTTTTGTACTAGTTAGCAAGAGCATTTAGTGCGAAAGGTAGTTTAACATTGTTTTATGTGAAGCGTGTAAGCTTTATTTTCAATTTCAGTTCCTAGTTAGTAGAACCATGTTGTGTTCTTACTGTAGCCTTTGAGCTTCCGTTGGCTTCCTTGGTTGTTTACCTTCTATGCCTAAGCAGCTTTAGTACAATTACAATTCTTGAATTACCTCGGAGTTGTTTCTTTAACAACACCTGAAATTGAGGTCTGTGGTTGAGCTTGTCGCCATGTGATGCGCACTTCTCCTTGTTTTATTTACAGCGGAAACGTTAGTTATCAGTAGGATTTGTTTCATTCATGTCTGGCAATTGGAGGGAGTGCGGAGGGCACTTGCAGCGTTGGGTGTAGTTTGACAATGGTTGCCCTGTCGAGTTCGTCTTATCCTCAGGAACCTCGAGTCCGTGCCAGCTGAGTGTTCGTATGGAATGTCACGGAGCAGTGATCCTGGGAGCTTCGCCTCGAGCCGTGGATGAGCCTGGTGTCCGGCCGCATCAATTCAGCCGAGCTACGTGGAGCAGCTCGTCCTCCTGATGCATTGTTTTGTGGCGGGGGTGCTGTTGTGCCAGAGCACCTGACCGAACGTGGAAGCAGGGATCAACCCCTGCATGCTTTGTCTGCAATCCGGGGAAAACGGTGTCTTCACCCGGCCGGCCCCGTCAACTGACGCCAGTCGTTCTTCAAAGCTGCCCAGCTATGGAAAGGCTGCTCAACTCCTGCGGTGTAAAGGAGGTTCAACACCTGCGGCCGGCGGACGGTCAAAATACGAAGAGGACGCCAACACCTGCGTGCGGCTTCTGGCAGCGCGTCGCAATTGAGACTTCTAGCGGCGCGCCGCAATTTAGAGAACTTGAATAGGAGCCAACACCTGCGTGCGGCTTCTGGCAGCGCGTCGCAATTGAGACTTCTAGCAGCGCGCCGCAATTTGGAGAACTTGAATAGGAGCCAACACCTGCGACCGGCGGACAGTCAACAGGACAATGGACGGCTAGACGATTTAAGGCCGTGCCGGTCCGTGGAAGGAAGAACGAGAAGGAGAACGACTCGAACGGAGTCGAACCAGCCGACGTGGTCGGGCTGGCAGTCATGTTGCCTGGTAGCAAAAGTATGTAAATAGTTGTACATAAAATCTTTTCCTTCTTCACCTTGCCATTACTGACTACTCCGAGCACGATACACACCCGTGTTCGCACCGGCCACGCAACCCGAGTCCCAACAGCGGTCCCAGAGGAGGGATGCAACGACGCGTATTCCCAGCAGCGAGCCCTGAGGGACGACATCGGAACCTAAAGGTGGCGGTAGCGATGGGCCACGCTACCCCATTCGTAACAGCCTACACCAACGATGACGTGCCCGTAGATATGTGAAAGGGGCGAACGCTTGGTTTCGGCGCGAGTTTTGTTTCTGGAGTTCGGACATCCATGTCGTCCGTAACCGTCTGTGGTTTAACTCGAAACTCTCTGCGCTGAGAATCAGCGTAGAAATAACCTAGCATCACCTAACTAAAGCCTAGCAACGACCTTGAAACAACCTGCATCACCTAGCTAAGGCCCAGAGGAAGCTGAAGCAACCAGATTAGTCTATGGCGAGTCGTCAGCGTCTCGGAGAAAACGACCAAGTTGCGCCTCAGCTGCTCCGCACGTTCGATAATAATAATATCTGAGGTTTAACGTCCCAAAACCATGATATGATTATGAGAGACGCCGTAGTGGAGGGCTCCGGAAATTTCGACCACCTGGGGTTCTTTAACGTGCACCTAAATCTATGTACACGGGCCTCAAACATTTTCGCCTCCATCGAAAATGCAGCCGCCGCGGCCGGGATTCGATCCCGCGACCTTCGGGTCAGCAGTTGAGCGCCATAACCACTAGAGCACCGCGGCGGGGCTCTCCGCACGTTCGAGCCTAGCGCGAGAGAAGAGGAGGCCCGCAAGAAGACAGCATCTGTGGTTACCCATCGGAGAAAAAGCATCAATAAAATATGTGTGAAAGCGAACGCCTCACGTCTTCCCACAAGTCTTCAGAAATGTCCAGTTTCGCTGTTTCAAGCTTTGCGCGGCTTAGTGCAAGCTTCGCGATTTTTTTTTCGAATAGTTTTCGAATAATCAGCACCGACGGGAGAACCAGAACACAATTACCAATACGCACGCAGCCCAACATTTTGCGAGATTACCTATGCTAAATTGAATACCGGATGAAGGCGTTTTTTTCTTCTTAAAACTTCACTCCTACTCAATTTTTACTATGCTGCATCGCATTAATCGCTTCCTGTCTTCGTCTTGTAATAACTGACGTTGGGGACTACGGCTGCGTTCAGCTTCACTATAGCCAACAGACGCGTAAATTGTTTGCGTAAATTGTTCTTGCAGATGCAGCTTTCAACACTGATGCTTTCGGTGCAGAGGCCCATGTTGTAATGTCAGATTTCTCAGTTTTATGACAGATTTAGCTGTAGGCGTGGTGTCTCAATTTCATTTAGAAGCAAGCGACTAAGTGTCACCATGATTACGGTAGTCACTGCTGTATTTAAACCTACAGTTGCGAAATATTTTGAAGGCTCTGGTCGCTGCTGTATACGAGCTTACCTCGGTATTCATAACCGAGGTATTAGGGTCGGTTAAAAGTAACCGTAATGTTGTTGGGTGAAAGTTTGTGAATGTTTGTTTAAATTAAAATGTTGTAGAGTGTAGGACTTCTGAAAATGGTTGTCTTACTATTGGAAAACTATCCCTAGAGTATTCTATTAGGATTAGATTTGGTGTCATCACTAGTCGATTCGTATGCGATTTGGTTTCAAAATTCACTATTCGCACACCTCTAAAAGAAGGGGAATTTTTAAGGGCTCGTTTGTCTTTGTTAGACACAACGTGGCATCAACTCGGCCATAACGAGAATCCCGCTACGAATGAACGAAAAGGGAATTTTTAAGGGCTGGTATTTCTTGTTAAACACAACATTGTCTAACAAAGAAAAACGAGGCCTGCGAAATTCCCCCTTCTTTTGTCCGTAGCGAAAATTGTAGCACTTGTTTTACATGACTAAAGTTACACCCTTTAATTGAGTCTTCGGCTATGCGTGTAGTATTTGTCTTGTTAGCGTTTAGTCCGGCTAGTGCTTGTCGCTATTCAGTGTTATAATATAGGCCATGCTTGTAGTTCCGTCATGGCCTACAAGTTCACATTAGACTAACTTGCGTAGTATTGTGTTCTACATAAGATCAATGGAGTAAAAAAGGTGTGGCATTTTACATATTGTACAAAAGACGTGTTTTCGTAATAGTGCGAGCCTGTAAGCTGGCAAAAAGTGTATCTTTAAAGAAACATGCTGATACGTTTAGGACGATTGCAATAAATATGACGCATTTTCAGAGTTCCGAATAATCGTATGGTTTGCGTGGTCATTTCGACAGTCATCAAGAACTTTATTGACAAGTCCTGAGGAGTTTAAGCCGCCGGGGAATCCACGAGGGACACCCTGGCAGCCGCTACCGTAGGCGACGCCCGAGTCGGGGCGGGAACGTGGTGGCGTTCCGCCAGTTCTTGGGCCCTCCAGACTGCCTTGAGTTGGGGGTGGAGCTCGGAGCTACTGAGTGCCTCTTCCCAGTCGAACTAACTGGTGACTGGTCCCCGAGGTAACGCCAGACATTGCCAGAGCATGTGCGAGAGTGAACAATAAAATTTCTGTGCAATCTGGGCATTGTGGAGTGATGTCCGAGTTGTAATGACCGAGTAGGCAACGTGATGGGTACGATCTCGTTTGTAGCATGCGAAAAGTTACCGCTTGCGCGCGTTCAAGCTTTGTGTGTGCTAGGGGTATTGGCTTCTGTTGTTACGATATTGAGAGGTGATTTCGTAGAAGGTGAGTAAGGGGTCGCTAAACTAAACTGTATGTCTGTAGTCACGCGCGATATTGCCGGTTTCGTAAGCCGGAATGGCGGCGCGTGAGTCTTTGAAGACGCTGGTGTGCGAGGGATCGATCATCGCTAAAGCTATGGCGACCTGCTCGGCTATGGCGCTCGTTGCTAGTCTAACCGAGGCGGCTGAGCGTAGGGCTCCGTCGCCATCTACTACCGAGAGTGCAACGGTGGAGGAGTTACCGTATTGCGCCGCATCGACGAGTACGGAAGAGTCGCGAATCGCGGCGGTGCGGTCGAGGATCGCGCGAGCCCGGAGCAGGCGTCTGCCCTTGTTGGGCTGTTGGTGGACGTTTCGTGGGAATGGGGTTACCATGTAGGTATCTCGAACATCTCTCGGGAGAGTTACTGAGCGTTCAAGGTAGTGGTGTGGGGGACATGCCGGCCTCGTTTAAAAGTCGACGGCCTGCCTTGGAGGAGGAGAGGCGGACCATTTGGGCCGTAGTCTCGGCCTCGATGAATTCGTCGATGTCGTTGTGCATGCATAGTTGGTCGATTCGGGAGATACTCGTGTTTTGGGTTAGGCTGAGGACTTGTTTAATGCTTTTGCGCATGAGTTTCGTCTTTTCCACCTTTATCCAGTTGCGGTCACTAACCAAGTGAAGGCAAAAACGCACGAGGGACGTTTACGGGCTTGTAAGGGTTCCTTGATCACGCTAAAGCAGGCAGAAGACGTCTGTTATACTAAAATATGACTTAGCGAATTGGTGTCGTCAGCGGACAGATTTCCACTGTTCCTGTTGGCGGTGTTGTCGACTGAATAAAAATTTTAGAAGTATTCTAGTTGCGAGATCCTTCTCCTTAGCTATTGTATTGGAGTCATCCAAATCGATGCGGTGACCGTGAATGTCTGCATGCTCAGCCAGGACGTTCGATGCTTTCTTGTTGCCGATTTCTCTTTGACGCTCCTTCAATATCCTCCTGAACTTGCCAGTTTCGCCGATGTAGCTGCAGTCTGCACATGGTACTGCACATGGTAAAAGGGGGAATTCTCGCTGTGTATCGGATCCCCGAAGTTAGCAAGCTGATTTTTCAGTTTGTTGAACGGTACGCGTGGATTGTGAATGTCGTATGTAAACATGCGGTTTAGAGCTTCGCTCACACCTGGAACGGACGGAACACCGGTGCGCCCTGCAGAAGGCCTGCTTTGAGACGGCTTTCGATAAAACGACAGATAAAACAGCGGAAGGCTTCTGGCAAGCCTGATGGCATGAATAGCCGGTATGAGTCCTTCCGGGCGCCGAACGAGAGTCTGTTCCTGTTCACTCACGCAGACGTGGAGGATGGAAAGGATGTTATCCAGCTTCTATTCTGCAGTGAACTGTTTATATGGTGTTGAGAAGATTCAGGAGACTTGTTGCGTCTTACACTTGTATAATGCTGAAGCAGTCGTCTACATAACGGACGAAAATATTTGGTGTGGGCGCAAAGTCTGTTCCCAAATTGCCGGTAGTCATGGAATGGAAGATCCCATGGCAATTACGACCGTTTGCTGACATAACCGTTTCCTGCAGGAGGACTATGTGTTGTTCAAGCACATCTCAAGCTCCCTTACCTGTTTACTTAGCCATTCCCGATTAAGTAATTTCCTGCAGTAAAAGAGCTCAATGTGGTAATTTTCAACATGACTGTTATCGAAAGATTAGTCCTGTAATGCAAGGTTTTTGGCTTGCAATTCCAAGGAGTTTTGTTAAGAAACCGTATAGCATGATTTCTCCTTATAGAAGCAATGGTGCGGTTTTGTCTTTCCACTGTAGAAATATGCGTGCTCGTCTCCTTCGCAGGATCCGGAGAGTAGCAGAATTCGCGACGTGTCCTGCGCTGCCCAGGGGTTCAGCTGTTTCGACAATGCTTCGCAGCGGCTCGGTTACCCATACCAGCGTACTTGGTGTCTTCTCCATCTGGTACTCTGGGGTTCTGTCGATCAAGTGTTCTGCACGACCGAGCGTGCTTGTCAGCGAGTTGCGCGTTCTCACCGCAATCGAGATGTTCAACCATTGCAGTACCGGTGGACCAAGAGCAGCTGAGTTCAAGGACTATCAAATGCTGGTGCGTAAATACATTCACCGAGGTGTATATTATCTATTGAGGACCAATAATTGCTTGCGTGTGGTTACGGCTTTTGAATTGTTCAATTGCGAAAGCGTGTGCTCATTAGTTTGCACATTGAAACTCTTAATGAATGATGCATACTGAATAAAATTCCTGCCGTCTACATTCTATTACCACCTTAGGGGAATACTGGGCGCAAAAATTATACCTTCAGTTCCGTAATAACTTAAGCACTAATGTCGTTGCTTGGGCAATTACCAACCATCTGCAGCTTGAATTTGACGTGTGCGGAAGTAGCGTAGACGTTAGGGTGAGTCGGGTGTAGCTCCATGTCGTGATGAATTGGCAACACAAAACCAACTAAAAGAACTGTGTTCTTTCTCCAGTGTGACTGCATTAGTATTTCGCGCCTAATTCATCACAACGTGACGGTTACTATTCGTTCAGAACTATAGGGGTTTAAGTCGAAGAACGCGTTGGTTCGTAGCGTCAAGTAGACTATTTAGGACCATACGACGTCAGAACTTGAGGCGGACGTAACGATAGCTGTTCGTTGTGCGAGCCCTGAACGCATACCAGTGCAAGCTTGTGTTACGTAGTAGTGCTGCGTGAATATTCCGAGCAGGAAGGACTAAGATAGCGCACAAGAAATGCTGGTGTTGATTGTTTAATCACACTTTGAAGGACGTTCAGTTCAACTAAGCTTAGATTTGTCACACTTACCTGAACATGTGTGTTTACTAATAGGTCTTGTGGTTTTTTTTTTTTTTTTTTGCACTTAATTAGGGTGAAGAGGAGAAGGCTGGAGGTCGGCGAAAGTGAAGGTGATTCCGTGAGCGGCTCCTGCGGTGTGCGTCTGCTTCGAAGAAGTCGCTCAGATCGGGGAAGAAGCGTCGATTAAAGGCAGCCGCCATGTGAGCGAGTGCTTACGCGAACGAATGCGTGACCACCCTGTACGCATTGGATATGCCCTTAGACTCTGAGCAACATTTATACGCCGGACGTCGTATATGTACATATTTTGTCGTGATTATTTAGGATTATTTTGTACTGCGTTATTTCTTTTTAGCTGGTCTTTTTATTGTTTGTTTAGTAGCACGACCATGTTCATGGATGGGTTAGCCGGCTAGAACATTAGCTGACCTGCCATGTTTTCCGTGTATAAGATTACAGAAAAGTTATTAAAAGGTGCGTGCGGTTGTTGGTGCGTCACTGTCGTTCTTCCAGGCTCAGCCAGAACAGGTTGGCGTAAGGGGAACCTCTGAACAACAACAACAACAACAACAACAACAACAACAACAACAACACTTCGTTTGCTGGCGCTTGTCCGACTCTGACTGAGGATATGCCAGATTCGTCCTGCGCGCACAGCAAACTTCGTTTGCTGGCGCTTGTCCGACTCTGACTGAGGATATGCCAGATTCGTCCTGCGCGCACAGCAAACTTCGTTTGCTGGCGCTTGTCCGACTCTGACTGAGGATATGCCAGATTCGTCCTGCGCGCACAGCAAACTTCGTTTGCTGGCGCTTGTCCGACTCTGACTGAGGATATGCCAGATTCGTCCTGCGCGCACAGCAAACTTCGTTTGCTGGCGCTTGTCCGACTCTGACTGAGGATATGCCAGATTCGTCCTGCGCGCACAGCAAACTTCGTTTGCTGGCGCTTGTCCGACTCTGACTGAGGATATGCCAGATTCGTCCTGCGCGCACAGCAAACTTCGTTTGCTGGCGCTTGTCCGACTCTGACTGAGGATATGCCAGATTCGTCCTGCGCGCACAGCAAACTTCGTTTGCTGGCGCTTGTCCGACTCTGACTGAGGATATGCCAGATTCGTCCTGCGCGCACAGCAAACTTCGTTTGCTGGCGCTTGTCCGACTCTGACTGAGGATATGCCAGATTCGTCCTGCGCGCACAGCAAACTTCGTTTGCTGGCGCTTGTCCGACTCTGACTGAGGATATGCCAGATTCGTCCTGCGCGCACAGCAAACTTCGTTTGCTGGCGCTTGTCCGACTCTGACTGAGGATATGCCAGATTCGTCCTGCGCGCACAGCAAACTTCGTTTGCTGGCGCTTGTCCGACTCTGACTGAGGATATGCCAGATTCGTCCTGCGCGCACAGCAAACTTCGTTTGCTGGCGCTTGTCCGACTCTGACTGAGGATATGCCAGATTCGTCCTGCGCGCACAGCAAACTTCGTTTGCTGGCGCTTGTCCGACTCTGACTGAGGATATGCCAGATTCGTCCTGCGCGCACAGCAAACTTCGTTTGCTGGCGCTTGTCCGACTCTGACTGAGGATATGCCAGATTCGTCCTGCGCGCACAGCAAACTTCGTTTGCTGGCGCTTGTCCGACTCTGACTGAGGATATGCCAGATTCGTCCTGCGCGCACAGCAAACCGCGTGTAGAATGTGCGTCGTTACTGCCTCACGAATCGACTGCTGCAAAAATTTTTGAAATCGGTCAGGTAGAAGCGGAGTTATAGTGATTTGTCGCGCTCGCATGATAACAATGAATGTGTTAATGTGGACGTTTTGCGGGAGTTTCTTGTTGTGATTTTTTCTACTTTCTTATTTAAAAGGGCGCTTTACAGTATGACGTTCAGGTTGGTCGCGAATAGGGGCCAGAACTTCTTTAACTGGTGTATTTTCATGTTATAACTGACAGACTGAGTCCCTGGCTTTCGTGTGGCTCTGATCCAGATGAGCTTTCTAGCGACCGTCCGTCTCTCTTTTGTCCCTCTCCTACAGTAGTGAGGTTGTCATCGCCATCACGACAGGCCTGCGTTTTTTATCAATTCAGCGGGAAGTCACCCGCCAGTTTTCTTGAGCTGGTTTAACCGCTTTTAGGGTCCTTCAATGTTTCAACTCCCATCGCTCTCCCTTTTCAGTGAGGCAACGGCCCCATCAGTCAAGGGCATTTCTCGGCACACTCTGCGAGAACTGTTTTCTGATTGTTTACTTGTAAATTTACCTGAGTCTACTCTTTTCTACCAAGCTGTCAAAATGAGAAAGGGAAAATAGACAAGCACCCATTTGTAGCACAAAGCCACAAGGAAATCCATACGGATTTCTCAGAAATAAATCCTCTAAGTCGCCGAAATATTCGTCCTGGTCTGCCTTGCGGGGTTCCGCAAAACTGATTTGCAAGCTGTCAAGATGCGTATTTCTAGCATCTGTTAAACAGAGCTCCAAACACGTCGTAATTCACGGATCTACTCGATATAGCACTGACAACTTGAGCATGGTAAAAGAGGAAAGCTTCCTGCAGTTTTACTAAGCATATAAAACAATGATTTTCACAACAGGTCAATACGAAGCGGTTCAGATAGGCAATAAAACGACAGGTGTTGTAGACCGCTGTTTATGTAGAATCCAGAATAGATCAAGATGGCTGATCAACTACAGAAATTCAGCAAAGTAGGGTACTTGTAAAGAGGTATGGGTGGACATTCAAAGATTTTGAAAGACAGATGTTAGTATTCAGGTTAAAATTAACCATAAAAATTTCCCATTTCATTACTTGATTTCTGTGCTGCAAATGCAGTGGCTTCTAGTTGTAAGCTGACTTTGTACACAATATGTTGCTTGCTCGTAGGGTGCTGCGAAAATCATGCCCTTCAAACTCATTACACCCACGGAAACACGAAATATGTTTCTGCATGGATAAAATGACGCCCCAATGCTTCTAGTTACGTTGTACAAAACAATAGACGTAGTGAAGCGAGCCTTACTTCGCCTTCAAGAGTAGAACGCGACAGCATGATCGGGCCCCGTGCACATCGTTTTCAACCGTGCCGCGCGGAAAGGAACGTTCGTGCGCGTAACATTGGCTGTTTCGAACTATCCTAGAATGTCTACTGCAAGTGCAGTTGCGAAGCGCCCACTACGCCATTATTCTTCTATTTGCTAATTTCCGAAGTACTCACTACGCGTCAGTTAGGTGCCACGCGCACCTGTGTACTTTGTAATGGTTGGGCAGCTTTAAAGGGACACTAAAGGCAAATGTTAAGACGACATTGATTGTTGAAATAGCGTGTCAGAAACCTCGCAGTGCTTGTTTCGTGCCAAGGAAATACTTATTTTTAATGAAAATCAGGTTTCGGTGGTCCGCACAGCGTTAGCGCATTTCAAATCATACGCCTGAGAAGGCCTAACGTAGCATTTGCCTTGCGCAACATTGCCCGCCTTTACTGCCCGGCAGCCGACGCCGTGGTTTCTGCTCTCAAGGGCACATTACACAACATCGCATGGCCACGGCCTTTTGTCGGAGTTTCCGCTAGAGCGACTTTCATGAGCGTGCAAGGCACACACAGCAGTACGCGGTAATGAAACTACCACTGACACGCGACCGCGCGAGTGGAGCGCAGCCCGGCGAAAACGAAACTTTTGCACAACCCGTGTTGCACAACGTCTTGCAAATCTCGGAATGTTCTTTTTTATAATGAGTAGCTTGACTACTAGTGATAATTTGTACTCGGGACTCTTGAAGCCATCGGGCTCGTTCCAAAACGTCCCGCTGGTGGCGCATACAGTGTCCTACATTTACCTTAAAGGGACTGTCTACCGTCCTTCATCGCTTTTCTGTTTTGTACCGCAATAGAAAGCGTACCGTCTGAAGTGTCCAACCTTGCAGCGGTTTCTCTGGACAGTGAGTAGAAATTTTTAAAACAGAATTTTTCCATCTGCGTTCGGTCTTCTTCCATTGGCGTGAAACATGCCCACAACACTGGTTGGTGGACGCGATGACGATTGTTGTGCCGGTAAAAATTAAAACCGAAAGCACATCTGATTTCTGTAGGATTACTTTATTTTCGCTGAACACTATGAATGTAACAGTGGTTTTCAGCGCGCTAGTGGTTAAATAATGCCTTATTATACGATTACAGAACACTTGTTTTTCTGTAATCGCAGTCTATGCGTTTATTTTAGCTCTGCTGCCGCAATCCAAGCCAAGTCGATTCATCAAAAAGAGACAATATATGCGCGCCTTCACAGCGCAGGACATGTGAGACATCCTATCAACAATACAGCGGTGCAGTGCGACCAGCGCGGAGAGCCGCATGGCATAGCGCATGAGTTGAAGCAGAAAAAATCGAAGACGGCGCCGCAAGCAGCGCCACCGGGCGCCTTTTTGGATGTGTGAGGAAAAAAAAGGCATAAAATTGCTCTTTGACGCAACCGCAAGGTGCCTCAAGTGCGTAAAATACAATTTCACGTTATACATGTTTGTTTTTAAGCAAAATGAGTCTACTTTCGAGGATTTCTTGTCATACCAGTGGATTGAACCACATCGCTGTTGGGTGACGCTAGCGGTCATTCCTTCACGATTTTCAACATCGAATTAAAAATATAATTCCTTTTTTTGTGGGGCAAAAGCATGCTCGTTGCCGCCGATGCCACGAACGATCTTCTCATTTTCACCACAATCAGAAAAATTTTTCCGAGCGGTAGACACTCCCTTTAATTTCTTGATTACTAGAGCACTGCTATTTATAATATTGACGTTTTAGGCGTTCTCAAACATTGACCTTTCACTCTGACGTAAATTTTTTTTTGCCTTTAGTGCCCATTTAAACCACCCTCTCTTTGCTCAATTCAGATAATTTGACGCCTGGCGCGATTCTAAAATTCTGCCACGCAATATTAGGGTAAGGCGGGGCAAAATGAGACGCGGGGCAAAATGAGACGCGGGGCAAAACGCGACATTTTGACTTTGCCGCCCTCTACAGCTAATACAAAAGGTACCTTTTCTTCGTTTCTCTATTTCAGCGATAGGTGCCGGTAGTTTTCGACGTTTTTGTGTAAAAGTGGACGATCGCTCACAGCGTTCACGCGGGAAAAATTGCGCGGCTGATGTCAGCAGTGTCAGTGTGTTCGTGACCCGCCGAAAAGGGGCGTAATTCTGATGCGTGCATGAAGCTACTCCGGCGTCAGTCCAACAACGCAAATATTTACGTTGTTAGGTACATGCCCCCAAAAGTTTAGTTCATTCGGTGCCATGGGCCAAAGGGGAAATATTTTTGGAATATGGACATGTGAGTGGGGCAAAATGCGACAAAAAGACATTGAATTGCCTTAGAGAGTGTCTTATTGAGTGAACCATTTATTTACGCTCATTATGTATAATATTCTTTTGTTTAGGATGGTGCGGAAGTGCACCAGGATATAATCTAGAGCTTCCTGGGTAGAAAACGACTTGAAAAATGAACTGAATGTTGTTCCAGAGTTTTGGAGTAACACAGCGCCGGGTTCTGTATTGATTCAATGCGTGGAGTGCAAAGACTGTGTTCATGAAGACTGCGTGAGGGCCCACGGAGTGAATTTCAAGTGCTGTGGTGTAAGAACTGAAGGGATGAAATTTTTTCACACCGTCTCGTTTCGCCCCACGCAGCGTCTCGCTTTGCTCCGCAGATTGGGGTAAAGTGAGGCACCTGGTGCATTTTACAGCGAAAGCTGTTATGAGCTCATTTCAACGGCCGTTTTTGGTGGCGTAGTTGTCCGCCGCCGCCGCCGCTGCCGCCGCCGCCGGTGTCCGTAACCACTATCGCTCGAAATAAGAAAAAAAAAACGAAATAAGAAAAAATTTCCAGGATGGAATGGGGTTCGAACCTGGGCCCTCTGCGTGGGAGCCCAGTGTTGTACCTCAGAGCCATGCCGGTGCTTGGAACTGCCTTGCAAAAAAAAAAACGCTATACAGGCTTCATGTCAAGAAGAAACCACATTAACATATGTAATTTAGTGTGGTAGAAGAGTGAAATAACAACCACGCACCACACAACGCGAATTCTGTAACTAGGCGTCACACAATGCGAATTGCGCAACGAGTGGGCTGTTGGATGCTTCCAACCCACTACAAGGGGCTCTGCAATAATTCTTCATCGTCATCAGGCACAACACCAACAAAGTGCGCATAATGCCTTAGATATTTTTAGCGGGTACCACGGCTCTCCGTTGAATGACGAAAAATGGCATAGTGGCTGCTTCCCTACTTCACAGAAATTATGATTTATAGTTAAATAGCAACCGGGCGTCACACAATGCGAATTACGTAACTGGTGAGCCGTTTAAAGCTTCCAACCCATTACAAAGGGCTGAGCCACAATTCTTCATCGTCATCAGTCGTCACGTAAACAAAGTGCACATAATGCCTTACATATGTGTAGCTGGAACCTCGCTTCTGCGCACAATGACGAGTAATGGCGTTGTAGGTGCTTCCCAATTTCACAAATATTGATTTATGGCGTAGTGGGTACCTTGCTAGTGTACTTGTATTAGTAGCCCCAAGAGAGTTTACAACGGGCTCTAGAAATGCCGCTCTTCCAGCTATCGCTGTGACTGTGCTGCGCTTTCTGCGCAGGCCTGACATTTTTTCTTTCATTTTAAAATAAACTTTTTTCTTTTTAAATAACCTTTTGTTTTCTTTTTTTGTGTTCTTGTTTTTTTTTTCGTGTTTCTAATATGCTTTCATTATGCTATCAATACAATATCGCTAGGAGGTCCTTCTGACAGTGTTTACTTCGGGACCTCCTTCTGTAATACTTATGAACCATGTCACGTGTATTTTCGTGATGTTAGAATAAACTTCAAACTTCAACAGTCCCAACATCGCCATATTTATGTAGCACATACCTCGTAACCAAAAGGAAGTTCGGGCGTTGATGTTTTATGGTGCGTAACAAGTGAAATAAAAAATTATATTCACTATTTTCACATTTTTGTGGCATTTTGCACCGCCTTACCCTACATATTTTAAGGCGACCCCTCCCAATACATGACATTCTTATCGCGTTATTTTACGAAGCAGTTTCAAGCACTGGTGTGGCTTCGTGGTTGAACAGCAGCTTGTCATGCACAAGGCCTGGGTTCGATGCTCAGACAGGCCGAAGATTTTTTATTATTTACTTATTTGCATCTGTCTCGAATTTTAGCTCACGGACAACGACGCCGCCGCCAAAGCCGACACCGGCACCGGAATTTCTGTGAAACGAGCTCTTTAACGCTGTCGCGTTAACATTGGGGCAGCTCCGTACTATGGTGCGAAGACTGAGGAAACAGCGGTGCTGGTTGCATTACCCTCCTCCTTTCCCTCCTCTTCACCTTCTCTTGCCTTTCCCGCTCCTTGCTTTACTATAATATACAAGTGTATTCTATGCTTTACACTCTGCCATCCTCCTTACCCTCAAATCACTCCTCCTCATCCTCACTTTTCTTTCTCACCCCTTGCTATACTTTTCCATACATTGCTATGCTATGATTACCCTCTCCCCTCATCCTTTCTCCCCTCCTCACCCCCACATATCACTCCTCCTCACAATCACATCCCTTTCCGGCCCACTTGCTATATCATACTATAGATGGCTACGCAATGCCTTACCCTCTCAGAAGATCTTATGTAGGGATTAGTTAGAACATAATGGATGAAAAAGTCAGCGATTCAAAGTTCACAAAGAAGGCAGACACGAACGATGAGACGAAGCGCATCCAGCAACTGATTTAAAAGTAGACAAGAAGGGGTGGGTAAAAACATAAAAGGATAGAGGATAGGGCGCTGTTGGCAAACCGCGCATGGGCAAACGTGATTGCTAACAATTGTAAAAACCCTTGTATTTTTCTTGGAAATTTACGTTACCAAAATGCCAAGTCAGAATCCAAGATGAAAGATGTACGGCGACCAAAATCTTTGTTTCACTAGAAATGCAACTTGCTTGTCTTTAAGTGCAACGGACGGAGAGCTCACGCATGCGCCAAACTGTCCCGACGGCATAGCGTACGCTTCTACAATTGTCTTTTTTTTAATTCGGTTCCTGCTGTGTCAACATAGTTTTGGCACTGACATTCGGGTTACGCTTACAGGCAGATCAGCGCTGAGCGTGATTTCCCTCGATTGCAACTCTATTACACATATTCTTTTGTTCCTGTAGCCTTTCGTTGAGGCACCTGCCCGTCTGTCTAATGTATAATGAGCCGCTGGACAGAGGAATCCTATAAACTGTATACTTTTTCCTTGCACTCAACAAATCACTTGACACGTTTGACGTTACATGTTGCTTCTCGGGCGTCTTTACCAGTGCTCTACATGTTAATTTTAGACACAAACCTATCGATTTTTTGGGTGCCGAGAATATCATTGGCCCATCGCACCGGGAAGCCATTATTTTTAATCTTTGCGTTATTGTGTGCAAGAACGGCAGCACAACCACCGGATTCCTGTTTATTTTCTAACACGAAAGTGCTTTATGCCGGGGTCCACTGAGACTTTCATGACGTATTTCCGTCACTGAAATACGTCGGCAAAATGAAGGCCATGAAATGGCAAAAAAAAAAACTGTCAAGAAGTTTTGATGGCAGGAGTCGAACCCATGACCTCTCGGTCCGCGACGATGGCTGGCAGGAGTTTAGCCCGCTGAGCTACCGCCAAACAAATAACGGAGGCTACATGAACGCGCCTTTTAACTTTCACACTTTCCTCTCTCAGTGCTCTTGGATGGATGCTATGGGCGTCCTCTATATAACGGGTCGGTGAGATGTGTGCCACCAGGTTAAAAAAAAAACGCGCCGTTTTTTCCAATGTAAACTGGAATGGTGCGTTTACACTGGAAATGTGATGTCTTCAACGTTTTAAACACCGCGGGGTGGCTTTAGCCCGAGCCTCGCTCATAGCATCCATCCATATCGACAAACAGCTCTCCGACGCTCGCCTGGCTGTCGCAACGCTTTCCCCGCTCGCCCTGTGCGAATTAACGGCCACGCTAGAAGAGACGATACGCGTAGCGTTTCTCTTCTCGTTTCACGACGTTTTGAAGGAGTGCATATCAAGTTTCAGTGTTTATTATGTGCCCGTTGATGCCATATATGCACGGGTTTCACCATATGCGGTGTCCACATATATGTTAAGAACTTCAGCTGCAGCAAGGGTTAAATCATGATCATGGGCGTTAGTCGCAGGTACGGTGATGTGCCACTAGGTGTCAACGTGAGTGTGTCCACATCAAGCGGTGCTATGTCTCCCAAACAACAGTAGACATTGTACAAGCTCTGACATACCAATGCACTATAAACAATCAACTGCTACTGGGACGACACGTTTCACTTTCGTGTTATACCGATTCCTATGACAGAGGGATCAGCCATCTTTTTCTTTAGCTTTACCGGGATTGTTTCTTTAGCTTTACCGGGAACACCTAAGGGGTGGCACTTCTCCGGATCTTTAAATAAAGTTCTTCGTACCGTACCGGGAACACGCGAACTTACGCAGCTGTTCAGTGTGTTGATGCTTTTGCTGATGATGATGCTTAAATATGTCTCAGCGCTTTGTAACAAGTGGGCCTTTAAAACACGCACTCATCGTGTAATTCACATGTTTTGACGCCTGGTGCGATTCTACGCGTCTGCCACGCAATATTGCATGCGTTAAGGAGACTCCCTCCACTACATGACATTCATATAGTGTTCTTTTTTTTTTCGAAGCAGTAGAACACGTGGTAGAACACGTGCTTCCCACGCTGACGGCTTGGGTTCGGTTCTCACTTGAACCCGAAGATTTTAATTATTTATTTTATTTGCATCTTTCTCGATTATTTATGTAGTGTTCTTTTTTGTCAAAGACGTTTCAAGAAATAGCGTGGCTCTGCGGTAGATTACCTGTTTGTATCAGACGGCCTCGGTTCGATTCTCACTCGAAACCGAAGATTTTTATTATTTATTTTATTTGGGTCTTTCTCGATTTTTCGGTCACGGACAAGATGCATCATTTTTCGCTCACAACCAGCGACGCCGTCACCGACGCCGACACCGGAATTTCTGCGAAACGAACTCGTTAACGCTGTTGCGTTAAATTCCTGATACCATGAGAATAAATTGCTTGACTCGTATCCCACGAAGTAAAATGCACTCCATTGAAACATTTCACGTGCAACAGCAGCGCCAGAAGACAGCCTAAGGAGCAGAAGCAAGATCGGAGGGGCGGAATAAACATCCGCCGTGGTAACTGGAATACCTCATCGCGAAGCAAGAGCGTCCGTAATCTGAAAAAGTTCACATGCTTGCACTTATGCTTGCAATAGAACATTCCTAAGCTTAATTTCGGCGAAGCTTAGTGTGTGACACTCCCGCGTTAACGACGAAGCATAAATGTGTGGTTGTGTTCAACGGGGCGTATCTTTTTGCCCCCCAGTGACCCATGTCGGCGACTTTGGACTAATAAATGTTAGTACTGCCCTCTGAATTTTGTGAAGTGCTTATTGGTAGTATCGCATGACTGAATTTTTGAAGATGAGCGACAGCGTAGTCAAAGGCACCGAATAGGTGTGCTATAGAGGTTGTCTGAACAGGAAATACTCAGAGGGTTCCTTATGCAATCGCCTAAGACGACTCGAAGGCGAAATCCATTTTCCTGTTCTTTTTATTCTCGGTCGACGTGCTGATCCTCCCCTCCCCCGCCATATTCAAAAGCTTTCCGAACTTAAAGGGAGGCTGAAGCACTTAAAAAATGTCTTTGGAGTGTGTAATCATAGTTTGATCCCTGCTGCATTCGAAAACCAATGTAATAATTCACAGATGAACGCAAATAGCATTTCTTGGCAAAAACCGCGGCTGCAGCCGCAGGGCTTCTTGAGATGCTGAGTGAACGCGGTGACGTCATCTTCGGCGTGCCGTGTCATTGGAAACATCAGCACAGTTAAAGAAAGCATGGCCTTGCGATCAGTTCCACAAACGCGCGCAGCCGGAACTAGTCACGGAGGCCACGGTTGAAGATACGACTGTGCTGCGCGGCTCCGCCAAAGCTACCGACGATGACGTAGTTCCGGTTAGTTTCGGCGCGTTCGCGTGGGCGGAGCAAGACGAACTTTTCTTTTGCGTATTTTAAAGCTCCTGCTGCCAAAACAGCGGAAAAAATTACGCCATTGTCGACAATAATGTTGGTCCTTCTTAACAACAATGTTTTACCGAATTGTAAAAGCTCTAGAGCTTCCCTTAAAGGTGGTTTTGAACATGCCTCCAGGATCGGAGGCATTGCAAGCTCTCTGCTCCTCACAAGGTTTTGCAGAGCCTCCGTGATTGGCCCGCCTTGACCAAGCAACGATGTCCTTCGATGTCGCCACCAAGGTATATGTAAACTGGTAGCGTAACTTCCGTGGAAGCCCACGTGTCAAGCCTGTGGCTAGTTGTTGCAACAGTCGCCATCTATGTGAGGAGGGGACAAACAGAATTAAAAAAAAAAGAAAAAGATGACGTCACAACCGGAAGCGGAAATGGCGTCACGTTTTAACGCGATGGGCGCGAATTTATGGATTTTTTTGACAGGGCGCCGCTTCTTACTTTTTTTTTTATAGCTGCACGTTCTTTTTCTTATCACTACGACGGCTCCATAATGGAAGCCTGCAAGATAACGGGAAGACGAAAAAGACAGATTTGATAAATAAGGTGTATTTTATTGGCGAAATATTGCAGTTGAACAGGATATTACCCCGAAATATATAACACAGAAATCAGAAGTAGCATAACAATTCAACGTGCACACAAACCTTGCACACGTGTTGCTCTTGCATCCGTAGACAGCGCAGCGTTTCTTCGCGTAGCGTGGCGGACTCATCGTCCCGAAGGGCGACAGCACGCCGGCCGTGCGCTGGCAAAACACAGTCACTGAAACGGTTCCCGATGGCTGCGATGGGCTATATTACCTTCTGCCAAGTACCACGACTAGAAAACAACGCTTATGCGAGGAAATCACCTACGGACGACAGGCACAAACCTACTGCGCAAAAACGAGCGACGCCATTTGCATCTGAAAATGCGCAAAACCGTTGGCCCATGTAACCAGACTGCCTGCATGTGCCCGCTGTTTCTGAAAATAAACGAAACAAATTGGCCACTCAACCACATACCCAAGACTAAACTTTGATTAAAATAATCTACTAATTTAATTCGTGACAAATAAAATTAAAAGTAATGAAAATAAACGCTTAATTAATTGTTTGTTTTCATTATTTGTCCCCCCCTCACCTAGTAGCGCTATAATCGTCACGCGGGTGTTGGATGTTTGTCGCAATAGGTTTCCGACCATTTTTCGTTCCGACTTTTGCGACCTATTTACATTGACCTTGGTCGCCACTACGATGTCTCAAAATCTGGTGATCTGTGACGTCATCATGACGTCACAGAATGACGTCATTAATGACGTCATGTTACTCTGAGGTAATGTGACTTTTGGTACGCTGACTGCACGTACACGCACGTACACAGGCACGCGCATATTCACGTGAGCATCACGTGACTCTAGACCCTTAATTACATTTTTTGCATCCTTCGACGCCGTCGCCGGTCTCGCGAAGTATCGTCACATGTCGCCAAATCTCGAAGACGCCGGCAGTCAATTTTCACGTTTGATGAGACACCTAAGGCTTTCGCCTTAGAAAGGGCCTCATACCAGTTGGCTGATGTTTCTATGGGCGGTGTATTCGTCAGGTGCATCATAAGCGCGGCATGAAAGTCATGTCGTACATGATATGCATGTCCCAATTTTCATGTTAGGACCTGTCGTTTATGTTCTTTATACAATCATGTCATGCCATATCAATATTGGTATATATCCAATGAATGAAACGGCCGCGAACGCACCATGAGCGTGGCATGTAAATCATGCCGTACATGGCATACATGTCATGATTTTAATGTTATTACTTCTAATTTATGTTCGGCATACAGTCACGTCGCACCATACAAGTTTTGGTATCTATCAAACTAGCGAAACGGCTGCGAGCGCACCCTGAGCGTGGAATGTTAGTCATGCCGTACATGACATGCATTTTATGATTTTGATATTACCACCTGTCATTTATGTTCATCATGCAGAAATGTCAGGCCATACGAATTTTGGCACATATTCATTTATCGACACGGCCGCGAGCGCCCCAACGCCGTGTCTTGTAAATCATGATGTACATGACATGGATATCATGACTTGCGCGTTACGACCAGTCAATTATGTTCGTCTACACTCTTGTCACGCCTTACCAATTTTGGTATACATTTAATTAACGAAACGGCAGGGAGAGGACAAGACCGTGGCATGTAAATGATACCGTTCATGATATGCATGTCAAGATTTTGACCTTATGACCTGTCATTTATGTTCGTCATGCAGTCACGTGATGCCACACCAATTTTGGTGCACATCCCGTTAACGAAACGGTCAACAGAGCACAAGGTCGTAGGCGGCTTGATAGATAGATAGATAGATAGATAGATAGATAGATAGATAGATAGATAGATAGATAGATAGATAGATAGATAGATAGATAGATAGATAGATAGATAGATAGATAGATAGATAGATAGATAGATAGATAGATAGATAGATAGATAGATAGATAGATAGATAGATAGATAGATAGATAGATAGATAGATAGATAGATAGATAGATAGATAGATAGATACCATTATGAGGATGACCATGATTACTAAATAAATATAGATGTCAGTGCTAATATTAAAACGCTACAACGCCATTTCGGATACTTTTCGTTTGACAGCACTGAACACTAGGTTGCATATAATTAATAGATAGTAATTAATCTTGATTACTAATCAAGGATAAAAATGAGCAGTAGAAATCCATTATATGAAATTATGATCTATCGTCTGATCGTAACTATATACCTTGAAATACCATCTATACAATACATGTGCTTCTACACTGTGAGCTTGCGCCCATAAATTTCAAATAAATTGTTAGATTCTTTATTATTATTTATTACTATTACCAATTTCCTATACGTCAGCGTGATAATGTGCATCGCATCTGCAGATTTTTCTGAGTTTTAACGTGATCAACATGCACTTTCTCATCAATTTAGCGACAGGCATTTTTTTACCCCTGTAGGGCTGCTTTCCCGCAGTAGAATTTAGAAAAACTCTTCGGGAAAAAAATCCAGCCAGCGCAATCATACCAAACTGCAAGCACATGGAAGGGTTGTCGTACTGTACACGCCACTAGAGTGCAATTAGCGAATACATGATCGTTGCGCTACAATTAACTTTTGAAAAATCACCCCATGCATTTTCAGCGGATCCACGAAAGTGTCTCGGGAAAAACATCCAGCCGGCGAATTCAAACTAATCGCGATGTACAGCATAAGAACGTTGTCAGCGTTAAGTCCCTTAAGTGCAATTTGCGAAAATTAAGGCATTCTTCAGTAATCAATTTTTAAAGAACGCTCTCCATAGCGTTACGCCGAGCGCTTCCCCTTAGGGTCGACTTTGCCGCAGTACTCTATGTCCCAGATTGCTGGACATGTCACTTACGTTTCAGCACAATTATGGAGTGAGACGGCGCGCGATAAAACCACGAAAATTATTTTAAAAGAGAGCGCAAATATCAAAGTTAATATGTACCGATTTTTATTATCCCAGTCGAACTTTCTTGGAGCAATAAATTCCTGAAATGCGGACTATTTTGCGCGATTCGCCATGTTTATGATTTTTTCTTCAAAATTGCTTCGACAGGTAAGGAAAATAATAGACTCATAAGATTGTATTTCACTTGTTCTTTAACTGGAATAAATATTGTGACCCAGAAGGGCACCGTTTTTTCCCCAGTTGCGCTCAAGATTCAGAAATGGCGACACTGACGGAAAAGTGTTTTTTGAGGCCAGAACTTATATATATATATTTTTTTCAGGCGAGCAAATTTTTTTTCACAGAACTAAGCTCTAAGCCATTGTTCTGGATATAATGCCCAGGCCGACACTAAATTTCATAAAAATAGGGAATGGTGACCGGGACCTCGTGTTCGATCTTATCTGAACACACCCACGTGGTGCACGCGGTTCGTTATAACTTTTATCTCTATGTTGGCGTATTTACAACAAGGTAATACATTTGGCTTTCTTCCTGTATTTCTCTTGCTGTAGCAAGGGGCTACTATGCTAAAGACAGGTGCTACATATCCAGAACGATGCACGATCGGCTTTCTCGTTAGAGTATGCATTACATTTCAATAGAGAGTGCAATAAAAACAAAGCGAAGAGAGCGCTCTGTTCTCGGCCTCCTTTTTTTTTTTTTTTTTGTTGCGCTCCTTATCGAAACTGAACTCATGCTGCAAATCACTTTCCTTGCTATACTATCTGCTACAAAACGCCCTTGATGATCCCCATTGTATTTGCAGAAAAAATAGGTATACAGTATATACCACTGCCGAACAAACATTTCATTGTACCCAGTATGTCCACTCAACTGTTTGCGCCGTGAGCCCCTTTTTACAAGAAATTACCGCATGTTAAACTATAATTGATAGCGAAACAAGCGTCAACAAAGCGTAGATATTTGCAACTTGAAACACCTTGGTTGTCGATTCCATGTTCTAGTGGCTCAGGCCCCTGTCGGGCCCGGTCAGGCCGGGCCAGGCCGGACGAAATTTTTTCTCGTGTTCGGGCCGGGCACGGGTCTCGCTTTGAGTCACAGGGCCGGGTTCAGGCGGGTAAACTTGAACAAGTTCCGGGCCCGGGCCGAGAATCACGGCCCATGCAGTTCCGGCGCGATAGTCACGAAACAAGCGTGGACATGTCGAGGCGCGCGCGCCCGCCGGCTCGCGACTGCCATTTGGATATTTGGGACGACTTGCCGTGTTTGCATTCCATATCCTGCTGCGACGCGCCTTTTTTCAACAATTGTCACTTCAGCTGTCGGTCTGACGTAACCAAGCTGACTGATTTCCTGCGCTCCCGTGCTCTCAGTATCGGTATCGCCTCGATACGGGGTCTTAAATTTCGGGGATTATCTCAAATTACGTGCGTTTTTTTTGCAATTTTAAGAAATGGCCGTGTCATAAATTGTCACGCCCTACAGCTCTTCCATATAAACAATGGCCCTAAAGAACGCACAGGACCAGGTATGGACAGGAAGAGCCTGAACTGTCACAGTTGTTATACTTAAACTAGCTAGCCCCTACTATGGCTCTTCTATAGCTAGCAGCTCACTCCTTTCGCAAACGCGGCCACTGCAGCTAAAGCCCCTCCATCGCGTCTGCCGCCGGCTGCACCCAGTGGCGGATCCAGAGGTGGGGGGGCGGTAGGGGCGATCGCCCCCCCCCCCCCAAAGCCTGTGTCAGCCTCCCCCCCAACCCTTCCTGCAGTGCCTGTCGCCCACCTCCGTTATCAAGTTGCTTCGGCTACCATATTACATAAAAGGAGAAAGGAGGATCTGGTCCCCGCCCTCTACCTCTCTCCTCATCCCTACCCTACCACTCCCCCCCCCCCCCGGTCAGATGAAGAAACTGCCCCCCCCCCCCCCCCAAACATGGCACCTGGATCCACCCCTGGCTGCACCTAGCCCGCGGAAAACGCATGGAGGGGCTTTAGCTGCAGCGAGCGAAGTGACCTTCATGCGGTCTATATATATATAGCTTCAACGCAAACTTTGCGATGAAAGCACAAGACGTACAAAACTCCTTCTCAAGAGATAATCGCGCGAGCACGGTCGACCACGCCCTGTATGTCAAAGCACAAGTCGGAGGCGCACATCCCAACTCCGGCGAAACACTAAAGAGCTTTATAATTGGGGACCCAAGAAATTTGCGAGCCGCCAGGACGCATGCGCAGAACGCAAGTCACTCTCGGACTCTTGCGCTCGCGTTGTCCCAAGAACGTGCAGCGCCTTCCTTGGGCGGCGAACAAAACCGGAGAGCGCGCAACCTCAAGAGAAGAAAATAAAGACGGCGCTTGGCAGTGAAACGTGAGTCGCGGCTCGCGTTCCCTGCAGGCGTCGATCCTGGTCACTAAAATAAAACTTCATTTGGGTCTAGTTGGTACATATTCCTGAGGCTGGCGGCTGCATTTTCGATGGAGGTGAAAATGTTTGAGGCCCGTGTATACTTAGATTTAGGTGCACGTTAAAGAACCCCAGGTGGTCGAAATTTCCAGAGCCCTCCACTACGGCGTACCTCATAATCATATCGTGGTTTTGGGACGTTAAACCCCAGATATTATTATTAGTATTATTCCTGAGGCTAAAATTACAGCGCAAACGCACTTTTTTGTCCTTCTTACTCCTTATTTACCTCTTTGTCCCTGCACCCATCTGAATATGATGTCATGTCTTCGCCTATCAAATACACTATCATCCTTGTCACACATTTTGGTTTAGAAGGAAAGAAGTGTTAAATTTAAGGGCTCATTTTTCTGTTATACACAATATTAATGAGCACTAACAGACAATAATGTAAGGTAAATGTGAAGAAAGAAAAGTGGACGAAAAGATAACTTGCCGCGGGCAGGGACCGAACCTGCGACCTTCGAATAACGCGTCCGATGCTCTACCAGCGCCTCCTATATAGAGGAGGCGCTGGCTCTACCAACTGAGCTACCGCGGCGGCCATCCCCTCTTCCACTTTATAGGGTATATATGTACATTTAAACGTGGATGGATGGATGGATGGATGGATGGATGGATGGATGGATGGATGGATGGATGGATGGATGGATGGATGGATGGATGGATGGATGGATACGGCAGTGCCCTTTAGATCGGGCGGCGGCTCACGCCACCTAGCCATAAAGTTAAGTACTATCACTATGTATTGAAGGATTGCATTTCACTCGTGCCTTGATTGTAGCCACCAATCGGTTAGCCTCCTCCTGGTTATTTCTACTCGTTTAAAGTCTATTTTGCCTTCACTGTCCCTAAACCCCAATGCTTTGAAAAATTCCGCGCCATTATCTTGGACTGTAGGGTGAAGCCCTTTACAGAACATTATCAAATGTTCAGCCGTTTCCTCCTCCTCTCCACACGCACTACATAACGTGTCTGTGCATTCGTTTTTGGCTCGGTACGTCTTGGTCCGCAATACTCCCGTCCTGGCCTCAAACAGCAGAAAACTACCCCGAGAATTATCGTAGATCTTTTCTTTTGCAATTTCCTGCTTGAAAGTTCGGTAGGTCTTCAGTGATGATTTCGTAAGCATCCCCATTTTCCACATGTCCCTCTCTGTTTCCTTCACCTTCTTCTTAACCGATATTTCCTTTTGGCTTGGTATTCTGCTGTTGTCTAAATACTTGCTTGACAATTTTCGAGTTCGCTTCCTCCATTTAGTATCAACATTCTTCAAGCAGCTGAAAACTTTCCGAGCCCAACGCTCCTCTCCCATTTTTCTCAATCGCTCCTCAAATTCTATCTTGCTGCTAGCCTCCCTGCCCTCGAACGATGTCCATCCCATGTCACCCTGTACCCCCTGATTTGGGGTATTCCCGTGTGCTCCCAAAGCAAGCCTACCTATGCCACGTTGTTTAATTTCCAATCTTGCTTGAACCTCTGATCTCATGCACAAGAGCACATTGCCGAACGTCAAACCTGGGACCATTACCCCTTTCCAAATCCCTCTCACAACGTCGTACCTATTGCAGTTCCACAGTGCCCTATTTTTCATTACAGCTGCATTCCTGTTGCCCTTAGTCATTACGTATCTTTCGTGCTCCCTTATATAGGTACTCATCCCCGTTGTTTATCCATACGCCCAGATATTTGTATTTATCCACTATCTCCAGCGTGACTTCCTGTATCTTATGCTCACTGCCTTCATTATCATTAAGAATCATGATTGCCGATTTTTCCCTACTGAACTTCAAATTTAACCTATCTCCTTCATTACCGCAGATGTCTATCAATCCCTGCAGATCTTCCTTGTTGTCGGCCATTAATACTATATAATCTGCATACATCAATGCCGGTAATGACTGTTCAACGTGTTTTCCTTGCTTGGCAAAAGAGAGGCTGAAGCCGAGTCTACTCCCCTCTAATTTAGCTTCTAATCCTTGTAGATACAGCATAAATAACAGAGGTGACAAGGGACACCCCTGTCGAAGCCCGCGTTGTATCTCTATAGGTTCGGATACCTGTTTTTCCCATTTTTTAACTACCCTGTTACTTTTATAGATGTCCTTTAAAAGATTAGTTATTCCATCTTCCACATCTAGTGTGTCCAGTAGTCCCACAAGTCTTTTTGAATCACTCTATCGTAAGCTCCCTTGATATCTAGAAATGCCAGCCACAGGGGCCTGTGTTCTTTTTCCGCTATTTCAATACACTGCGTCAATGAGAACAGATTATCCTCCAACCTCCTTCGTTTACGGAACCCCTTTTGTAGTTCCCCCAGCACCCCCTCATTCTCCACCCATGTCTGTAGTCTTTCCTTTACGATCTGCATCACCAGCCTGTAAACTACTGACGTCACTGTTATAGGACGGTAGTTTTTTTAAATCAGCTTTGTCCCCCTTTCCTTTATAGATCATGCTCATCCGGCTTAGTTTCCACCCATAGGGGGCTTCACCATCCATTATTGCTTTGCTCGCTGCTTCTCTTAATGTTTGCTTAGAGTTTGGACCTAATTTCTTTATTAGCATAATTGGGATGCCGTCAGGGCCTGTTGATCTGCTATTAGGAACCCTCTTCTCTGCCCTTTCCCACTCTCGTTGTCCCAGTGGAGCCACTGCGCTAATTGGTCTATCCTCATCCGTTAGGGTGCATGCATCGCTTCCTTGTTGTTTAAATTTTTCTGTCATCATTGTTCTTATAAATTCCATTGGCTCATCCCCTTCTAGCCTAACCCCTTGAACTGTAGTTATAAACCTCTGTTCCATGCTTGTTTTATTACTCAGAGAATTGAGATGGTTCCAAAACTTTGCAGCTGCCTTTCTATCCTTTTTGTTTACTTCCGCCATCCATTGGGCCCCCTTTCTTCTAATCTTTTCATTGATCAGATTGGAAGCTTCCCTTCTGCAGCTCAAAAAGTTACCCCATTTTCTTTCGACATCATCTTCTGGTTCACTCCTCTGTTTAGCATGCCTGTGTTCTATGGAGGCTTCCTGACGTCTTACTATGGCTCTCTTCCTCATCCCACCAGCTCTTGGGTTTGAGTCTCCTTTTCCCGGTTGGGAGTGTTGGGAGCGTCAGTCAGCGCCGCCAGTGGCCACTCGTGGACAACTTTTCTTGGCAATGAAGGGAAGGCTAGAGAGCCGAACTACGCGTGTGCTACCGCTGAAGATTATAGTCCCACAATTGCGTGCGTGTTTTCTGCGTGAGAATACAAAACAACATTACTTTATTTTCTACGGGGTGCTGTTTGGAAAGAGGGTCAACGCGCACCAAGGAGATATTTATATTTGTTTTGCTTTATGCAATGTCATTTCGGGTTTTTGTACCTATGAAAACGTCGCACCTTTTACGTGCACCTCACAGTCAAAATGGCGTCTTCGTCTTCAGGTATAGTGTGCTAGAATATACTTCAGGTGAGCCCTCGTCATCCTCCAGCTTTTCCGACGACTCGCCGAGGGAGCTTGTGACGAATTTCACTAACAAATGGCTGTGTAAGCCTGTGACGGCCGCTCGAATAATAAAATGGCCGTCACAGGAGATACGGAAGGTTCACAAACCAAAACTACATTCGAAACGCGCGTCGAACCGGACTACTTCGCGGAGCAGTACATGTGCGGTAGCTCCGCCCCCGTAGCCTTTCCTTCATTGCCAAGAAAAGTTGTCCGCGAGTATAATAACATCCCCTATACTTTTCCTGGCATTATTATCTGTTAGTGCTCATTAATTTTGGTTTAGAGCTATTGTGTGCGCATGTGCGACAAGGTTGCCGTGGGCTTATATATGCATTGGCGTATGAAAGAATAAATCGGGAGACAGACGGTACGATTTTCCATGCGATGTGCCGGCCGACGCGGCGGTGGGGGAGAGGGAATGGTGGCTGTCCGATGCTATGAAAGGTCACCATTCCGGTTTCCCCACCGCCGTGTCGGACGTCGCAACGCATGGAAAATCGTACCGTCTTGTCTCGCCCTTAAAGGCCAACTCCGGCGATTTTTCGAGGTCGATGGATCTCAATTAAATTCGCTGGGTACGTTCCTTTGCACGTTTCCATCATTTATGCCAAATTACAGGCTTGAGACGTGCGCAGATTGTTTGCAAATGAATTTTAAAGATTGTCTGCAAACGCCCTCCTGGCTTCCCACAATTATTGGCAACATTGCGTCTGTGACGTCAGTATTGGGAAGGCGGCGGAAGTGACGCAGCCGAGGGCACCGCTAACTTCGGCGCTTCGGCCGCTACAGCGAGCGTCTGCTGTGCACAAGGCAACAGACAGCGTTGGTTTGGCCGGCGTTTGGCTGGTCGTCCCGGCTGTCACAGTTTTCATACTCCACGCCGGCGTGACCGGCATGCCTTGCACGACTTCCGGTTCGTTCGTAACAACGTCTACGTCATACGTAGACAGTACACTCGGTTGGGTTTCGGTGTTGCGCTTTCTTGCTTATTTAAAATTATTCTCCAATTTGCCGAGTATTTCTGCTATCGGGCCCGTAACAGGAGCGTCTCAGCAACATAGAAGCACCATTACTTTGACATGGCCAAAAAATCGCCGGAGTTGGCCTTTAAAACAGATTTGTTAGTCAGCGCTTGTGTCGTATGTTTCTTTCCTTCGTGGGTGTTTGAGCGTTTGCGCTGTAATTTTAGCCTCAGGATTCTGGTCACGGTGTAAGGTATACTGTGATTCTGGTTCAGCCGTCTCATTTCTTCCTTCCAGGAGCATAAGCCTACAAGAGCCAAAGCGTTTCCACTAGCTCGCGCCACCACGAGCTACGGGACGCTCTTCTTTTTCCCTGGCCGACTGGCCACGAGTGCGGCGGCGCTACAACACCAAAATGGAAATCTAGCGTGGGTCCCCAGAGATACGACGCAAACGCAGCGCGGACAACGATGCAGCATGGCCCGCGTCTCGCATAATTTTAATTTCGCCTCGTTTGGCGTCCCGTGCATTTCACCCAACGCCGCGTACGTTTGTATTCTACCGTTAGTATCCTGGAGAACGAATGACGCATGTCCCGTGCGTTTCACCCAACGCCGTGTGCGTTTGTATTCTGCCGTTAGTATCCTGGAGAACGAATGACGCATGGCGTGATTGTCTAAGGCAGCGCGCTACGGAGCGAGGGCTCGCAGGTTGAATCCCCGGTCGCGTGCTTCGGAATTTTTTTCTTCTGAATTATTTTTATTTGTGGCTTTTATTTATGTATACATATATATACATATATGGCACATGACGGCGACGGCAAAAATCCGCCGAGAGTGTCCATATAATTGCTATCGCAATAAAATTGGAGCACTTCCCCTATCGGGAAGCTTGGCGTGTGCGTGCCTGACCTATACACTCTCCTTTCTTTCTTTCTACAGCATTCGCAATGCTCACTCCTTCCCTTCCTGCATGCCGGAAATTGGACCTTCACCCACGTGCTTAGCAGTGCAACACTTCTGTTGCTACAGGCAGCAACGACGGTCATGCGTGAAACAATGAAATGCAACAATGAAACGTGGCAACGTGAAATGACAAGCCACCTCGATAAGAGATCAGACTGTCATATCAGAAACGGCTAATTGCGGACAAGCCTACGATCGAGATCATCATTTATTGGAAAACGGCGCATACAAACACGCATGTGAGCGGCGCACCATCGAGGGCCTCATTTGCGCACACCTGCATTTCTGTATACCCTCGCCAGCGCCGGGTTTTTCGCTGACTATGGCGACACCGCCGCTGCAAGCAGCCGCAGCATCGGTCGGACGCACGTGCGCATCGCTCTCGAGGTGTCCTTTTTTATGTGTGTGTTCCCTTTACTTTTTCGGGGCACGCGCCCCCAAAATGGAAGGGACACCATGCACGACCATGCTCGGATCATCGCCGACCAACAGCGATTTCGACGCTCCTACTTGTCAATCAGGCACAGAAAATCGTACTGACAGGCCGCGGACACACCCACCGCTGACACCTGCACGGCAGACAAGTCGTCACGAGTGATTCCGGCGATACCGGTCTTCAGCTCCTTCTCCGACCACGGCGCTGATGGCGTGGCTGAAAATCACTTCTTGGAGGTAGGATTGAGTACTTCTCATTCATATAAAGTTGCGAAAAGACCCACAATAGGGTTCAGTGTCTTCCGGACCGCTCAAACTAACGCTGACTGTCAAAGAAACATGCCGAACTGCGTGAACACGACCTGTGGAAATCGCTGCAATACAAACAGACCCCGTCGCGATACTGTCCCCCAAGGCTATGATCACGTCTGGCGCACTGTTCGCCTAAAAAACAAGTCGGCGTCACCTGGACGACTGAATACAATACCGGAGCTGCTTTTGGCCGCTGCAATAGCCAGTGAACTGCAGCAGAATTAATTTCAATATCATATTTTCGGTACGACAACTATAGTAACGTTGCGACAAACCGCAATGTATTTAGTGAATTGAAAACGCCCTAATTTCATTTGTAACACTTCGGGACAGAAGCTTTGCCGTGTTGTAATGAAGTTAGAACCGTTTAGCGTAATATTTTCTTAGCACCGATTTCTTGGATTATAGGCGGTGAAAACAACGAATGTCTTGCTGTCCTGCATCACCCTTCTAATTTTTTTTTTTTCGTTCGGACGGGAGCTTGCCCTTCCTAAGCTATATTATCCAAACATTTCAGGATTTCGTTAACTCTAGCTAGTAAAGAAAACTTCCACCTTCTGCCTCGGGAGCTTTGCATCGTAAAATTGAGGAGTAATCGCCACCGTATCGCAAAAGAGCGTGCAAATGGCGGGCGCAGAAAACGGCGATCCTCGGAGGCGGAGCGGCCGAGTCCTTGCCGTGACGTCACATCGGCGCGACTGCAGCGACGCCCGGGCCCGGTACTCGTTGAAGTTTACCCACCCGAACCCGGCCCGGTGATACAAACCGAGGCCCGGGCTCGGCCCGGCCCGACCGCAGATCGGGCCCGACAGGGGCCCGAACCAGTTATCTAGGTGGCGTTGCCCGAACATGTAATCAACAACAGGGCGTATTAAGTACCAAATATTTACGTTTTCCTGGCTCATGCTTCGCTAACAAGTATACTTTAACGTACAGTAACTACTTGTACAAAAGTGCTTCATGGTGGAAATAGCCGAGTGGACATACCGGGTGCCATGAACTTTTGATCGGCAGCGGCATACTGTACCCATTTTTTTCTGCAAATACGGATGGGAACCGTCAAGAGCGTTTTGTAGCAGATATTGTAGCAAGGAAAGTGATTTGCAGCATGACTTCAGTTTCAGTAGGGAGCGCAATACAACATAGGGGACAGAGAACAGAACGCTCTGTTCCCTTTCGATTTTTGTTGCGCTCTCTATGGAAATTTTAAGCACTATCAACAAACCCAACCGTACACACTTCTGGATTTGTAACACCTGTCTTCAGCGCAGTAGCACCTTGCCACAGCAAGAGAAATGGAGGGATAAAACCATATTTATTACCTTTGCTGTAAATACACTAACAGATAAAAATTACAATGAACCACGTGCACGACGTGTATTTTTTGAAATACGAATGGACCGCCGGAAGGAAAAAAAAAACTATTTGTGATACCATTATTTTCATGTATCCCACCATTATTTTTATGTATCCCACCATTGCTTGTAGTTAGTGCATAAGTTTTTTTGTGGAATAGTTTACAGTTTATTTCTTCACATCTTATCGCGCAAAGAAGGAAATCAGCAAGAGATTCGACTTTAGCGCACCCTACGATATTGCATCACAGATGCTGCCGCGCTAAAGTTTCTCTCTCTGCTTGCGCTAGCCGCAAAGGCGCACAAAATCTGCCTTGTGAGTTGTGAAGGCAGTCGTTGTTCTTCCATCGCTGGAGCAAATTCCGGGTGTCTTTGGGGACCTTTGCAGAATGAGTATAGCTGCCCAGCTCATTTATTCGTTTCTCTCGTTCCCGAATGTCGTGCCGCTCTTCAATATCACCCACAAGACTCCTCTTTGTAGGATTCTCGTTCCAGGTTTCAGTTATGCGCGGTTTGTGCCATACTCTGGTTTTTATCCTCTCTCGCTATTTTAATGCTGTATGCCTACCTAACGATGTTGTACACAATTAGAATGTGGCCATGGACTACGCGAGTAGTACCGGTAAGAGGTGAACGAGGAGATTTCGACCTCAACGAAATATTTGTGGCGCGACTGAGAACGAAGAAGAAGAAGAGAAGACAGAATAGGGCGCCTGTCTTCTCTTGTTTTCATTCCACGTTCTCAGTCGCGCCCATGGGCGTCCGAAGGGGGGTGCAAGGGGGGGCAGCTGCCCCCCCCCTGGAATTTTGGATAATATCTTTCTATGCAGTAGCAATAAGCTGCACACGCGTTCGTTAGCACACAAAAGGTCCGCATATCTGTGTGAAACGGCCTTCAGGATTGCCAGCCAACTTTGCACGTTATTACATATTATTGACTAACCTTGCCGGTCAAGTTACGGTAGTGACCGCACCCCCCCCCCCCTAGGATGCACCCACCCGGAAAAATTTCTGCGGACGCCCTTGGTCGCGCCACAAATATTTCGTTAAGCTACGCACCAACTCGCCGAACGTTACACTTTCCTAAAGCAGATTTCGATCTATTTTCGGAGTTCGTTCCAGCTTCGTGATAAAGGCGCGAATAAGCTTATCGACGCTTACTCATTGGGTGCATATATATGGTGCGAGGTAAGGAGGCACCTCCCGGCACGGAACTCGTAATTTTTTTTTTTTTTTCAGGCCAGATATTTGGTCAAGCGAATATACTTTCCCCACTCTTTGCTTAATAATTAATACCTGTACGATTCCTGCACATTGCAACGCGGTTGCGGCATTATCATCCCATGGGTAGCACATATGGTTAACAGTCGAAAACATTAAAGAACCCCAGGTGGTCGAAATTTCCGGAGCCCTCCACTATACGGCGTCTCTCACAATCATATCGTGGTTTTGGGACGTTAAACCCCAGATATAATTAACAATAGAAAACATCGCTACAAGAAGGGACGAAGAAAGGACACAAACCAATGTACGGTTTGTGTCCTTTCTTCGTCCCGTCTTTTAGCCAGCCCAAATGCGTGCCCTACTGCAGCACATATGGCCTACAAAACGTCGATTTTTAGGGATAGAGGGGATAAATTAGATTCCAAACCGATTTCGGCGTTTTAAAAACGCCACGGGAAGAGTAAAGGGATAAACGGTGAAAAAGACGTAATTTATCCATCTTGTGCTACCTGGGAAGTAGCTCTCTTACCATATAGCGGAATAAGACGAAAGCACACACGTTCAACGTGGGCATACCAAGTAGGCTCTACATGTCCATCTCGCGTCACATGACCACTGGGAGCCGTGACGGAGCCACGGAAAAAGAATTGTTTCTCTAGAGTGATTCTAACGAGACTCCGCACTGACCTTTTGTTTTAGTGGACGGCTGGAACTTCCAAGAACGTTTCCCCGCTCTGGAGCTCTGTGATCCCTCTTGCGGTAATATGTTATAACTTATAAGTATAAATTCACTATGTTGCACGGGGCGGGTGGGGGAGGGAGTTCAACCATACTTTATGTATGTTCGTGCATGCGTTTGTATTTGTGCGTGTATATATAAGCAAGCAAAATTGAAAACATTCGGGGGGGGATGTTCAACCCCCCCCCCCCCCTGGCTACGCCCCTGGTCGGTGAAGCTGACAGGAAAAAGCTGGTGTGCACCAGCTTCTCGCGGAGATCAACCAGACTTCTAGCGCAGCGCTTCTCGTACTGCATAGTTACCGCAGCCGCCATGTGCCGGCGGTGTGCAGTGTTGCACGTACGGGACGACGTTCCAGGAATTTTTCGAGGAGCGGAGGAACGCCATCGTTCCATTGAGGATCGGTGGAACTGTAACGGTAACTCGTTACGTTTACGTAGGAACGGCTGAGGGAACGGCGTTCCTTCGCTAAACGTTCTCGGCATTGAACAGGCGCACGCACGTAGCACGTCATGCAGAACAGGTCTGATGGGCGACCGTGTGAAGCGAAAGAATTTACAGCTCGCCTCTTACTTGAATAAGGCGCCCGCCGAAGGCGCAGGGAAGCTGTCTTCTGACACCCGGTTGCATGGATAGCGGGGAAGAGGACCGAAACGCAGTGGTCGCGTGTGCCGCAGTGGAGTCTGTCGGGTGCCTTCGATCTTTGCGTTTGAGCAGGCATCCCTTCAACACGCGAGTTATCTTCGTGGCTATCGGTCTATAATTTTTATTATAGTTCATTTCGACAGCCGCCGCACTGATGACGTCTGTCATGCAATAAACGATACGCGTACATCCAGCGCTACATTCTTGTTGCGCCCGCTGAGCCTGCCCTCGAGCGCCCTATACGACTTCGGTTGACTTCGTTCCTACTTGTATAAAGCACGGTAGTACCCTCAAGCGCTTGATGGAACGGCTCTTCAACATTGCGAACGAAGCGCTGACGAGAAAAGTTCGGCTGTCGGATACCATCAGCATCATCATAATTATCAGCCTGACTACGCCCACTGCTACCACTGCAGGGCAAAGGCCTCTCCCATGTTCCGCCAACCAACCCGGTCCTGTGCTTGCTGCGGCCACGTTATACCCGCCAACTTCTTAATCTCATCTACCCACCTAACTTCCTGTCTCCCCCTTGCGCGCTTGCCTTCTCTTGGAATCAGTTGCACCTAATTACCAGCGGTTATCATGCCTACGCACTAAATGCCCTGTCCATGTCCATCGCTCCTCTTCGATCTCGACTAAGATGCCCTTAACGCCCGTTTGTTTCCTGACCCATTCTGCTCTATTCATGTCCCTTAAGGTCCATAGGTGGAGAGTACGGGGGGGGGGGGGGGGGGGGGGGCTGGGGGGCTTCGCCCCGCTTCCCCGGACTGCCTCATGGGGGGGGCAGAGCCCCCACTGGCGCCGGCCCAGGATATCTTTTAAGAGCTTGGCTTAGGTCCCCGTCCATTGACAACATACTGTTGGCCGTCCTGTCTGACAGTTATTTCACAGGAGGCTGTTTATATATATGCCAGCTTCTTTTTTATTTCAGGCTTTTAAAGTGCGGCTCATGGGCCAGTGATAAACCAAACATTCAGTGGAAAATGCCCCTCAAACGGATTTGTACGCGCAGAATATGTTGTGTTGATGAACAACTGAAGCGACGACTTAAGCTATGACAACTTAAAAAAATTCACCGACGATTACGATACTGCCTAATTCGCTGAGCGCAGCTTCGTGTTCGGGCAACGCCAAATGTGTTTGAAGTTTTGACTATCCGCAGTTGTAGTAATATAACATTCGTTACATATTGCCGCAGAAACTGCCAGCGCTCGAGTGCTACGCACACTACTCTGTGCATTGCAGGCGTCGCGAACCAAGTGAAACGCCGACAGCCCCGTTACGACAAGTGAAGCCAGCCGCAGGGCACGTGCCAGCCTTGCGTGCGCACGAGCTCCGACCGAGGGGCCAGCGCGCGCGACGGAGGAAGAAAGCGAGGTTAGAGGCCAGTATCTCCGCGTTCGCTCTCTTTCGTCCTCGTTCGCGCTATCGGTTACGCCGCCAACGCCAACGGCGATGCCGCTCAACGCAAGAACGGACGCCGAAGTAATTGTCTTGAACCCCTTAGCGAATGATTTTGAGAACACAAAAATGCTACTGAGAATATAAAGCAATCCCGACACAGTCAGTCAGTGAATGTTTCCCCCAAACTTACTCGCCAATAAAAAAACGGGTAATTTCTTGGCTGCCTACAAATTGGTGCCCTTCGGCATGCCTGCCTATAAATGTGCCGAGAAAAGATGGTACGCATTTTTTATTTATCAGTAAAGGGTTTTACTACAAGTTCGGTCACCAATGAGCAATTCCATTACTCGTCGAGAAAACAACCATTGGCGGAAAGATTCGTAACCGCAGCTTCGCGTGGTAGCAAATGGTATTTGCTACCATCTGAGAATTACTTTCGCCCATATTGAATTGAATTCACTGGCATAATTAAAGCTTCCCGTGCCAGCGTTAGCTCTCCTGTTTGGTGCATGTTTTGACAAAGTAAGGCCTATTAATAAAAAAAAAAAAAATTCGCCAGATCCCACGCATTGTGGGAATCGATTTTACGCGATGCAGTCAACAAATAGCAGCCTATGCAGCCTTTTTCGCTTTGAGCCAAGAGTTACGAGGTGGATCGACGTCTTTGTGTAAATTCAAAAATAATTCTGGAGTCTTCCACTTACAGATATTCATAATGATATCGCGGTGTCGGCACCTAAGAGACTAAAGTTACATTAAATTCTTCAATTTGGAAGTTGGACTCCCCTCTCTCTCTCTCTCTCTACACACACACACAAAAAAAAAAAACAACATATTATTTGGGGAGAGAAAGAGAAGTGTGGAAGAGTAAGTCGGGCCCCCGCCCCCTCCGGTAAAATGAAAACTCTCCGCCTACGGTTACGTCTATCATTTTCCTTTCCACTGCTCGCTGCGTAGTCCTCAATTTCAGTTGAACCCACTTTGGAAGCCTCCATGGTTCTGCTCCGTAGGTAAGCACTAGTAAGATGCAGCTGTTATATGCCTTCCTCTTGAGGGATAGTAGTAAACTATACCATTCATGATTTGAGAATGCTTGCCGAATGTGCTCCACCCCATGTAGTTCAATCTCATGGTTTGGCTCCACGATCGCTATCTCTCCTAAGTCGACGTATATCCCATTTACAACTTCCAGTGCCTCGCTACCTATTGCAAAACGCTGTTCTCTTCCGAGAGTGTTGTGCATTACTTTAGTTTTCTGCATATTATTTTCAGATGTACCGCTCTGCTTTCCTTGTCCAATTTAGTAATCATGAGTTCCAGTTCGTCCCCTGAGTTACTCATACAGAATCATATGTCAGGCAGCCCGAAATCCGAGATACGCGAAATGCTAACTGCGCTCAGCGAGGGTCTGAAGCAGCTTGGTGACAAATTCTGTGAATAACCGCCTTAGAAGAAGGTACCAACCAGGGGCGTAGCCAAGGGGGGGGGGGGTTGGGAGGTTCAACCCCCCCCCCCCGAAATTTTTCAATTTTGCTTGCTCATATACAGGGTGTTTCAGCTAAAGAGCACCAAGTATTAACAAATTAAACATAGGTGCTACGCATCTCCAATTAGTGCAGTATTGTTCTGAGCCATATAGAGCACGTACGAATATTTTTCCAATCCACCAAGCTCGGTAATTAACAAAGGTTGCTTAATGAACTTTTTAAATAGTAACTCTAGAGAAAAGTTTCCACTACAAAAGTTGTAGCGCTTGTTCAGAAACACCGAATTTTTTAATTTATGCTAAGATAACTCCCCTGCTTAATTTTTTTCCGGCCTTCCTTTAAAGCGCGCGAATTTTAAAAAATACCACGTGACTGCCGCTTAACGCGCGGCGCTTTTAGTGCCCTCAAATGTAAGTTGAACTAATTATCAAAGGCTGCTCCGTGCACGAAGGTCGATTGAGCAGGCTGCCGGTGACTGCGATGGACGCTAAATGATGATAGAGGCGTACCATCTAAAAACAAAAAAAGATCTACGAAAGAGCGGCCGTCACGTGTGAGTGCATCTTTTATCTCGGTCCTGCACCACACTGCCACCCTCGCCCCTTCCAATGTGTTTCTTCATTGGTGCGAAAAAAGAAAAAAATGCCTACCCTACATCAAATGCTACCTACGGTCTCATGTAGCAATTGCTCCGTGGCTGCCGCTTTTTTGTTGAAGAATTTTTGTTTGTTCTTGTTGAAACGGTATACGCTCATTTTGTCGCTTAACGTCCATCGCAGTCACCGATAGCCTGTTACACCGATCTTCGTGCACGAAGCAGCCTTTGATAATTCGTTCAACCTAAATTTGAGGGCACTGAAAGCGCCGCGCGTTTAGCGGCAGTCACGTGGTATTTTTTTAAAATTCGCGCGCTTTAAAGAAAGGCCGGAAAAAAAGATAAGCAGGGGAGTTATCTTAACACAGGTTGAAAAAATCAATGTTTCTGAACTAGCGCTACAACTTTTGTATTGAAAACTGTTCTCTAGAGTTATTATTTAAAAAGTTCATTAAGCAATATTTGTTAATTACCGAGCTTGGCGGATTGAAAAAATATTCTGACGTGCTCTATATGGCTCAGAACAATATTACGCTAATTGCAGACGCGTAGCGCCTATGCTTAATTTTTTATTACTTGGTGCCTTTGAGCTGAAACACCCTGTATACACGCACGCATACAAACGCACGCACGAACATGCATAAAGTATGGTTGAACCCCCCCCCCCCCCCCCGAAAAAAATTTCTGACTACGCCCCTGGTACCAACAAGCGCAACCAGAAGCGTTTCTTTAGATTCCTTTTATCTACATATAACCTGCTGCAGGCGATGTAAAATTCGTAAAATATGTGTAGCTTGTAAATTGCTCACTTTATTTCGCCTCAGGATTACACGGCACTATATTTTGACCAAAATTTCACATGTAACGTTAATGTAACGACACGTTCCAGTCTTGAAATGTAACGGGAACTCGTTGCAAGATTGGGAAGGAACGAGGAACGAGCTGTCGTTCCTGTTTTTGAGGAACGCGTAACACACTGGCGGTATGCTAATCTGTGCCGAGAATGTGCGAACACGTCAAAAAAAAAAAAAAAGCCGTTCCCCTAATGGGAGGAGAGGAAGCTTGGCTAGGGCGTGCCTGACCAACTGCTTTTCTTTCCTTTTTTCGTTCTTTCGCACTGCGGTGCTCCCTCCTAACGTAAGCGTTCAGTTCATGTGGCCGTCCCCGGAACGCTGTTTTCAGGCTGAATCGGCATGGCGTCTTTCATGTTCTTACCACCGTTCGTCAGCCTCTAGAACGGCCCAACGAAAGGACCATAACGCGATCATGGAAACGCAGCTTAGGAATTCAATTTTCTCCAAGTCGGAATTTCCGTGAAATGTGTAAATCGTGGTGAAATCTTGCGGTTGCACCAGGGAACTGTTCGCGGGGGTTGATCGATGGTGTTGGGACTTCCGGAAAGCCATAGTTTTTGTTTGCACGGCGTCGTCTCTGGGCCTCAGAGCGTTGCTGTGTGACCTCTGCTTGCGCTTGGCGTTCTGCTTGTCCTTTCCGAACTTCGTTCTCTCGGCGCCGACGTTTTGCTTGCAGGTCGGTCTGACGGGTTATGGGATCAGCCCGGCGTTGGCGATTTGCTTGTAAGTGGGCCTCGTAGATGGCAGGATCAGCCCTGCGCTTATGAGCGCGCTCACGCTCTAGTTCGCGTTGTCTTGTACGCTTCTTCTTGCGACGCAGTGCGGGTGACACGCGGTAGCAGTGATGTTCCGTGCAGGGAATTTTCGACCCTCATCTTAGACGAAAAGGAAAAAGGGAACCTTCGCGATATTGCAGGGAATTTCAGGGACGGAAAAATTTATCTGTAATGTTCGAAACGCTTCGGTTACGAGGCGCCTTCGGATTCTCTAATCGTTTCCGGCGCATGTAGCACGCAAAATCATAGCCTTTGAGATTCGTTCTGTTTATTTACACGGAGCATCTTTTTGTGCACTCCGGGCGTTAGACTCAAAACCGACATGTGTACAATGCATTACAGCACATGAGCTCCGAGATTGTAGATCTTGGAGCTCATGTGCTGTTGTAACATTATATATATAATGTTATATCACTGTCTTTGTGCAGGGAAATATGCGGGCATTTTTGGTGGTGCATGAGGGGAAAAATGCCTGAAATAGGGAATCTTCGTGCCTCGGAAAGGGAATTCTTCGGTGCGGGATGGAACATCACTGCGCGGTAGGCCCATGGTACCCTACCCATGGCGCGATCTGCGCTAAACTGCTGTCGCCACCCCATAGCCAACCGACGCACGAACCCCTCTAGTACCCCTGTCACACGGACACGGCTACTGGCACTGCTACACGGCAGACGTAACCACAGTTAGTCTCCTAACCGTGGTTATCGCAAACCGAGCGACACGGTTTACCCTCACAAACCGAGAAGCTGACAAGATGGCGGATAAGCTGCGAGTGCACCAGCCGTGTACCGGCGCACGGCAGCTTCGCGTTGTTTGAGGATTTTCACGGAACGCAAAACAGCCCTCGCTACACGTTCCTTGATGGAGCGGCTAGACACGCCAGGGCGGATTTATGCTGCTTTTTTACTACCCCTGTATGGGACCTGGTTTTTTTAGCGAACCTAGCCGGCTTTACTAGATGAATGCAGCGCAAGGACAAATTAACTGGCAACTTGAATCACATAAACACTGAACATGGCAAATCAGTTCTGTGGATGCAAGGTGAAGAAGGTTCACGAATTTTACTTTTTTCTAAAAAAAAAAAAACCGCTTGCTTTTTATGAAGAAGATTTATAATGTATAAGCCATCCGTGGACACTTTACCGGTCCAGCGAGTACACAGCTGCAAAATTGTTTGCTGCACTCCCTTTGGTAAAAGCGCTCTCCACAGAGAGTGCACTCTGGAGAAATATGGCTGAAGTGGGAGGGGACCTGAGGGGTGGGAAGAGTTCAAGTCTGGAGTTGCCTGCAGATTTGTTGGGAGTAGGAACGGCGGGTGTAGGGAGGTCGGTAGAGGCACGGCCGCTGGATGAAAAAGCGCACCATGCGCTTTTTCATCCAGCGAACATGGTAGAGGTGACGGGCAACGCATGCTTGTTGGATGAGTTCAGAAAACGTGCGTGCTCGCTCTCTCAATAAATCTCGGTTGGGGTCGCCATCTGCCCGAATAATAAGTCCTCAGGCTATGTTATCGGCGGCCTCATTTCCGGGATTTCCAGAGTGAGCCGGTCCCCACACGAGTCCTTAGACCACATTCTCTTTGGCTGCCCTGCAGATGCTCCTCGCAGGGGCAGCCCGCCATCAGAACATGGGAGGAATGGGAGGCCCTCCTTGCGTTGCAGTATCTGGGCACACAGCTTTACTGTGTGAACCGTGGTGCCAGTACCATAGTCCTGCATGGTACCTGTAATACCATGGTATCCTGCAGTACCATGGTCCTCCCTTGGTACAAGGAAATATAGTTAAACATTTTAAAAAGCCTGAGCTTGTTTTATTGCGTAGTTCAGTGCACATGAATCTTGTGTGCAGTCTTATGCCAATCCAGGTCATTATGAAGCATGGCTTACAATGGCACAGTAGAGCATACAGTAAAGTTTCATGATAGGTTTGATGCATGCAGAGAAAAACATGTGAAAGGGCTGCATTATATGTCAGGTCATATGATGTTAACAAATGTTTATTTTGTGACCTGTGGCAGAACATACGTAGGACAATCGGGTCGTTGTGTGAACGAACGGCTGAAAGAGCACCGCTACGCGTGTCAACAAACGGCAATAACAGGCAATCTGTCAATGCACTGCAGAGAATGCAGATGCAGCCCAAAGTTCGAAGAAACTGCAGTATTAGCCAAATCAAAGAACAAGAAGACCAGAGAAATATGGGAGGCCTACCATATAACTAACCAGCAAGGCGCATACGTCAGTTCATGCTCCATTCTACTAACCCCACAAGAAATCGACTTCATCAGAAGAAACAAGCACCATTGACGTCACCCACACCAGGCACGTGTGGCGCAAGATACCTGTTCAGAAGAATGTAACGCCCTCTCCCTTCGTAGATTGACTGTTGTCCCCCTTTCATAGAATATTTTCGCCCTTCAATGTTCTTTTCAATAAATTTCAGTTGATAGTTTGCACTTGTCGTGTCCATTCCGTTCGTCCGTCCTCTAGCTTTGTTAAGTCCCAGTTAACTGTAGCGCATTCCCTCCCAACATGCACAACCAACTAGCCCAATTTCTAACTTTGCTAACAAATGTTTAATTGCTTAACAGAATTTTCGGGCCTGGCATGACATATAGCCATTCCTTGTATTACAGTGAGGTCGACAGTTAGTGGAAATAAGCTGAATATATGAGCAAATTTCCCTCTGTGGCAATTCTTGAAAGACTCGGCATTCGGCTGTGTGACAGGACGCCTCTCTGGTCTCGGGTCTTTTGCTCTGCATGCCTGTGCAGCACATGGGCTTTACTTCGTTAGCTACCAGCAGCTAAAGTGTATACTATGTGTGAGCAGAGGAAAATGAAAAGTTATGTGTTCCCTTTAGTGGCATACCACATTGTACATATTTGTACTTCATGTAAATCGGCACAAGAACCAAACGGAGCATAACAGTGTTGCTTTAAATGCATTTGCACACAACCCACTGAAATTTAGAGCCATCAACTCGACTGCATCACATAAGCAATACCTCAGCACACACATTTGCCACATCTACTAATTACATTTAGGTTGCACATAAATGTAGTTTGACAGCAGCATCAGGTTCCGTTTACTTCATGTACAGCCTGTAATGTCTGAATCACAGTCGAATGGCAATATCATCTATTTAACATTTACAGAACAGTGATAACCACCAACTGCGCTTTCCCAATCATAAAGACAACAGCCAACACAAAACATGGCGTAACTAATATTTGTTATTGGAAAATTAATTTGAAAGAGTGCATTCTATACATGGGAACAATGAGACAAAAAAAAATAAATGGTCAACAAAAAATTGCACTTAAAAACAAAAATCAACAGACAACAATATCATAAAAAAGTAACAAAGGTAATTTACAGCTTAGCCTGAGAAGGAACTACTACAAGTCACTCATACATACTGCACAACAAAATAGCCATGCCTTCTTGATGCTTTCTGTGTGACCCTTCATGTGTCCACATGGAAAGTAGTTATAACAAGGCACCTCACAAAACACCATCATTCTGCTAAGTGTCCTATGCTTAGCATTTGTACAAAATATAAAAACAGGTCACCACACATGTAGACAGGCTCCCTTTTATGCTACTTTTCTACAACAAAGGGGCATAGTCACAGAGACCAATACTTTAAGAAAGGGGCACAATCAATTATATGTTCACACGATCAGTCTTGGCTAATGTTACTGCCGAAACAATGATTCATTTTACACCAGCTAGAGCTTGCTGTCTTCAAGCACTAGAGGCAGCAGCTAAAAAGCACTTACTGACCTGCATTGCCTGCAGTGCATACATGAAAATTGTAGTATGTTGATTTTCATGTCAATAAACATGCATGTTACAAAGCAGCCCGTTATCCAGGATCATCTTATGTAAGGTAGTAAACCTTCACTTCTTACAAAACTAGAGTGAAGGTTGTGTTTATGTAATAGTACACTGCCGTAAAAAATATTTCCTGCAGTCACTTCTCACTTGCACATATGATGAGTAACAGACAAAGGGCTCATCTAAGTTTCCTTCAGCGGGGCAAAAGTTCAATCAAGACATAATGCCTTGATCCTTGTGCATGTTCCCCTTGAACACCGTGCAGCGAAGTGTCTACGCATTCCGAGGTCTTGTCGCAGAAGTCTGTACCAACCCCTCACATGCTGCAAAAGTTCAGTGTCTTAGTGAAAGCAGGCAAAGACACATTATAAGGAAGCCTTAAATTCTGTAAAAAAATTATTGTACGCATTCAGTGGTGCTATGCTTGCACAAGGGCATGGTGGTTCACAAAAAGCTTCTTTCAGAATTCAGGCAAATGGAATTCAGGACTGCATTACATGCCGGAACAGGACACACTACTCTACAAGCTCCGAACAAGAGAGCACAGTCACTGGGACACAGACAGCAAAGCTGGTTTTATAAACACTTTTCAAAGAATGAATGATGGCATTTTCACATCGTAAAATAAATGTTTATTTTATTTCATTTAGTTTTAATTTGAATGTGAAGTGACTGTTGCACAAGCTTACATGCTATCCTGCTCATTTGCTGCTTGCTTATCTATAACACAGAAAATTGAACCAAATCTGCCATAAGTCATTACATCGCCCCGCCACGGTGGTCTAGTGGTTATGGCGCTCGACTACTGACCCGAAGGTCGCGGGATCGAATCCTGGCCGCGGCGGCTGCATTTTCGATGGAGGTGAAAATGTTTCAGGCCAGTGTGCATAGATTTACGTGCACGTTAAAGAACCCCAGGTGGTCGAAATTTCCCGAGCCCTCCACTACAGCGTCCCTCATAATCATATCATGGTTTTAGGACGTTAAACACCAGATATTTTCATTATTATAAGTCATTACATCAACCCGTCTACAAACAATGACAAGCTTTGAAAACCAGTAGCATAACCCATGGGCTTATTATATACACAACCACTTTCATGTCCTGAATCACCCACACACTAATCTGCAGACCATAATCACTTATACTAAGTCTGTTCTAAGGAAATCTTCAAGGTTGAGAAAGTTTCACGAAAAGAAAAAAAATTGGCATCCACCTGGACAGTAGCATAAAGCTTCTAAGAAACCAAATACAGATTTTTCAGAAACATAGCTTTAAAGTTGAAGCAAAACTTGTTTTGGTCCAGGGGATGAAACTGAGACCAATGCCTTTTCGGGGCTGTCACTCGATCATCTGTTTCGACAAATAGGCCAGCAGAGAGTAGAGCAAGGGCAAATAAATGAATTCGAAGCACAGGTGCAATGATTGGCAAATTAGTTACACAGAAATCTGTAAGGTGGAGCTAATTTTGTGCTACTTTTGGGTGGATGGCAATTTAATATTAGGCAGCATACAGAGTGACAACAAAAAAAGAGAAAGAGGATGGAACTAGTGCTGATCTTTTGTTGTACTCTGTGTGCTGCCTAATAATGGACAGTTTCCAACTTGCCCACCTTTAATTCTTCTACAGATCACAATTTTCCCTTTCAGATTAATTATTTATGCAAGATAATGCAATGTGCTCCAGCTGGCATCAGCCAAGGTGTCAAAATACATTAATGCACTATAGGACGACATGACTAAAATCTGATATGGCCACTCATCGAGCAAGTCACTATCTCTGTATGAAATGTAATTGCATGACCAACCTTGAAAGACATAAATTTAAGGTAATACTTTCAAGAAATTATACAGCACTCTAGGAACCATCCGATTCAGCAATACCTATAAATTCCTACATATTGAGTAGGATGGACTGTTGGCACAAATTTCATGATCAATGCCTTCATCACATTCCCAGTAGCAATACACTACCTGAATACACAATTCATTCACACACACAATGCATTTCGGAGAATTGTAATTGCAGCATGTAAGCAAGTTGCCACACAAGCGCTTCATACACTCAGGATTTATTTGTGATGTGGAAAGTGCTGAATAGGTGCCTCTTAGAGCATACAACAAGGTTGTCATCAAAAGATTTGTAAGTTACTGCTTGAGAAGTTAGGTCACTCGTTATGCAATTAGACAAATACAAAAACAGCAATGCTTGCTTGATAGAGTAACCAACATGCCTTTAGCTGCCTCCCCTTAGAGTATAGTTGTATAATTTCAAACCTTGGCTAAAGATAACTTGCACAGCTTGTTTAACTGAAGTTTAATGCGAGGCTCATCTCTCACCTGGTCAGAGTCCAAGATTTTTGCCATACCAAAAGACATACTTCCTAGAAGCTCACTGCGCCTGAAATTAAAAGTAACAGAAACTATTAAAACACGGCAAAGAGAGGCATAAGAGACAAGCTTACTTGTTTTCAAAATCTCGATGCCATGCTGTCACCAAAAGACGCTTTCCAGCATCATCTGCCATGAGCTCACTGAAATAAAAATAATGCACAGACTATTCATAAAAATACTGACACACCATTCTAAACTATAGGCTATGCAACAAACCATCCGGTGTTGTCATCAACCTTCCTTAAACAGTCATGCGTTGACACAAACCCATATATTAAGTAAAGAATTGCAGGCACAGAGGAAACCGCTCTGACATATCAGTTATCCATACTCCCCTTTGCATCCCAAGTCCTGCACTATTTTTCACATCCTTATACTTCTACTAAAAAAAAAAAAACTAGGCAGAATCAAGCATATAAATGCACAATGTGCAGACAAAATAAGAATGTGCACGAACAAGCAGTTACAATTACTGCTGCTTTGTCACTGGACTTCAGCGTTTTTTATCTATTCTGAAAGGTAAACCAAATCAACTATAACAACTATAACGTGTCCATTGTAGCCATCTTATTAGAGAGAGAGAGAGAGAGAGAGAGAGAGAGAGAGAGAGAGAGAGAGAGAGAGAGAGAGAGAGGCTCTTTGTTGAAAGAACAGATTTTTGCCGGCATGTATATAACATCTTATTAGAAATTACTACTGACTGTCAAAATTTGATTGCTCTTTGTTCGTAACACACCATGACAGAATTTCAAGTGATACTGTACTGATTTTTTCAAACACACAGTCCAAATCTATGGTGATCTTAAGGTGACCTGTGTTGACTGGGTATGTGTTAAAGCACAGAATGCTGTGGTTCAGTCATCATAAACATGGCTTCTTGGTTTCTCCCTTTAAAAAACTTTTACGGACTCAGACTTTTGCAATACACTTTAAAAAATTTTGTTGGAAACACGCTTGACATGTTTGTGTTTTAATTATAGCTTAACTGACTCCAATAAAAATAAAGCCACATTTTTCAGAGCAAAAAATTAGGCTCTTTCTGTCAGCGCTACTCTTACCTTAGGAGGAAATGCCATAGAAATTATAAACACCGTCAAAATGCTGCTAGTATATTTCAATGAATTCATGTTGTAAAGTAAACTTGCCAGTAGAGTTAGCATGATGAGAAAATTTCAGTATTTATTGCCATTAAAAGCAAGGCTTATGTTGTACCATGCACTGTTTACATTGCAATTCAAATACACTGCGTTTTGGTAAGGGGGAGTACAACACAGACAAACATCAGTAACTTGTTAGTGTAAACGCAAAAAAAAAACACCGACCAAAAACACAGTTTACTTGACGTTTCGGCCCCCCATATGGGAGCCTTGTTCACAATAAAAGCCATAAGGATGGCAAAGTGTATTTAAGTACGCCTAAGTACGTGACGTAAGCAGCGATAGTACATTGTCGGAAGCGTCCCATCACTCCTGTTCAGCTTGTGCGCAGTCGTCTGTATATGCAAGGATTCCAGGTGTAGGTGTGATGCAAGCTTCTTTTCTTTGGCCAGAACATGCGCACTTGACCAGTAAATTTGGTGGCCTGTAGATTCCATGTGCTCAGTGAGGGCAATTGAGGCAACGTGCCATTTCCTGACGTCATATTCATGTTGTTTGACTCTTTTCTTGAAGTCACCGCTCTCACCGATGTACTGCTTGTCACAATCATGGCAGCCTATGGCGTAAACAACACCCGGCAAATTTTTGCTCGGCGACTTGTCTTTTACGTCGACTAGGGCGTTCCTTAGCTTCTGTGCTGGTACATGCGCTATTTCGACGTCGTACCTGCGCATGATGCGGGCGATGGTCTCACTTGTTCCGGGTGCATACGGGATGGCCATACGCTTCTTAAGATAATAATAATATCTGGGGTTTAACGTCCCAAAACCACGATATGATTGTGAGGGACGCCGTAGTGGAGGGCCCCGGAAATTTCGACCACCTGGGGTTCTTTAACGTGCACCTAAATCTAAGTACACGGGCCTCAAACATTTTCGCGTTGTTTCACTCACTCACTCACTCCATAGAAAATGCAGCCACCGCGGCCGGGATTTGATCCCGCGACCTTCGGGTCAGCAGTCGAGCGCCATAACCGCTAGACCACCATGGCGGGGCCACACACACACACGCACACGCACACACAAGCAAACACCGCCGATGACGCATTCTCATTATCACTAAGCTACCAACTGAAATGTGCCCAAACAAAATTATCACAAATGAAGTTCCTGTAGTCGTCGTTTGTCGACTCACATCGACTCCTATTGCAGTCACGTTGTCGAGCATGTTGGGTGCGGAAGACATGCCCCAAAAATTAATATGGAAGACATTGCAATTGCAGTGCTCTGTTATTATTGGTGGCTCTTCCGCGCCCATATTTGGAGGTCACTAACTAGTCCAATGCCACTTCCTGTAGCCATCTACATTAGTCTAGACTTTACATATATGTTAGCCACGCAGTACAATCACATGGCACGCAGTACAAATGTCTGGCTATGTGTCTGTCCAAAAAGAAAGAAGTGTCCTAGGGATACTTGATTGTGGCACGAAATACACTTGGTGAAAAAGGGAAAGAGAGGAGGCGACAGTGAAACGCCAAACTACCAAATGTGTAACGACAGCCTCGGAAACATACAGAAAAGAATACAACGTTCGCACATGCGCAGAGAGCCAATGTATGATGTAGAACTACATGGTCATGATAACATACTTCGAAGAAAGAACATTTCTGCAGAATGCAATGTGATGGATGTATTGCTGATGCAATCAGAACTTTTCTTTTTAATACAGAAGGTTTCCAATAACTCCCTGGCTTTTTGTCCCCGGCTTTTGCACGGAATCAATACTTGAGCAAGGTATCGCGCACAGCGACAGGCCTTAGGGTGCTCGCTTACCTATACTATTAGCATGCTCCGCTTCATTACCCTCTCTTTTCTGTCCCCTCTTCACGAAATGTATTTCGTGCCACGATCAAGTATCCCTAGGAAATCTAAGCACCACCTTGCCCAAGAAGTTGTTTCGGAAGGAAATTTCGTTTGCGTGCATCTGCGCTTGCAAGGGACCTCGTTCACCCCACACTACCTGGAATAACCGCGATATTCGAGTTTCCATTTCCGTAAACATTGGATCCTCGTTGAAGCTACAGCTGCCACCACAGTCCTCCATCTGCGATGTACCATTACTGCACCGCCTCTAGTTGCGTGTGGCTTTTCCAAAGCTTACCCATTCCTCACTGAAATGACAGACACACCTATTTGAGGCTCACGCGGCCATTACGAGACAAAAGGACACATCTTGTGTTCTGGTCCTTGCAACGATGTCGAGTGTGACACTTATTGGGCTGTGTTGTTATGCACAATTCAAGAAAAGTCGCAATTACAGACCATTTTCAGAGAGAAAGCTTCTACACTCTAAAAACTGAAACACCTGCAGTGAGAGTTAAAGAGCTGTGTTACTCCCGCAGATCTCATTATACTCTCTTACAGGGAGGCGCTTTACTCTCTTTTGCCAGGAGGATTGAAAAGGCCTTTCACTCCTGCTGGCGAGACAGAGTAAAGTGCCTGTTCCACTCCTGCACCCCACGAGATGGTGAAAGGTTGTTTTACTCTCTTGCCATATAAGAGCTTGTTTCAGAGCTTGTCGGAAATTTTGACCACCTGGGGTTCTTTAACGTCCACCTAAAGCTAAGTACACGGGCCTCAAACATTTTCACCTCCATCGAAAATGCAGCCGCCACGGCCGGGATTCGATCCCGCGACCTTCGGGTCAGCAGTGAAGCGCCATAACCACTAGACCACCGTGGCAGGGCACGCTTCTTAAGAGACGGCGTTGAATGCTGCCTACGTGGTCGTGATAGTTGTTTCTGCACAGTGGACAAGATGGACGGGGGGTATCCACACATTTTTAATTTTTCGAAGATGCTCTCACTATCCCGCTTGTAGTCGTCTTGGCTCGCTGGAACAGGGTAGCGGGGACAGAACGTTTGTGTGAATGCGGATGCACTGAGTCGAAATGTAAATACTGTCCTGTATGTGTCGACTTCCTGTACATGTTGAAGGTCAGACCAGTATTACCCCATTTCACGAGAACATCAAGAAAAGGCAGGCTACGCTGACTTCTTGCTCGACAGTAAACCGAATCGCCTTTTCAATGCTGTTCAGGCGAGCAGTGAAAGCAGTGAGGACATCTATGGGAACTGTGCAGAAACAATCATCAACATATCGCAGAAAGATCTTCGAAGAAGGGGTGAATGAAGCGAACGCCCGACACTCGATGTCTTCCATAACAAGATTGGCAGCAGAGACGGCGATAGATGCGCCCATAGCAGTACCATGTGTTTGCAGGTAGAAATTTTGTTGGAAGATGAAGTAGGTATTTTATAAACAGAACCTAAGGAGACGGAACAGGTGTGGAACGTCAACTGGAAACCTCTCGGGCAGTGTCCCATCAGACTCGAGGGCAGCGGTGCAAACATTTACAGCCAGTTCTACTGGAACGCTTGTGAATAAAGACTTGACATCAAATGAAACCATGACGTCATCATGAGCAGAAAGAATGTGCCGTACCTTTTCAATAAAGTCGGCGGAATTGCTCTTGTGCATGCCCCTTTTTCCAACGAGTGGCGAAATAACACGGCGTAAGAAGCCAGATAGCTTGTGTAGGGGTGAGCGGGCGTAGTTGACAATGGGCCTCATAGGTACACCCTCCTTGTGTGTTTTTGGTAGGCCATAAAGCGTGGGAGCTGAACCGTTGTGGCACAATAGGCGGTAATAGAGTGGCTTGTGCTGGTGTGGCACCCCACGAAAGACATCAGCTATAAGCTTTTGGAAATCCCTTGTATGAATAAAAATGTAATGTTTATTAGACTGCTATAATAGCGGAGCCAACACTGGAACCAGAGACATTAATCTGATATGACGCCTGTATCGTAGGAGTACAGATGTAGTGTTTATTGCTTTCCTATAAAATCAGATAGCCACCACCACAACCACAATTGACGATGCAACGACATTACGCCTGCATAGGCTGTTTTTCCAAATTATTTTATAGACCTGGTGTGGCACAAGTCAAAGTCCTAGCTTTCGCTGATGCTGATTCAGTGGCTGCTAAGCTAACACAGCTAGTAAAAAAGCCATAGATAGTACTGTTTCTTGGGCGAGTTGGAAATTCATACTTGGAAGGGTAGCACTAGTAGACACGGACTAGAGGAAGACACACGGACACACAGACGGAAGGCACTTCCGTCTGTGTGTCCGTGTCTTCCTCTAGTCCGTGTCTACTAGCGCTACCCTTCCAAGCCATAGATAGATATGTGCCACAATAAATGTTAAAACCTAGAAAGTTAGTTTCCTAGTTCTCAAGAGAGTTGAAAAAGCTCTGTGAAAAAGAAAGGATTCTTTCATACTCACTTTAAAAACACTGGTTTTGAACTCTGGTACATAAATTTAGGAGAATAACGCTATTTGGTGACAAACTTCTTGCACAAGATAACCTTGTTTACAAAAACTGCATTGTACAAAGTTTAAAGACTAATTAAGTTTCGTGCGAAGTTTAAAGACTACCTTAAAGCCCGCAAGCTCGACCGACAGAGGAGTGCACTAGGTGAGGTGAACAACCATCGCATCGCTTTTGACAACTCCCACATCGTCGACTTAGAGGCCAATTACCATAAGTGGCTTTTATGGAATCCTGGCACACCTAGGCGAAACCCGGTAACATCAACCAGTGTACAGGTGCACTGCCGAGTGTCTACTTCAATGAACTTCGGCACATCATTGAGAACAAGCATCACCCCACGACATAGGTCGGCAAACTTACTCATGAGTCGACTCACCGGACTCACTCAGACTCAGTCGGAGTGAGTCCGGTTGAGCAAAAATTTGGTGAGTCCGAGTGAGCCCTCCGAGGAAAATATATTTCTTGAGTGAGTCTGAGAGAGCTCCACCTCTTATTGCCAACCTATGGTCCTGTCTACTTATCTTCAGCATTACTATCAGCCTTATATCTGCTTACGTTTACACTCACGTCTATTCACACATATCTCAACACACTAAGGTTCATGCGCCACCTCAATAATTTATTGATCAGAAGCGTAAGTTGGGGGGAGGGGGTGCCATGACCTCCCCCCCCCCCCCCCAAACTCTTTTATGGGAAGTTTCTGGTAAAACTGTCTCGTGTGAGTCCCGTATTTCATAAAAATGTCCTTACTGGATCGAAATCACTAATAACTCGTATTTGAATGTACAAGATCAAAAAGTGCATCGTAGAGCCCCAATTATGAGAGATATTGGCGTTAAAGAGCATTGACACCATGTTCGAAAAGGCTAATTTCACGCTAACGGACTCATGAGTCGACTCACTCGCGCTCACTCAGACTCAGGTGAAGCCGTGAGTCTGAGTCCGAGTGAGTCTGGCTGAGTAATATCTTGGTGAGTTTGAGTCCGAGTAAGTCCGGTTGAGAAAAAGTTTAGTGAGTCTGAGTCCGGTGAGTCCGGTTGAGGAAAATTTTGGTGAGTCTGAGTCCGAGTGAGCCCTCAGAGGAAAATAGAATTCTTGAGTGAGTCTGAGTGAGCCCCAATTTTTTTGCTGACCTATGCCCCACGGCCTGAAGAAAAGAAGGCCATATAAACACTACTTCCTGGTACACCCCCAGTCACACCAAAGAAAGGTCTGAGTGGGACCTGAAACATCAGGTTGTTTTGTTTTTGTAAAGTATGAAAAGTTTTTACTTTTAATCAGTACCTTGGTTGGTGTCACTCTATTTCAACCATAAGTTCCTTCCCAACCGGATAGAATTCTGTGCAATGTTCACCTATAAAACTTTAGCTTGTGCACCCCATCAGCAAACATTGGCTTATCCTTGCCCCTTTGAGTTAGATCCTGCGCTTTCCTATGCACAATAGGTGTCACAGTAATCCAGTCTTTGTGGTTAGTATAATGGGGGTTTCAATTCTACCGCTGGGGTACCAAGAGATGGGCAACAACATATTCAGCACCAACAGCACAGGCTCTAGCCTTGAGCACAGGTGGAAAGCAGTGGCAGTCCACTTGGTATGAGTATATACAGAAAACTGTGAATTTATAGAACGGTTACCATATTTGCATAACCTAATGTTTCCAGCCATCCAAAATGCTAGAACAAAAATGCTTTTTTTTAACCTTCTGGGAGTGTGTTATCACCACTTTATATATACGGCATTAGCTGCTGGGCATAAAGTGCAACTTTTTAAATGCTCTTTTGATTGTGCAACTGCCAAATGGGTGTACCTCCACAATGGTAAATATAAATGACATTACATTAGCAAAGTAGCTCTTTGCAGTCCGAAACTTTTACCCACTTTCCGGCCATTCTGGTCTGAAAATGCTTCGCCACTTTTGAACACGTGAAAGAAAAACAACTGTGTACAAAGAACTAATTGGATGTTTATTTTTGCAGTTGATTTTGTGGCTAAGTCTTTCAGTGATATTTGGGCAGTGTGTGGTACCTGACAGCAGTCTGCTGCGGGCGTGCTGCATTGACGGAAGGGGCACGACAGCGGACCGCAAAAGGTTAGTAAAACACTCGCTTCAATTTTTGGCAAGCTGGCATAAATAATACTCTACTGATTCACCCATTTGCCAGAATATCAATCGAAATATTGGAAAAAGTTCATAATTTCCAAATTACACACTTTTAACAATGATTACAACACACAAATTAAGATGCCAATACCCCTATAACAAATTTAAAAAAACAGTGCACAAATGAACTTTTGGCTATCCAAGTTATCATAGGATGACCTTACTACTGGACTCTGTTGGCTCGCGAATCGCCTGCCACAAAATTTTTTTGATTCCACCAAGTTAATAAACAGGGTTATAACACGAAATGTGTGCTTTCTCTCTTCTTTCGCACTGCATGCTACACAGGGAGCGAGAGGTTGCAAGGGGGCAATGCACAGCCCAAAAGTTATGCTGTCGTGCGTCATGGCCTTGAGTATTTTCTCTTATTTTTTTTTTCTATCATATTGGGCCTCTTTCTGTTCCAAAGATGTGCGGCGCCAGCACGTGGCGGCACCCTGTAGGCAGCCACGGTATCAACATGATGTGGCATGTCTTCTGAAATTATCTACTGGTAAACTGTTCTTGAAATAATCCAACACATGACGCGCTTGCTTGCTCCTACATGCTTCACAGTTTGCCGAGAAGACAGCAATTTTTGGCTGTTTTTGAGATGAAATTGTAAGTTTCCTGCTGCATGCAGCCCAATAATATTCAGCTCACGTGTTCACAGTAGTCTTAACCCTTTGAGTGTTATTGCCGTACATGTACGGCGGTGGTTTTCTGTCCCGCAAGGTCTTTGCTGTACGTGTACATTTTCGACCCTCCGTTTGAAATTTCACACCGTAATGATGATGCATGCTCACTGGGAGGTGCTGCCACCTCCTAGGACTTACAAGAACCTTTTGAACAGATTGTGCTACTTTTTTGCGAAGATAAACACAACTGATTTCTAGCTTCAGCACCTCGTGCAGTCTGCGGCAACGCCGATGGGCAACACCCTTTCGTGGTTTCGGTTTCGCAGCGTGATCACAATGGAGGCACGCGAAACTTGATTTTCATCTTTATCGGCACTCCCTTGCAGGGGCGGCAGAAGTTTATTTCCATCTTTATTGGCGCTGCTCTCAGCTTTTTTATCACCGACGCTCATTAGATATTCTTGCTCTCCTTGTTTACCAAGTTTATTCAGCTCAAGGCACCCGCACACAGAGATGCCGTGTATGAGCCAACACAACTCGTCGCTCCAAGAGGAGAACGAACACGTGTTTTATGTGTGCAGACTGCGATAAGGTGCTGTGCGTAGAGCGGTGTTTCAAGGGATACCACGCTCTGAAATACTATTGAACATTTTGCAGTTCTGAGTGATACTGACACCAAAATACTGTTCCTGATTTTTTAAAAATTTTTTCCTGACTTTACATATTTCGTACATTCAAAATCTGCAATGAAGTAATTTGACTATCTGGGAAATTTTTTTCAAAAAAATTCGACACTCAAAGGGTTAAATACAGATTGGCACCATTTGAAGACTACGTTCAAAGAGTGCTGCAGGACTCCTTAAGGTTTAAGTTAGGCTGAAAATTTTGAGGACCTCACACTCACAATGAAAACTTGTGGTCAAATTCTGGGTTTCTACTTGACTTCACAACGGATGTTCTCCAGTGAGCTCTTTTGATGTGATCGGGTTGGAGGGAGACCTGAAAGTTAAAGGAGAGATTTTGTGAATTAGACAATTACATGCACAAGAAACTGCTTCCGATATTAATATCCTATAAACCTTTTCAATTGCACAAAAAAGTAAAACCAAGTTCCTAGTTATAATATCAGTGAAAGCCAAGTATTATTGTAAGAGGGGTTTCTTAAGAGGCAGAGTCCAACCAGCAACAACTAGCAACACTGCTTTAGAACTAGGAATTATAACTGAATGCACAAACAATGGCATAAAGCTATCTACAAAATTATCAGTGTCAACTGTGTGTTAAGCTGTGCCAACATATTCAGAAGCCACAAAATTGTAAAATTCACAAACAGTAATTAACAGCAGATGCCAATGTCAAGATCACTTGGAGGGATTGTCAGGTTTAGGTATCTACAACTGCATTTTTGCATGGGCATTCAATGAGGAATGACACATTAAAGGAGTACTGACATGAATTTTAAAATTTTTCGGGTTGTTGCTCTAAATGAAAGCACGGGTGTCGAGAACCCTAAAAAGAGTGTCGTGGTGCCTGGGGATGCATTGCATATATTTTTGATACCGCTTCTTTCAACCAGCAGTTTCGGTTTCGGTTTCGAGAGGGCGGCTTCATAGTGACGTGTCAAGTCGGCCCGTGACGTCACGGGCAGACTGCAACCCACGAAATATGCACCTGCTGTCCTTTGCTGTCAGTCGAACGTGGTTCATGGTGAGTGAACTGTCGTCCAGTGCCTCCGACAGCGATTTCTGTGATTTAGGCTGCATGCAGAACCCAGATTTCGCAAACCAAGTGAGCTGACTTGAAACGTCATAGGGCTCTCCATGCGGTGAAGCTGCCTTGCAGATGCTGGGAGATGAAAACTTTAAAATCAAACTTAAATATTTATACGTGTTTCCCGGATGCGGTGTGGGGAGAGCGTTAACACTACATGCCAAGAAAACCAAAAACGTCCGTTTTGCCGCACTTCAAAATCGTGTCAGTACTCCTTTAATTAGGAGTGCAATTTAACTACCTTAAGTAACTGAAACAGGGATCTACAGAAATTAGTGGTGGTGCTAAGGTTTATCAGTGTCGGAGACAGGTCTGATCTACTACCTTAATGTAAGCATTTGCAGATCCTCCCCGGGAAGTTGCCAACTTGGCCGCCCTGATGACTGAAGTAGAAAAACAGACATGTCACATGGTAACATTGTAAAACATCCAACATTAATATCTTTTTGTGTTCATTCACAAACTCTTACCGTGTACAGTGACATGTCCACTGTTCACATAGGCAGCAAGCTTTAGTTTTGCTGAAAAGTGAAATAAAAAGACATAACATGTTTTGGTAGATAGCACTGTTTTTACAAGTGTTATTAGAAGAGTACTACTACTGTAGTTTAGCGCCATAAGAGTGATCTCAACTTTCATAACAAAGTAAACAATGCAGAAGTATAGTTAGCTGGGCCAGTTGGTAGGGATCCATGGAAGTAAGCAGTGCGAAAAGCGAGACGACGCACACATCCATTTTGGTTCTACATTCATTTTGTACAAACACAGAAGCCAAAAAGTATGTGAACTTGTTGAGGCCACACACATCTCCAAACTGTCGCAAGCATGTGTCAGTCAGGCGTCGGTGACACTACATGACAAGGAAATTTCATATCTTGGAATAACATGAAGCATGTGCATTAGGTGTGCTTTGGTTTTTGAGCGAGAGAGGAAAAAAAGGGTCTGAAAATTTTCTTTGCGCATGCACCGTTAGGCAGTGTGATGTATATATGTTTTACTTCTGATTAAAAGAAGCTAAGTTGAAAGACAGCGCTTGTTCTTGTCATTCCTCCCTGTGTGTGTCGTCTTGCTTTTTGCGCTGTTTACTTCCATGAAACAATGCAGCTTGCATCAAGACATTTAGTGGACCCCTACGGAGGCCCCAATAGGACGTTTCTGCACAACTTGAATGATGTAAAGCGGCATCTACAAGGTGATATGTTGGACAGAAAAAAAATGCTTGGCAAGGATGGAGGTGGAATAAATGAAATACAGTACAAGTGGATGGTGTGGGAAGGTAAGCTGTCTTTCCCACTGCCTGGACCTTCTTTGTCTTCCGCATAACAAAAATGAAAGCCTATGTGATTAAGACAGGACACAACTCACAATCACCACTTTGACATTTTTTTCCCCCTGGTGTGTTTATCAATTATTGCACGACACATTTTATGTGGCGCTGTTGTGGGCTCAGAGTTTCACAAAAATTCCGGATTTCTGCATTGCTGCTGGCTGTTGCTGCACAGCAGGTAAGGAAAGTAGCACTTCGCGGGTTCAATCCCCTCCCGTGCAAGTTTCTCTTTTTCGACCAGTTTCATTTTCATTGACCTCGTAATTACTACAGTTCAATTAAAAACTACAAATAACGCCCCCTATGCTCTCCTTGGTTTCATTATCCGTTGGCTTCATACAGTTGTGCCTAAAAAAAAATGTGCCTCTCAACCCATTCCCTTCCTTTCATTCACTCTTAGAAGAAGGGCACCCAGATGTTCGAATTTTGAGCTGTTTTTATGGCATACTTAAGTGCAATACCTTGCAGGCATGATTGTCGCCATATCATCAATGCCCCATGTCGTCAGTTTGCAATGGCCAAACCTGTGCTGCACTTGAAACCACTTGTCAATTAACTCGTCCGATACAAGGCTATGTATCCCATATTTTCTTGGGTATTTTGGCAAATTGTGTACTGCATATGACCTATTTGTGAGAGTAAGAGTTGCCACTATGGTTAGAATCCTACTGAGGGTAGGAAAATGCACTCACTATGTTATATTGTTGACTTATTAGGCATGTTGACTACACTGGTGTCTAAAGGGTAGCTTATTGTCTGACTTAACGCCGGCACTCACGGATGTCACTTTCATGGAAACGCAAATTTTATTGCAGGCCTTACAAATGTCTCATAGGTTATTTGTCTGATGAGGGCTCCAGCATTGTAAAGGTTATATTTATGATAACCAAGTGTATGCGAAGCTTTCACAGTTATTTTTTTAATGTGCACAAAAAATGACAGGTGAGGTGTAAACAGAACGCAACACCATGCATTGGTGCGTGTAACAAAAGGTTCTTATTCAGTGTGAAAATGAAATATGGAATGTCTTTTTGTGGGCGAATTATATCAGTTTGCATTCATCAGTGTTTAGGGTCATTTACCAGTCAGTAATACAGTCGAGAGCAATATGATTGGAAGCTGAGCAGATTTGACAGTAGATCATGCAGTCGTCTGTGCACAAGCAAATGGATTACTATGTTTTGCGTGGCAGGTCATTAATAAAAATCTCAAAAAGTAATGGTCCGAGTACGCTTCCTTGTGGTACACCATGTTACATCGCTAATACTGGGAATGTAGTTATTGAAAACGGTGAATAGCTCATGAAATAACAAAAAAAATTTATCCATGATACTGTTAGGGAATTGATGTTCATGCACAAAAGCTCAGTTATGAGATGGCAAGAGCAACACACTTGAAAAGCTCACAGAAATCAATAGAAATGAAATTTGTTTGTGGGCCCATATCCATATTTACAAAAGACATCTGTAGTAAATTCAATTAGCTGTGTTTCACATGATGGTCCTTTTCTAAAGCCATGCTGATGTTTGCCACATTAGAAAAAACTGTGTCCTGGTAGCTTACTGGGAACACTTGATGAGAGATATTGGTGGAAATTGTTAAGTATTCTTATCACGAGACTTAAAAAAAGGTATAACTTTACTGACCTTCAAGTCATATGAAACTTCCCCTGTTCAAACAAGCAAGAAAGGACTGTGCTAGAGGGTAATACTGCATATTTTAAGATGCCCTCCATTCTGGAGGAAGCCGAGATCTTGAAGTTGTTAATCAGATCGGCAATGTCAGTTGTTGTTATCAATCTTGATAGGTTCCATGTACAAACGAATTCAATGGGTGTTGGTATTTGCGAATAGTCCTGCTTTGTAAATACACCTGAGAAGTAGTTGTTTGCAGGAGAGAATGGTTTGCAAGAGAATGTTCTGGCATTCTGAATTTTCCAAGACATTAATAAAAGGGAGAGGGGAATCTGAACTCTCTGTCTAATTAGAAAGATAGTCAAAAAGGATGCTTTTTGTCTGAGGCAGGTATAAAATACTTACATACCTTGTAGTTCAGTTGGAGTATGATACTCCAACTAAACTATGTAGTTTCCTTGTAGCTATACACTACTCAAATGCATTCTAACTTTCCCTTTCATGTGTTTGACAGCCTTGTGTTATTATGCAGAACATATAAACAGCAAACAGAAGTAAATGTACATTATACCAATAAACTGTCATAATTTCATAATCTGTATTATTACAGACGTGTCACAATTGCATGATGTGTATTACTTCTGTCACTGCTGTTCAAAGCTGTGAATATTTTTCTGTGCACTATGAAAAATTAACTAAATAGTGCTTCCTGATGGATCTTCCGCACATCATGCATGATGCAGGTGCATCAGTTTTACTCAAGTTCAGCTCAGATTGAAACACAGTGTTTGAGCTTGCACCTTATATTTGCTGTACACTCATACACAAAAATGCACATACCTTTACCACAAAACACTTCAGCTGACTTGAATCTCCTAGGAGATTTCACCAGTTTTGGACACCTGGTTGGCAGCTTGATTGGTGGTGTCATACCCATGCCTTTCCTAATCACTTCCTCAAGAATATGCTGGTCATCACTTCCGTCACTGTCGCTTGAGAAGAAATGTTTATGTGCATCATCTGGTGTGTGAGGATTCAGCTCGGATGGCTCATCATCATCGATATCAACTACATCAGGAGCATCAGATGGTGGCGTTCTCTCCCAACCATCAGGTGGCTTGCGGCTTGATAGACTACCTATACTTGAGCTAGGCGAATCCAGTACAAGCCTTGGTATACTTGCTGATTGCTGAACTTTAAAGTTATATGCTTCATTTTTTTCCAGTTGGTCATTTTCAGCAGTGCATGAGCTTGACCCATTTGCTTCATCTTGAACCGCTGAGTTGCAGGCTTTTTCTGATTGGCTGCATGAATCCTCTGCACAGTGGCTTTCAGCAGTCTGCCAACAACTTTCCGTACCCCCACTGCTGCATTGGCTGCATGATTCTTGTGATGCCACACTTCGCTGATTTATTGTCACATCTAGAAACGAGCTATGGTTTGATGGTGTTCCGTCATTATTTTGGCCTAAGCTCACCCTTTTCACAAGCTTTATGAAAGCAGTTGATACTCTCACTTTTGCAGGGCTGCCGCTTTCTACTAATGATGGAAGTGATGCAGTTCGCTCCAGGGTAACCTTTGACTGGGGCAACTGTGAGCTGGTGTTCACAGTGTCAATGCCATTAGTTGCCACTTCCTTTTCAGTTCCTCCAGTGAGACATGGCTGGTGAAATGATGCAATGCCACTGTCCACTTTAGGTTCTTCAGTAGAATGTAACAGGGAATCGGCAGTGCCAGATCTACATGATGACAGGAGAATGTACTTTGAAGGTGAAGTCGCAGCGTTCTTGCGATCTGCCTGCTCATGGAGACTCTCCAGTGATCGTGTCTTATTCAGCTGTTGATTTGCATTCACTGATAACAGCTTCTCAATGCTTGCTTTTACAGCTTCCTCAATGACTTTGGTTATCTCATCCTGACACTGAAATCCATGATTGTTACTAGTGCTGCATTTAGCTGCCTTGTCTGAATTTTTCTCACACGAAGGTTTAGAGTGTGAAGATACAATTTTTTCATCGACATCCTTTATTTCCTCATGTGTCTTATTGAATTGGCAGCATTCACAATGATGACTTGGAGCAGCTGCTTGCCTGCCATTTTTTGAGAAACAGCTGTTAACAGCTTGATGTCCCATTGCACGTGGATAGTTAGTATGAAAGTCGCCCATCCTCCCAGGCACCTGTCTTCCAGCTGCATTAAACTTTGTAAGGCACCTTTCACAGCTGCAGTTTAGGACTGTAGCCTCATCATCAGCCATAACATCAGATGCTCCAGTGCTGCACGTTTTGCTTAGCTTCTGCACTCTTGATGCACAATCAATGCCATAACCGGGGTTATGGTGAACCTGTGGCCTAATGGCTTTTTTGGGCTGTTGATGTTTTGAAGCAAGTGCCTGTGAGCGCACACCAGTTTCTGCATACAATCTCCTTTGCCTCTCATGAGGCACTTGCTGCTTTAATGCTGCTCTTTTTGGAAGCAAAGAGCACTCTTGGTTTGCATGACTGCTTAAAGAATGAGCACATTTAGAGACAGCCCCTTTAGCTCCACCAGGATTGTGTGTGGCTCCTGGAATCTTAGAATTGGCCAAGGGCGCTGCAGTTTTCGAAAGATGTGCCTTGGCATGCGCCAGCTTTGCAAGGTAAGTTCTTGGTGGAACTTTAGGGGCACAGTCAATAGACTTTGGAATTGTTTCCTCCTTAGCAAGGTGACCTGGTCTGTGCTTGTGCTGTGCATATGGCAGAGAATGCTGCACTGAAATGCCACAGCTTGAGTCACCAGTGCATAATACCCAATCCCTAACTCTTTCATGCTTTTCATTTCTTGGTGGCATCATGACTTGTGATAGTTCCAGGAAATCTTGCTCCCTGGGAACTTGAGGTAACTGTCCCAATTCTGTGGATGTTCTTGGGAGGCCTATATTGTTGACTGCTGTTCTCCAGATATCCTGCTCTCTTGCCAAGCTTCTTCTGTTTTTTGCATGCCTTGCAGCACTCAAAACGATTTCTGAGGCGAGGTTACCATCAGAACTTCCCGCTGAACTTTGGTTTCCATAGCTTTTGCATTTTGCAACAGATGGTGGAGCAAGGTTTTCCTTGTTAGGAGAATAGCAGCAGTGGTTCAAAGAAGACTGAAGCCCCCTTTGATTTGCCTGCATTTTTTCTGAGATTGGAATTTTACTTGGGCTTCCAAGAAGTTTGCTCCTCAGAGAACATGGCTTCTTTGATTTTCGTTCAGACATGCTCCTTTCACAAAATGCCTGTGTTTTTGCCTCTTCAGCCCAAATTTTACGTATTGACATCAGAGATGCTCTCGTAACATCTTGGCTTTCATGATTATTTTCATCATCTTGGTCTTCACTTTTTCTTGACCCAAGGCTTCGACGGTAAGAACGAAGGAACCGTTTTGTTTGGCAGGAGGCAGGCCTACCTTCCTTGTCGTCAGACACTGATGCACCTTTTGAAATCCTAAAGGATCGTAACCAGAATGGTATCTTTTTTAAAACAGGAGTCTTCTGGTTCTCCATTCTGAAGGGGGAAAAAAAAGCAACAAAGAGCATAATTAACTTTTCATGCAGGACCTTTACAAAATAAGAAAACTTCTCCATGGAAACAACCGCATACCCATAACAATGAAAAAGACAAATGCACAGGCGTAAAAATATTATCTGAAATGCATCTATCATGCATATCTGGTGAAAGAAAAAAAAAGAGAAAAGGCACAGGCATATTACACATATTTTCAACATTTGTTATCACTTGAAAGATGCATCCTGAAATGCATAGCCACTTTCCTTTGCTTATTTACAAACAGAGCAATGACAACTAAGCAGGACCTGCCACAGTGGCTACGGTGTTCACCTGCTAAACAAAGGGTTGCGAGTTTAATTCCTAAATGTGAGGACTTCATTTCCAATGTGAAATAGAAAAACCACCATATAAAGTCAGATATCAATATAACAAACATGGAAATAACATATTAATGAACGTGACAAACTAAATCTAAAATATTTTACACCATTATCAGCATGTAACAAATAACTGCTTGTAGTGAATATTGAATGTAATACGGATGCTGTCAGGTGCGAGATTATTTTAATGATGGTCGACTGTACCAACATTTCGGAAGCACAGTGATGCATTTCACATGATCAAAATAAATTTGAAGTGAATTGCTACACTGTCCATCATATTTCAGATCTAACATTTAAATACAAAACACCATTACCTTATAAACATTATACAGGGCCAGCACAAATGATTCATTCGTTTTGAAAAGGCTACATTTTCAAAACTATTACACATACACACACAAAAGATATATGAAAAGAACCACAAACTCACCAAGTTTGCATTGTGTATTTCAAGTGGCAGCAAGAGGCCACTGCAGTCATGAGAATTGAAAGAGATTCGACAAAGGTGAATGTTTTCTGTGGAGTGTCACAAACAAAGATGTATGGGAATTTTTTCTTCACTGAGCAAAGTGTGGCCGGTAAATGTTGCCTAGATAAGTTGCAGTTGCGGTTGTTTCCATAACACAGCGCTGACTTCAGGGATTTTGTCTTCCAACAAGACAGCACACCCTCATTGGCACATCCCAGCAGGGGCGTAGCCAAGGGGGGGGTTGGGGGGGTTCAAACCCCCCCCCGAAATTTTTCAGTTTTGCTTGCGTATATAGGCACGCACGAACATACATAAAGTATGGTTGAACTTCCCCCGAAAAAAAAATTTCTGGCTACACCCCTGCATCCCAGTTCGCGACTACCTAAACAATGAACTTCAGCATCGCTAAATTGGGCGTACTGATGATCTAGCTTTGTTCCCCTGGCCTCCTAGATCCCCTGATTTAACGCTCTGCGACTTCTTCCTATGGGGGTATGTTAAGGACCTTGTTTACATAGCCCCACTCCCACAATCCTTAGTCAAACTCAAAGAATGCATCAGTGCTGCAGTTAAGACAATTGACCGGACTATGCTACAAAATGTATGGAATGAGCTCAATTATCATCTGGACCTGTGTCATGTGTCAAGGGGCACAATTGAACATTTGTAGAGGGTGTATAAACTTGGTGGGTTTGCAGTTCTTTTCATATATCTTTCATGAGTGCACATGTAATACCTTTGAAAATATAGCCTTTTAAACACGATTGAATCATTTATGCTAGCCCTGTATTACTGTGCTGCTCAACAAAAGCTTGAAATAAAGCATTTGACAATCACCTTTTCTGGAATGAATGCAAACAACCACAAAAACAAAAAAAATGCTAACAATAGAAAACCTATCTAGAGCAGCATTGCACACACTCCATGCTCAGTCCAAGATCAGCAAATATACGTTAGTATTTGGGAACACATCTCCCTCTAAACATTTCTGCTCCATCGGCAAAATGGCATCATCACTAAAGTTCACTTCTTTCAGTACATAGTGCTCATTCTCAAGCATGGTGTGGATAAAGTGGCAACTGGCCAAATCTATGCACAAGAAGCACAGACTTAATGAATGGAGGCCTACTCAGTTCATGATCAGCACAGGTTCCAGTATTTTTGGTCTTTAGTTCAGACATTCAACATGTTTTTTAAACTTCCATTGAGAAACCTAAGCTGAACAATGTTGTAATTCTATACCAATACAGGGCACCAATTGTTACCACCAGTGTCAGTCTGCCATGAATGGTGGATAAGAAAGTAATATATTCAAGCAAAAAATTCTTCAAAGCAACAAAAAAAAAAATGGTCACCCACCATTTGAAGCACAGAACTACAATGGAAACCGATACAGGTTTTCACAGGGATTGTCAGGAGGAAAGCATCACAGTTGAAAAAAACATTTCAGGTGTAGCTGATATCCTTGTTCATGGTAAAATTTCACCGTGCACAAATGACAAGGACACAGCCTAGGGGACAAACTGTGTCCTTGTCATGTTGTGTAACCAACCGGCCAACCTTCCGTTTTACTGATATCCTAGTTGCCACAAAGAGAAATAGGTGGTCCATGACAGGTCACATAATGTGTACAACAGACAACTGGTGGTCAGTTAGAGTGACGGAATGGGTACAAAGGGATGGGAAACACAGCCAAGGATGGCAGAGAACTAGGTGGGATGATGAAATCGAGAAATTCGTAGGCAGAGAATGGAATCGGCTCACGCAAGACAGGGTAAATTGGAGATCATGGATCAGAGGCTGGGTCCGCGCTAGTTGGTGCAGATACATTATGAAACCGGTAAGCGCACGAAGACGGGAACAAGAAGACGACACACAGAGCGCTCTGTGTGTCGTCGTCTTGCTCCCGTCTTCGTGCGCTTACCAGTTTCACAATGCAGATCATGGGAGGGGCCTTTGTCTTGTAAATGGACGTACAAGATGAAGTGGACATCGTAAAATAGGCTGATAATGGTAGTTTAAGTAAAAAATTATATGAGAACTTCAAATGGACACTGACATGTTCTCACTTAGCCATGACTACTAGAAATCCCTTTTTCACTCTTTCATTCTGGCTGCAAGCAGTCTGCGTTTTAATGAATGTGGACATGTCATACATGCCAATCCTGTGTTAGACTCGCACTGCTTATATGGGGTATGCTTAAGAAGTGCACAACCCTCAAGCAGAAGTGTTAAATTTTACAGCACTCTATGGCCACTCACACTGGATTCTTTCACGATCATTTATTCATTTTTCTCCAAATCGTCTTAAAACGCTATTTTTGGATGAAAATGAATTAAAAATGATAAGCATGATATAAAATTGTGCAGTTAACAAAACAAGAACAGTTGACATCTTGAGTTATTCAGTAGTAATTAAAATTCATTGGCTTTTAACTTGCATATTTTAGGAGTGTGGCTTGAATAACGAAGCTTGGGTTCAAATCTACATATATGTGGGGTGCTTAATGGCACTGCACTTTTGGCAAATTCAGTGGTTTTTAGTTGCTCAGTAAGTCTTTCGATAAAAGTCAAGGACGAAGAAATTGAACGATGTCCGAAATTCCCCCCCCCCCCTCTTCAAGGCACAAGAGCACAGGTGTTCTGACATCAAGGCACAAGTGTCCTGACGTCAAAGTGGCATGAGGAGACACTACACTAAGAGGGCTATAAAAATACACGCTTGGCCATTGGCTCCTTCTGTCTGCTTGCATGACAGGTCCGGATGCTCTGTTGTGGTTAGTAGACAAGATGCGCTGCCCAACAAAAGTCATTTTCTCTAAATTCATCAGCTATTTATTTAGAATGCCTCACACCGATAATTCCCCTTCACAGAGCTTCAGCCGAGATTCTTTTAACAGCGAAGCTGTTCTTAGTCGCGGCTTTCATGCCCGGGTTTGTGGTAGCAGTGATAACGTGGCCTCACAGTGTGGCGAGAGTGAGGCTCGGTAGCAAGGGGAGGGCTGTGTGTGCTGCGAGAGCCGAGGGGTGAACGTTCGAGAAGTGCGCCAAGATGAGGTGACGGTGAGGTGCAGTGGAGTGTAAAATAGCGTGTCAGCGTCAGTGTTCAGGAGTTTGCGCATTCAAGATGGCAAACATTTCTCATTCTCCCGATGAAGAAACCGCCCATCGTGAGCGTCAGCGAAAGCTGACGCGAGCACAAGCGTGTCGTCGCCGAGCCAACCACGATGTTCGTGCAAGAGAGGCCAAAGCTAAGCGCGAATGAACAGATGACTTGAAAAACATAGAAGTACAACATAGCCTGATGAAGGACGGGCATAAGCTTTGCTAGCTGTTTCGACAGTGTTCGCGAAGTGGAGCTGGCTGGATTTTTTTTTCCTGCAACAATGTGCCTGGCAAATATTTTCATCTTCAAAGTTGCGAAGTAACAGGCAACTTACAGCACACTCTATTCAAACTCAAGGGGACTTTAGAATTTCGTTTGAATAATCAGATGCAAACATAACCATGGCTCAGTGCATCATATCAGGAAAAGCCGAGATGGCTGACTATCACAGGCCTTGCCACTGTTTGGGTGCTTTTTCTTGTTTTCTACTTGCGGTTTTGGATGCTTTGACAAGCGCAAGCTGGCAACTGGATTGTTTTCTATTTTAAAAATATATGAGCACAATTTTTCAGCTAGAAGGAAGAAAGGCAGCTAGTATTTCTGGTACAAATAATTAAAAAGTACAAATAAATAGAATTAACCAAATGGTGCAGTTTGAATTAAGTAATTTTAAATACACTGAAAACACAGCAGGGCAACCATAAATTTAAAGTTCATTTCAGTTAACCAAGAGTATGAAATATCATAATTTGAATTATCCTGAGTCTACAGTGAAAGGGCTCAGCAAATAGCACCAGTAGGAAAAGCAAGAGGCGTGCTAACTCCCGACAAAGAAAATTATGTTGATCCAATGTGCATGTTGAAATTAGTGTAAAACGAAGCATTCATATTAACGGTGACACAACACTGGAACTGCTACAGTAATAAAAGAAGATTACACAAGCGCAAACTGTCACCTAGCCGAGAGATTGTGCTAGTGTCGTCTTTTCTTACTGTAGTCCCAGTGTTGTTGCACAGTTAATATAAATCAGTACCAACTTGCCCAGCTGCATGTACTGCTGTAAAATGAAGCTTTTGCAAAGTGGTTAATTAAATGCTATAACACTAAATTTGATACAGATAAGTGTGGCTTAACCCTTTACTGCCGGTTGTCGCGAATTCGCGACATACCGAAAGACGCCGATTAAGTAACACACGAAACGTGTTGATGCCTTCACCGGCGGCTGTCACGTATTTGCGGCGAACGTAGCTTTCAGCACTAGACATCTAGCGCCATTGCATGTAAGGTATTGCAAGCTGGAACCCAGTGTTCTGTATCAGTTGCCGGAGAGCGCGAAGCACGTGCAACAGCTCTCACTACTTCGTTGTTTTCTGCCCAAGGGACGTAAGTTCTATCTCCTATAAAATGTTTTCGATGTGCACACGTACAAGAGATTGCACACGACATGTCACGTTGTTTTGAAGTACGTTATTTCCTGCACTATCCTCGCTTCTGTGGTATGTCGCGAATTCGCTACATCCGGCATTTGAGTCAGTCAGTGATGACTGCCTGTATGACAAGTTCATGATGGACTTCCGCTCATTTTATGGAAAAAAAAGGCTTCGCATGCGCTTGCCACCCGAAGATAAAAGTGACGGCAGCTGTCTCAATGACAGCGAAGACGACGATGTCGATCCTCATGCACAAGCATGAGTGTCTTCATCGAGCAGTGAGGATGAAGACGAAGATGTGGTAGACCAGCCAAGCTAGTGCCTCTCTGAAACATGCAGTGCGGTGGAAAAAAAAAGACTCAAGAACAGCGGGAAATGCCACACTGGAAAACCGCTCATCTTCAATGTGACACTGTCCGAGCTCCTATTGAATATTTCAAGGAATTTTTTATGACACCTTCACGGAACACATCGTTCAGCAGAGCAATCTGTTTGCAACGCAGAAAAATCCGAACAAAGGACTGGCTCTGTCTAGTGGTGAGCTAGATCTATTTCTCGGTGCCGTCACCTTCATGTCATTCTGTCGGCTCCCAAGAAGTCGGCTATACTGGGCGGCGGAGTATAGGGCACACATGGTGGCCCACACGATGTCACGTGATTGGTAGGGGGCAATAAAGTCAAACTTGCATTTAACAACAATGACGACGCCAGGTTACGCCGCCCTGAAGAGATCCGCTTCATTGATGCGGCGATGCCATACTTACGTTGCATTGAACATATTGAGCTACTATTGGCTTAAGTGCCGGTTGTTGCGAATTCGCGACATACCTAAAAGTATGCATTAAAGTTGCATTTTGGATAATACAACTGCTGATTTGTGTTAAGGCTGCTATTTAAAGCTGAAAACGAAAAACAAATTTTTTTCTTCGGCGCTTTCATAATTCAGGCATTAAAGGGTTAATTTCAAATACCAGCACACACATCAAGCACTTTGAGCTAGGAGCCAGATCATGCAACACTGTTCAACGACTGCTGGTGTAATGTTTGTGTACTATGTTCTTTTTTTATACCTGTATCACAGTTTCGTTAATTTCTAAAATTAAAGTCACCAAATGGTCACGTCACCAGTCTTGACTAGCTTCATATGCCTGCAATGTAGCACATTTTCCCTCAGGCTACTGCTACATTGATGAGAGAAATCGTGCTCAAAGGTTCTTATACGCGCCTACCAAACTCAGGTGGTCAGTGTTGTGTCGCCACCGCCATCACTAAGGCGGAATCCGATTTGACCTGTATTTATTCTGCCAGTGGCGATAAAACAGTCAGGTCATCGAGTCGCAGTTGGCGAAAAATGAAAAACAGGCATGGAAGCGTAACTGCAGAGAACAGTGAAGGCTGGAGTAACGGCATACCTGTAGATCCCCATGTGGGAGTCGCACATAGGGATCTCTGGCCGGGGGCAATCTCCCAAGAATCGTGTAGCACGATTGAAATGTAAAAGGAGTAAGATACAAGTTCGGATACAAAACACTGCACGCAATTTTAAATTTGCGTCATCGTCGCACATGATCGCGAGTTTTCAATCGGGACATTTATTATACACGCCTGCTAAAGCCGCAGTAAGCTCACGGCCTGAGCATGCGGGACATTTTCGCAACGCAGAAAGAGAAAAAAGATCAATAGCCTTTCTAGCGCCCAATAAAGGAAGCAAAACAAACGTCAAAATCAGTAATAAACGAGGAGACATGAGGTGAAGACAGGCGACAAGGACCCGGTTTACGGTTGATCGCGATTAAGCTCGATCGGGATCAAATTTTTCAAGTTATTGGCCACCTTCTGTAGCTTGCCTAAAGAAGGAAATCGCGATCAAGAAATTAATGATCATGATCGCGATCAAAAGCGACCGTGTGCACCGGGATTTTAGGCTGTGAAAGACCAACCTGAAGCAATGCCATTCAGAGCTGCCACTTCTCGCTTCAGACCACAATTCTGGAATTTGTAAACGATGAGTTCCCTTCCCTAGATTACATTGTAACTTCTGATACACTCATGCATGATCACATAAGGTAATCACGCAATGCTTGAAAAAAAATGTAAACGCTGTAAAAGTTTCGGTAGTTTCGGCATTTAAATTTTCGCCCTGTCTACTTGATTGGCTGGCTGAAAGACTGCAAGGGCAGCACCAATGGACATGCCAATGAAAAAGAGCTCGTGCATCAATTCGTGTTGAAAAAATAATAATAAAAAACAAGCAGCCGCAATTCAAAATTATTTCCTCCGTAGCATAAGATCATTCTGAAAGGATTGAAATAAATATAATGCATCATAAATTTGAAAAACTTATAGAAACAAAAAAAAACTAGCTTCCAGATTTTGTTACAGTCAAAGTTACAATGCTGTTTTTTAATTGATAAACTAGAATAAAACTATATGCGTTGTAGAGATATAAAACTACGGCCGCTACGGCTCCCTACCGGCGGCTTTCCGTGAGCGAAAGCAAGCGAAAAAAAAAAAAAAAACGCGTGGAGGGCCATTATGTTTTCGGCTACAGGCTACTGCAGGCGCAGGAAGTGATTGACGGGCGTAGATTGCCGCGATGTTTTGAACATTTTAACACCATATGTTCCGTTGATTCATAAGTCCCCTCTGCAGGCTTTGTGCTGTCATCCTTGGTCACGGTGTTGCACCTGGCAACATATCTTGGCGCGTGAATCTGAGTGGTACTCTCTTGCGTGCATGCCATGTGCGCTTTGCGCAACAGCCATACTGACCATACAACAGGTCGAAGCATGTGACTTCATCTGCGTGGTGGTTGCATAGAACATCTACAGCCGACGTTGCGCTTATTCAGAGACCGTCAACAACTTGCTTAGCTGTGTGTTACGTGCGACCGAAGCGTGAAAACTGTGCCCCAAAATCGTGGATGACCGTGAACTAGCTTGTTGTCGGTCATTGCGCTGTAGAATCACCAGCGCAATAAACGAGACTCGAGTCGAGCATGCGAATATGTTCTGAGCGGCGTGTCGGTGAGTTGCAACGTGACACTTCTTCACTGGCAGCAACCTGTGTGTGTGTGTGCAACATAGGCATTGTGACAAAGTTGTGTTAACTGCACTTATTCACCTTGCGTAATCCGTCAAAGCCTCGTCGACACCGCGCTCCTTAATTGCAACCACAGAAACTGGGCTGGCATCATGAGCGAAAGTGATGAAAGTAGTCGGGGCACCAAAGAGAGGCGCCGGAGACGCACACAGTCACCATTGTGCACTGCGGGGCCAACTAGTGAGACAGAGGAAACCTTCATTGAGGAAGCAAATGGTGTTCACAGAAAGAACACGAAAAAGAAATATTGGGACTTGTCCATGTGTGACAGTGATGAGCACAGCGAAGGAAAAAAGAAACATAAACGCGGGAAGCAACGCAAAAGTGCTGTAGGAGAAAATTCTGCCTCTGGTGAAGAGGAAATGTGCTCTGACAAACATCCCGCAACTTTGAACCCCCATTCCCTCGCTAGTGACGAACTTGTTGAGGCGAGTCAAGGAGAAAGGAGATGCAAGAAGGTGAAAAAACGAGGTGTGCACTGTGATAGTAGCGAAGTTGTGGATGCGCCTTGTGTTGAAGAAACTGAGGAAGAAGTTGAAGTTCATGGCAAGAAGAAGAAGGAGGGTGATCGGACTCCCGAGTATCACGTTAAACGTCACAAAAAAAGGCATGAAGCACTGCAGGGCAACAGCAGTACTGAAAGTGACACACTGCTTTACAGTGGCGAGACTTGTAAGGATGACACTGCACTGCCAAATGACAAAAATAAAATAATGTCTGAGGCAGGTGACAGTGACAGTCAAACTATAAAGAGTCCACACAGAAAGAGGTGTAAAAGTATCGACAGGTATAATCAGGCAGTCAAAAGTCCAAATCATCGAATGAAGCATTTTAAAACTAATACTCCTAACCATAGAGATAGTACAGTGCTATCCAGCATGACTGATCAAAGGGGTAGCATGACCTCTGAACATGCTGACAATTTTCTGCATAAAGGCGCAAGCCCAGTAAAAGCACCGAAGGTTTCCTCGCAGAAGAAAAAGCGAAAGCTGGCTAACCTAGAAGGCAATGCTGAGGCCTTGTTTTGCGATTTCATTCATGATATTGACGTGGATTTGCCTGAGACCATGGAGGAAACTACATCGACAGTGCCAGTTCCAGAAGACCTTGATAATGAGAAAAGTGCAGATGGCAGTTCTATAAAGGAAAAGGCAAAGCTTCACAACCCCCAAAAGCTGGGAAATAGCAAAATGCTATCAAAAGCAGGTGCAGGCAATTTTAGTTCTGCAGCCCAAAGGTCTGAAAGTACCTTGGCAGATGAGAGTGATGCCCTGTTTAGTAGCGAGGGTAGCGGTCGTGGTACATGTAGTGGGGACATGTCTGATGTTCTCACACCAGAGCAGACGCAGCATTCTTCAGCCTTATCAAGCTTTTCACCAAGCACGCCTAGTTCAAAGAAAGGTACACCAGTCTCTAAATCCAACACCCTGTTGAAGCCATGCAAACAGAGCTATAGGGAAAAAGCTGCAGGTGAGTTGATTTTTTACATTTTATGCAAGTTTGGTAAGTGTTGTAATGATAGGGATGTCCTGATCTAGCAAGGATATTGTAGAAAAATAACCTCCAGAGCAGAAGAACGGTGATTTGGGCTAGTTGCTTAAAGTGCATTTTTAAAGGTGTTTGCAGTGCAAGCACTCAAGTGTTGAAGGAAAGGTGTCTCTCTTTGACTTCCGTTCTTCACTTTGTCGCCTTTCCTTCAGCACCTTCGTACTTGCGCTGCAAACACCTTTGAAAAAAAAAAAAAACCTCCAGAGGGATAAACAAATATTTATTTGTGAACAGTCTAATTGAATATTTTATTTTTAAACACAGTGAAATAAAAAGTTGTAAAAAAAATAAGTGCTTCTGACATTATTTGTGTATCTTATTTAGAGGCATATTGCATGTAATGCCATCTGCAAATTATCATCCAGTCAACTGAGGACCTTTTAAATGACAAACAACTTTCATTTATGTGGTGCACAATGACAGTAATTAAGAAAAGGGAATGGCATGTCGGTTAACACATGAAGTGTTAGAGAAGTGTGACACTTCAGCACTGCACCACGTATGAAAGAAGTGGAAACATGTGAATGACCAAATTAATTGCTTTGTCTTATTTAGAGGCAAATTTGTTTGTAGGATTTATAAAAGTCACAAATTCATAATGACTGAAAATTATAGAGTGGAAGTTATTCATTCACTCGGGAATTGGTGCCCCTGCTCAGCAACCGCAGCACACTTTAGTAGAATAATTCATAACCACTCTCCTTTCATTGTTCTTTGCTGGATCAAGACCAGGTTGCAGCGGCCACATTTTGATGGAGGGAAATATAAAAATACCCATGTACACTGCATTTGGTGCATGTTAAAGAACTTCAGGTGGTCGGATTTTATACAGACTTCCCACAATGGTGTGCCTCATAACCAGATTGTGGTTGTAGCATGTAAAATCTCATAATTTAATTTATATGGATATATTTCATTGTTTTCTCTCCTTCCATGTCAGTACTAAGTTTTTTTTTACATATTTTAATAAAATGAATATTTGACAGTTTTGAATAGTCAACTCTCAAATCGAATGTGAATTGAATAGGCAAAGGCTATAAATTTAATCTTTGCAATTTTGAATAATTGCACAGATAATCAGCAAATTCACTTTTGAAAAGACTTGTGCTGCCTCAAATGACCACAAGTTAACAAAGACGACGAACAGTGTTTGCACTGGTGACGCAAGCGCACATTCATTTAGAGCAATCTTCCACATGTAAATAAGAGGACAAATTAGGCACAATAAGAGCACAAATTCTTAACTTGTCAGCTTTCCTTCTGAGAAACTTCTGCGTATTTCCTTTGTAGCTTTGTGCTATTGATAGCTTGCACGTGATGTCATGGATGCATAACATGGCTCCAACATGGCGGCTTAGATGACGTCAAGGCAGTACAATCACGCAGCAATTAACCTACTTGAGTGCGATAACAACGTCGCTGGAACGTTATTGGGCCTCTGTGCATGAATAACGAAGGAACCAGCATGCGATGTACTGATAACACTAACGTGACATCACAAAGTTCGCTTCCCACCATGTTGGTGCTCCAACGTGGCTGTTTGAGTGACGTCAGTGCAAGCCATCTGTAGACGGGTGGATGACAATTCCTTGCTTTCATAAAACGATCTCCACCTTGCATACTTGTGCAAAACCTATTTGCCATAGCTTTTATTTGCTTATCTAAAATATCTGAAAGTGAGATGCCTGAAAATTATTGATTTGGTGAGCTTCCTTGCCATGCTCTACCTGGGTAGAAGAATACCCGGACAGAAGATGTTTTCTTAGTTTTATATATTTGAGTCTCACACACTTTTACTATAGCACCATAAAGTTTCAGTCTGCTACACTTAGTGGGCTCAAGATTCTGAATCTTGTTCACTGTTTAGGTGCCCACCTTGCATATGGTGCCTTTTGCCAAATCTTATAGTATCAATCTCTGCATAGGAGCTGAAGTGTTCTCTTCATCTGCAGTGATGTTGCATATTTTCTTGGAGTACATATCCTTCTTATTTAACTATAAACTGTATGATCTCTACCACACTTTGTCATGACCATCCTGCAGCAAGAGATGAAAAATTGCTGAAACAGGGAGTGTCACTGGAGCCCATTTCGACAAGTGAACTTTTATTCGTCAAGGCAACAACTGCCGTATCAGCGTGTTTATGTATGCTTTGCTCACTCTCCCCAGCGAGAGAGTTCTCGCTATGTGTAAAAAATCTTGATGAAGGCGTGTGTGTTTTTTTTTTTTAATATTATCTGATGGCTCCAGCAAAGTCATTGCTGCCATACTCACTGGCAGCTTCTACAATGTAACATCATGTCCATGATAAATATAAAACAGTGCTTAACACATGGGACAAAGGAAAAAGTGACACACACAAAGCCATGTGTGTCACTTCTTCCTTTGTCCCTTGTGTTAAGCACTGTTTTATATTTATCATGGAAACCTACCAACTCGCCCAATCTGCCTGTCTTCTTCAGTTTAACATCATTTGTAGAGATCAGAAAACAAGCTCCAAAGACACACATTAGAATGCACATCCTTGAACTTCTTGCAATCTGTGCCAGTAATATTACACTGACACATCAACATGTACTGACATGTGTCATGACACTAGGTCCCGTCCTTCTTGGTATCCATATTTCGAAAAATTTCAAGTAGCCACAGAGACACATCACATGGCACAGCAGTCACCACATGCATAGTGGCCTGTATACTTTTGTCTAAGCTCTACTTTAATTGTTATCAATCACATAAATCATCTGTGCTCTCTGGCAAGGGTTGCATGTGTACTTAACTTCACAACAGATCTTTTAAATAGATGCACTGTTCTATCTCTGTATTCACTGTAACGTTTTAAGAAAACATTGCATAAAGATAAACTACCACAAAAAGTGTGTAGGAAAAGCAGAACCAAAAGCAGCAGCTTAGTGGACTGGTAAACAAAGGTGTTATGCTTTATGAGCTGGTTCATGATCTTATTGTTTCATTTCACCTCACTCCTCACCTGACATTTTTTTGATATTGCAGAACTTTAATAAAATATTCACTGCCCTTTGTTTTATAGCATTTAACGATCTACGCACTGAACTGTTTGAAGGAGCTTCATCAGAAACAGCATTTCGCAAGGATGGAGAAAAGTCAAGCTCTCCTATTGATTCGGAATTTTTGGTATGTATCTTGTGTTCGCATGAGTGCTTAAAGTTGTGCGTTAATGAGCATAGGGTGTGATAAGAAGCCTTGCCCTCACCTAAATGCAAGATAAGAATTGTGTTTTTTATCTGGTGTTGACTACCAGCTACTGGAATGTTCAGTGCATACATATAATGTGCAGAGGGTTGTGCTTCTAGCTCATTGGTCACTGCAGCCCCTGTGTTGCAGAATATTTCAAATTATACCAGTTATAATAATCAGGGACGTAGCCAAAGGGGGGGGGGGTTCAACCCCCCCCCCCGAAATTTTTCAGTTTTGCTTGCGTAATATACGCACACACATACAAACGCACACACGAACATACATAAAGTATGGTTGACCCCCCCCCCCCCCCCCCCCGAAAAAAATTGTTGGCTACACCCCTGGTAATAATCCACTTTGAAATAATACAGCTGTTTCCTGTAACTACCTTTTTGGAGCTATTAGCATCTCTAATAAAGAAAGCAAATGGGCAGTTTCCATTTAACGATTGTCATTTGGTGGTATCTTAGTGTGCTGTAGGTTGTGCAACAGTTAGAAGCACTAATTCTCTATAGATTAGGCCAGTTAGCATGCCACTTTCTGGTGCATGGAGTCATTTGGGAGTCTTGCAGCTGGCGTGATGGTAAAGGGCTCTGCTATCATATTTCAAGTAATGTGGAAGTCTGCACTTACTTGCGAAAATCCTCTTCCCTGTCTTAGATATCAGAGAAGCAAAGCTTCTAGCTTTTGGTTTTTGCACGCTGTAGCAGTTTGTACTTCCAGTTTGACTTCCATTGCCATAAATTCAGTATTGGGCAGTAGCGAATGACGAAAGGGTGCAGGTTTTGTTGTATGCAAACTTCACTGCTGCTTGCTGCCAGCTCTGCAGCTGTGACCACACAATTTCTAAAATCTTGCCATTTGTAGTTTTGTTCTGCGTGCATAGTTGTGCTTAGTTAAACAATATATATACAGCCCTGGTCTCGGCTCTCTTGTTGCTCAGAAACATAGAGCTGCTTGCTAAGAAGTGTGATTCTAGCTGTAAAATTATCTAACCTAAATTTAAGAACACAGGTGTTCTCGCATTTTGCCCTCCAACAAAATGCGACCACCATGGCTGTGAATCGGACCTGCGTCCTCAAGCTTAGCAACACAGCATCTTAGCTGCTAAGCTACCACTATGGGTAGAAGAGCAGTAAACCATAGATGCATCCAGTGTGGAGTGGAGTGCTCAACAGCATCATGCATCGTTTTGAAGGAATGAAACGATGTTGAGATTGGCAAAATAAGGTAGCCATGGATGAACGTGATTAAACCAAGTTTGTCAAGGATAGCTTGGTGTCGCTTGCTTTGGAAAAGAACGAGACCTTTGGTTTGCAGAGATTTTTTATTGCATGTGTTGGTTTAGGCAAGGATGAGAAGAAGTCTACACACTTTGACTACGTGCTGTGACAAGGTCAAACGTGTTGCACCACAACACAACACAGAGACGCTGCTCAGCACTGTCGGTGCTCTAGGTGCAAACGTGCAGTGAACTTGGATGCAGCCAGCGCCTCTGGCGCTGGCGGCATAAAAGAGTCACCATAAGCCAGTGTTTGTTTTACAGCGAAAGCTGTTATGAGATCATTTCACTGGCCGTTTTTGGTGCTGTAGTTGTCCGCCGCCACCGCCGGTGTCCGTAACCACTATCGCTCGAAATAAGAAAAAAAAAACGAAATAAGAAAAAATTTTCAGGATGGAACGGGGTTCGAACCTGGTCCCTCTGCGTGGGAGTCCAGTGTTGTACCTCAGAGCCATGCCGGTGGTTGGAACTGCCTTGCAAGAAGACGCTATACAGGCTTCATGTCCAGAAGGAACCACATTAACATATGTAATTTAGTGTGGTGGAAGAGTGAAATAACAACCACGCCCCACACAACGCAAATTCTGTAACTAGGCGTCACACGATGCGAATTGAGCAACGAGTGGTCTGTTGGATGCTTCCAACCCATTACAAGGGGCTCTGAAATAATTCTTCATCGTCATCAGGCACAACACCAACAAAGTGCGCATAATGCCTTACATGTTTTTAGCGGGTACCACGGCTCTCCGTTGAATGACGAAAAATGGTATAGTGGCTGTTTCCCTATGACACACAAATTATGATGAGGTATAGCGTAGTGGGTTCCTCGCAAGTGCACTTGCATTGGTTGCCAAGGAAGCCCATAAGCCCATCATCCATTTCCTCAGGGTCTCGATAAAGTTCTTCCCTCCTCTCTCTGTCTCTGTTTCTCACGTCAACGTATGTTATATTGCTTGGTGGGAGAGTGAAATAGCGACCGGGCGTCACATAATGCGAATTACGTAACTGGTGAGCCGTTTAAAGCTTCCAACCCATTACAAGGGCTCAGCCACAATTCTTCATCGTCATCAGTTGTCATGTAAACAAAGTGTACATAATGCCTTACATATGTGTAGCTGGAACCTCGCTTCTGCGCACAATGATGAATAATGGCGTTGTAGGTGCTTCCCAACTTCACAAATATTGTGATTTGTAGCGTAGTGGATACCTTGCTAGCGTACTTGTATGAGTAGCCCCAAGAGAGTTTACAACGGGCTCTAGAAATGCCGCTCTTCCAACTTTCGCTGTGACTGTGCTGTGCTTTCCGCGCAGGCCTGGCGTTTTTTGCAAATGTGTCACTTTAGTCGCCGGCATTGACCTTGGATGAGCTTCACGCAACAAGGCAATTTCTGGGTTTGTACTGGGAAGGGTAGAGCTATCACTCTAAAATTATAATGCTTTGTCTAAATCAAGACAGTGAATTGATAGGCTGTATAAAGATGATACGGACTTACTTAAAGGGACACTAAAGGCAAATATTAACTCGACGTTGATTGTTGAAATAGTGGTCCAGAAACCTCGCAGTGCTACTTTTGTGCCAAGGAAGTGCTTATTTTGAAATAAAATCACGTTTTAGTGGTCCGCATCGCGTTAGCGCACTTCGAATCACCCGCCTGAAAGTGATATTTTGCACGTCACTGTTGCCGTGCCCAACGTTGCCCGCCTTTACTGCGTGGCGGCGTGCACCATTCGGGCATCCGGCAACATCACATGCATGCAGTATTTTGTCGAACTTTCTGTCAGAGCGACTTTTACGAGCGTGCAAAACACACACAGACCGAAACTACCACTGAGACGCGACCGCGTGAGCGAAGCAGGGCGCCGGGCGAAGCGCTGTCCTGCGAAAACGGAACTTTTGAACCACGCATGCCGTTCCACATGACAACGCCAAAGAGGTTCTTTTTTCCGTGAATCAAGCAGAAACGAACCAAGCAGCATTTTATTACATGTCTTGATGCACGGAAGGTTCTTTTTTTATTGCAGCTAGTTTGATTACTAGTGATTAATTGTATTCAGACTCTCCCTCGTCACTGGGATGACTTCCAAAATGTCCTACTCGTAGCGCTCATTGTGTGATACATTTAGCTTAGTTTCTCTGTAAGTAGGGCACTGCTGTTGATAATACTGCCGTTTTGGACGTCATACATTGAGCTTTCACTCTGACATAAATTGTTATTTGCCTTTAGTGTCTCTTTAAAGGAGTACTGACACGATTTTGAGACATCGCAAAAGGTATATTTTTCGTTTCTTTGGTATGCAGTGTCAATGCTCTCCACACACTGGAGTCGGAGAACACGTATAAAATATTTTAATTTGACTTTGAAGTTTTCATTGCTGAGCATGTGCAAGCCAGCCCCACTGCAATGGGCATTATCCCAACGAGTCAACACAGTTCCCCCGAGTTTGCGAGCTCTGTGTCCTGCACGCAGCCTAAATCGCAGAAATCACTGTCAGGGTCACTGGACGACAATTCACTCATCGTTGTTTATGTGCACCATGAGCAGGGACGACAGATTTGCCACTAGCACGTCGCAAGTTTCTGTATCCCCGTGATGTCATACTGCTATGAAACGTCACTGAGAAGCCAACCCCTCGAAGGTAGCGGTAATTAATATATATTCGATGAATTCCCAGGTACCGCAATGCTTGTTTTAGGTACTCGACACCAGTATTTTTATTTAGAGCAACAGTCCAAAAAAATTTTAAATTCATGTCAATAACCCTTTGCGGTCTGAAACCGTTGCCCACCTTCTGTCCGTTCTGGTCTGAAAGTAAGACTCAAAGCTCAAGTAAAAGAAGTGTGCTTACTCTTTTACAGATGGCACATAACGTAGTGAGAAAATGCATGCATGAATCAACCGTGAAAGAACTGGTCCAGTAGTGCCCAACCACAGACTGCTGCGGCCGTCTTGCGTTGTTGGGCAGGGGCCGACAACGGACCGCAAAGGGTAAACAAAGGGGGACTATTTTTTAAATATATGTTTTGATATCGTATAAAGGCATATATGCATCCGCGCGTGTGTTTGTGTTTATATATATACACATAGACACACAGTAAAAGCTCGTTAATTTGGAACATTGGATAATCCGGATGTGTTTCCTGGTCCTGTTTAACGGCATCAAACTCTCATTAATTCGGTCACAATTGGCCACAACTCGGTTAATTCGGACGATCCCTGGAGTACACGAAGCGGCGCAAATGTGTGGCGCAAAAGAGCGAAAATGGCATTAGCGGAAAACCAGAATGACGCGGTGCTGTCCATCGCTGTCTTCATCAGTTAGTTACCACGATTTTATCAACATGCGGATCCAGCACTGTGCAGTTTCGTTTTGATCCAATGCATGCGCAGTGTCACAAAACTCAAATATGGCGGAAACTGTTGAAGATGAAGAGCTTTCAACCGCAATCGGTGGGCTGGCATAAAACTCGTTTGCTACATCGTGATGAACGAACGATCAATTGCCGGCCACTTAACTGAAAAGGACTATCGCCACGTGTGTGTGGTGGCTGTGGCGGTACGTAATACGGGAGGAGTGCAGATCACGTTTCGGACTAATTAAACCCGGCAGTCTGGCGTCATGGTTGCATTGAGAATGTAGTCGAAGGGTGACAAAAATTGCGGCTTTTACCCTACTCTTATGCAAAAGAAGTGCAGGATTTACGTATTCATCAAGAAAATGAAAGTGTGTTGATGTAACGGACATTTGTTTTGTAGTTTTCTTGATACTGTAGATAATTCTGCATTCAGTTAATTCGGGCATTTTTTTCAGGTCCCGTGAATGTATATGTGTGTGTTTGTGTGTGCGCACACACACACACACACACATATGTGGCGCTAGGACAGGGAGTCATGCCGTGGCTCACACGCCATACTTTTTACATATTCCATTCCACGCGCACTTCTTTCCCCTCGGCTTCTCTTGCCATCGCTTCCTTCATACGTCACACACACACACACACATCTATATATACAAGGGTTATTCAAAAAGTAAGGGCCGTTTGGTCCCTAAATAATAAATGTTCGTTAGTAAAAGTTATTATTGGCTGGTCTAGTTTAGTACAAAACTCCTTCACTTTTCTACAGAATCACCATTAACCTCTAAGCACTTCTTGTACCACTGCACCAGCTTCTTTAGTCCCTCTGCATAGAAGTTCGCCGCCTGGAAATGCTTTGCTGTTTGAGTTGGTCGGTAAGCATTTTTAGTACTCCCCTTGCACACACTATGTGATATCCAAGCTTCTCAGTTACAATCGTGAAAATTGTAGTGCGCTGACAAGAGGAAGTTCATATCCAACAGATCACTAACATTCAGTCGTCGATCTAATCGCAATTCCTGGTCCACTTTTGAGCAGTTTCATTGGTATGGATTCTGGCCCTTCCAATCCGCTCTTCGTCGTGCACATTTGTGCGACCATTTGTGAAGTCTCGACACCATTTTCTGACCTTCGTTCACTCATTACTTCAGGTTCATAAACTAGGCACAACTCCGCATAAATTTGAGACGCTGATGATCCTTTTGAATGCAAAAATAGAATTACAGCTCGCACATTGCCGACAAGCAGACGACTACTTAGTCAGAACAATAATTTCAGTCCCTTCGCAAAGAATTAACAGATGGCACTGCACAAATAAATCTTTATTCTGATGTGTAAATAATTAAATATTAGCAAATGGCCCTTACTTCTTGAGTAGCCCTCATGTGCGCGTGTGTGTGTGTGTGTGCGTATGTGTGTTTTTGTCGTAAATGACATGCTTCATTTGCAATCATGATAATATAGGCTAAGCACAAACAATCTTCCTTCTTTCATATTTATGTTGTGCTCTTATAATTAGGCATACTGAATTAGAACATATAGTTCTTGCTGTTGCTAAGATTTTCCCCCATATATCCCACACACATACTGTAACTGAAGTCTCTCCTACCAAAGCACGTTCTGTGTGATATTGGCCACTGCAGCCATGACCTGCACCTTATATTAATGGGACACTAAAGAGAGAAAAAAATTTTCTCGTATTAGTAAATTACCCTTTCACAATATCAGAATTGCCACGCTTGTCGCGAGATGATGCTTGGTAAGCAAGAAAACACGCAAAAAGAAGGTGCAGGTGGTGCAGGTGGTGATGTCACCTTGAAGTTCCCGCACCAATTGCCATGACGTCATAGATTTTGATGGCGTCTTCTAGTGTCTGCGTGGTTCCTAATCGGTATGTATGAAGTACATTGTCCTCTGAGGGGGCCAGAGACTTAGCATACCAAGTTTCAATAAAAGGTCGTTGGGCCAGTGTGGCCGAAATGCGAATGAAAACTTTTGAAATCACTGACGTCAAGTGCAGAGATTTCGGCACAAAGTTTAAAAATGAAACTTTGATATTGATTTTCTGTTCCCTTAAGCAGCTTATGATAGTTAAATTAATGACAATGGATTTTGAGAGTATAATTTATCAGTCTAAACTGATTCATTGTTTCACTTTAGTGTCCCTCTAAGGTTAGATGAAAGCAGTGATAGGTTGACCTCATCTTGTACATAAACCAAGAAAAATAAAGGTGGTTGGCATGATGTCCACACGAGTAAACAAGCAGGCTTGTTCAGCTCATGCAAACGCTGTTAGCTCTGGTGCACCTAATTCATTGCTCAAGTATGGTATCCATTCTGAGAACCTTCACATAGTATTAGTCGCAAGGCCGGTTGCTGCCCATTAAAGAACTTAAAGAACATTATTTTTTGAGAATCCTTCAAATGTTACAGAAAACATTGGGATTAATACCCACTCACAGATGTAAAACTCAACAAATTAATTTGCAAATAAATGAAATGTGATTGCAATTAGTATAAAAGTAATTGGGGAGATAATTTGTGTCAAGCTTCCATAACATGCAGTCGCTGTCAGTTTTATATCTTCTGTTATTTATTTATTTATTTATTTATTTATTTATTTATTTATTTATTTATTTATTACTAGGATTACTTGCGTGGCAAACATGGCTTCCCTTCTATTCATGACAAGACGAAACCATCACCTGAAGCAATAAGGTGCTACGAGGAAGAAACAGGTAAGATTTTTTTAAAAAGCATTTTAGCTTTGTAATTAGCAAACCAAGATAGTTTATTATTGCACAGCTGACATGAGAAGTTCTGTCACAATCATTTTACTGCAACAGCAGTTAAGTGTTAGAAAGTGGGTTTCTCTTGTGTGTCTGTGAATCCATTTTGTTACGCTGATGATGGCCATTGTCATAATCAGTGGCACACAATGACTGGGGCACCTTGTTAACATCAGCTGCACCATTGCCATAGCATGATGAAAAAGAAGGCATCTCCACAATGGTCTCCACTGTGATTTAAATCAACACCGGTGAAGCAATCTACATTGGATCACTGGTATAGTGTTTTGCCACAAAGTTGCACCACTCCCTGATCAGTTATGACATTCCTCCATTTTTGCTTTTGCCAGGCAGTGGCTATAATGCTTACAGGTGCATCGATAGAAGTACACAGAGGAGGTTGTGACAATTTCAGAAAGTTGAAAGAAAAAGCAGACTGTAAATGAAACTTCAATGAAGCTTAAAGTGGTACTGAACCACTTTTGCAAGGTTAGTGCCATGGTACACTTTCACACATTTCTGTGACATTGCACGAACACATCATTAGAAGAAAGAAACACCGTGGGGACACATCATGCAGGATTTTTTAGCACTACAGGATATATACAATGCCCACATGGAATTTTATACTGATGGCTCAAAAACACCTGAACATACTGGAAGTGCTGTTGTATACAAACACTTGGAATTAACATATTAGACTGCCTTAATTTGCCTGTCTTCACAGCCAGAGTACAGTGGAATCTCGTTGATACGTTTTTCATGGGAACTGGAAAATAAAACATATTATACAAAAATCGTATTAACCAAAGAGGTTAAAAAAATCTGGAAAATATGCATACTCCGTGAGTAACTCAATTTTATTGAGCAGCATTGAAGTAGCTGGACGATTTGCACTGCACTTACTTCTTTTCAATGTCTAGGAGTAAATCCTTCTGAAAAGTAAAAAAAAAAGCTGGAGTTTGCTCACTCAGCTCTGCATTCACGGCGAAGCTACGAAGTGCGTCCAAGTGTTTGAGTGCATCGTTTGCTGTTTGCAGTGATCTTTTCGCTGCAAAACCGACGCTGCTGCGGCCTCAGCGACTCTGCCATGTGCAGATTGTGGACGCGGTTTGAGCTAGTATACCGGAGAATAAACTTAGGCTTTCTAGATATATCGGTGAAGACCCACTTTTGAAGTCATATTATCCAATTTCAGGCAAAAATGTGATTGTATTAAGTGCATGAAAATGCATTATTTCCAAGAGACGTTGGCCAGGAATAAAAAGAACGCATTAGGCTGAAAAACATATTATGCAGAATAGTATAAACAAGATTCCACTGTGTATGCCTTGTTTTTAGCTGTAAAGGAAAAAAAAATATCAGCAGAACATAAAAAGACAGTTGTATACAAAAATTCTCTAAGCACACTAAAGGATCTACTTAGAAAAATAGGAATGCGTATCTTTCCTTGGAGATATTTTGTAAATGCTACGAGGAGCTGATGAATGAAGCAACATAATCTATCAAGAAATGGTAGGGCAAATAACTAGCAGTAATGGCAGCATATGAACACATAAGCATTCTACTCGAAGTAGTTGAAAGAATGCTACTCCAGGATGCACAATAAACTGTGATCTAATAAACCAATTTTGCAAGAATGTAAGTCGTGAAGGAGTCGTGAAGAAGGGCGTATGGCAGGGAGACACTATCTCTTCAGTGCTATTCACCGCGTGTTTACAGGAGGTTTTCAGGGCTCTAGATTGGGGAGAATTTGGGATAAGAGTTAATGGAGAGTATCTCAGTAACCTGCGATTCGCTGATGACATTGCATTGATGAGTAACGCGAGAGACGAATTACAGCTCATGATTACTGAACTGGATACGGAAAGTAGAAGAGTAGGTCTGAAAATTAATATGCATAAAACTAAAGTAATGTGGAACGATCTTGGCAGAGAACAGCGCCATGCGATAGGTGGCGAGACACTGGAAGTTGTAAAGGAGTACGTCTACTTAGGACAGGTAGTAACCGTGGAGCCGAACCATGAGAGTGAAATAACTAGAAGAATAAGGATGGGATGGGGCTCATTCGGCAAGCATTATCAAATCATGAATGGTAGTCTACCACTATCCCTCAAGAGGAAGGTATATAACAGCTGCATCTTACCGGTACTTACCTACGGAGCAGAAACCTGGAGACTTACAAAGAGGGTTCAACTTAAATTGAGGACGACGCAGCGAGCGATGGAAAGGAAAATGATAGGTGTAACCTTAAGAGACAGGAAGAGAGCAGAGCGGGTCAGGGAACAAACGAGGGTTAAGGATATCATAGTTGAAATCAAAAAGAAGCAAAGGATATGGGCCGGGCACGTAGCATGTCGGCAGGATAATTGGTGGTCATTAAGGGTAACTGACTGGATTCCAAGAGGTGGCAAACGCGTGAGGGGGAGACAGAAAATTAGGTGGGTAGATGAGATTAAGAAGTTTGTAGGTATAACGTGGCAGCAGAAAGCACAGGACCGGGTTGATTGGCGGAACATAGGAGAGGCCTTTGCCCTGCAATGGACGTAGACAGGCTGATGATAATGATGATGATGATTAAGTCGTGCTACCACCAAGAATGTTTTATTGGGGTGATCTTATGTTGCCTGCATATAGACACAAAGACCTCACTCAGCTTTTTACTGAAAAGAGAACAGAAACAGGAATGTGAAGAAAGCAGAGAATTTCTTCTGATCAATTGCATTTTAATAGCATGTCCTGCATCTGGAAAACTAAGGCGGAATGGTTTTTGCAAATTGTAAAAAACATTAACACCTCTCCATCCACATGTAATACTAAACATGAACCGCTGGTTCGTGTTTCCCGCTGGTTTTTATCCAAAAACAAAGTTGTTTTGTACTGACAATATGGTCGGGCCTGCTCCAGCAATTTTTTGCCAGTGTGCTCCTGTCACCAAAATAAATTAAACCTGTATTGCGGCTAAAATCTATATAGCTCACTATTTTCATTAATCAAGAGTAAAATTTGGATTTGGCTCTTATGGATTGGAAAATTTCAGTTGGTCTTGAATTGGCTACGCAAACATAGTCCGAATGGCAGCGAATGAACAATATAGCAATATTTTGTGACAAAATTAACATCATCTCGTACTTTCTTCAGCGCTGTCCTTTGTTTCATGGGTATAGTGGCAAAGAGTAGACTTGAAAAGCGAGTGGTCCTTCCTGGAAACAGGCGCACTGTCCTGGACACTCCGCAGTATGTGTTGAAGGCCTCCAAAAAATGCTTCAGCTCTTCTTCCTTCTTAGCTGGTTTTATGCGTCATGTAGGATCACTTCAAGGAATACATCGATGCCCAATAACTTCATTTCCATTGTCTTCCATTTCAAATATACCATCTTGAAGCGAAAGAAGGACATGATACAGTAGCGTAAAACTTGAAAAGAAACACTGACAGGCAGGAGTAGGAAAGTTGGCCTCTTACTCTGGCCATTCTAGTTTTGCCCTAAAATATCATGTCCTTCGGTAAGTATCAACTTGCCCAAGAAAAAGCAATTGTGGAGTGAAAGCACGATGGCAAAAGCTGCTAGGTCACAAATGAAACAGATTGGATGCGGCCACGTAGGTTGTTTTGGTCATGATTGTTGACGTAGCGCAGGTTTAATGGATCGTTTTATATATAGTGAGAAAGCTTATGTTGTGATAACTTTGTCACACTAATTATATTGCAGGACTTACTATTGATAATGGAAAGTACACTGCTAAGGAGGACCATATTCTTCTCAGGAATATTTATGGCATAGCAAACGTAAGTAATCAACTCGCATAGCATGGTATATTTAAACTGTTCTGTTTCTTAAACTGTTTCTGTTCAAGCAGATATTATCTGACACCTGCCACGTTATGATAGGTTAAATTATTTTAAAAATATATATGTACTCTATATATATTTTTCCTTATCATTGCTTTGCAGTATTACAACATCCGTTATCCTTACATGATTGTGGGACACTGTGGAGATCATGACCCGGCTTTACAGAAGCAAGTAAAGGACTTGGTTAGACAAGAGAAGTTGCTGCGAATATTAGGTGATATATGTAATTTATGTGTGTGTCAGAAATTTCACTTCACTAACTAAATGTTTCTCAGAAAGTGATTTTAAAGATTTGTGTGTTGTGGTTTGTGCATGTTAGTCCAAGCATATGCACATTAAGTACTATCTCACATCTCACTGCTTGTCATGTTGAAGCCTGTGTGAAGATTGAATAAACTAAAGAATTTGGCAGTAAAGCACCCTGTTGTTATAGCTTGCCTTAATTCAACAAGTCAGCACTGCAGTTCATGGGCACCTGATATGTCATAGAAAAATCAGACTTTGTGAGCTTCTCAGGAACAAGATTGCATTCACATATGTCAACCAGAGTTCTCTTTAGTTTGTTTGAATTATGTGCATTATGATAAAACAGGCACGTAGCCAGGATTTTTTTTCGGGGGTGGCCCAAGGCCTAATTGTTCGAAAGAAAGTATTTCCATGGCAAAAATAAAACAAAAGTTGCCTGGGAAGATAGAAGGCCAGACGAATTTAGGGGGGGGGGGGGGGCCCAGGCCCCCCCCCTTGCCTACGTGCCTGTGATAAAAAAAATGACAGGACCCAGAGGCAAGAAGCAGACATTAATAATATGAAGTGCCTAATGAACCTGCATAAGTGCATATGATTACAGCGAATAGCATGAGGTACTGAATTTTTTGTGATAGAGCAGTGTCATTTATGTTTATTAAAGCATGCTATGCCTTTCAGGTAGAGGATTGCCTCGCAGGACAATTCATTCAGCCTATATGCGGGCTCGTATTTTGTTGAATCCCTTAGGCGATCCTGCAAAGGCAGTGTAAGTGTGGATCCTCATTTTATTGTTTGTTTGCTTTTCCTGTACTATACTGCTCTAAAATGCATTATTGGGCTGAAAGTGCTCCCAAGTATGCCATGTGCTGTCAGACATGAGGCAACAGTGATATGTTCAGTGCTATTCACTTTATACTGGGAGCAGGAGAGACACATTCGTTCAGCTGTCATCCACGACATGGTGCACTCTAGCGAACTCCGTTCCTAAATATAAACGTTAAACTCTCTGCTGTGGTGGTGCAGTTTGATGGGAGCAGCCTGAAAATGACAGCAAAGACCTACACCGCATTCCGCTATGCCGTGCAGGGAAACATAGCTCTTTCTTTAGGTAATGCTACCATTAAGCTACTTAAAGATAAACAATCGTACATGACTTCAAGGATGGTGTTGTGTTATAGTGCCATTTGTGGTTTTCACTGCTATACTAGAGCTAGTCATTTTGACAGTGGTGAGGCTTTTCATCGCCCTACTCATTCTTCTAAAGGATGGCCATAATAGTGTCACATCTAGTCATTGATGAAAGGGAACAATTCATTTCCAAAAAGTGGGATATTGAAAAGTGACTTGTGTTAGTAAACCTAAATATATTTCAGAATGGTCAATCGTTGGCCTAGTTGGTGCGACATCTTGCATAGGGGAGCGCGAATTTGGTTAGGAAGAAAGATCACACGACAGAAAAGACACTCACTTGCAACTGAGTTTATTCGAAAAAACTTCACACCAAGAAAGCTTATGTGCAGGCGCATTCACAACAGCCACTGTCACAAAAAATTGCCGAATCGCTGGGACATGCGGTAACAATCTAAGATATCTTAAAGGGGGTCACATATGATCAGTCTAAGCAATTAACTGCTGTGAAGGAAGCTTGCCTCCTTCATCGTCAAGTGCACCGAAGGCGCACTGATGCATGCGTCTGCTGCAATCTTAATTTGGTCCGCCTCTAGAATCTCTCTTTCACGCCTTCTCTTTGCTCTACTCATGACGTCTGCCTCCTCGAAAACTGCTGTGCACCCACACTTCCTGCAGTGCGCAGGCAGGTGTGCCCCATCATTCTGAGCCATCAGCGTAGTCGCGTGCTCTCTTAATCTATCATTAAGACATCAGCCCGTTTGGCCGATGTCTTAATGATAGATATACAGTGCTTGTCCTATCTTCTATCTTGTCTTCATTCTCTTTTGCACTCTTACTTTCATTGTGAGCGGAAGCCAAGTTGCTGTGTTCGCTGTGTTACTAAATATAGAAAGCCTGTGTATGTTTATTGATTTTAAAATACTTACAGAAATGATATTGCTTTTGACAACAAGTATGTTTTGTTCATCATAGCGAACATTGTGATTCTTCTCTACTTCGTACAGCAATTGTATTCACTGCAGAAAGAAGCATGCAGCAGCTTTGTCTTCCATGACACTTTTGTTTCAGGCTAACTCCAGAACAGAAGAAACAGGTGCTGCGCATGTATGACATGGTTGGGCCAAAATGGACAGAAATGGCACAGAAGATGGGCCTTGGAGCAGAGCAGTTGAGAAGTGCTTTTCGTTTTGTCAAGGACAAAGAAACTTTCGGTATGTGTAAGTAGCAGTAATGTAACAGAAAGACAGCAGAAAGTTCGGCTTATAAGTTTTTATGTCATGAGGGCAGTTTATTTTTTAATAACGTCAAAACGGTATTCAACAGAGCTAGTTGGTTCATAGTATGAGAGTAGAAGAATTGCTGTCTGGGCAAGTTGGAATTGGTTATGTATCTTTGAAGTGGGCGGCGCAAAAACAAGGACAAAAGAAAGGTACGACAAGAAAGGTTGTGAGAAGGCACTCTGCGGTGTGTCGTACCTTTCTTTTGTCCTTGTTTTTGCGCCGCCTGCTTCAAAGATGCATAGCATGAGAGGTAGCGACCATGGTTTGGTATTGTGCTGACAAAGTCCGGCTGGGGGGGGGGGGGGTACACTATGTAGAAAGCCAGAACAAACTTCAGTCCCGTACACTGGGGATCAACACTAGCTAAGCTTTTGCGCTTATTCCACCATTGTGGGTTTTCCACTATACCGTTGTGTGCCAGCCAGAGTGTTTTAACGACAACAAATTTTATTTAGTAAAGCAATGAACGGGCCTAGTTGGTGGCTGTCCATGTTTACACTATGTGTAATGTACATGGCGCTAACTACCAACTCGTTTAATACTGTTAGAGAAAGCACTTATACACATAGTGATTGTGGGGGGTGAGTGAGGGCGGAAGTGAAATATAAGATATGCAGGGGGGTAACACCTGTGTCAATTGTGCCTTTTTGTCACAATTTCGTATTTTTTCGTCAAGCTGTGCCAAACAGCCAGACCAACTGCAAAACTTCTCAATTGCACTAATTTCAGTGGGAAATAAAGGCTGCGTTGGCAACCTGCAGTTTGGACATTATCATGCTGTACAATCCAGTGGCATAGATGTGGTTAACTATAAACATATCTCACCACCACGGCATAGACAAGGCGAGGAGGTTCTTGGTGTTGGGTGTCCAGAAAGTTATTGCTTTTTGCTGCTGGTTGCAACACTTTTGTACATAGGCATTCGATATGAGCAAAGTTGAATGCCAATTTAAACTGGGAGCTTCCCATAAAAGGCATTGACAGTGTGCCGCTGGTGTGTACAATGGAAACATTGACCATTTGACAGGCACTGCAAATGTTAATGGGGGACATTGTCATTGTTTGCACTGTGTGCTAGAGCCCTGTTCAACAGATTGCTTTGTAGAAGTAACAAAGGTCAAGCGCACAAATTATGTCATATGTACAGTAAAATCTTGTTAACACGTACCATTTTTACGTGTATTAAAAGCTAAAATGTAGTTCAGGTGAGCATATTCGCTGGCTGCTGAAGCCATACTGGTTTGTCCTATAAAAGTTATCTGCTCCCCCCCAACTCGATGTGAGGCTGGCCCTGCAATATGCTGCAAAAGGCTTTCTGCCTCTTCGGGAAAAGGAGATTGGTCGGCTAAAGATCTTGTCTTCGGCTTGAGTGCAGTGACCTCTTTACTGATAAGCACAGGAAAAATGTGAAGGCATGATGGCATGATGGCGGGCACCAATTAGCACACCAGTGCGACTTATCTCCAACAACCCTATCACAATAAGCATCTCCAGACATGTCTGCTTGGAAATGCGTGTGGATAGCGCTGTCAGTATTGCTGTAAACGTACTACATGCATTTAATAGGCGACAACCTAACATGCCGTTTGCTGCTGCCTCCTTGGGCAGGACCACCAAGTGCACTGCAGCAACGCAGAGTGTGTATTTCTTGTGGTAATGAAAGCAGCTATGTAGTTGTCTTCTAGTCGTATGCAAGAACAATTTTGTCTTAGTACTTGTGCCTAGTGTAGCCAGATGCTGCTCAGGCGGAAGAGCTGTTTGGTATGCAATTAAGTTTGGGCTAGTAATGTTCTAGGCTAGTCAGTTGCTACTCAGTGATAACAGTACTTCGGAATTCAAAGAAAAATATTGGTTGCAGTTTTTATACCATTCCTTTTGCTTTATGTTTCTTTGCTTGGTCCTGTAACTTCTCTAAGCACATACACCATCCTGATTTGCAGGTTGGTATAAATTCACCACGTCGTGTCGGTTTCAGCCGTATTCATTGGTCATTTTTGCAGGACCTTGCCACTGAAGCTAAAGCATGATTGCGCCTAAGTTGAATGGTTTGCACATCTTTTTCCTTTCTGTTCCAAGAGTAAGATTGATTTGTTAAACTGCTCTAAAGTTGGGATTTGATGCTCCAAATACTGTTTCGCCTGTTGCATTCCTGGATATGACAAGGTCTTGACATGTGATGATACGGTCAGCCAGAACACCGCCATGCTGATCCACCACGTCATAACATCATGACCTTGTCATATCTTATGTTTCGCTCTTGCCCCCCCCCCGCGTGCACGCACACACGCACATACACAATCATCATGTATATAAGCATGTTCTCCAACATTATAAAAGGAGTTGGTAGTTTGTGCCAAGTGCGTCTACTTTTCGTTCTCTTATGTTACTTCTTTAGTTCTTTCGTCAGTGTAACAGAAAGAGCAAGGCAGGACAATCATTGAAGGTAAACATTAGACAGAAGTCTGTCTGGTTGGGTAAGTAAACTGAGATAACTGATATTTATTCTCCAACCAAAGTTACGAAGACACGTAAAAACCCGACGTTTCGGAACCAGCTCGGTTCCTTCCTCAGGGGGGACTGCGGCGGCTTGGCAGCGGCCTCTTTAAGGCACTCCCGCGGCGGTTAACGACCCCACGCATTACCGAGGAGCGTAGCCCATGCGCATACACCGGGGGGAGAGTTCCGAGTGAACGGTTGATATTTTGAGTGGTCCTCTGTATATGCCACGACTCCAGTAGTAACCTCCTCCTCCACTTGGTTTCACTTTCGAGGATGGCGGTTCCGTCGAAGTCTATTCTGTGGTCAAACGTCTCTGCGTGCTCGGCGACGGCGCTGCGTTCTTTGTTGAGTTTACGGACGTCGTTGACGTGTTGCCTAATCCGTTCGGGGAAGTTTTTGGTCTCGCCGATGTATGACGAGGGGCAGTCGGCACACGGTATTTTGTAAACGACGCCGGGCGCCCTGTCTTTTGTTGGTCGGTCTTTCGGGCGGGGAAGGAAGCGACCCAGCGTGCATGAAGGCACGTGCGCGATGTGCACGCCTTCTTTCCTAAATATCCGAGCCAACGCCTCGCTGGCTCCCTGGACGTATGGGACCGACACGCGTTTTGGAGAGCTGTTCGTCAATGCTGGCTGGGGGTCGCGTAACCTCTTTTTCTCTGCGCGGCGGGCGACGGATCGAATGAAATTTCTGGGATAACCGTTTTTTTCTGAGGTCCGCAATTACGCGGGCCTCTTCTTTCCGGCGTTCCGTGTCAGTGGAGCATATCTTTTTGGCTCTCTGAAGTAATGTGGACACAACGGAGGCCTTGTGGGTGGAGGGATGGGACGAATCGTATTGAAGGTACCGGCCGGTGTGCGTCGGCTTCCTGTAAACGGAGAACTCCAAGTCACTGCCCCTTCTTGCCACCTGGACGTCGAGAAAGGGGAGGGTGCGGTCGCGTTCACACTCGACCGTGAACTGTATGGCTGGGTGGACGGAATTTAGGTGCAGTCTGAAGTTTTCAATTTCAGATGTCTTCACGACACAAAAGCAATCGTCCACGTAGCGAAGAAAGAGCTTGGGTCGCGGCGAGAAGGAGCCAAGTGCTTCCCTTTCTATGTGTTCCATGGTCAGGTTTGCCATTGTGACGGAGATGGAGGCTCCCATTGCGGTTCCACTGTTTTGCCTGAAGATTGTTCCTTTGTAGGAAAAATACGTGCTGGACAGGCAGAATTCCAGTAGGCGGCAGAGTTCGTCAACAGTGAGTGGGGTCCTTTGACTCAAGCCATCGTCACCCTCAAGAGCAGCACGGGCACAGGATACAGATAAGGGTACCGGCACATTGGTGAACAAAGATACGACGTCGAACGAGACCAGGCTCTCGTCTTCGTCGATGCTCACCTCTGATGCTAGCTGCACGAAATGGCTGGAGTCGCGGACATGAGTTGGGGTATTCCGGGTGAGAGGGGCGATGATTCGGTGCAGGAAGCTTGAAAGGGCTCGGCATGGAGAGGAAGTGAAGTCGACGATCGGTCGGAGGGGGGCGCCAGGCTTGTGAATTTTGGGGAGTCCGTAGAAACCCGGTGCGGAGCCGTTGCGGCAGATTAGACTTAGGTAGAGTGCTTTTAATTGTGGGTGGTGCTTGAAAATTTCGGAGAGTAGCTTGTTTAGCTGAGTCTGAGTTTGCTTCGTCGGATCCTTTTTTAGCTGCGTATATGCGTCACCCTCTAAAAGGGCCGAAATCTTCCGGTCATAGTCCCGGCTGTCCAACACCACCGTTGAGTTGCCCTTGTCAGCAGGGAGGATGACAATGCTCTGATCTTGTCGGAGTTCCCGAAGGGCTTTGCTCTCTTCTGCAGTCAAGTTCTTTTTCCCTTGTGACGGCAATTTCGAAAGGATTCCAATTGATTTTAGTCTAATTTCTTCTCTGGCGCTTGGCCTCACACTCTGGACGGCTTCCTCTACAGCCGCGACGACTTTCGATAAACGGGGCGTCGTTGACACGTTATACCCGTGTCCCTTTGCCAGAACAGAAGTTTCCCGATTAGTGAGTGGGCGGGATGACAAATTGGTGACAAACCTGGGATTTGGGTTGCCTTGGGGCGAACCCCGGTCCAACAGGTGAGAAAGTTTCCTATCCTGCGCGGTCCGATGCCTGTCTGCAGACGACGCCGCCACGGAGTCCGCGAATGCGTCGATCGGAGGCATCAATCCAGGGATGCGGTGCTGAAGTTTACGCTTGGCGAAGAACAGGTCTAATTCCTTTTTCCGTAGAGAGGCGTTGATTTCGTGCAGGCGGGCGTTGACCAGCCGTTGTTCTGCTCTCATGACGATTTCCATACCTTCGGGGGTCGAGACAGGGCGTTTCAGGCGTAGGCTTTGAGGGACGACTTTCCTATCTTTGCAGGTGCGATTGAAGTCCAGATGAGTTTTGAAGACTGATATTCCCTCCTTGATGCGTATGTAGCGCTTGACTAGCTGCATGGTATCGCGGCCGAAGTCCTGGCTGATTGAATTGAAGGTAAACATTAGACAGAAGTCTGTCTGGTTGGGTAAGTAAACTGAGATAACTGATATTTATTCTCCAACCAAAGTTACGAAGACACGTAAAAACCCGACGTTTCGGAACCAGCTCGGTTCCTTCCTCAGGGGGGACTGCGGCGGCTTGGCAGCGGCCTCTTTAAGGCACTCCCGCGGCGGTTAACGACGTCCAGGTGGCAAGAAGGGGCAGTGACTTGGAGTTCTCCGTTTACAGGAAGCCGACGCACACCGGCCGGTACCTTCAATACGATTCGTCCCATCCCTCCACCCACAAGGCCTCCGTTGTGTCCACATTACTTCAGAGAGCCAAAAAGATATGCTCCACTGACACGGAACGCCGGAAAGAAGAGGCCCGCGTAATTGCGGACCTCAGAAAAAACGGTTATCCCAGAAATTTCATTCGATCCGTCGCCCGCCGCGCAGAGAAAAAGAGGTTACGCGACCCCCAGCCAGCATTGACGAACAGCTCTCCAAAACGCGTGTCGGTCCCATACGTCCAGGGAGCCAGCGAGGCGTTGGCTCGGATATTTAGGAAAGAAGGCGTGCACATCGCGCACGTGCCTTCATGCACGCTGGGTCGCTTCCTTCCCCGCCCGAAAGACCGACCAACAAAAGACAGGGCGCCCGGCGTCGTTTACAAAATACCGTGTGCCGACTGCCCCTCGTCATACATCGGCGAGACCAAAAACTTCCCCGAACGGATTAGGCAACACGTCAACGACGTCCGTAAACTCAACAAAGAACGCAGCGCCGTCGCCGAGCACGCAGAGACGTTTGACCACAGAATAGACTTCGACGGAACCGCCATCCTCGAAAGTGAAACCAAGTGGAGGAGGAGGTTACTACTGGAGTCGTGGCATATACAGAGGACCACTCAAAATATCAACCGTTCACTCGGAACTCTCCCCCCGGTGTATGCGCATGGGCTACGCTCCTCGGTAATGCGTGGGGTCGTTAACCGCCGCGGGAGTGCCTTAAAGAGGCCGCTGCCAAGCCGCCGCAGTCCCCCCTGAGGAAGGAACCGAGCTGGTTCCGAAACGTCGGGTTTTTACGTGTCTTCGTAACTTTGGTTGGAGAATAAATATCAGTTATCTCAGTTTACTTACCCAACCAGACAGACTTCTGTCTAATGTTTACCTTCAATTCAATCAGCCAGGACTTCGGCCGCGATACCATGCAGCTAGTCAAGCGCTACATACGCATCAAGGAGGGAATATCAGTCTTCAAAACTCATCTGGACTTCAATCGCACCTGCAAAGATAGGAAAGTCGTCCCTCAAAGCCTACGCCTGAAACGCCCTGTCTCGACCCCCGAAGGTATGGAAATCGTCATGAGAGCAGAACAACGGCTGGTCAACGCCCGCCTGCACGAAATCAACGCCTCTCTACGGAAAAAGGAATTAGACCTGTTCTTCGCCAAGCGTAAACTTCAGCACCGCATCCCTGGATTGATGCCTCCGATCGACGCATTCGCGGACTCCGTGGCGGCGTCGTCTGCAGACAGGCATCGGACCGCGCAGGATAGGAAACTTTCTCACCTGTTGGACCGGGGTTCGCCCCAAGGCAACCCAAATCCCAGGTTTGTCACCAATTTGTCATCCCGCCCACTCACTAATCGGGAAACTTCTGTTCTGGCAAAGGGACACGGGTATAACGTGTCAACGACGCCCCGTTTATCGAAAGTCGTCGCGGCTGTAGAGGAAGCCGTCCAGAGTGTGAGGCCAAGCGCCAGAGAAGAAATTAGACTAAAATCAATTGGAATCCTTTCGAAATTGCCGTCACAAGGGAAAAAGAACTTGACTGCAGAAGAGAGCAAAGCCCTTCGGGAACTCCGACAAGATCAGAGCATTGTCATCCTCCCTGCTGACAAGGGCAACTCAACGGTGGTGTTGGACAGCCGGGACTATGACCGGAAGATTTCGGCCCTTTTAGAGGGTGACGCATATACGCAGCTAAAAAAGGATCCGACGAAGCAAACTCAGACTCAGCTAAACAAGCTACTCTCCGAAATTTTCAAGCACCACCCACAATTAAAAGCACTCTACCTAAGTCTAATCTGCCGCAACGGCTCCGCACCGGGTTTCTACGGACTCCCCAAAATTCACAAGCCTGGCGCCCCCCTCCGACCGATCGTCGACTTCACTTCCTCTCCATGCCGAGCCCTTTCAAGCTTCCTGCACCGAATCATCGCCCCTCTCACCCGGAATACCCCAACTCATGTCCGCGACTCCAGCCATTTCGTGCAGCTAGCATCAGAGGTGAGCATCGACGAAGACGAGAGCCTGGTCTCGTTCGACGTCGTATCTTTGTTCACCAATGTGCCGGTACCCTTATCTGTATCCTGTGCCCGTGCTGCTCTTGAGGGTGACGATGGCTTGAGTCAAAGGACCCCACTCACTGTTGACGAACTCTGCCGCCTACTGGAATTCTGCCTGTCCAGCACGTATTTTTCCTACAAAGGAACAATCTTCAGGCAAAACAGTGGAACCGCAATGGGAGCCTCCATCTCCGTCACAATGGCAAACCTGACCATGGAACACATAGAAAGGGAAGCACTTGGCTCCTTCTCGCCGCGACCCAAGCTCTTTCTTCGCTACGTGGACGATTGCTTTTGTGTCGTGAAGACATCTGAAATTGAAAACTTCAGACTGCACCTAAATTCCGTCCACCCAGCCATACAGTTCACGGTCGAGTGTGAACGCGACCGCACCCTCCCCTTTCTCGACGTCCAGGTGGCAAGAAGGGGCAGTGACTTGGAGTTCTCCGTTTACAGGAAGCCGACGCACACCGGCCGGTACCTTCAATACGATTCGTCCCATCCCTCCACCCACAAGGCCTCCGTTGTGTCCACATTACTTCAGAGAGCCAAAAAGATATGCTCCACTGACACGGAACGCCGGAAAGAAGAGGCCCGCGTAATTGCGGACCTCAGAAAAAACGGTTATCCCAGAAATTTCATTCGATCCGTCGCCCGCCGCGCAGAGAAAAAGAGGTTACGCGACCCCCAGCCAGCATTGACGAACAGCTCTCCAAAACGCGTGTCGGTCCCATACGTCCAGGGAGCCAGCGAGGCGTTGGCTCGGATATTTAGGAAAGAAGGCGTGCACATCGCGCACGTGCCTTCATGCACGCTGGGTCGCTTCCTTCCCCGCCCGAAAGACCGACCAACAAAAGACAGGGCGCCCGGCGTCGTTTACAAAATACCGTGTGCCGACTGCCCCTCGTCATACATCGGCGAGACCAAAAACTTCCCCGAACGGATTAGGCAACACGTCAACGACGTCCGTAAACTCAACAAAGAACGCAGCGCCGTCGCCGAGCACGCAGAGACGTTTGACCACAGAATAGACTTCGACGGAACCGCCATCCTCGAAAGTGAAACCAAGTGGAGGAGGAGGTTACTACTGGAGTCGTGGCATATACAGAGGACCACTCAAAATATCAACCGTTCACTCGGAACTCTCCCCCCGGTGTATGCGCATGGGCTACGCTCCTCGGTAATGCGTGGGGTCGTTAACCGCCGCGGGAGTGCCTTAAAGAGGCCGCTGCCAAGCCGCCGCAGTCCCCCCTGAGGAAGGAACCGAGCTGGTTCCGAAACGTCGGGTTTTTACGTGTCTTCGTAACTTTGGTTGGAGAATAAATATCAGTTATCTCAGTTTACTTACCCAACCAGACAGACTTCTGTCTAATGTTTACCTTCAATTCAATCAGCCAGGACTTCGGCCGCGATACCATGCAGCTAGTCAAGCGCTACATACGCATCAAGGAGGGAATATCAGTCTTCAAAACTCATCTGGACTTCAATCGCACCTGCAAAGATAGGAAAGTCGTCCCTCAAAGCCTACGCCTGAAACGCCCTGTCTCGACCCCCGAAGGTATGGAAATCGTCATGAGAGCAGAACAACGGCTGGTCAACGCCCGCCTGCACGAAATCAACGCCTCTCTACGGAAAAAGGAATTAGACCTGTTCTTCGCCAAGCGTAAACTTCAGCACCGCATCCCTGGATTGATGCCTCCGATCGACGCATTCGCGGACTCCGTGGCGGCGTCGTCTGCAGACAGGCATCGGACCGCGCAGGATAGGAAACTTTCTCACCTGTTGGACCGGGGTTCGCCCCAAGGCAACCCAAATCCCAGGTTTGTCACCAATTTGTCATCCCGCCCACTCACTAATCGGGAAACTTCTGTTCTGGCAAAGGGACACGGGTATAACGTGTCAACGACGCCCCGTTTATCGAAAGTCGTCGCGGCTGTAGAGGAAGCCGTCCAGAGTGTGAGGCCAAGCGCCAGAGAAGAAATTAGACTAAAATCAATTGGAATCCTTTCGAAATTGCCGTCACAAGGGAAAAAGAACTTGACTGCAGAAGAGAGCAAAGCCCTTCGGGAACTCCGACAAGATCAGAGCATTGTCATCCTCCCTGCTGACAAGGGCAACTCAACGGTGGTGTTGGACAGCCGGGACTATGACCGGAAGATTTCGGCCCTTTTAGAGGGTGACGCATATACGCAGCTAAAAAAGGATCCGACGAAGCAAACTCAGACTCAGCTAAACAAGCTACTCTCCGAAATTTTCAAGCACCACCCACAATTAAAAGCACTCTACCTAAGTCTAATCTGCCGCAACGGCTCCGCACCGGGTTTCTACGGACTCCCCAAAATTCACAAGCCTGGCGCCCCCCTCCGACCGATCGTCGACTTCACTTCCTCTCCATGCCGAGCCCTTTCAAGCTTCCTGCACCGAATCATCGCCCCTCTCACCCGGAATACCCCAACTCATGTCCGCGACTCCAGCCATTTCGTGCAGCTAGCATCAGAGGTGAGCATCGACGAAGACGAGAGCCTGGTCTCGTTCGACGTCGTATCTTTGTTCACCAATGTGCCGGTACCCTTATCTGTATCCTGTGCCCGTGCTGCTCTTGAGGGTGACGATGGCTTGAGTCAAAGGACCCCACTCACTGTTGACGAACTCTGCCGCCTACTGGAATTCTGCCTGTCCAGCACGTATTTTTCCTACAAAGGAACAATCTTCAGGCAAAACAGTGGAACCGCAATGGGAGCCTCCATCTCCGTCACAATGGCAAACCTGACCATGGAACACATAGAAAGGGAAGCACTTGGCTCCTTCTCGCCGCGACCCAAGCTCTTTCTTCGCTACGTGGACGATTGCTTTTGTGTCGTGAAGACATCTGAAATTGAAAACTTCAGACTGCACCTAAATTCCGTCCACCCAGCCATACAGTTCACGGTCGAGTGTGAACGCGACCGCACCCTCCCCTTTCTCGACGTCCAGGTGGCAAGAAGGGGCAGTGACTTGGAGTTCTCCGTTTACAGGAAGCCGACGCACACCGGCCGGTACCTTCAATACGATTCGTCCCATCCCTCCACCCACAAGGCCTCCGTTGTGTCCACATTACTTCAGAGAGCCAAAAAGATATGCTCCACTGACACGGAACGCCGGAAAGAAGAGGCCCGCGTAATTGCGGACCTCAGAAAAAACGGTTATCCCAGAAATTTCATTCGATCCGTCGCCCGCCGCGCAGAGAAAAAGAGGTTACGCGACCCCCAGCCAGCATTGACGAACAGCTCTCCAAAACGCGTGTCGGTCCCATACGTCCAGGGAGCCAGCGAGGCGTTGGCTCGGATATTTAGGAAAGAAGGCGTGCACATCGCGCACGTGCCTTCATGCACGCTGGGTCGCTTCCTTCCCCGCCCGAAAGACCGACCAACAAAAGACAGGGCGCCCGGCGTCGTTTACAAAATACCGTGTGCCGACTGCCCCTCGTCATACATCGGCGAGACCAAAAACTTCCCCGAACGGATTAGGCAACACGTCAACGACGTCCGTAAACTCAACAAAGAACGCAGCGCCGTCGCCGAGCACGCAGAGACGTTTGACCACAGAATAGACTTCGACGGAACCGCCATCCTCGAAAGTGAAACCAAGTGGAGGAGGAGGTTACTACTGGAGTCGTGGCATATACAGAGGACCACTCAAAATATCAACCGTTCACTCGGAACTCTCCCCCCGGTGTATGCGCATGGGCTACGCTCCTCGGTAATGCGTGGGGTCGTTAACCGCCGCGGGAGTGCCTTAAAGAGGCCGCTGCCAAGCCGCCGCAGTCCCCCCTGAGGAAGGAACCGAGCTGGTTCCGAAACGTCGGGTTTTTACGTGTCTTCGTAACTTTGGTTGGAGAATAAATATCAGTTATCTCAGGACAATCATGAATGAAATGTTGTGTTCACCAAACTTGAAAGGACTGACAACTGGCCAGAACATGTGATTAGATCCTGGTGGAAATGAAAGGACCATGAATTAGAGTGACTGATTCAAGCATCCTTTTCGCGATCTGAGTAGGATTTATATTTCTAATTGCGTTTAAAATTCACAAAAAACTGGTATGTCACACAGCCTAGCGGAAGAACCGTGACTCTGGATTATGGAGTGATTCACTTTGCTGTACGTAGTCTGATGCTTTCATGCACACCATAATTATGGCTCAAAGTTCGAGTATGTATGTTATTAACCCTCCCCACTCTGTTCTGGGCTGCTTACAAGGTAAAAAAAGTTGCACGCTAAGAAGTGGTGCTGCCTTCGTGGCAACTTGTGGAACATGTCGAGCCGTGGCACATGCACATGGAGTGCACGCATGCGCAGCAAACTGCCACACACAAAAACAGGAAACACTTTCGTGTCACTTCCCACTATTTGCAGATGTGTTGGGTGTATACAACTTATAGTCGTCGCAGATAGAAAAATTTTGATTATAAATGTTTCACTGCATTTTACACATAACCACTCTGTGATTAGACACTCAGACCAGTAAGCTTTCCGTTGTGTTAAAGAAAACAGGTACCATAAAAATTGGTTGTCGGTCCCTTTAACCACCACTACTCTGTCCATCTTCTCCGATGAACAGAGTATTAGAGCCTATAGGATGCCACAAAAAAAACTTGGGAGGACGCTTGAGCATCGCCTTCTCGATTGCTAGCCTGGCTTTGTTCAGCTCTCGGTGCATGCCTCAACCGTGCCGTTAGGAAATGAATGACTGCGCACTACATTAGCTGTTTAAAAGTATTCTAGAATGCCTACTTCAAGTACAGTTGTTAAGTGCCCAACGCCATAATTATTCCTTTTGTGAATCAGCAAAGGGCCCACTATGCGTCCATAAGGCAATACATGAAGCTACGCAGCTGTTCACTTTGTTGATGCTTTTGCTGCTGATGATGATGATTAAATATGTCTGAGCGCTTTGTAATGGGTGGGTCTTTAAAACACCCACTCATTGCGAAATTCACGTTTTGACGCCTGGCGCAATTCTACGCTTCTGCCACTGAATATTACATGCGTTAAGGAGACTCCTTCCACTACATGACATTGATATAGTGTTTTTTTTTTTTCGGAAGCAGTTTCAAGAAATAGAGTGGCTCTGTGGTAGAACACCTGCTTGCCACGCAGACAGCCTGGGTCCGATTCTCACTCGGACTCGAAAGCTTTTATTGTAGAGTTAGCTACACTGGCCTAGCCAAGCCAGTTTCGCGTGGATCCTCAAGAGCCGTGCTGCGCATGCTCGAGGATCAGTGATGTCACGCACCAGAGCCGGCAACTCCCGCGCAGTCCGGCGCCGCCGCCGGTATGCACTTTCCAGAGGAGTGACGTCGTAGCCTTGGCAGACGTATCGGCGCCGGCGCGCGCGCGCAGCTATTCGCCTTCACTGTGCAGTCGCCGTCTGACACTGCGCTGAAGCCGCTTGATAGTGCCTCTGGCTGGCGTTTGCCAGTGTGGTATAGCCATGGAGAAGGAGAGCGCTAATGCTGCTCAACGGTGCAGAAGAGCGGAGAAGCTTAACTCATTGGATCCCGAAGTAGTTGCGTGGCAAAATAAATATACATGTGCCACATAATACGTATAGCGTGTGTGTGTCATTGGAGCAGCAGTAAGCATGATAACCAAGCTAATCCTAGACAATCAGGAAAGCTAAGAATAATTAGCTGAACCTTTGCTAACGCTGCGTTATCCTGGCATAGCCGAGCTAAGCCACTGCAACATTTTTATTTATTTTATTTGAATCTCGATTTTTTGGTCACAGACAAGATGATTATTTTTCGCTCACAACCAACGGCACCATCACCGACACCGATTCTGACATCGGAATTTCTGTGAAATGAACTCATTAACACTATCGCGTTAAAACTGAAGACCTTCTCTTTATAATCATGTGGAAGTGAGGTGACATCTTCAAATATACTGCAGCTTTGTGGTCTTCATATTTTCTATTTTGTGACACCTCACACACACATTATATCCCAGGAATACAAGACCCAGCAACAGTAAGGTGTCATAAATTTTGGTTGTCATTGAACATTGTTTTAACAGAAGCCTTGTCAGTCCATTTTATAATGGAATACCCACATGATTTTACGGAGTTTGATAGTGGGACGACCATGGGTAAATGTGACAAGCTGAGAAAAGTTGGTTGGGTATTAAATCCAAAACATGCTGCATTCATTTGCAGTAGTAGTGTATTAATTACAATTGCTTTCACAGAGGATTTGTCCTTCACTTAGTTAAGAATAGCTTTTATTTTTTTGTATTTCAATATCCCAGAAAGTGAGCTCTGTGGTTTCCTGAAACAAGTGGTGACAGGTGCTGGCATAAAACATTTAAAAGGTTCAGCGCAAAAGACATGCACAGCAAACAGAGAAGTGACCAGGACAATCACAGACTTCCAACTGATGTTAATTAGCAATGCACAAATATATACCTTACACACGTGATCAAATCCACATTTATCCGTGCAAGTAGACGATAAAATAAAGAACTCGTAACAAAATGTGGCCAAATTAAGACAGAACACTATGTGCAGGTGAATTCAAGTAAGCTAGCTCTTTATGTGTTGATGAAATAGATGGTTTGCTCATGCAGCTTCCATTAGCTGTCGCCGCAGCCTCAATGATGATCCTAGTGCTGTCATTAGGGTGAATGGCCAACATTGCTGATCTGTCGAAATAAAGGCACCCTTTGCGTTCCAAGCAATGAGGCGCCAAGAAAACATCACTGCCTTTTTGCACATTTTGACTGTGTTCTAGAAAACACACATTGAGGCATCTGCCTGCCTGTGCAATGTAACTTTGGCCATAGGACAAGGGTATGTTATATACACCTCTTGTGGAGTCAGTAATTTCTTTTGATGCTTAATTTTGCAATGCTTCTGGTTCTGGTTGCAGTGGTATTGCAGGACTGGTTCTGGCGCATAACTGTGGCAGTTTAAATATGGAATATCAAATAGCCCACACCTATACCTTTCTTGTGATGTAAGAATTTGAAAGTTCTATTTCTGAGAAATACAGTTAAACCTCAATTTAATGAAGCTGGTAGCATCTGCATTTTACTTCACTGTAGTTATGGAAACTTTTGATGGAACTTTTTATGGAAACACAGTAGAACTTGGTGACACAATCACGTTTGGTGGGAATTTCATGAATTTCTGTGATACGAATTTTCCATATTCTCTGGTTGAAATACATTGTGTACGATGTTAAAAACATCAGCTGAGTCTGAATGCATTATCACACTGCTGCAAATCATAGGAATTCATAAGCGGCTGGCATAGTGTAATACTGGTCTGCCATGTTGTCAAGCTGACCAGCCACACTGGGCAGTGTATCTGGAGTACCACTGATTCGATACTACTACCACACGCAAGAGCAAAAATATGGCAAGAAGGAAAAGAGGTGTGTGCTCGGACACTTCGTGATAACATGCACACAAGGCAAGGGCACTGGATCAGTTCTCTCTTTCCATGCCCGTTGTTGGAGGTCATTCAATAACAAAACGGAAAGTTGGGCTAGTTGGTCTTGATTCATAACGTGTGGAATTGAACAGCGTGTAATACAGCGCTGTCCCTGTGTGCTTCTTCAAGTGTTTTGTCCTGTATTCCGCGCTGTGCAATTCCATACGTTATGAGTCATTCAATAAAACTTATTCAAAGCAATGTTGGGGGATACAAGCGTCCAGTATAGTGATCAGGAGTATGCCAGGACGGAGGGCAAGGGGCAGGTGAGATTGCATCTTCTCTAAGCCAGCTATAGCGGCTATGCTGGCTTTCAATTCAGCTAAAACAGGAACGAAAGTTCGTTCCTCGTCCCTTCCCAATCTTGGAATGAGTTCCCGTTACGCCCCGCCACGGTGGTCTAGTGGTTATGGCGCTCGACTGCCGACTCGAAGGTCGCGGGATCGAATCCCGGCCGCGGCGGCTGCATTTTCGATGGAGGCAAAAATGTTTGAGGCCCGTGTACTTAAATTTAGGTGCACGTTAAAGACCCCAGGTGGTTGAAATTTCTGGAGCCCTCCACTACGGCATCCCTCATAATCATATCATGGTTTTGGGACGTTAAACTGCAGATATTATTATTAGTTCTCGTCACAAGTTCCTTTAAAGCCAAAGGAATGCATTCCAGTTACATTTCGAACATTGGAATATGTCGTTACTTTAACGTTACATTTGATTCTTTAAGTCAAAATATAGTGTCAGGTAATCCTGAGGCAAAATAAAGTGAGCAATTTAAAGCTCGCATCGAACTACATATATTATTGTAGAAGTTCAGGGAAAGATTGAATATTGAAGTGACGAAAAATCCTTGGAACACGGGATGTGCTGGAGCCAATGTTTCGACAAGTGGTCTTGTCGAAACATTGTCTCCAGCGACACTTCATGTGGAAAGTTGGCTCCAGCGACACCCCATGTTCCAAGAATTTTTTATTACTTATATGAATTCGAACCTCTCTGGCAGCAGATTATCTGGAGATAGAAAGAACTTGCGTTCTTTTGATCACACCTAGACAACTTTTTTTTTCAGGGAGCTCTGGACATGCTCCAGACATGTCTAACTGCAACATTGGCACTGGCCTAGTACAAGTGCAACACATATAGCGCTTTCAAATTTGGTCTTCAGATGGGCAAATAGAAAGTTACTCACATGCACCAATATAATTAAGTTTCGTGCACGAGAAACTGCATTGAAAGAAACAGTACATAGTCGTTTATTGAATACCAATTCGATATCACAGTGAGTGGGAGAAAAATGTCCAGAATACGTATTTGCAACTTACTTATTTGAACTCTGCAAGAGTTGCATCTCGATGTTTGTGTCCGACAGACAAACTTGTTTTTTCGTGAGCACTTCACTGGCAATGTGCAAGAGCCTTTCCACCGAACTGCTTGAATGTACTGCTGTGTTGTACTTGAGGCAAAGTTGGTTCAATCCCTCAAAGTTCCTCTGCGAGAGCGAGTAGTCAACTGGTATACAAGCAGGTTTTGCAACAGCTCACATTGTGCCTCAGTTAGAAGGGTTGCAGCATGGCGTGCTCTTGTGGTTGGAGATTTTTTGATGCATGGGCCTTGTGGGAGCTTTTCTTCCAGTAGGGCCCCTGTGGGAGGAAAATTTTATGGCTGAAAGGAATGCATTAAATTCCCCTGTGCAGTCCATTGTGTCAAATTAAAAAGAGATACAGTGTTACAAGTACCTGTTTGAGGTCTGCAAACTTGTAACTAATTAGAAATGCATAGGCAAGTAGCATAACCTTGGCCTGTAGAAAGTTATGAAATTTTGAGGCTTAGACACCGATGTTGTCTGGTGCACTAATTGTCTTTTCCTTCGGCAGCAACTGGCAAGTGGGAAAAATCGGAAGACGATCTCCTCAAGGAGGCTGTTGAACATCAGACTGGTGACGGGAAGACAAAACTGAAGGACATCAACTGGCAGGCAGTTGCTCATCATGTACGAAGTCGAAATGCAGTTCAGTGTAAGAGGCGGTGGTAAGTGAACTGCTGTGGAGCTGTAATTTGCCTTGGACAATAGTTCTGATCTTTGGTCTGCCTTTTATATACTGTATGGATCCAAATTTATGAGAACCTATCTGCTGAAAGGAATGTGCAAGGGCTTGCAGTACTAGTATTACCGTAAAATGCCGAGCAAGCGCCCCCCCCCCCCTACGGTGTAGGATAATCCGACCATATTTGGACGGGGGGCGCTTGCTCGGTCCCGGATGGAAATTCAAGATGGCGGTGGGAGAGCCACTGAATATAAAAAAATGCCCAGCCATGTTTTTAATGAAATGCTTTATTCATTTACTGTTTTTTTTCCCCTCGTCATTGTCAAACCATTGAAGCAGCGACCGGTTTGACCAATATACAACCGGCCACATGACAACGGAATTTTGTAAACATTAGATACGCATTCAGTGTACTCATTCTTGTGGTTCTTTTTACACAAGCGATGCTCGTCTTGAAAAAAAGTGGATGCAGGGGAGGAGGGGGGGGGGGCTTGCTCGGCATTTCAGATTTTGTCAGGGAAATAGTATATTCAGATTCAGATTTTGTCTGGGAAATAGTATGCAGATTTGACATCATTTGATTAAACATTTTGCTTCCAAAATTCTGGGCATGTGCTTATATTTGATATTTTCAAATGCTTAATTGAGTATTATAATATTTGCACTTGCTTAAACGTTAGGATTCAGAGGTTTTGAAGTATGCAGAATGAACGAATAAATTTAATTTTGTATGTATAACCTACCTCAAGGTCTGGTTTCATATCAGTGCAGACCTCACTGCCATGAAGTCACACCTCAAGGTAAAGTTTCCACAAAATCTTCACCCCGATTTCAATTTCATCAATTTTTTCGTGTCCATTATTAGTGCAAATCATGGTAACCTTAAAAAGTGCCATATTTTACCACATATAACTCATCCTCTCATATAAGAATAGAATTTTTTTTTAATCCATGTGCATAAACCTTGGAAATAACTAATGCTGAAGGCCGAGAGCTTTGTCATATATATGTAGACTTGATTGCAGTTTTTTTTATGTAGAGCATATTAATTGTAATATTCCTCATTACAATATCTTTGGACTAATAAAGTTGCAGCTAAGCATTAGACAAGAAAACATTGGAGGCATACATAACAGAATTATGAAAATACCTTGACCTGAGTTGACCAACAGAGCAACGGATCAGCGAAAGACCGTTCCAGCAAAGAACACTTTAACTTTTGAGTAAGAATGTTTGAGCAACTTTTAAAAAATGTCAGTTAATAAAGGATTTTGCAATAGATTTGCTATGGAGGTGCTTTTATATGCAAATTTTTCCAGTGTCTGGGAAGATTCATTGTGGGGCAGAGTTCATACTTGGTAAAAATGAGGCACATATTACAGGGTTATGTGTGACCAAAGATATACAGCATTGCGTAAAAGTTTTCTGAGTATTCTGGGATAAAAAAAATGACACACAATTCAAACTTTGGGGTTCAAATTTGCAGGAAACTGGGTACATGTTGTGGTCATATGCAACTTGCAATTTCTATTCTTGGCTAGTTCAGATGGCTGTTGGAAACATCCTCAATTAGTCCATACAGCCAGTTATTTAGATTATCATGCTGCAGTCTATCAATGCAGTTCGTCTTCATGTGCAGTGTGAAAACTCTTGGTAGTAGTCTTCGTGCTTTTCCCTAGCATTTATCATACACAGTGACAAAGGAATCTTCCATATCATAACTGGTTGTATAAATGTTGGTGAATAATTGGTGCCCCCTTTTATTTTGAGTACTTCAATTACACATGACTGATGGGGCATGTGTGAAGAAAAATGAGCCCTCAGTGCTACTGTAGCCCATACATTGGCATTCAGTCATTTTTGTTTGCTTGAGTGCTTGCCCTTGTTTCTTTGCTGTGTTCACTGAAAGGGTATAATTGTATAGGATGTGTAGTGCAAGTATAGCACAACGAAAGTTCAAGACTGAATAGCATTAATAAACAGAGCAGGCATGTATGTCACAACACAGCAAGAAGAAAAAGATGCTGTTCATTAAAATATATTTTAAAAAACTGGAAGGCTGAGAAATGATGCAAAAAGAAATGGCTGATCCCCCTTATATATTAATCAGTCATAACATGAAAGGGAAACTATGTCTTCATAGCACTGGAGGTAGCTTCATTGGATGTTTAAAAATACAAAAGCATAGATTGGCAGTGTCCATTACTATTGGGTTGACCTAGCAGGTTTTGACATAAATGGACCCACATTGACATCTAGTGACTCATCTCCCCCATCTCGACAAGTAGCATTGACGGCTACAAGCGACCCTTTCTAGTAGCTGAAGTAATTGGCCCAAGACTAGGGCACAGCGCATCGTAAATGATAAAACCACAGGTGTTCGTGAACCATACCAGAGAAGCTGAAGGGCTTGTCCATAAATTGCTTCACAAACTCGTTGTCCACTGCCACAAAAGGCAGACTATTTATGGGTGACTGGCCGTTTCGTGGCTTAGCTTTGCATGCTGCATCTCATTGGTGAGTGGCTTTATCAAAAGTGCGAGCATTTTTGTCTGGCTTGGAAGTGTGTTTGCAGCCTGGTAACTTACAGTGTGCTCAGCTTCATGAATGTAAGAGGTGCAGTTTTTTTTATGGTGCACCCAGTAAGCGTGAATGAGTTGTGCTGCCTGTTGGCATGTCTCTTCTGGTCCACTGTTGACAGTTTCAGGACATTTGCCCATCACTGTCGCTGCCTTTCTGCAGCACTTAATGCAACATTATTATTATTTCATGCCATTGCAAACGAAGCAGTAGTTGCTACTGTGTTTTTAATACCCGTGTCACACGACACTAAAAAGTCTTTTAAGCAAGAAGACTTTTTCTGAAAAAGAGTTCTGCGTGCTGTCACACGACAGAGAGTGATCTCCTTTTCAGAAGTGGTCTTTTCTGGAAACGGCGTTCGACGAACTCTTTCACGGCGGTAAAGGAGTAGCCTGGAAACCAGTGGGCGCCAGCATTTATGAAGTGGTGAAAAAAACCGACAACTCTTTATTACGATGTCACTTGGGCTCACCATAAAAATAAATTTCATTTGTCCTAAGCAGCGTAAGAAAACCATTTAAACTTTATTTTTTGTGTACTCTCGTAAACAGGGCGAACGGGTTGGGGTTATGGCCGCCTGCATAGACGCGAGCACGAATACGAGTGAGCGCGGAAATGCGAACGCCGGTGTGCAATCAGCCCGTCGCTGTGTCTGCGTGCCGTGTCTGCCTCGTTTTCCAGAGAGAGATGGTACGCTACAAGACTTGCAATTGTCACTTTTTCCTCCGTACGGTCATCCATGGTGAGGCAGACAAGAGCGCTAACAAGGAAAACGTACGCCCACTGTTGCCACAATAATATATAAAGGCCGCCAGTTGTGCAAACGCTTCTGATGATGCTACAGCTTGAACCTTTCTTTTTCAACTGGAGTTGTTAAATTTATGTCAACAAACGTGCCATACAATAAATTTGGACATCTTCTGTCGAGATACATAATATTCTTTTCGCTGGTTCTGTTTTGAAAGCGAGCGCCACTCTTTCGGTAGCGCATTCGGAAGGAACCTCTAAAAAGAGATCGTCGGTGCCGCGTGACTGCGAGAGAACGCCTCTTCATAAAAAGTCTTTCAACATAGTAGAAGACCGCTTACGTAAAAGACTTTTTGCTAGGGGTGTTCGAATACTCGAAATTTCGAATATTTTTCGAATAGTGTTTGCTATTCGATTCGATTCGCACTGAAATTATACTATTCGAACTATTCGAACTTGCCAAAGACAAATGCAGTCAACGTCCGGTTGAAAGTGACCCCTTCAGATTTTCAATATGCTTCACCTCATCACACCCCCGTATTGCGGCAAAGCTGCCTTTCAAGCTCCGTTACGGTCGAACTTAGGCAAGAGACAGTCAACGTCTGCTTGGAAGTGGTCCCTAGATTTTCAACATGCTTCACCTCATCACACCTCCGTATTGCGGCAAAGCTGCCTTTCAAGCTCCGCTACGGTCGCAAATGTATTAACTCGAGAAAACGCTGGTTCCAATATGGAGATGAAAGATGTGGCAGAGTTGGGGGCTCAATTAATGCTGTTTTGGACCTGAAATATGGGCAGGAAGTCTGAAAAATCACACGCCGAAGCTTTTTAGCATCCAAAATTTCAGATGTTCTTATATATCGACGTCTACGAGGCAGATTTGGAACTCCAGACTTGAAGGGAGCACACCCTTGTCCGCCACATCAGTTGGCCTTCCACAGCAGTTGAAAGAGGAGGAGAGGCTGAGGAAATGGCATCTCTGCTTATCACGTGTAAAGTGTTGTCGGCAACACTTTGGTTGCACCAAATCATGTACATAAATACAATTCGGCCTCTGCATTGCCTCACTCTTGATAAGAAAGACAACTATGAAATATGACTCCACCAGTGCTTCATCAACCTAGCGAAAAGAAACACTTTCAAGTTGCGAACTCACAAGAACATACTTAGGGATTCTCTGCAACTTTTTCTGTAATTTCACTTCGAATTGTTCGAAAAATGTTTGAGAAATATTCGAAAATCATTCTAAATTATTCGATTCGATTCGCACTCAATCTTTATTATTCGAATTCGCTTCGCACCCAAAATTTTGCTATTCACACAGCTCTACTTTTTGCGCGCCCGTGTGACACAGGTATAAACTGCACTCCGAAGGCAACCAAGCATCATAGACTAATCCGACGCAGAAGAGAATCCAGTGGCAAAACTTCATCATTACCGCAGACTGTCAGGGCAGAAAGCTAAGAGAATATCAAAATGGCACCATTGTGCAGGGATGCAAAAAACTAGCATGCTCTTTTAATGATGTCATTTTCATGACATATGTATGCACATGACTTCTTGGTGGAGCCTGGCATAAAGCACTTCTGTATTAAAAATCACGAGTAACAAAGGAGGCAAATGATACAAACACTTAAAACTCTGAGTAAACAAATTGTAACTTAATTACATTTGAAGACCCAAATGAGACAGCCATTATTATGTAAATCAAAGGGTGTCTGTCTACAGTAGTAGCTGCATCAGGTAACAAGTTTAATGCATGTATGGTGTAAAGGAAAGAATGAGGATTGTTAAACCTTTGTGCATAATTGTAATTCCTGATTTCTATACATTCACTTTTTGTCCTCTGCAACATGATGATGGCTAAAACATTACCATTATTTTGATGCTATTTCTACTACGACTAGCTTGGCTGTCCTAGACACTTAGTGCCCTCAAGAGAAAGGCAGTGACTTCTGTTAACTCCACTTCCATTATTTCACCCATTGATTGCAACCATACCTTGTGTGTTTGCTTTTATTGAATGGGCGTAGCTAAGTATACAAATGCATAGTTATATGGGCTAAGGGATATATTGTTGATAACACCATAGAAATTATATTTAAGTTATTTATCAGTGCTGCTTTGCCCCCTTGTTCACTTTTAGGACCTTGACACAGCTGAAACATCAGCCTAAGAAGGGAAAGCGGAAATGGAACAAATTTGACTCTATTCACCTGATCTGCATGTAAGTCAGTTTTATTTGATTGCAGTTTGTCTTTTTTTTTTCCCTGAATATTTCTGTTTTAACCCTTTAAGGGTCTAACTTTTTCACGAAATGCACTCCAAAAATGTGTATTTTTTATTGCTGAATTAAATTCTTCAGATGATTCCATTTAAGAAAAAATTGTCTAAAATTTTTTTGCGTAACCGTAAAATGACAAAAAAATCATTTTTTTACACGTGGTTTATTTGTGAGTAACATCAAGCAAAATCCTAAAAAAAAAAAGAACACTTACACGATCTTTTATAAATAAAAATTATGTGTTGTATTAAACACGCTCACAGTGATACAAAAATACACTTGGGGAATAGTCCACATCGGAAGAATTGCCGCTCCACTCACTAGCAGTAGAGCAACCGGCGCGTACTTCCATAGCGCAAGCAAACTGCGTGAGTAAGCGCACGGAAGAAAACTGTATGGTTGTGCACCCGTCCGGAAAGGAAAACAAGTGAAAAAGCTATAATAGTCCTCCTTCTTATCGCCAGTGAGATGGAGTTAGTTTTTCCGAGTCCCCAAAACATGAAACGGCGGCATCGTTTGTGTAATTTAGCGCCACACGGAAACAGATGTAATTGCGCCCTGGGGACCAATATATGAGAGAGTAATGAGAGATTAGACACCAGACAGCCATCAGCTTTGCGGGCGCGAGAAGCGATAAGTGCCGGAAGGACGAAACCGAAACCAGCCGCACCTCGCGTGCGCTCAGATGAGCACGCGAAAGCCGGCGCGCCGCTTTGGAAAAAAAAAAAAACAACGGAGAGACATCGGTGCATGAAGAGAATTCCACATATCTCCGAAGTATGGCAGCACATGCCAAGCAAGAGAAATGATCGAAAAAGGCACGCATTTTAAACATACAGGCATGTTGTACATGTACGGCAAAAACCCTTTATTGCCTGTTAGGTGATGTCGTACATGTACGGTGAAAACCCTCAGAGGGTTAAAGGGGTGGTGACACCAAATTTTGAGGCTATAAAGAAACCTGCTATAGGCTTCTTCTGTTTGCAAGGACACTCAGCACGAAGTGTTGGACACAGCAAACGCTTAGAATATATTTAGAATATAGTGCTCATTCTCGCGTTCAAGACCTATCGCTAGTGCGACTGACACCTACGTCACTTTGTAGGAAATGTAACGAAAGTTTGAATGATGTCAGACCATGTTAACGTGACACTCATTGAGTGGCGCCCCACAGCTCCACTGCACCAGGCAAGCCAAGAGAGCATCAGCTGCGAATCTACACTCATTTTTTTTTTTCAGCATGTTGCTGAAATAGCCAAATTTGCTCGCATTTTGTGAGCAAATGTGAAGTGCTTCGCATTGTCCTGTGAACCTGCGAAAGCGACTTTAGAGAGTTTTAGTTTGTTCGCACACTTATTTGCTTTAGCATACCGGGTTACTGAACCCGTAAACGTGAGTCTGGATTGGTGGGGCTACCTGGTGCCGCTAAGATGAACCAGTAAAGCACCGAATTGTTGTTGCAGAAATCTAGTGTATTCTACTTCTCTGCTGGTGTAAATTCTCAGCAGCGAAGTGGTTTCGAATGCGTTATCTTTTTAAACATTTTTTTGCTATGGTCACTCAGCAAAAACAAAGAAACGCACCTATAACTGTAGTTGCATGAATTGTCGCAAGATGTCGATACCATATCGTCCGGTAACCCAGTACTCCGCAAAGATCTCTGCGTGTATCGGAATTCTGTACACGCTAATATTCTTTATTAGAGAATTTAAGCGAGTTTTGAAGGCATCTGGACGGTCGCTTGCGTGTGTGTGCGAGAGCAGACGATGCAGCGCTGTGTGTGTCACAGCTTTGTGGGCCCACGTGTTCAAGCTTCCTGCACAGTGACGTCACTGTCCCAATTGGCGCCCAGAAAGCGAAACCAAAAGTCGTTCGCATAAATAAGGCGATATCAAATTATTTAGCGATAATACATGGATCTTGGAGCGTGTATCATGCCTCCTAGAACAATAAGAAACGTTTGCAACAAAGAATGCGCAAGCCGCAAATTTAATGGCACCACCCCTTTAAGTGGAACTAGTTGTAGCAATAGTGCCACATGTCAACAGCCTTTAAAAGAACAGTCAAGGGACTCGATAAATATTTCCATATTATGAAAGGCTGAGCATTGAGATCAACACCCATTGTCATAGCTTAGTAGCTAGGTGCTGTGCTGCTGAGAACGAGGGTGCGGGTTCAAATTCCTGCCACGGTGGGTGCATTTTGTTGGAGGCAAAATGCAAAAGCATCTGTTTACTTAGATTTATGTGCATGTTAAAGATCCCCAGGCAGTTAATATTAATCCAGAGTTTCCCACTATGGCATGCCTCATAATGATGACATTGTGGTTTTGGTATGTAAAATATGATTCACTGACGTAGAAAAATGCACATGCCAGTCTATTGTCCCCTTTGTTCGAACAGCGTCGTTGTACCACACCTGCTTTGAAGAAGTGACTTTTTGATTGGTTTCCGTGTCCAGTGTTGTTGGTAATTCCTTGTTTTGTAGGGCCAATATCCAATAAATCTTGATTCACGTCAAAATCTGATTGCTCTAGTGTGTGCGTAGTCCAACTTGACCTTGCATGTTGTGGAGATAGGTTTGCACTAGGCTTACCTACGAGTGCGACCGTGTAGGGACGCGACGTTCTCCACTGCCGCAGCGAACAAAGACGCTACGGCCGGGTTCGTCGATTCTCCGGCACGGCGCAGAAACCACGCACGAGGCAGGGTAACAGCAACAACGGGTTTATTAACCCAAGATGCAGCACAGTACGACACTCACAGGCTTGCAGGCCGTAAGGGGAACTCCGCAAGACCGAACGAGTACGCTTGCCAGCGGCGCTAGGACTACCACACAAAGGGCAGCGGTCGAGCACACGAACGAGAAGCCGCCTGCTAGAGCAGCGCGTCAACCTCTCGTGCTAGCCTGAGAGCATCTGACGCGGGCAAGCCCGCGCCAGACAGAAGCGAGCTCAAGGGGGAAGGGGGTTGTCACTGGCGGCCAATGAGGAACGGCGTTGCACAGTGACGTAAGCTAGCTTGGCGGCGTGAGCATGTGAGCATGTCGAGGCATGCCCGGACGCGTGCCCGCGCGCCGGGAGGCTGACGCATGGCTTGCACCAGACAAAGAAGCCTGGCGCTGCCGTCGCGGTCGCCATACCGCCGATTAACGGCGGTTCCCGGCGCTCGAGCCGCGCGGGGCCAACACGCGCGCTAGCTGGGGAACGAGGCGCCAAAGGGAAGGGCGCGCTCGATTCCCACATTCCCCTCTCCTAAAGACCGAGGCCAGCCTGTGAAAGAGGCTGTCCGAGGCCAAGTGGCAAGGTCAGCTCAGCCGCAAGGGGGCTGGCCAACGGGGCAAAGTCCAACAGGGGGGTGTCGTCTTCCCAAAGGTACAAGTCCATAGGTCGTCCATGGCCACACAAAAGTTCCACCGAAAGTTCCACCACAAGGGGGAGCCCAGTGCCGTAAGAAGGTCCGCAGCCCAGGAGGAAAGTTCCACCGAAAGTTCCACCACAAGGGAGAGCCCACTGCCGTAAGAAGGTCCGCAGCCCAGGAGGAACGGGGAAGACTGCACAAGGGCGGGCAGCCAGCCCGCTTGAAGTTCGCCGGACTGGAGAGGTTGGCAGCCGGGAACGTACGAGGCGTGGCTGCCAGTTGCGTGCGGCAGCCAACCGCCGAAAGTCGCTGGGGCGGGGGGCCACACAGGGACAGCAGGCAGCCAGGAAACTGGAGCCGGAGCGACCACGCTCGGGACTGGGCCGAAGCTTCGGTGGGCGGACTAGCCGCCGAGGGCGGCTGCCGAAGCTGCCAGGTGGGTAAGGCAGGATGGAGGTGGCCGCAGGGCAGAAGGCAGCAGGCCACAGCTGGGACGACCAGGGAACAGCAGGCCACAGGCTCAGCGACAGGCTGGGCGGTCCAGTAGAGCCAGGCGCAGGGAGACGACAGGGCGACGCAGGAGTGGACAGAAATGTCCCCGGCAAAGCCGGCTTGCCAAAAAGGGTGCCTGCCTGACAGTGCTGCCCAACAAAGGGGCGCTTGCCAGGTTATGGCTTGGACAACACGTCAGAGGGTATTTTCGGCCAATAGGACCTTCTACCACTTCCCGACGTGTGCCGCCGCACCTTAGCGGTTATTCTCCATTCACTGTCATGGTATGGAATAAAGTCCAGCTACCTGTCAGTGGGAGAAAGGTTGCTTAAGTGCGTTTCCGCAGATTGTACCGATGGCGTGGCTTGGAGCCAGCCTTCTCACGGTTTTCCTGCGGTTCGGTGACCGCCTCCCCCCCTCCCAAGTCGTTGCTGCGGGCAACGAAAGGTTTGAGGTCGGAGACGTTAACTGGACCGCCGACTTGTCTCCCTTGGGAGTCAGCCAGCCTGTACACCAGAGGCGACACTTTGGTCTGCACTCGGTATGGGCCCAACCACTTGGCCGACAGGGAGGCAGAGATGCCTTTGGCAGCGTCACTCAAGACGTGATTGCGCCTGAGGACGAGATCGCCGACATCGTAGTGCACTTCCCGATACGACCGGTCGTATTGAGCCTTCTGTCCAGCTCGCGCTTTTGCCAGGTTGGAACGCGCCAGGTCGAGGGCTGCGTCCATCCGTGAGCGCAGTTCTGCCGCGTAGCCAGACGGGCCGGCTTTTGTGGCGGACGCCCCGCTACCGCCCCGCAGAACACGGTCCATGGGGTTAGGCAGCTCTCTCCCGAAGTTGAGGAAAGCGGGCGTGTACCCGGTTGAACGGTTCACCGTGGACCGCAAGGAGAAGCCTATCTCGTTAAGACAGGCATCCCAATCCCTGTGTTGCTGCGCGAAGGCTGTCAGCAAGGGCTTGAGGTTTCGGTTTATCCGCTCAGTCGGGTTGGCCTGTGGGTGATACGTGGTTGTTTTGCGGTGCTTAATGCCAAAGGCAGCACACGCATCCACAAACACCTTGGCCGTGAAGTAGGACGCATTGTCCGTGATCAACTCCGCCGGAAAGCCAAAGCGGGTAAAGACCTCGGTCAACTTGTCCCAGATTGCGCGTGCCGTTAGCTTCCGAAGGGGAAACAGTTCGACCCACTTCGTGAAGTGATCTGTGACAGCCAGGAGAAAAACATGGCCTCTCCGGCTTCTTGGGAAAGGTCCCATAATGTCACAGGCCGCGACTTGCCAGGGTTGTTGGCTGTCAATCGGCTGCATGAGCCCGGGAGGCTTGCCACCACGAGGCTTCACGCATTGGCACACGCGGCATGAGCGGGCGTAGTGAAGGGCATCGCGCTTCATGCCAGGCCAGGTAGCAGAGCGGCACAACTTTTGAAAAGTCTTAAGGCCACTCGCATGTCCGGCCAACCGCGAGTCGTGGAAATAGCCGAGGGTGGCTTTCCTTAGACTGCGGGGTATCACCACCTTGAAAGACTCCTGGGGAGCTTCTTCAGATGGGACATAGCGCAGGAGAACGCCATCAGCATCAAGCAGATACGAATCCAACGTGCCCGCAGCAATACCAGTCTGCGTCCGGCACTCGGCGCCGACAGCAATACCAGCTGTCCCTTTGCGCCCGGCGGCTTGACCGCCACGCTCCCCTTGGGAGCTCAGCTCTTTGAGCCCGTCAGCAATTTGCTGACAAAACGGATCGTCCTGTTGTGCCTTAAGTAGGTCCTCTCTGCTGAAGACGATACCGGCGGACGTTACAGGGTCTACCAGGTATGCGTCCTCACCCGAGGCGGTCGACTCGAAAGTCACTGCGCCGTCGGGGTTCGCGCCTTTCGACCCATTGGAGCCAGGGGCCCCTGAGTCTACTCTGTGCGAGTGCTCTTGGGAGTGGCGGACATAAGTGTCAGACGCCAGAACGGGGGCACGCGACAAGGCGTCGGCCACGACGTTCGAAGTCCCTTTCCGGTAGCGCACAACAAAGTTGTACCGCTGCAAGGTCAACGCCCAGCGCGCGAGGCGGCCCGAGGGCTCGCGCAAGCGCTTAAGCCAGGTGAGTGCCATGTGGTCCGTCTCCACCACGAATGACACGCCGTCGACGTAGCAGTCGAACTTCCGGAGAGCAAAGACTATAGCGAGACATTCCCGTTCAGTCACGCTGTAGTTGCGCTCGGCGGCGTTAAGTGACCGGCTCGCAAAGGCGACTGGCCGGAGGACGCCGTCGTGCTCCTGAAGCAGTACCGCTCCGAGACCCAGGTCGCTCGCGTCTGCTTGGACAACGAACTCCCTGTTGAGGTCGGGCAGCTTCAGGTCGGCTGTGGCCACTAGAGCTTGAGATAGAGCCTTGAAGGCTCGCTCTTGCTCTGGCCCCCAGCTCCATCGTGCCGACTTTTTCAACAGTGCGGTCAAGGGCGCTTGGAGGTCCGCGCAGTTTGGGATGAACTGCCGGTAGTAGTTCACCATGCCCAAAAAGCGCCTCAGGCCCTGAATGTTCGCCGGCGTAGGGTACTCCACAATGGCACGTACCTTCTCCTCGCACGGCAGAACGCGACCGCTCTCGATGGTAAAGCCCAACAGTGAAATGCGAGTCTCAGCTATTTGAGCTTTCTTCGGGTTCAAGGTCAACCCGGCGGCACGCAACCTCCCGAGGACATCCTCCAAGTGGTGAAGGTGTTCCTCGAACGTTCGAGAGAAGATGACGATGTCGTCGAGGTACGCCATGGCGTGTTGCCATTTAGCGTCCCCGAGAACGCGGTCTATCAGTCTCTGGAACGTAGCTGCAGCTCCAGAACAGCCAAACGGCATGCGGGTAAACTCGTACAAACCTCTGTGGGAGGTGAACGCAGTTTTCTCCGCGTCAGCCGGCTCCATCTGAACCTGCAGGTAACCGCGGCTAGCATCCAAGGTGCTGAAGTAGCAAGCACCGCCTAGCGCAGCCACGATCGAGTCAACGTTAGGCATAGGATAAGCATCCTTCCTCGTGACCTCGTTCAGCCGGCGGTAGTCCACACAGAGCCGGTGAGAGCCGTCTCTTTTGGGGACCATTACCACCGGTGAACCCCAGGGACTGTTCGAGCGTTGGACAACCCCGGTCTCAATCAGCTCATCCAATGCCTGGTCAATTGCTTTCCTCTTCGCCGCACTGACGGGGCGAGGATTGCATTTCCACGGTTGTGCGTCGCCTGTGTCAATCCGGTGCCTCACCAGAGAGGTGCAACCCGGGCGTTCCGTGAACATGTCACTGAAACGTGTCAACAGCGGCGACAGGCGTGCCTTCTCATGTGTCGACAAGCTGTCCGGCAAAGGCGGCAGCGAGCGATCCGAGCTGCTGCTTACCGGGGTGGTCATCGGCGCAGCCGAGACCTCGTCAACCACGGTAGCGCTATGCTCGAGAGAAAGCGGTAGGCACGGGCCGTTTTCCGCCGCGCCGGCCAAGGGGCCAGTCTTGGCGTCGGAGTGAGAGACGCGGGCCGAAGGGGCCACGCTTTGTCTCCTCTCCTCCTGCTCTCTCGTGGCGTCCGGCGACTTACGGGCAGCCGAGACCGCGGGAGGTGTAGCGAATGGCCGTAGGGCGCCGGAAGGGCCGTCCCTGTAGCCTCCGCTCGCGACGTCTATCACGATACCCGTGTGCGCGAGAAAGTCGCGACCAAGAATCACGGGCACGGAAAGACCCGGGAGATGCACGAAGCGCTGTCGGCGCGCGCGATTCTCCCAGCGCACAACCAACCGCGCAGCGCCGCACGAGGTGGCGGTACCGCTGGCGAGATGGAAGGCAGTGTCGCAAGCTCGAATGCGGACAGAGCGGTCGCGCAAATGAGCCATAACCTCTTCGCCGAACAGCGAGATCGAAGCCCCGCTATCCAGCAACGCCGCAAACTCTCGACCAGCGATCGTAAGGGCGATGAACGGCGCCGGCGTGGCTGGAAAGTCATGTCCAGCGCGACACGCCATCGGTGCCAGAGGTTGGGTTACACCCCCATGCTCTCGTACTGCTGTAGCCGCCGGCGAGGGGGAGCTCACCGACGGCTCACCCCGTTTCCCGACGGGCGAGCAGGCCCTTGCGTCGGGTGGGGCGCGTTGCATGATCGCGCGGTGTGGCCACGCTCATGACAACGGTAGCAGACGACGCCTTTTCCCCCATCAGTGAGGGATTTTGGCGACCCTTGAGAGCTAGGAGGCCTCCGTTCGCTAGCCGCAGGGGGGGCTCCGCGATCGGATCTCTTCTCGTGCGTTGGGGCACGGGGGTTCCGTTCTCGTTCGCCCTGCAGTGCAAAGGGGCACGCCCGGGCGTACGAGTACGGGTCGAGAGCGCGGTCCGAAACGTCCGGCGCGTCTCGTTGCTCTCTCACGGCCGAGGCCACCTCGTGATTAGGGGGATTACGGGGTGACGAGTCACCACCAGCCCACGCACAACGAGGCTCGAGAGAAGCGGACGGCGGCGGCGGCGGGCGATAGGCTCTCGCCGCCAGTATGTCGCCCTGAATACGCTTCGCATCGGATGCCAGCTCGTTTAGGTCACGATAACGGGCGCTCCGAAGGTAAGCGGCGAAGGTTGGATGAGCCTGACGTATGACTCGCTCCACCTTCTCGGCGTCTGATGCCGTAGGATCGGCAAGGAGGTAGAGCTCCTGCAAAGCCCGGACGTACTCGAGAAGAGATTCGTCGGGATGCTGTGTGCGAAGCTCTAGCTCGCGACGCATGCGGCGCTCGTAGTCGGGAGGAAGGAATTCGCTACGGAAGAGCGCCCTAAACTCCTCCATCGAACGAGCTTGGTGGCCGACAAGTCGGTACCACCGCGCCGCTTGGGCTGTCAGCGATACAGGCAATACACTACCGAGCATAACGCTGTCGCTCAGCCCCATCGCCCGCTGATAGCGGTGCAGCGCCTCGAGGTACTCTGTGGCACTCATGCGGTCCGAATAACCGCTGTACTCAGGCAGAGGTACCCTTAGGCTACTCGGTGCGCTTGGCTGAGGAGACTCGAGGCCTCCCTTTACCGCACAAGGCTGCGAGCGCGCCGCTTCCAACAGGACGTTTAGGAGCTGCGCCGCAGTTGCGTGCAGCGGCGATTGCTCCGACGCAGGCGCGGCCGTAACAGGGTCGCGCGCCTGTTCTCCGGCATGCACGTCAGACCGAAAAGGGCCAGTAAACGGCATGGGGGAGTGTAGGGTTGTTTCCGCTCCGACGGGCGCATGAGGCCTCACACGATAGGCAAGCGGATCGACCGCGGAGCACGGTGGCCCACGTCTGTCGAAAGTACCGCCAACGTGCATCTGAGGCATGCAAGCGTCGGGAAACGCGGCGACGTTGTCGGCCAAGCGAGCTGGCTCGCGCACGACATTGTCAACCCTTTGCGCTCGCGACCACGGCGGGTCAGGAAGCGCGTTCCCGCCAACACCTGAGTGCCCCCGGTAGGAAGGATCGGGTGTGGCGATTTGAGCTGTCAACCGTGCTGCTGACGGGGAAAGGCCAGCGAGCGGAGACTGCGCCGGGGACGGGCCCGTAAGCGCGTGAGCCTCGAACAGCTGATACAGCCCGTTACTGGCTTGGCTAGGACTGTGGTCCTCGTTCAAGCGGCTCACATCACTGTAGGGGGGCCCGAAAAAGGGATCTCTCCCGGTGAACGAAAGCAGAGGGTCGCCAAGAGGGCCGTAACCCGTGCTGTCGCAGCCGTCCGCCTCGAACGAGATCAAGTCCGTCGCCACAGGATCGAACAGGAACGAGCGCCTCGAGGGGGTCTGCTCTGAAGCCATGCCGAAACCAAGTTGGGCGCCAGTTATGTGGAGATAGGTTTGCACTAGGCTTACCTACGAGTGCGACCGTGTAGGGACGCGACGTTCTCCACTGCCGCAGCGAACAAAGACGCTACGGCCGGGTTCGTCGATTCTCCGGCACGGCGCAGAAACCACGCACGAGGCAGGGTAACAGCAACAACGGGTTTATTAACCCAAGATGCAGCACAGTACGACACTCACAGGCTTGCAGGCCGTAAGGGGAACTCCGCAAGACCGAACGAGTACGCTTGCCAGCGGCGCTAGGACTACCACACAAAGGGCAGCGGTCGAGCACACGAACGAGAAGCCGCCTGCTAGAGCAGCGCGTCAACCTCTCGTGCTAGCCTGAGAGCATCTGACGCGGGCAAGCCCGCGCCAGACAGAAGCGAGCTCAAGGGGGAAGGGGGTTGTCACTGGCGGCCAATGAGGAACGGCGTTGCACAGTGACGTAAGCTAGCTTGGCGGCGTGAGCATGTGAGCATGTCGAGGCATGCCCGGACGCGTGCCCGCGCGCCGGGAGGCTGACGCATGGCTTGCACCAGACAAAGAAGCCTGGCGCTGCCGTCGCGGTCGCCATACCGCCGATTAACGGCGGTTCCCGGCGCTCGAGCTATGGTGGCTAGAGGGGGAGGTGTGAGCAACGGCACGCCGGAGACGAAGCAATTTTTCATGACGATGCGACGGCGCGGGAGGCATCTCGGTGCCGACAGCAGCGCCGCCGCATGGGCGCGTCCTCGGGCGCGTCTGTCGGCTCCGAGATATCATCCGCGCGCTTGGTACGGACACGAGGCGCGTTTTCCGTTCACGACTTCTTACGGCGCACCATATAACCAAATAATTTTCGAGATTAGGCAAACATATCAATGAAGCTGGCCCAACAAGAGCTTTGGTAATTGCTTCGTACTGCTGAAGCTTTGTGTGGAGTGTAACGATTGGAAAACACTGCACCTCGGCATATGCAGTTGGAAAGGTACGCAGCGACGTTGGGGAACAAAGCTGGAACCGCATCTGGTGTTAGGGAAGGGCGACCACGGGGAATTTCCACTGTGTCACCGTTGATCACATGTGTGTAGCTGCGAAATATAAACCTCTTGTCGAAGTGAATTTCACAGACAACGCTGTTCTTCTCCAGCGGCTTATCAGCTCGTGGAATGGAACGTTCCCAACCCTGGCGGTCGACGTTCCGATCATCGGCGCACGATAACTGCGATGAGAGAAACCTTAATTTCTATCTTGTTTTCCTGTCCGAGACGTATCCCGTAGTGGATCCAGGGGCGAAACAATGTCTCTGTTGTCTCCGCAGTTTTGCCATCACGTAGCGTCAGCACATGAAAACAACAAACTCGCAGGTGAGCCGTCGGTGGAATGTAGCGGACGCTTTTCGGCTTTCTTGCGAGGCTCGGTCGATCACATAAAGTAACCAAGGCACGCATCCTCTGGTCCGGTGACGGCGACGGATAATCTATCGACGGAACGACACAACTTCACGACAGAAAATGTTGTGCGCTGACGAGATCGGCTGCAACACCGGCGTTCGCCGCACAATTATCTTTTTCGCTCGCGAGAAAACGCGACATGCGTTTGTCGCTCGCGAACAATGCGGCATACGTTTATCGGTCTCGAAAAACGTGACATGCTTTTCTCGCTCGCACAAACCGCGACATACGTACGTTTCTCGGTCGCGAAAAACGCAACATGCGTTTCTCGCTTTAGTAGACAGCGTGCCATAGACGCGTTCGCTGACTAGGAAATTCCGGTTTCCCGCGAAGCGCCGGTGGCTACGGCAACGCATTTGGCCATCAGACACCAATACGCACAAACAAAAGCCGAGCAGGCGAAGCAACAGGTGACATAACACGCACTTTGCCGGAGAGAATCCACGAGACCACTTCGCCAGACCTCGCTCTAGGCATCTCGGAGACGACGAGCGCGCCACCTGTCGGCGTCATGAAAATGTGCTTCACCGGCTTGCACGGCGCAGCCCGGCCGATGCTGACACCTCCCCCTCTAGCCACCATACTCGAGCCGCGCGGGGCCAACACGCGCGCTAGCTGGGGAACGAGGCGCCAAAGGGAAGGGCGCGCTCGATTCCCACAATGTATCACATTACTGTAGTTTATATGGTTAGTTATTTCCATCTGCATTGTTGTTGTGTTCTCAGCGGTTATTGTGGGAATGGTTCTTGTGCAGAATTCTACTCCTTGTCAGGCAGGCCATTGCTGGAATAACGTTTCCTTTCCTGCAGAAAAAGGACCGCAGAAACATACTGAAGCAGGCAAACGAAAGTCGTGTAGTGTCTTGATCTGAGCAATAATTACTATCATCCGTTGCATTCACAACCACCCTCCATCGTGACCCAGCCTAGCTATTGCATTGTTCTGATGAGCACGAGCATGCTGGTTCAATTCCAGGCAACAGCTGCCGCATTCCAGTAATGGCGAGAGGCAAAAGCGGCCGTGAAGTATATAGTGAAGTTTGTGTGTAAAAGAATTACATGTGATCCAAATTTATCTGGAGTGCCCTACCATAGCATGCTTCATAATGATACGAGGCAGGCCATAGCTAAAAAGTAATGGGCGCTGTTGCATTGTGCCCCCATTGAAATGCAACTGCCCTTGTCGATAATCAAACCGTGTCATCGAGCTTAGCAGCACCACACATTGTCACTAACCTACCAACACGGATGCTGTCATGATGCCACCATGGTTATTGACGCATGAGCATTCTTTGGCAAGTTTCCCAGGAAAATCAAAGCAAAACTGTGTCTGTAGCATAATGTAACATGTTTCCTAATGGAATACACTGGACTCCACAGAAATTGCATGGGAAGCTCATATTTTGGGGGAGGGCCAAGATTTGGTGTTGGGCCAATAGGAAAATTTAGGGGTAGATTAACAGGAAATTTGGGTGGGCCAGTTAAAAATTTTGGAGGTGTAACAACTAGAAAATTGGGTGGTCGGACAAAATTGGGGGCTAGATCCTTGGGTGCCATGCCAGTGCTTACACATACTTACACAACTCCTGTAGAGGTTCTGCATAATTCTTTTATCAAGATATGCATGCCAAATTTGCATCAGATAACATGCATGCCACAACATTTATGTCATTATGGATACTGAACTTTGAAAACTAAGGACTTCAGTTTTTGTGCATCAATTTTTATGGTTCTTTCTGCGTTCATTTCAACATTCAATACTACAAACTGCTACAGAAGGCAGTCATAAAAATGTTACGGGCCCCTATAAGATGAGACTTCACAGCAATGTGAATTACACCTGAAAAGGTGGTTTTGTAGCAATGCCACCCTCACTACTGTGAAACCACCATTTCAGGCAGGTAAAGCTCAGGAATGTACGCGTATTTGGCCGGTTTGAATACCTCAGAAGTTGGTGTACTAAGATTTGAGCCAGGGTGAATATTGAATACAGTAAAAGCTCTTTAGTTCATCATCATCATCATCATCATCAGCCTGTCTACGCCCACTGCAGGGCAAAGGCCTCTCCCATGTTCCGCCAATCAACCCGGTCCTGTGCTTTCTGCTGCCACGTTATACCTACAAACTTCTTAATCTCATCTACCCACCTAATTTTCTGTCTTCCCCTCACGCGTTTGCCTTCTCTTGGAATCCAGTCAGTTACTCTTAATGACCACCGGTTATCCTGCCGACGTGCTACGTGCCCGGCCCATATCCATTTCTTCTTCTTAATTTCAACTATGATATCCTTAACCCCCGTTTGTTCCCTGACCCACTCTGCTCTCTTCCTGTCTCTTAAGGTTACACCTATCATTTTCCTTTCCATCGCTCGCTGCGTCGTCCTCAATTTAAGTTGAACCCTCTTTGTAAGTCTCCAGGTTTCTGCTCCGTAGGTAAGTACCGGTAAGATGCAGCTGTTATATACCTTCCTCTTGAGAGATAGTGGTAGACTACCATTCATGATTTGAGAATGCTTGCCGAATGAGCCCCATCCCATCCTTATTCTTCTAGTTATTTCACTCTCATGGTTCGGCTCCGCGGTTACTACCTGTCCTAAGTAGACGTACTCCTTTACAACTTCCAGCGTCTCGCCACCTATCGCAAAGCGCTGTTCTCTACCAAGATTGTTCCACATTACTTTAGTTTTATGCATATTAATTTTCAGACCTACTCTTCTACTTTCCGTATCCAGTTCAGTAATCATGAGCTGTAATTCGTCTCCCGCGTTACTCATCAATGCAATGTCATCAGCGAATCGCAGGTTACTGAGATACTCTCCATTAACTCTTATCCCTAATTCTTCCCAATCTAGGGCCCTGAAAACCTCCTGTAAACACGCGGTGAATAGCATTGGAGAGATCGTGTCTCCCTGTCGTACGCCCTTCTTTATTGGGATTCTGCCGCTTTCTTTATGAAGGACTATAGTGGCTGTGGATGCGCTGTAGATTTCTTCCATTATGTTTATATAGGCTTCGTCGATGCCCTGATTTCGCAGTGCTTGCATGACTGCTGATGTCTCCACCGAATCAAATGCCTTCTCGTAATCTATGAAGGCTATGTATAGGGGTTGGTTGTATTCCGCGCATTTCTCTATCACCTGATTGATAGTATGAATATGGTCTATTGTTGAGAAGCCTGTACGAAATCCTGCCTGGTCCCTTGGTTGATTAAACTCTAATGTCGTATTAATTCTGTTAGCAATTACTTTTGTGAATAGCTTGTAGACAACGGACAGTAAGCTGATGGGCCTGTAATTTTTCAGGTCCTTGACGTCCCCTTTCTTATGGATCAAGATGATGTTGGCATTCTTCCAAGATTCTGGTATCTTCCCTGTCGAGAGACACTTCGTATACAGGGTGGCCAGTTTCTCTAACATAATCTCTCCACCGTCTTTCAACAGGTCTGATGTTACCTGATCCTCACCAGCGGCTTTGCCTCTTTGCATTCCCTTTAGGGCTTTCTTTACTTCTCCTGTTAATACTGGTGGGATGTCAGATTCCTCTGGGATAATACTGCTTCTTACGTTATCATCCTGACTGTCTCGGCTGCTGTACAGATCTCTGTAGTACTCTTCCGCTACCTCAACTATTCTATCCATATTGGTTGTGACCTTGCCATCTTTGTCCCTTAATGCATACATCTGATTTTTGCCTATGCACAGTTTTGTCTTCGTAGCTTTGAGGCTTCTTCTATTCTTTAGAGCATGCTCAATTCTCTCCATATTATACTTTCTTATGTCGGCTACTTTACGCCTATTGATCAACTTCGAAAGCTCCGCCAGCTCTATTTTGTCTGTTGCATTTGAGGCTTTCATAGCTTGACGTTTCTTAATGAGGTTTTTCGTCTCTTGGGATAGCTTACCAGTGTCCTGTCTAACGACTGTACCCCCGACTTCCACTGCACACTCCTTAATGATACTAGTCAGATTATCATTCATTGCGTCAACGCTAAGGTCGGTTTCCTCGGTTAAAGCCGCGTACCTATTCTGAAGTGAAACTCTGAATTCCTGTACTTTCCCTCGCAGAGCTAGTTCATTGATCGGCTTCTTGCGTATCAGTTTCTGCCGTTCCTTCCTCACGTCTAGTTGAATTCTAGATCTTACCATTCTATGGTCACTGCATCGGATCTTGTTAACTACTTCCACATCCTGTATAATGCCCGGGTGGTCGCACATTATGAAGTCTATTTCATTTTTAGTTTCGCCATTAGGGCTCCTCCACGTCCACTTACGAGTAGTCCGTTTTCTGTAGAAGGTATTCAAGATCCGTAAATTATTGCGTTCTGCGAACTCTACTAGTAACTCCCCTCTGGCATTTCTAGAGCCGATGCCATATTCCCCAACTGCATGATCTCCAGCCTGCTTCTTGCCTACTTTTGCATTAAAGTCGCCCATCAGTACAGTATACTGTGTCTTTACCTTACTCATTGCTGATTCTACGTCTTCGTAGAAGCGTTCAACCAGTTGATCATCATGGCTGGATGTAGGCGCGTAGGCCTGTATCACCTTCATCCTGTACCTCTTATTAAACTTAATCACGATACATAACACCCTCTCATTAATGCTATAGTATTCCTCTATATTGCCAGCTATATTTTTATGAATAAGGAACCCCACTCCTAGTTCTCTTCTGTCAGCTAAGCCACGATAGCATAGGACGTGTCCGTTCTTCAGCACTGTATAAGCCTCCTGTGGCCTCCTCACCTCACTGAGCCCTATTACATCCCATTTAACACCCTCTAATTCCTCGAATAGTACAGCTAGACTCGCCTCACTAGATAAAGTTCTAGCGTTATATGTAGCCAAGTTGAGATTCCAATGGCGGCCTGTCCGGACCCAGAGATTCTTAGCACCCTCTGCTGCGTCGCAGGTCTGACCGCCGCCTTGGTCAGTTGCTTCGCAGCCGCTGGGGACTGAGGGCCGAGGGTTAATTGGTGTATTCATGTGGGAGGTAGTGGCCAAGTACTACACCAGGGTGGCCAATCCTGCTCTGGTGAGGGAGTGCATTGCTGGCTGTGGTCGCCAGTGAGGCTGCACCCCAGGCCTTTTACACAATTCCATCATCACGCGGATTTTTTTTTTAATCCGGTTGGGAATTGTCCGGCACCGGGATTCGAACCACGGACCTCTTGCATGCGAAGCTGATGCTCTACCCACTACGCCATCGCTGCAAAACTCAGCTGGCCTGTCAGACGTGCTTTTTTCTAAAAATGAAATATATAGACTGTGATCCCGTTTATAAAGGCGTTTACAAAGAGTACGAAAACGACAGAATTCTTTCTTCAAATGAGTTCATGGAGAACATTTATACTTCCTGTGTGCACGATCTTTATGTTTCAGTGCACTTATAAGTTCTGATGAGAACCAGGAGGGATATTTACAATGATTAGGTGTATACTGGGGAATGAACTTGCGCATGCTGGTCAAGATAAGTTCCGTAAACTGATCGACTTGATCATCGACATTGGGTTTGTCAGTTACCAGTGACCAATCTGTGGTGGACAAGTCATAGTAGTACAAGCCAATGTAGTCACCTCGCTTGAAGGCAAATCTGGGCGTTTTGTCGATTTTTCTGGGAAAGCTTGGTTTTTCTGGTGAAATACAGAGTGTTAGTTTGTGTTTGAGAATTACTATTATAATAATAATAGTAATTAAAATATTATTATTAATAATAAAATCTTGACCTTAGTGGAGCATGGGTCACTGCCCCGCTATAAAAGGCCTCCTATGTTTTACTTTTGTCATGATGCAGAACAAGAAGTATGCAACTTGCAAAAAAACTAATTATATATTTGAAATCAGAATAGAAATATCTACAAATGGTTCAAGTTTCATTGCTCAAGGATGAATATTAAAAAACAAAAAAAGGGTCTTCGACCCACATCTCCCCTTAAGCTAGTACCAGCATATGCCGTGAACATGATTCCTACAGTGCCCTTTCTATTCCTGGGAAGTTGCCCATATCTACAGCATCAAAACGCACATATACCATAGCTTAGGTCTTTGTGAATGATGTTAGAAGGTGAAGCAGTCTATGAGGCGAACATGTGGCATCATGCAATGCGAAGGCAATGAAATATCACACAACAACGTTCACTGGACTAGTTCTCCAAACAACGGCCATTGACAAGGACCCACACGATCTAGGCATCGCAGTGAAAACAAACAAGTTATTGCAGCAAGTAGCTGCAAAGCGGGGTAAAGACAAGGTGCACAGACCACAATAATAAGTTTTGATGAGCAGCACTTTTGGTAAGAACGCTGCAACAATTTTGGTGGCAAAATCTCATATACAGCAAAACCTCATTAATTCGAGCTCGGTTATTTCGAAATCCCGCTTAATTCAAAGATTCATGAGGTCCCATATTTTGCAATGTAAATATGAGTGGATAAATTGAAGCGACGGTAAGCACCAGCTTGGTTGATTCAAAAACTTTGGGTGCAATGTGCCAATTCCCGATCCCGATTTCACCGCAAATCCGAAGAAATGACAGCCTTTAGGGGCCACAAGGCAATGCAGTGTAGCGATACTAATGAGTGTCAGGTAAAGCGGTCTCGTTGTCAGCTGGAATGCGCGCCTGCGGAAAAGAAGACGTGCTTCACCGCAACACAGCAGTGGCGCGCGAGCAGCATGTTGCATAGGGGAGCGCGGATTTGGTTAGAAAAGTAAAGGTGTGCAAATATTCAAACTTTCGAATATTTTTCAAATAGTGTTTGCTATTCGATTCACACCGAAATTTTACTATTTGATGTATTCGAACTTCCGGAAAATAAATACAGTAAACTCTCAGTAAATGGAAATCTGTTAAACGGAACTGCTGCTTAAACGGAACAACTGCATCTAACACGATTGGTTTCATACTTGGATTCCGCACCCCTATTCATCTCTCAGTAAACGGAACTCCTGTTAAACGGAACACATTTTCCTGGTCCCTTCAGGTTCCATTTACTGAGAGTCTACTGTATAACGATTTATAATTACGGAAAATAAATATAACGACGATAAATCGGCATGCAGCGTGCTTGGTCTTTCATTTCGGGGTGCCGACATGCGAAACTGCTAGCCGCTTCCACCGATGCTCCGAGCGGTCGCTGCGCGACGAGCTTGCCGGGGGTGCGCTGCCGATGCGTAAAATGCCCATCCACGGTTCTGAGGAGCCAGCACACGATGCAGTTCGTTGCTTGTGACGAAACACACTGCGGCTTCTTCGCTTTCGCATGTCCGCTAGCGCGATGTTCTTGCCCGCAAAGTTCGGATTCGTCTCGTACACCGGCACTGTGAGCGGAGTTAGGCCTAGCCACGACTCCGAGCAGTAAGCTCGGTTGCGATGTGCATGGCCGCGGTACCCGATGTTTCAAAGTGCATCATGCTCGATTGCGAGTACGAAGAGTCGTCCTGCGATGGTCTTTGTCACGATGTGCAAAATGCTGATAAGCAGAACAGTTTGTCCGAGACGCATGTCTGCAGTGCGCGCGACGAGCGCGGCACACTATCGTAATCTGATGCTGCCGCTTTTAGCTGCCAAACTAAAATGTAATTATATTCAAAATGATCGTCGACCTGTGAACACAGAACGAATGCGAACGCGTCACTAGGTAGTGCGATTTTAGACAGCCATGACCTTGCGACATGCAAGCAGCAGACGATGCTATCCAGGAGCGAGGATTGGACCAATGGCGAGGCGTGCTGGAGTAACATGGCAGACGCAGCCAATGGAAGGCCTCGAAACGAACTTCAAATATTTACTTGCCTGCCATTCAGGATCACGGAGCCTGAAAACAAAACCTAGGTTTTTTTTTACCCTACCCATATAATACAGCATGGCTTTTATACATTGGAGCTGCAGGGGACTCCTACATAACCTAAGCGACATAAAGGACATACTAGCCACGGTTTCACCAGTAGCCTTGTGTTTACCAGAAACGAACTTAGGTCGTAAACACAGAAAGATCTTGAAAAACCACAATGTATTCCGACACGACCGAGAGCAGGCAAGTAGGCTCTCAGGGGGTGTTGCTATTATAGTTAAGAGTGGAGTTCCAGCGCGGGAACATAAGCTTAAAACCAAAATAGAAGCCATGGCTGCCATCATACACGCATTTAAAACGATTACAATGTGCAGTGTACTTTTGGGGTAGTCAAAAAACTGACACTAAAGGCCAAATAATTGAGGATTTTATATTACGCAGTAACTACTAAGCAGTAACTACCGTCTACTAAACATATGAAAACCAGCATACTGTTCTTCTAGCTCAATAATAATGAGCTGCATATACTTATCCTTTTCTTCGCCTTCCGTTTTTATGGATTTCAAATGGGATGTCCTGAATGACCCATACGGAAGGGATCATCTACCCATATTAATCAACCTCAGAACCTCACCTGAAGTCATCCAACGAAAACCACGACGTTGGAAGCTACATTTAGCCGTCTGGGCCCTCTGCCAAGAAAAAGCTAGCCTAGAAAATATACATAGCGTCAGACAACCTCAACATAGATGAACTAAAGGAATTGCATCACGAACTGTATCATTACAGCTGCGCGCCTATCCATCCCTCAGACATCTGGACTGGTAAAACAAAATCCCAAAACATGGTACACATACGAATGCAGAGAAGCAAAAAAGAAGCAAAACAAAGCCTGGGGAACATTCCGCAGGTACTCAACACCGGAAAACTTTGTAACTTTTAAAAAAAAGCCAGAGCGAAAGCCAGATACATCCGCCGCAGCGCTGAAAATTCTTCGTGGCAAAAGTACGTCTCTTCCATAAACAGCACCACCACACCAAAAGAAATGTGGGAACGGATCCAAAAGATAGACGGCAGTTTCTCTCCATTCACTGTACCCTTGCTCACAACCCCTGGCGTAGAGACAAGTATTGAAGAACAGGCAAATATTCTGGATGATTTTTTTGTGCTGTTTCCAGCTCGTCACATTACGCACAATCATTTCTGAAACACAAACATAAAGCCGAAAAACAGACTTCCAACAAGCGGCAATACAAACGAACTCTACAACTGTGAAGTTACTCCTGAAGAAATCCACTCAGTATTGGCTACAGGTAAGTAGACTGCACCCGGACCTGATGAGATACACTATGAAACGCTAGGCCATCTCTTCGAACCCGCCACAGGAACACCTCTGACATTCTTTAAACGGCTAGTGACACAAAAATTTTGGCCTCGCGTTGTTTTTTTTTTTATTTTCTTTTTTTTTTTTTGCTGCAATGTGTTGCTGAGGGCCTGCTACTCATAACACGGCGCATCGTTTGCTGCAGCGCGCGACAGATAATTAATTACAGGCTCATCATAACCGGCCAGTGTCAGTTTCGGTTTCAAAACGACAAGCCTCCTGGTGCAACTATCACCACCTAGCGGGTGCAGCATTCGATCACGTCAGCACACAGAGCTGTGACGCACTTCCGCGCGTTTCGCGAGCAGCCGCCGAGAGGTAGGCTGCTGGAGCGAACGCGGCAAGAAAATATGGCGGCTATGACGTCATCATAACTTGTTGCAGCATGGTCACGTGAGGGAAGTAGGGGGTCCCAAGGGTCCCCTTTGAGGTTGTCAGCAGCGCGAGGACGTCGATCGCTCATGCAAACTTCAAAATTCATTTAAAATAACTTCCAAGCAGTGCTGGGCAGTATCGAAGATACATGTATCTTAGATACTCTTTGGGTATCTTGTATCTGTATCGCGATACGTCTCGCAAAACGAGTATCTGTATCTGTATTTCCGATACATTAAAAATGTATCCTGTATCTTGAGATACAAGATACTGCTATAGAAACGCCACCGTGCGAAACAATAAACGTTGGCTGAACTCCGCTTTTCATGGTGATACTGCTGCCACTATGTCACCTGGATAAAACTAACGACAGTGACATTCTTTCATCTTTCTGCCAGAGTACTCCAGCGAGCACAGGCGATTAGATATACGCATCGCTATTCGTGGAGCATACTCACGTGATGGCACTCGAGCCACCTCGACAAGAACAGGCGCGCATCCCGGCCGCCGCGGCTGCATTTTCCATGGAGGTGAAAATGTGTCAGGCCCTGAAGTGTATCATGACATATCAAATGGCAGAGAACGACACGGACATGTAGTACAAAACAGTAACTCTATTACATTGAAGCCTCCCTCCAGCAAAATAGCTGCACCGATCAGAAGCTGCAGTAACAGTAACATAATTGCACCAAATCAAGTTTCGGGACTGAGGCCGTAGCGTCACGTAAATAATGAACTGTTGAATGCAATTCCACCTCGACTACAACCGAGCTCGAGCTAAGCACTCACACAGGGTGCAAATTCACACAGGTAGAGTTCGAAGGCGAACTGCACACAAACACAGCACACCAGGCAGAGGGCCTGGCCCGTTTAACTCATTTGCTCCGTCGCGCGGTAGAAAACACCGCAGGACAGCGAATGCAAAAACTTACTTTGGCGTGGGTTGACACCGGCGTGAAGCGCGCATGGCCTTGTTATTTGTTAATTGTTATTTGTTAACCCTTGTTAATTCAGAAAATCGGATAATTCGGATGTGTTCCCTCATCCCGACCAGCATATGCGTTGTTTAATAACGTCAAACTCGTTAATTCGGTCACATTTGGCCGCAACCCAGTTAATTCGGACGATTGTCTGAGTGTGCCAAGCGTGAAGCGCCGTAAATGTGCAACGCAAAAGAGTGAAAATGGCGTTCGCAGACAACCGAAATGAGGCGGTGCTGTCCGCATCACTATCTTCGTCAGTTCGTGACCACAGTTTTGTCCACATGCGGATCTGGCACTGAGAAGCTTCATTCTAACTTGATGTAGTGCGCGTGCAATGTCGCAAAGCTCAAGCATGGCGGAAACTGTTGAAGATGAAGAGCTGTCAGCTGCGGTCAGCATGCTGACGTAAAACATCGCTTGCTACATCGCGATGGATGAACTATCAGTTGCCGGCCATTTTGCCTGTGACAGAACTATTGTCTCATGCCCGTGTTGGTGGTGGTGGTGGCGGCAGTGGTGGTACTTAATAAGGGAGGGGTGCAGAGCACGTTTCGGGCTAATTAAACACGGAAGTCTGGCACCGTGGTCGCATTGTGAACGAAGTCGCAGGATGACAAAAATTGTGGCTTTTAAACCGTTCTTATGAAAATAAGTACAGGATTTACGCATTCATCAAGAAAACGAAAGTTTATTGATGTAACAGACATTTGTTCATTGTTTTCTTAATACTTCAGATAATTCGGCATTCGGCTAATTCGTACATTTTTTGCTGGTCCTGTGAAATCCGAATTAACAAGGTTTTACTGTATAATAATATTTGACCACCGGATAACCGGTGTTCATTAAGGGTAACTGACTGGATTCCAAGAGATGGCAAACGCGTGAGGGGGAGACAGAAAATTAGGTGGGTAGATGAGATTAAGAAGTTTGTAGGTATAACGTGGCAGCAGAAAGCACAGGACGGGGTTGGTTGGCGGAACATGGGAGAGGCCTTTGCCCTGCAATGGGCGTAGACAGGCTGATGATGAAATGATGATGATGAAATATTTGATTGAATATTTGCGACTGTCAAATATTCACACGAGGCCATAGGTCGGCAAATCACTCATGAGTCGACTCAATCAAACTCAGATCAAGCCGTGAGTCTGAGTCTGAGTGAGTCCGGGTGTGTAATATTTTGGTGAGTTTTGAGTCCAAGTGAGTCCGTCTGAAGAAAATTTTGGTGAGCCTGAATCCGAGTGAGCCCTAAGTGCAAAATATATTTCTTGAGCGAGTCTGAGTGAGCTTCACATTTTTTGCCGACCCACCATCCTATCTATTCAACTGCCTATCAGCTTTATGTCGGCTCACGATTATACTTACGTCTACTCACACGTACTTCAACGCAGTAGCGTTCATACGCCAGCTCGATATTAATTGAACAGAGGCATGAGTTAAGGAGGGGGGGGTGAGGTGCCATTTAAGAATCACTGTGTAGCAAGGGTCTAGGGATGTAGGGTCCTCTATTGCAGAGTCTGGGGGGACAGCCACAGCTTTCCTTGCATTGGTCTGATAAGGCGCAGCGTCAGTGAATCTCACCGAGTTCATATATTTTGTCATTTTGTCAATGTATTCTGCCCTGATACAATCGTAAGGTCATGAGAGAACAAGATAACCTCGCACTGGTCAAAAGTCTCGTAATCAGTCGTATTACATACTCACTTCCGTATCATAATATGAACAGGGAAGAGAAAGAAAAAGCAAACCAAATAATAAGAAAGGCCTACAAGACAGCCCTAAGATTACCGTGGAATACGTCAAACAACAAGCTACTGGCGCTGGTTTTCACAACACAATTGAAGAATTAACTGAGGCACAGCTACAAGTACAAGAAAATCGCCTTTCCAGACTCCAACTGGCAAAGCAGTCATAACAAAACTAGGGCACTATGCAGTAATGTAGAAACATCAAGAAACTAAAGAGATACCAAACACGCTTAGAGAATGGTACACGGTATCGCCTGCGTCTCCATTTAAGATGGGATTTTTATTGCCACAGGCACATCTTTCATCGGGGAGCCAGCCAACATCACATTGTCCATCCTTCATAGTGTAGCTGGCAAATTTAATGCCAGCATGCGAGCAGCAGTGGAATCACTCTTCATCCTCCACAGCTTCAACCATGTTTGTGGACTCTGTGTGTACAAGGCACAGAGTCAAAATAAGACTGTTGCACATCACATACACTGCGGCAAACTGGTTGCTATCTATGCTACAATAGAAAGCATTCAGGCAGTTCTGAAAGCATTCGCACAGCCAACACTCTTTCAAGTCAAAACAAAACTACTGTTTGCCGCAACCGCTGCAGACAAAACCTAGGCTGCTAACAACATGATAATGGATGGCAACCGTGCATTTCTGAAGGCAGCTGACCAACCCAGTGTCATGTCAATGCAAATAGGCACAAAGCATTCTGATGTTCCTGCCATTCCTGTATGGTTCCCGCTGATGACTGTGGTAATGCAGGCTGTTATTTGGTTGTATGCTAGCACCACTTTCACTGTTTTGCATCTACATTCGCACCGCTCTGAATGTTTGGAAATTAACCGAAGTGCTAGCAAATATATGCAAATTAACAAAAGTTTGATGCCATTAAATAATGTATATATATATATACGCTTTCCAGGACTGACCGATGAGCCTGAATGATCTGAATTTTCCAATTGACGAGCGTTCAACCCATGAGATTTTACTCTAGTTGGGGTTCCACTTTACCATGCTTATTGAGATCCATGGTCAAGCATATTTTAATCAATGTTTTTCTCAAGGTGTAGGAAGGGGGCTTAATACAAAAGTGAATAAATTGTTTCAAGGGGTATATAATACCTCTTTATATGAATAAATAACTCACACATTTGGAACTGTCCAGTGGTGTTTACATTTGTGATTCATCTAAGCTGAAGAGCACTCCATGATGTTAAGAAGTTATTTCACAAGAAAAGCAACCCCAAGTGCCAATTGAACACGGAGGAAGTGACAGCGTAGACAGCAGCTTATATACAATGGCATGGCACCTCAAACTAGAAATAGCTACAGATGATGCTGCACCCTTATTCTATTTCCAGTGTCTGTTTTGCTATCCACCTATTCCTTGTAATGCTAACAAAATGTGATGTGATTTGTCACCACTAGCTTAGTCAGTAAAATAATTGATCTTTTTAATGAGCTTTTAATGCCGTTGGGCAAACTTTCGAAATTAAAAAAAAAATTGTAAACGAGCTTTTGTTCTGGAGCATGCTGTGATGGCAGTGGCAATGACACTGGTACAGTCCATATTCGTTATTTAGGCTTGTGCGAATATTCGAGCGAATATTACAGATTCGAATTCGCTTCGAAACGAATTTAAATTCTAGGAAATTTCGAAGTATTCGAAATGAACGAATAGACATATATAACCCGCATGTAACCCCCCCTTGTAAAAATGGTTTCACTGCAGTGGAGGTGTGCTATACCGTGAATACACCTTTCCAGGAGAAATCCGCACTGCCGCGAAGCTCCACTTCAAGGTTAAATGAACATACAGTAAAACCTCGTTAGTTCAAAGTCACTGGGACTGTGAAAAATCTAATTAAGCGGATTTTCGAATTAACCAAACATACAAAAAGCGGGATGCAAGGAACTTTGAATTACTGGAAGTAATCAGAGGTGGTCGTTTGCTGTGCCTGCTAGTTTGCGGCTACAAAGGTTATGTTTTCCAGCAATACTTGGCCCCAATTTTGCCGCTCAACCGGGGAAACTGCGGGCCTCGCTGCTGCCAGCGCTAGAAAAAAAAAGAGAAAAAAATGGTCTCGTCAACTGAAATGCGCACCTGCGGAAAAAGACATGCTTCGCTGCAACACAGTGGTGACACGCGGGCAGCGTGTCACATGCTCCTCGCAGCGTCAGCGCGTCATGATGCGACCATTCGCCCATTCTTTCTGTTAAAATAAATAATTTAATAATGACCAGTGTGACGGAATTCGCGATGTGTTCTGGGTGGAAAAGATGATCATTGAAGTTTTCTAACTGAGTTTTCGAAGTAGGGCGTGGCAGGCAAGTACTCCGTCAGCAGTGCAAGTGCGCAAATTGCCAGAACAACCGCCAATTGGAGGTTCGCATACATTGCGAATTCCGTCAGACCGCCCTTTATTAATTTCTCTATATTCCCAGAAATAATGGGTAAATCATGACGAGCTGACATTGAGAGAAGCATGCGTCATGCTGCCCGCGTGTGTGTCACCGCTGTGTTGCAGTGAAGCACGTCTTCTTTTCCGCAGGTGCACATTTCAGCTGACCACGAGACCGCCTTTTGTTTTGTTTTTTTGTTGCGCTGGCAGCAGCGAGGCTGGGATGCTTCACTTGTCATCCATTAGTATCGCTACGATGCATTGCCTTGTGGCTCCTAAGGGCCATCGTTTCTGCGGATTTGCGGCTAAATCGGGATCGGGAATTGGCGCATGGCACCCAAAGTTTTCAAATTAACTGGGCTGGTACTGACCGCCGCTTCAAATTATCCACTCAAATTTACATTGCAAAATACGGGGCCACAGAAATCCTTCCGATTATGTGGGATTTCGAAATAACCGAGTTCGAATTAATGAGGTTTTACTGTATTTCCCTCACATCGATTCATCATTTTTCAAGTTTAAAAGCTTGTTATACCGGCTTATATGCTGTAAGTATAGTAAATTTTAAATCGTAACATATTTTACAAGTTATCACTTGCATTCTACCGAAAGTCAAATCCTGCTACTACTGAAAGTTGCTTCCACTTCCCTTTGAACCAAAAAGAATGACAGATGCATATGCCTTGTTTCAACTTTAAAAATATTGTGTGGTTAGTTGGGTCATGACAGATATGCTCATTTTTCTTTATAATATGTGATATAAACTATTCGAATTTGCTTTGACCAAATCACTATTCGCTTCAAATTCGCTTCGGACCTAAAATTTACTATTCGCACAAGCCTATCGTTATTACATCACTGTGACAGTAACCTGACGCAAAGGATTACAAACGTCAGTTAAATACTGTAATCGCTGATTGTAAATTTGTGAGCTATTGTTTTTGTGAAGCTATTGTTTTTTGTGAATTTGTGAACCAGCGCGCCAAGGAACATGAACAATCGTTGGGAGATAAGTCGGCGTCATTCAAGAATCTACCTGCCCATTGCAGCACTTGCAGAAACTGTGAGCCACGGCTTGAGGAAATCAAAATCCTAAGCAGAAGTAAAGACAGAGTTGCTTGCAAACTATCGGAAGCATTTTTTATCACACGAAAGGTGACAAGTGCGTCAGCACCACATCTGTATCCTTGCGTGCCAGTGTATATAAAATACTAAACAAAAGGTGATAGTTTTGCACTAAGCCCACCCTAATCTACTGTTCCCTTATGATTGCACGTGCGTCCGTTGTCTTCTTTTGCTATAAAATGCAATGCATGTTATTTCAATAAAAATAGTTGGAGTCAGCGCCTGTCCTGTCATGTACTACTCTGTCTTGTCCTCATCAAATGTAGCGCTACAATATTTTAAATAAGAATTGTTTTTTGCTTTATGATTTTGCTAGAGCAATTGGAAAATAGGAAGTTTCGGCTGGAGGTGATGTGTGTTCACCTAATTAACTGTTCCCTAGTGCTGCCAAGATGGGCACTCCGGCCATAGGGGGTCATCATTGAGTGACCTCAGGTACACTTGTGCCGATTGGTCAAGTTCAACTTATCCAGTTAGGGCTTTTAGACGTTATTAAACTGTGGGAAGAGATGAGGACGCTAGTAAGAAACATACAGAACACCACGAGCACACCACGAGTATGTTTCTACTTGTGTCCTCATTTTTTCGCGCAGTTTAATAGCATCTAAAAGCTATGAGCCAACTAGCCTGCCAGAGCATCTTACCCCTGTGTGGGCCAACTTCAGGATCAAATTAAGGAAAGTTTTGGCTCACAGAAATGTCCAGGCACTACCAAGTCTTCAGCAAAATTCTGTAGCAAGTGCCCATTGCTCCTTTCTCTCTTTCTCTATCCCCCCAAGAGCGCTTTTCACCACCTTCACAGTCGACCTGAATTCACTTAGCAATTTAAGGAGAATTTCTCCCCACTTCTCAATGAACCGGTTCAGCATCGCCTCACGCAGATACCTCCACCACTTCTTAGTGGACTGGTCTCTCTTTATAAATAAAAGTGAGCTCTCTACTCTTGGGTGTGTCAGCTCATGAGCACCAACCCACCAATCCCACACCCAACCATGCAACAGTGGGAAGCCTCGCTGTCTGGTGTAAACTCCCGGGACTAACTCAATCTGCTTGCAACAGGACCCCATGAGCGACCGCGGCTCATGGGGTCCTGGACTGAGCACTCCACCCACCCCCAGGGCCCGTCAAACGACCCTGCGGTTTCTTTTTATTTTAATGAATGTGTTCATTCACTCCACTCTTGAGCTGTCAACACACTTAGTTCTTGCCTCTGCCTAATCATGTTCCCAACAATTTCATTAACTAAAAAACCAAGTTCGTTGGAATGTAATAAACAAATTTTGACTATATTATTAGTATATTACATGAGAACAGCATAATAATAATAACTGTTGGGATTTTATGTTCCAAAACCACTATATGATTACAGGGGATGTAGTAGTGGAGGGCTGTGGAAATTTCGACCACCGGGGGTTCTATAGCGTGCAAATCTAAGTACACAGGCTTCTAGCATTTTTGCCTCCATTGAAAATGCGGCCGCGGCGGCCGGGATTCCATCCCACGACTTTAGGGTCAGCAGTCGAGCACCATAACCACTAGACCACCATGGCAGGGTTGAGAACAGCATGTGCTTGCGTGCATTCTACATTGTTTATGTGTATGACCTGATCATATTGTCACATGGCTGTGACAGTGAAGCATGAAACTCAAATCGGTAAAGATTTGAGCTCTATATTGGGCGAAATTATGCCCAGAAAATGAAGCAACAGTCTCAGGGCAGCGATAGCTGCAAACACAGTCGTCAGTCGTTAATAATGTGATCCGCAGGTTCAATGCATGCCTGATAACTGTGCGTGCCTGATCACTGCATACCTGATAACTTGTGGCTGTCCTTTTCTTTTCCTAGTAATACATACTGGAAAAAAAGGATTATAGTGATTAAACGTGATGATAGTCCTTTCGTCTTGTGAATGTCACAAAGTTCACGAAAGTTTGTTCGAGCCGCACGAGATTTCAGCCTCGCCAATGAAAGCTACTTGCCAAACGCTGCGAAAAATCGACATTTCTTGCAGCAGGTGCACGCACCTAACATTGCCATTTGATCAGATATGACCATATATAGGTCATATATGGTCATATGGGGGTGGGGGATTTGAACATAATGTCACCTAATGCATCTAACATTGCCATTTGATCAGATATGACAATATATGGTTCATATCTGAACGGGATTTGACATCAGGTTTCGAGAAACATGTCGATGCTGATCTCCAGAATGACCAAAATTCTTAAATGGAGTTATTGATCTACAGTGATGCTTTAACACATAGTGACCGCATGGGATGCCTCAAGAAAAAATGCTTGAGATCAGTCCCGTCTCTTTAGCTTATTCGAACAAAGCATTATTAATCGCACTATAGGTGAGAAAATAATGCGAATACCATTTAGCAAAGTCACAGGAGCTTGTTCCTTGTGAAGCCACGGTCTGTTAGCGAAAGGTCCGCAGGCTGCATGTTTGAGACCCCTGCTCTAGAATGCAAAGTATAAAGTAGCACTATAAGTAGCTCAAGAATATGGTCGCTGGTGCCATTCTCCTTCACTGCTTAATCACAGGTGCAATTGCAATAGTGATAGCATAAATTTTGTTTGTTTTTTTTTCTGAGTCCGATTATACAGTGCATGAACAGACAAGCACCGAGTGACTGCATGAAAAAAAAAACATGATTTGGTTATGATAGGAACACATCTTTGAAGCCAGGCGCTGGTTTATGTGTAGGAGCATGATGAGTAAATGTGAATGGCAGAGCAGGCGATGCAAGAACACTGAAGTGCAGCAACAGAACAGCATTTACATATTCGACGAATAGTATGTCTTGCAGGCATAGAGCATGCCACTGCTTGAAGGCTACATTCTCCAGCATTCTTATTTATGCTTCGAGCCACTGTTAATTTTGTTTTACATGAAATAACACGTGAGCAGCCACGTGATACTTACCAGCTGTTTGCCATTTTCATAGAAGGGAATGGAATGTAGCTCTTCATTCAGAGCTTGTTGCTGTGTTCTTCATTATGCTTTCTGAGATTTCCTGAAGCACTGTAAGCTTCAATATTTGTTTCCTGAAAGACTGTCTTGAATCACTGTAACATTTTTTTAATCACCAATTATTGCCAAAACTGGGAAAGAGATGCAACTCTACGATACAAGTGCCGGAGACATTGCTCAACCAGCCCAACTAATGGTGGACGGTGGGGAAGATCATTATTGTCAGACTGGATTAGGAAAGATTTGTTTATGCACATTGTTAGTTGTGTAATTGAAAGCTTAGGAAATTGTGCAGAATGCTTGTGGTTTTGCTGGAGTTGGTGAATCAGAGTGAAATAGAGTGGTGAATCAGGCTAGTTGGTGATTGTTTATATGTTTTTACTGTGCTGTCTACTAAAGACAAAGGCAGGGTTAGAGAGAGGCATCATCCGTTGTAGTGTATATATCTCCATTCTTGTCTTTTGTACTCAGAACAGGAAAAAGTATGTGCTGTTGGAAGCTGGAGATTTACTGAACACTTCATGATTGCAGAATGCACAGGCTCAATGCAAGCAGGTCATCGGAAGTTGACTGGGAAGCTGTAGGAGAGTCATTCCCATGGTAAGGTTAATTTCATTCTTCTAGTTGCTGTTTGCCTGTATTCTGGGGTGTACCTTTACTGAGCACTCCACGTCAGTTCAGGAGCTTGAACAGCAGTGCTATTACTTGACAGATGTGATAGCTGCACCTCATTGACATTTCACATAGATTTTTGGGAAGCATAGCATTGTCCTCAGTTGAGAGGCAATGCTGTGCTCGACTTAGTAGAGAGAAAAAAAGGGCTTGAAGTTGGGGATCATTTGAGCATACGAGGGACTGAGGCCCGTATTCTGAAACGCTCCTTACCTCAGGCCATTTCCTTACCTTACGTGAGGAGCCCTTCATGCCTCCTTATCTTAAGGAGCTCCTTGAGGGAGCCAGCGTATTCTGAAAGCTTCCTCCAACCTTCCTTTCCTAAGGGTCGCCTCAGTAAGGTAAGGCGCGTGTTTCACAAGTCTGGGATCGAGAGTACGTGTGAAATACGGACTAAACGTCCGTTTTTAAGCAAGAATAAGGAATATTTTGTAGTCATAACGAAACGTGTACACTGCTTTACGTGTGAACTACTGACTAAACGTCCGTTTTCAAGCAAGAATAAAGGAATATTTTTTGTGCATAAGGATGAATAATAACGTGTACACTGCTTTTTCGTGATATGGGCGCACAGCCTTTCCCGTTTACTTAAATTTCGCCTGTTGCAGCAGACAAAAACAGTATGATCGAGCAACCTTGGAGCTCATTACGTTCATTGATGCATTTCAACGGCCTGTTATGTGGGAGCGAGTAATAAAGATCGTTTAAAGAGTTGAAGACGTGGGTGAGATTGATTTTCATAACCGAATAGTGTTAAACATGTGAAATCTCCTCACTTTGGTGCAAATTTGACTCGAATGTACTTATGTCCAAGTAAATTATTATGTTTACATTCAAAACAAGGGCGCGTCTATCGGGTCGTGCATCGCGCCTTCGTGGATTTACCTTTTTTTTTTTTTTTTTGCAAAACGAGAAAATCTTACAGCAGCGGTTCCCAGGAACCCAAGTCCTGAAAGTATTCAGATATATGTGCACGATTTCTTAGTAGTCTTATTACAGTGTGATGCCTCGGAGTTGCATTCTGAGTTGTCACAAATGGTCGGAATATTTGAAGAATGTATATCGCCCGCCATAAGACGTGATATGCCCTTCTAGGATTCTGTCGGGTTCCTTGACCTCAAGCTCGATTTCACCCGTGATCATGTTTGCTGGACATATGAACCAGGCACGTACAAGCTCAACTCCGCACAGTAAGATTGTCAAAAGGGTTATTGTTCGGGCTTGCTTCTACAACGCATTAATATAGTCATGCTGCCACAGAGTAGGCGCCAGCTTTCAGGCACAGGTCACTCGCCTGTGTCACGACGGATTACTAATCTCAGTGGCTGAGATAATTCGCAGAAAAGGAAAGGAGGGTTTTCTTGGCATACATTGTAGCGCATGCGGCTTCGCCCGTGTTCGCTGAGACCAATGTGACTTTCTCTTACCCGGACGACCGCACCTGTCTCATTGTGGAAGCAGCCCGCATGGCATGTGAAGAATGCCATTGTTAGCCTAATCCAAACAAGAACTGCCATTCCTTGAAGACCGCAGCACGAACGGTGTGCGATGAGGGGGCCTACCGTGTCGCATTCCTTGAGTCTGTTCTTTTTTCCCCTATTCCTGTAAAATGCCTTGTCCTCTTCGCGCTGCGCAATCTTAACGAAAAATGTTGACAGCCGTTCGGCCGCAGGCTCAGAAACACGCCTGGCAAGCAATTTTCCAACAACGACGAGGATACAATTAGCGCGAGCTTGTGCAGAAGTGCAAGGCATCGATCGAAAATAAGAAATCGGACACACTGTCGCTGACAAAGTACTGCAGAGAAGCTCCCTTTCAGTGCAAGTAGCAAGGTAAGGAGGCCTTAAGGTAGCCCTAGAGCTACCTTAACTTGAGGGAGCACCAAGGAGGGCCTCAGTGAGGGAACCTTAGTAAGGAGCGTTCCAGAATACGCGATAAGGCGTCCTCAAGCAGTTAAGGCCCCCTCACTGAGGTAAGGAGCGTTTCAGAATACGGGCCTGACTCCCTGATGTGTACATCTCTGAGATACACAAAAGGATGCACTCTGAGAAACTCATGAAAACAGCACTATAATTTTTAGTTGTATAGTGCTACTTGGCTCATTGTAGTGTGATTTCATACAGTCAGTTATAGATGGGGCGCCCATTTAACCTTAAAGGGCCTCTGCAACACTTTTTGAACGGAGTAAATACTTCTGTATTCAAGGCTCCTGTGAACATGTGAGCCAAATGATATTGCACTTGTGGAGATAGGTTTTGCACTAAGCTTACCCTACGAGGTGACCGGGAAGGGACGCGACGTTCTCCACTGCCACAGCGAACAAAGACGCTACAGCCGGGTTTGTCGACTCTCCAACACGGCGCAGAAAAGGCACTCGAGGCAGGTTGTCAACAAACATGGGTTTATTAACCCAAGATGCAGCACAGTGCGACAATCACAGGTTTGCAGGCCGTCAGGGTAACTCTGCAAGACCGATCGAGTACGCTTGCCAGCGGCGCTACGACTATCACACAAAGGGCAGCAGTCGAGCACACGGACGAGAAGCCGCCTGCCAGAGCAGCGCGTCAACCTCTCGTGCAGGCCTGTGAGCATCTGACGTGGGCAAGCCCGTGCCACACAAAAGCGAGCTCATGGGAGAGGGGGTTGTCACTGGCGGCCAATGAGGACCAGACGTTGCGCAGTGACGTAGGCTAGCGTGGTGGTGCGAGCATCCGGGCATGTCTGGACACGTGATTCGTGCGGGGACGACCAATGCATGGCTCGCACCAACCAAAAAGGCCTGGCGGCGTAGCCACGGTAGCCATGTCGCCGAATAACGGCGGTTCCCGGCGCTCGAGCCGCGCGGGGCCAGCAGGCGCGTTAGCTGGGGAACGAGGCGCCAAAGGGGAGGGCGCGCTCGATTCCCACACACTACACACAGCAGGTAATTTACAATTTTATGTCAATAACAGGTAAAAATAATTTATTCTCTACTCAGCAATGTCGTCATTAACTACACGGCAGGTCCGCCTCGGTGGTATAGTGACAGTGATTATGGTGCTCAGCAGCTAACCCGAAAGTTGTGGGTTCAATCGTGGCCATGACAGTCACATTTCAATGGAGGCGAAATGTTAGAGGCCCATGTGCTGTGCGATGTCAGTGCACATTAAAGAACACCAGATGGTCAAAATTCCCGGAGCCCTCTACTACAGAGTACCTCATAATTATATTGTGGTTTTGGCACGTAAAACCCCAGATATTAACTATGCAGCAGGCGTGAGCATGCTATTGACTGACTTCATGAATGGCACACCAAACGACAATATTGAAGGCCACAAGCCATAGAGTTTCATACTATAATACCTAGAGTGGAATCTGGCGCTAGTGTCTATGCAGGCTCTTTGAGCTGCACTTCAACCACCATGGGAATGATGGGAAGTACAGGCTTCGGATTTGTTTCTTTTGGATTGCATTCTTGAGATTCACAGCGCTTGTTTGCCGAGTGTAAAACAAAGTAATATGAAGTTATTTCCAACTAAAACTTGCTTCATTTGTTTCTACGTAAAACTTACTGCAAAAAGTTTGCGTGACCATGAGATGGAAGTGAAACCTGGACAAATTCAACCACCAGGGTATGCATTGCTCTGCAATTCTGTTGCAAATTTGGCATCACGACATAATGAATTATTTTTTTACAACACTTAAAACAAGCACGCTTGTTTTTCCCTGGAAAGCACGCATTATCTATTTATGGAAGTAACCGTACTGTATTGAGTGAGAAGCACTTAACGTATCAGCTGCTGTGATGCCAGGTGCATCTGTCAAAGTGGTCTGCCCCCAACGCGTTTCTCGTTCTATTGTGAAGTCAAGTCAGAGAAGCGTGATGGTGCGTCTACTTAGCTTCGCTGTCGTTCTGCAGCCTATTTGAACGAGTTTCGGCAAGTTGCGCTTATAAAGAAAACGTGAACTTTATGCAATTTCCTGCACTGGTATGGGACGCTACATCTATGCGCAGCGGTGAGCGCACAACGCTTTGCTAAAACTGTCAAATAAAACCTGTAAAGCTGCAGTGTCGCAGTAAACCAAGAGATCTAGCACTCTTCAGCCTCTTCGAACAACAAAGGCACTGCTTGAGTGCTTTGCAATGCATCCCACTACCCACGCCTCGCGAAGAACAAAACCGAAACTGTAGAAAAAGATCTGTAGACAGTTCGCTAGCTAACGCTATCCAGTCCAAACCCTGTGCTTCCCATCATTCCCATGGTGATTGAACGATCGCAGCGCCAGTTTCCTCTCTAGGTTATTGTATGGAACTCTATGCCACAAGCCATGTATGCTCCATAGCCACCTGGGGAGTGGCACCATCTGCCGGGGCCATAGACTTCTGAACCAGAAGTAATGGCCAATGCGGTCAAAGAAAAAAGGAGAGAAAATGTTCAAGGCCATGATGCACACCATGTTCGTGCCAACAAAAGGCACTTGTTTTGTACGACAACTCTGTTTATACTTGACGTATCTGAAAAATTTGTGCCAAGGAAGACTAGTTCTGGAGTGAGGTCATTCTGCGATAACTTCAAAAGGTGTTGCAGTGCCCCTTTAAGTATGGCTTAAGGGTAGTTCCTATAGACCTTTCCAATGGAGAGAAGGATCACCTCCTTTCTGGACAGTTGCATAGGAATACAAAAGCTGACATCACAGCCTCGGTAGAGAATTTTTGGGGGGTCACGCATGTTAACAACAGCCCAGAGGGGGTTATGGCAGCGCCAAGGGAGCCTTCATTGACAAGGTGCGTAAGAATAATACAGGGACACTGTGCTCAAAGTTCAGTCTGTTGTTGAAGTTCTACAACGCCTTTAAGGCCAACTCCGGCGATTTTTTTAGGTCCATGGATCTCAATAAAATTCGCTGGGTACGTTCCTTTTCACATTCCCGTTATTTATGCCAAATTACAAGCTGGAGACCTATGCACATTCATTGGAAATGAATTTTATTGATTGCCCCGACTCTCCCCACCTTGCTTCCCAGAGTTATTAGCAACATTGTGTGCGTGACGTCATTTTTGTTAAAGCGGAAGTGACAGAACCGAGGGGCTCCTAGAGCGTCTACTATCCGCAAGGCAACAATTGCGTGTGTTTGGCGAGCGCTTCGTTGGCTGGGCGTGTGAATTTCAGTTCCTTGTGCAATGGGTGGAAAGTGGTGTCGCGTTGTGGGCTGCACACGATTCCCCGTTGGCAGTCACGAAACACTCGCACCTAACTTGCACCCTGCGTCTCTATATTAGAGTGTTTTAGCTAGCAATGCTGGTTTACCGCGCGGAAAGTACGGTAATACCGTACCAGCTAAAGAATGCACATGCGTGAACATCACCGAAACACTTTCCGTAACATATACAAGGTGCACCGTGACCGGGCCTATCGGTATACAGCGCATCGTGCGAAACAACGTAATCTAATCTAGTAACGTTGGTGCGAAAGGTGGCTCATACTTGGCTTATTTTAAATTCCTTCGGCCGTACCAACGCGATGTTGAACGCCGCTATTGCCAAACTTATGCACTCTTCCCATAGCAATATTAAGAAGCTTTAGTCAGTCCGCGAACTTCTCAGCGATAGCATTTTACCCGATCACGGCCCCACAAACTTGAACTGCCTGGACAGGTGGTGCCATCTGGTGGTAGAATGCGCAACCAGGCAAGCAAAGAGCTAAACAGGTGTGTTCCACTTCATCAAAGAGGAATGGCCATTATAGTTGGCCTCCAAATGCGTCGGAATCGCAGCTGTCATTTTCTGACAGCTCAGCTTGTGCACGTGACACAGTCAGTCAGTCACACACAAGATTTCCGACGGAGTCACCTTTCAACTGAGTGTCTGCTCTTCTTCGCTTTTGCAGCTTTCATACTACGCGCTGGCGGGACCGGCATGCCTTGCATGATTTCCGGTTTTGTCCCCACTTATACGTCATGCGAAGACAGTATGCTCAGTTGGGTTTCGATTTTGGTGTTGCGCTTTTTTGCTTGTTTAAAATTATTCTCCAATTTGCCGAGTATTTCTGCTATCAGGCCCGTGACAGGAGCATCTCGGGAACATAAAAGCGACATTACTTTGACATGGCCAAAAAATCGCTGGAGTTGGCCTTTAAGCCAGGAGTATGAGAAGTGCTTGGTCACTCATGGATATAAGGGTTGAGAGAGTAGTCACTTGCTTTTCACTGAGCTTCTGGTTGGGTATAATTTTTGCTGTGCTGGTCATACCAATTGCCTTTGATTTAAGAGTGCACTCTTTGTCCGTCATTTGCTTTATTACAAAATGTCACCAGGCATGGGTGCTCATGAAAAAGGGGCAACTATTTAATCCCTTAGGCACAAGACATAAATACTTAAGTAGAAACCTTTATTTTTCATCTAAAAGTCCAAAATATGCCAAGAACAAAGATATTCAGCAGAACACCTAAAAACCATTTCTGCAGTTGAAGGCCTACGCTGGGCAGGTCATTGTACAACTTTATCTGAATCAGTTTTCTTTGGTCAACAAATGTATAGAAGTACCCAGATGCGAGACATCAAAATAAAGTGGAAAGTGAGTACTTCTCCTGTTTACTTGTTTCTGTTGTGGTCCTCTTCATTTTACATTCAATAATCTTCATTATTGCAATATAAACCAACTAGCACAGCAGCAACCAATATTAAACTAAATTACTCTATCCGAAACTGAGGCCTTTACGTAGCAATGTGTTCGTTTTCTTTGTTCACAATTCAATGCATTTTTTTTTTTTTTTTCAGGGCACCATCCCCCTTGGTTGCCAAGTATCACTGGGAAGGCACACTGAATTCTTATCTCCCACCAGACAAGCGCAAGGATTTTCATTGTAAGTAGTAACTCTCCTAAACATAAGTGGGTGCATTTTTAATGGCAACTTCATGATGACTTGCCGCACCTCTTCTTCTTTCTTTCGTTTTTTTTTTTTTCAAAGGTACTTTTTACTTTGAGACCTTGTTTGAAGAATGTAGGCTTCGTTGCAGTAGAGTTAAACCTTGAAATGATGAAATAATAGTTGTGTCCAAAAGCTTTCTTATATAGACAGTTTTTTTACGTGGAAGTTTATGTATTGATGCGATAGCATTAAAGAGCTCGTTTCGCAGAAATTCCGGTGTTAGCATCAGCATCATTGGTTGAGCGAAAAATCGCGGTTGTCCATGAGTGAAAATTTGAGATAGATACAAATAAATAAATAATAAAAATGTTTGGTCCAGGCGAGAATCGAACCCAGGCCTTCCACGTGGCAAGCAGGTGTTCTACCATGGAGCCATGCCAGTGCTTGAAACTGCTTTGTAGAAAAATATGCTATAAGAACCTCATGTAGTGGGTGCAGTCTTTTTTACGCATGTAATATTGTGTGGCAGAATTGCACCAGGTGTCAAAACAAGTGAATTGTGTGTGACGAATGGGTGGTTTAAGGCTGCCCACCCATTACAAGGTGTGCAGCTGCACAGGTGCGCGTGGAACTTTACGAATGCGTAGTGGGTACTTCGCCAATCTTCAAAAGGAAGAGTTATGGCATATTTGGCACTTAGCAACTGTACATCCAGTAGACATTCGAGGTTTATTTGAAGCGGCCATTGTTATGAGCACAAACGTTCTTTTCCTTGTGGCATGGTTGAAGGCCATGTGCACGGGGCCCGATTACGCTATCGCGTTCTACTCTTGAAGGCGAAACTCAAGCGTCCTCCAAGTTTTTTCAGTTCAGAGAAACCCTCCAGTTTCTTAAGACACTTTCATTAACTAAAATATTATCATTAACATTCTTAATGAAATATGCATATTAAGCATGCTGACCTTTAGTTTGTATGCTGCGAGTGTAACACAATAGCATGAAGGTGGGTGAAGGGGAGCCTAACTGTGGTGTGGATAGATAGCATCTAGTGCCATGCATTCATGCCATGTGTTTAGCTAGCAGCCAACTCTGAACATTCTCTCTCTCTTGCAGCATTGTAGCAAAACCTAGTACTTTAGTGCAATCTGTTAGAAACTCATGAGTTAGTGTCTTGAAAAGACTGCCATGTGGCAATAACAGCCGTTTTACACCGTCTGCTCTAGCAAAGCTTTAAAAAATGAGGGGAAGGGTGGGGGGGTCTGTCGATTGTATTCAATTGTTCTTTGTTAGAAGGGGGTCATGAACATTATGGCAGTACAGCGCAAACTACAGGACAGTGAAACACACACAGCACTGTGTCCGTTGTGTTTCACTGTCCCGAAGTTCGCGCTGTTCTGCCATGAGTAAAAATACTCAACAGTTGGTGCGCAAGCACAATATTAAGCATGGATGTTTGACAATGGTGCTCCGCAGAGCTGCATGCTGCACTGAGGTATATGGTACTTGGCCTTTTGTAAAACTGCTGCATGTTTCAGCACTTAGTGCCATTTAGAAGTAGGGGTGCGCCAATATTTGAAACTTTGAATATTCAGTTCGAATAGTTTGGTATTCGATACGATTCACAAGGCACTTTTACTATACTCTTCAAAATATGCAAACATCACAAAATTTCATAAACAAGTATTGAAATCGGCACAAAGAGTTAAATACCTGTGCTAAATTCTGCAAAATTTGATGCACAAATAGACAAATTAGTTTCAGTTGCCACATCACACCCCCGTGCACTTTTGCAAGTGTGCCAGTATTCAAATGTTGTGACCAGAGCATGTCATTTTGTATGAGGCTGAGAACGTTGTTGCAATAGAGTGATACTGAACAAAACCACTGAAACAAGTTGGAAGCCATTGCAAAATTAAGAAAAGATGTCTAAAAATAGGGAAATCCAGCATTATTCTGGGTTATCCTGAGATGAAGCACCTGCTATATATACATCATGTTGATCAGTTGTCATTGCTCCTCCCAATTGAGAAAGCAAGCTTAGCGGATTAAACTATGGGGACAAGATTAACACATAAGCACTTTTCTGGAGGAATGGTGACATGCACCATGGTGTTGCTACTTCCTGAACATAACAAGCAGTTATCCTTGCTTCATGACATCAAATAACTGCATGTGTGGTACTATCAACTACTAGTGTTGTACATTACATAAATTTCCTGTATGTTATTTGCAGTACAACAAACTTGCTTTTTCATGGCTGGTTGCTGAATTTTCTTTCTTTTTTTTGCAAAAGTTAGCAGTTGTACTATATTCATATATAAAAATATTAAAAAAATATTCTATCCACACTTGGCTTTTATTACTCGGGCTTCACAGTTGAAAGCTTGATCATGAACCCCTATTTAGAAGTGAATATGACATGCCAGTTACTTTTTTCTTAAAGGGGCAACACTTGTTGAGCATGGTCGGAAAACGCCGATAAGTAGTTCAAGCTCCTGAGAACATGTGAGCCGAACATTATAGTGCAGCACGCGGCCTGGAATTTACAATTAATTCTCAAAGTCAGCTAGAAATCGCTCGCTCTTCTCTTGACAAATGATGCCATAATGTAAAACGACCGCGTCATAAACACAAGGTCCACGGCCATTAGCTGATTTGAGCATTGTGAGCGCATAGTTACTGCAGCTGCCGCGGGATGCTGCAATGTGCCCACGCTGCACTCTATAGTGCTTGAATTACACACATTATAGAGTTACACCACCGCGCTCGCAATCACACTTGAAGTAAGTCACACGTTCAAAAAGAAAAGAAAGTGCTAAGGTCATGACGCGCTGACAAACGGATGTAGCCTCTTGCTCCATCCATTGCTACAGCCTCTTGCTACATCCCTACATCGAACGTCGGGCAGCACTAACACCCCCAAGAAGTTTGCTTTCCCTCACAAGAACTTGACTTTTCCTCATGGAAAGGGGGCTTTCCCGCTTGTATATGGGAAAGCGAGCAGTGTGATTAGAAACGAGTACAAACTACCACTTGCCATCACATGCTCTTTTCCCAAGATTCCTCGTCATTGCGCCGGTCGGCCTATCGTGCGGTGGTCGCTGTTCACTTCTCTGATCCCTCCTTTAACGCAATGGCGGCCGTAAAACAGAACCTGCTGTTCTCCTCAAAGCTGGTGATAATCAACACAGTCGAACATGGAGAAAAGTATGATATCGCCACTGTGTACAACATCCCAAGAAGATACATGCAGCATTCCAACATTCCAAGTACAACATCCCAAGAGAATACATAGATACCGTATTTCCTCGCGTATAACCTGCCCCTGCATATAACCCACACCCCCAACTATAAACCACGGAAAAATAAAAACGAAAATAAACCGCCTTTTTTGCATTACCTTGAAGCAGTGCTGTGAAGCCAACTTGCACACTGAAATACACATCAAAAATACAATAAGTACTTTAAAAGGTTTCTGTCAAATTATTGGATATATATCAACTAAATCCCTTTTTTTTTTTTTTTGCGAGTTTGATATATGCAGGTTCAACTGTAAGCAAGGTTCAGATGTATGTGTGAAGAAAAAAATAACCAATGTTTACAATACTCCTTAAAGGGGCCCTGCAACACCTTTCTTAGTTATATTGGAATAGTCTCATTATTGACGTATGACTCTTCACGAGTCATATGCCGCAAAAATTTTTCGAATCCGTCAAGTCTAAGTGGTCTTACCAAATTATAGAGATCACGTTCCGCAGCTTTCTCCCTCAACTCAACGCCGCGAGCGCGCGGAGAGCTAGGCAGCGAGTCGAGGGAGGGAGCGCAGACGAGCGAGGCTCCGCCCAAGAGCGCCGGCGGAAATTTTTTCTTCATTTTTTTCTCTCTGACGTCTGGGCGCAACCACGTGGTCTGTGCCGCCACTTCCGGTCGGCTTGCGTCGTTCTCGTCGAGCGGAGTCGATCGCACTGTGTATCGCGCGTGCTTGAAAACTGCGCGTCGGTTTGGTAATGTTGGGTGTGCACCTCGAACGCCGTAGTGTTTTCATCGCTTTGCCAACCATGGAAGCAAACCTGCGCGCTCGTTTGGAACGAATGACAGCTGAGATCGGTTTCGGCCCATACTCCGATACACCGGCACTGGCAGACGACACCGAAGCGCCGCCATTACCGGATGCCAGCATTGTTATCGGAGACATGCTGCACGGCTGCCTCGGTCGGTCGTGAGAACGTGCCGACGATGCAGTTCCCAGCTGACGAGGCAACACTCGAACGGCTGCCACTCTCAACGGCAACCGGCGATGGTCAAAAGCACAGAAATATTCATGTTTTCAGCACTGCGCATGGCGAAGAAAACGGAACCACGCAACTACGAGCAGACGAGCTGTCGGTGAGACTGGAAGTGCTAATATTAATGTTTGTTCGGTGTTTTTAACGCGATAACAGAATATAAACATACATATTATCTACTTATTGAACTCAAAATTAACAACGAAAGTAATAATGAGGGTGTTATCGTGATTATAACATCAGCCAATGGTGGAACTGCCGACAATCGTGTCATATTTTGCGGACTAATACATCATTTTTCGAGAGAAGAGGGAGCGATTTTCAGCTGACTTTGAGAATTTATTGTAAATTCCAGGCCGTGCGCATCGCTATAATATTTGGCTCGCGTGTTCTCGGGAGCCTCGACTACCGATCGGCAGCGCTTTTTGAGCATGCTCGAAAAGTGTTGCAGGGCCCCTTTAAAGGGCCCGTAAACAGGCTGCGACTTTTTTTTACACCCGCCAAACAAGCTTGCTAATCCGTACAGTAGACCGCGGCGATCACGTTTTCCGAATATTACAGCGCTGCGCGCCGCGCAGACCCTTCATTTCGAAAAACAATTCCCGCGCTTCTTTCCTACGCCTGAGCAATCCTCCTCGTATGCGCAGTGACGTCAACTCGGCGATCGCCGAGTTGACGTAGCACTGAGCTCGTCGATTGGTCTAAACCAGGTCTCAACAAACAATTGTCAAGTTAACGTCAGTTCCCGTTCCCACCCACCGCTACGAAACTGCGCCTTGTTTTTTGGCACTGCGGTGATGCGGTTTCGGCCACGCAGTTGTAGCGCGTATATTCCTCGCACTGCATAGCACCTGCACGCGCTTCTTCGACATGAGGCGAAGCGTTGTTCAGTTGCCGGCTGCAAATCGAGCGGCGAGAGGGGAATCTCCGGTAGCTCGGACAGGTCGCGCTTGCTCGCGCGGCAAGCGGGGTTCTCCAGGCTTTTCTCTCGCGCCCCTTCGACGTCTCGGAAAGCAAGCACGCATTCCTGCTTCATTGTGAACTGTCACAAAGGTTTAAAAATAGTGAAGAGCCGAAAACTGCCCGTCAAGTTACGGAGCATGTGCGACAATATAAACAATAAACAACCAGGAGCCGCAGCAAGCGGAAGTGCATTGCGACTGATCGAGCTCGCCCATGACGTCAATTGTTGACGTCATGTCACGTTGCCGAAGTGGGCGGAGTCACGACGACGGGCTACGCCTTTTCCTCCATGTGGCGGAGAAGGGTGGTGAGGCCGCGCGAAAATTTGAAACCAACTGAAACGGATGTTCTAACCCCTGTAACTTCGTTATTATAGCACGTACTCGCAAAATTCTTGCGGCAGCATGTTCACATAGCAAAAGTGCGCATATTTCTTTTAATTACAATTTTTGGACATCGGTGTTGTTTACTGGCCCTTTAAAGGCCAACTCCGGCGATTTTTTGGCCATGTCAAAGTAATGGTGCTTTTATGTTCTTGAGACGCTCCTGTTACGGGCCCGATAGCAGAAATACTCGGCAAATTGGAGAATCATTTTAAATAAGCAAAAAAGCGCAACACCGAAACCGAAACCCAACCGAGTGTACTGTCTACGTATGACGTAGATGTTGTTACAAACGAACCGGAAGTCGTGCAAGGCATGCCGGTCACGCCGGCGCGGAGTATGAAAACAGTAATAGCCGGGACGACCAGCGAAGCGCCAGCCAAACCAACGCTGTCTGTCGCCTTGTGCACAGCAGACGCTTACTGTAGCGGCCGAAGCGCCGAAGTTAGTGGTGCCCTCGGCTGCGTCACTTCCGCCGCCTTCCCAATACTGGCGTCACAGACGCAATGTTGCCAATAATTGTGGGAAGCCAGGAGGGCGTTTGCAGACAATCTTTAAAATTCATTTGCAAACAATCTGCGCATGTCTCAAGCCTGTAATTTGGCATAAATGACGGAAACGTGCAAAGGAACGTACCCAGCGAATTTCATTGAGATTCATCGACCTCGAAAAATCGCCGGAGTTGGCCTTTAATGCGAAGTTTGAACACAGCTGTATGCATATTTTCCACTTTGCCAGACAACGTAAATCCCAATGGCATGAATTGTGTGCATTGCTGCTCAGGTAAAATACTCTTAAAATGACCAAACACTACAATAAGAATGATTGTCATATATTTGTTGAATATTGCTTTATCCAATCCATTTTTAACACCATACAGCAGGGGTCGCAAACTCGCTTCACCTAGCGGCCGTGGTCACGAAATTTAGTCCCACACGGGCCGGGACAGTGAACAGTGAAGACTGTTAGAGCGGGGATGGAGTGACTATGGGCTGGGGGGTGACCAGGGTTGACCGCATGTGTTGCGGTCACCATGTGCATGTGTTCGTCCTGGCCCACAACCTTCGACCACTTTGAAATGGCCTCTTGAGCCAAAAACATTCAAAGAGAAACCCGTTCTAGGACCTCACCCACCAAGTTCCTTTATGGTTCAGACAGATGTCCATTGTGGGTTGAGGACTCGTGAAAGTACTTAGCCGGGCCACTAGCGAAAGTTCCGCAAGCCGAGTGTTTGAGACCCCTGCTATAGAGTAACAGTGAGAAGCAAAAGGTGGACACGATGTGCGAACTTATGTTAGCACCAGCAGTATGTCTTTAGTCGAAAGGTTTCAGTGCATGCACTGGCTCTGCCTAGAAAAGTTCTGCTGAGATGCGTGGAGAGCAGGAAAATGCCACACCGCATGACTACCTTCCGAACTTTGATTGGCAGATGCGCACGGAAAAAAGCATTCCTCCTCACCCCTTCATCTTTCATTGTGCTTCTTTGCTCGGTTACGACGAGAAACATGGCATGCCGACACTTAACTCAGGAATGGGTGCCTATGAGCTGCACACTAAAAATATTTGGACTGCACTCAACTTATCTATGCCACAGCAGCCCGTTGCCGCTGCCGACATTGTGATGTTGACATTGCTCACTGGTTTGGTTATTGGTTGCTGTGACATCCAAAGTACATGCAGAGATGTTGCCACACTCTGACGCTGTGTGCAGTACACTTCACTTTATTTGGAAATTACCAAATGCAAATGCTCTGTAGTAGCATGGTGGTTGGCTCACCTCACTATAAAGTGCACATTGCCACAATGACACAAGCTTGGATCCAAGTGTGGTTATTAACTGAGTTGTGTTTTAAGTGTGCAAGCCCTTCAAGCCCTTATTTGTCTACCACCTTGTTTTCATGATAATAATTGTTGGGGTTTATGGTCCCAAAACCACAATATGATTATTAGGGCGCCGGAAATTTCAACCACCTGGGAGTTCTTTAACATGCGCCTAAATCTACCCCCCCCCCCCCCCGAAAGCTTTTCAGATTTGCATGTGTGTATATACACGTACACATACAAATACACGCACGAACATACCTAAAGACTGGTTGAACCCGCCCAGGTCCAAAAAAAAATTCCTGGCTACGGTACTGCAGTGAACACCTTACAAAGTAAATTACAAAAACAAAAGCCATGTGCACATCACTTTTTTTTTTCTCTCTCTTTCCGCTGACAACTCTCCATGGTCTCGAATTTGCCAACCGCTCGCACTTTGTCAGTGCGGCGGCGAATGTGAATGCTCGCCGGCGTGTCCACTTCACTGCTGCTAGTGGTTGTTTCCAGGAGTTGGTCGAACTAGAGGACTAGGTTGAACCTCATAGAGTTCCGAACAGTTAATGTTGTGCAGTAACATGAATAACGACCTCAAACTGCACCCTGAAGTGAAACTTGAGGCTAAATAGGGCTCATATAAATGCCAATTTTGAATATAGGCATTTGTAAGCATTTAGATTTAGGCACAAAGGACAAAAATAGGCATTTATAGGCACTATAAAAACACTACAAATGCCCTTCTTAACCTCTAGTTCATGTTCATATATCAAAGTGACGCGATAGGAGCGCAAGGAACGAAATAGGCATTTGCCTAAAATCTGGTCTCTCGTTATGGCTGTGCAGCGCATGCAAAGCAAGGCGACAAAGCTGCTCTCGGGCATACTCAGGCGAGAAGAAACCCTTTCGCATAGATAAATTACTTTGTGTACATGAGTGGTGTATCTTGCATCTGGCTACGCATACCCTGATAGCTGCTCTCTGACTGTTGGTCTTGTCTCTTTGTTTACATTACAGCTGTATTTTCTGTTTGCACATTTACATGATTGTGCACCAAAAAGTTAGACTGTACTGCTGTGAGTGATCCCAAGCTTCATTTTGGTTGCTCCAAAATGGAATTCTTTCAGCTCCATAACTCCAAAAATTGCTCCGATTCCTAAACTGTCTGGACCACCACTGTACCAGCATTATATTTTTTGGTTCAGGTTCAGTTTCACACTCTGCTCTCAGCACCGCTAGTACACACTACTGTTCCACTATTGCAGCCCTACTGCACAGGGCAGCCATGTAGAAACTGACCAATCATGTTCAAATCATCAGGTGAAGGCCAGTTTCAACATCAAAACATTGAACCCAAAAATTTGTACCCTTAAAAATTTATCATTGTCAGCCATGCCCTTAACTGAACTAGAATTAGTGTAAGTCATGCTTTCACTTGGGCCAGTTGGTGCAAACTTGCAACTTCATTCATGGCTACGCTAAAAACACGGACAACAGAAGAGACGTACACACTACGGGCTCAAACTACCAACTTTATTACTGAATGCCAAAGTAAACCTTAGCAACAGTAATAAAGCTGTATTCAGTAATAAAGTTGGTAGTTATCGCCCATAGTGTGTACGGTCTGTTCTGTTGTCTGTGTTTTTAGTGCAGCCATGAATGAAGTTACTAGTGTAAGTCTACTGTGTAAAAACATATGGAGGAGATGGGGAGGGGTTTGCCTTACTGTCATCGCCTTTTTATTAAAAGCCTATGATAGTAAGGAACCTGTTGTCACTGCAGTCGAATGCTACATGGACGCGGACATACCTTGCCACTATTTAGATTACATGGAAGTGACTAATTAACAAAAGGTTATTAATTATTTTTAAATACCAGCTTGAGGGTAATTGTTTATGTGGAAAAGTTTTTAGGAGTCGCAATTGATGGTGTGCCGATTTTTTTAGGAATCCAACAAGTCGCACATAATTTGAGGTATTCATCGTCAAATTTCAAGGCCCTGAGCCAGCTGCGAACGTGGAAAAGATGATCACTCTGTTGCATCTGACTGAAATGCCGTGTGATGATAAATAACGAAATTCAAATGAAGGCACATCCTGATAGTATCTTATCAAAGAAATCAGCTAGTCATCTAGTGTGAAGTGTGAGATGACTTGCTTATCTGTTTTCTTTCATACTGTGAACAAGAAAACTGTCATTTCCACCTTTTCTTCTTTCATGGCATACATTAAGCTTTGTGGCAACCATTGTGGTGCTTTTTCTTGCAGACAGTGTGATAGGCGAAAGAATGCTTTGCACCCATTTTTACTTTAAGAATTAAGACACATAAATACCACAAATTACACAAAAAAAGCAGTCCATTTGTTTATATCAGACAGCTTGCCAAGAACTGCTCTCATGCAAATGATTAACAAGTGAACTACCAACTTCTTGTTAATTAGTATTTTTAAGGTAACTTTAGCAGCAACAAAGTATTTCCGCCTCAACATAAAGTTTTTCTGCGAAGATGGTAGGTGCCTTACTGTCATAGCCTTTTTATTTTAAAAAGTTTGTATAGGGTGTTGGAACAAAATGTTGTTCATTTCGGTTTTAGTTTCGTTCCACCGCAAAAAATTCTGTTCCGGAACGAAAAAAAAATGTTCCGTAACGGTTCATAACAGTTTTTTTAATGCAAAAATTTGAAGTTAAGGTAGTCATAAGAAACATTGGATTTGTGACATAGTTACTTGTCCTCCTCTTAAAAAAGTGGGACAGGGGTAAAATACGTTCTTCCCACATTCTTCAGAGGAGCGGAAGTAACTGTACCACAAATTCCTGCCAACTAGCGCAAACCAGTATACCCTTCAAAGTCATATCATTTATTTTCTCAAAAGGGATAGGTTTGAAACAGGAGAAAGTGCCTCAGAGAAGGCTGGCACTTTCTCCTGTTTCAAACCTATCCCGTGTATCCATCTGTCGGCTCCCATTTTGATCTTGGACTATTTTCTCAAAAGTCACTTACAATTTTTTTTTAGCGGGCTCAATGCTTTGTGTCAAGGGAGTGAGCGCGATCTCCAAGCTGGAAGAGCTGCCTTTCTAGAGCCCGTTGTAGACTCTTGGGACAACTAATACAAGTACACATGCAAGGTACCCACTACACCATTAATCATCGTAATTTTTCTGAAGTAGCGAAGCACCCACTATGCCATTGTTCGTCATTTTTCGGAGAATCGTAGTACCCGCTACACATCTGTATGGCATTATGTGCACTTTGTGCGATGGCTGATGACGAGGAATTATGGCTGAGCCCTTTGTAACGGGTTGGAAGCATTCAACGACCGACTCGTTGTGCAATTCGCATGGTGTGATGGCAGGTTGTTATTTTACTCTTCTGCCATGCTATATTACACATATTAACACGATTCCTTGCCTGACATGACACCTGTATAGGGTTTTTTTGCGAAGGAGTTACAAGCACCAGCGTGGCACTGTAGTGTAATACATACTCGATTGCCATGCAGAGGGCGCGAGTTAAAATCTCATCCAATTCTAGGAATTTTTCTCATTTCATTTTTTCTTATTTCACGCGATAGTGGTTATGGACACCGGAGGCGGCGGACAACTATGGTGCCAAAATCAGATGTTGTGATCTCATAACGGCTTTCGCTATAAGAAACTTCAGTGCCGACAATGCCCTCTCCACACTGGCCTGCGTGACAGGCACGCAAAAGTCCACTTGCATTAATATAAACATCTCTGGTTGCCACTGTTTTCGTTTTTCACACAATTTCAACATATCTTTGCTTTGGAATTCCTGCCTGAGGTACGCGCTAATACTGTACGCTGAGATATGCATAATTGCTCACATTGCATGACGTCAGTTGTTCCGGATTGCCCAGTTTTCTCGTGAACCAAAAAACAATTTTAAAATGTTCGGTTTCACTCCGGAACAAAATAATAGATAAAGTTTCAGTTACGTTTTCGTTCCGATCAAAAATATCGTTTCTTTTTTTTTTTCGTTTTTCGTTTTTGATTTTTGTCCCGTTCCAACACACTGAAAAGCTCACTGTAAATTATGATTGTGGGAGTCTATTACACTTCCAAATTGTTGCAATTTTATTATAATTCAGTACCTGCAAGTCCAATGCAGTGCAGTGGCATAGGCAGAAATTTTTTTCGGGAGGGGGGGGCACCTTCTTGATCCGACATTGGGTCCGGGCAGATAAGTGGGGTCGAGTGTCATTTTGTCCTCTGTATCCATATCCCATGGGGAAAAAAATTGGGGGGGGGGGGGGGGGGGGGGGGCACGGGCTCAGTGTGCCCCTGCCCCCTGGATATGCTCCTGCTGCAGTGTATCAAATGCATCTTTTTCATGTTTTATCAGTGACATGAGCATTTTAAATGTTGATGAGGTAGCTTTTTTTTTTCTTCATTGTATGTGTTGAATGAGGGTGCAACCACTTTTGCTCTTTATTTTTGTGTGTTATGTGCATTACCGATGTAAAACATTTGGAAATTTACTATTTATTCTCATTGCAGCTAAGGTAAAGAATTTGTACAAGATAGCACTGCCATTCCTGCTAGCAAAATATGGGAAAGGAAATACTTTGGATGAAATTATAGCACTTTCTAAGGCTCAAGAAGGTAAGTTGCAACTATCTGTGTACACATCAGTGTTAACAAGATTAAGATTTGTTTTTAATATGTCTTCTATTTTCAGGCACTTAGAAAAGCCCATGGCAGCATATTTGCCCTGCATCCTCCACCTTGTTTGGCTCACTTTTATTTGTGAAGCTGCTTTCTATTTTTTCTACCCATCTCATTCATGGTCATCGCATGTGGAAAGGACAGAACAGTGTTATGTTTGTTATACATAATGCATTTTCATCAGAAGCATGTACAATAAATTTTTTCTTTGGCCTTGTTAAACTACTACCTGTTTTCTGTAATTGAGTATACAGTAGACTCTCATTAAATGGAACCTGAAGGGACCAGGAAAATGTGTTCTGTTTAACAGGAGTTCCATTTACTGAGAGATGAATAGGGGTGCAGAATACAAGTACGAAACCAATCATATTAGAAGCAGCAGTTCTGTTTAAGCGATTTCCATTTACTGAGAGTCCGCTGTATTTTAAAGGACACCTAACAGCGAAAGTTTTGTCTGCGGCTTTTTTACTGTAATTTGTAGCTTTGTGTCTGGTAATCCTGGAATTGAATCGTAAATGCTCTAACATATAGTATAATTAATGCTAACGTCGTGAATTGAGAACAATTTTGCATCAGTTCAAAACGTCCGCCTAAATACCGTAAGAAACTAGCACCCCACAGCGGGGGAGCGCCTAAGGTCACGTGCGCTCAAGCTTTGGTGTCATTAAAAGCGCACTTTTCTACCCAGAAGCACCCTCTACCCAGAAAAAAAGAAAGCATTCCTGGCCGAAGCAGCCAGAACTACGTTGAGAGCTGCCCGACAACAGAGCGAGAGGGGTGACGAACAATAGCCCTCGTCGGGTGCCAGTCATGGTATATTGCGCGCCCCGCAAATATTTCGTGATGTCAACAATACTAGTTACTCATAAAACGTCACATGGGGCCTCTGCCTCCATCATACTAGTGGCGGTGTCACGAGGTGCTGAAAACTCAGATGAGCACTCGCTTACTTTAAAACCAAATTAAAATATCTTAAAGGCAACGTTCGTCTCTCATAATCAGTTGGAAGTGCCCACGCATGCAGGAACTATCAAACAACACAAGCTTCCCGAGTTTCCAAATTTAGTGTTGGGGGTCTCTTAAGTAGAATCTCTCGTGAAATTAAAACACATGCTTTGACTTTGCCGCATCAAATTTGCTTTTTATGTCAAACAGTGTTGGATCCTAATGTTCTAGGCGTAGTATAACGATATCGCTCTTCTGCTTTGAAAATGTTGTGAAAATAATTCACCCACTATCACAGGCAATATGTTTCATTTTCTCAACATTCGGACGTTCCTTCTTCACGACTGTATAAAGGCAGCACATGCCATGTGCACTTTGCCATAGAGCACTACACTGGCTGTGATTCTCAGCCCAGTCCCGACAATTGTTGAAGTTTACCCGCCTGTACCCAGTCTGGACGGGCCCGAGACCCGGGCCTGTCCCGAACGCGAGAAAAAATTTCACCTACCCGGCCCGACCCCGAATCGAGCCCGGCAGGAGCCCAAAATCTAGGTGGTGGTGTTTCCCGAATATCAAATTGACAGCAAGGCGTTTTAAGTATCAAATATCTAGGCTTTGTTGGCGCATGCTTCACTAACAAGCATACTTTAACCTATAGTAATTCCTTGGACAAAAGGGGCTCATGGTGGAAATAGTTGAGCGGGCATACTGGGTACGATGAAAGTTTGTTCGGCAGCAGCATACTGTACCTACTTTTTCTGCAAATGCAGATGGGAATCGTCAAGAGCGTTTTGTAGCAGGTATTGTAGCAAGCAAAGTGATTTGTAGCATGTCTTCAGTTTCGATAGGGAGCACAGTAAAAACAGATGGGGCAGAGAACAGGACGTTCTCTTCCCTTTCTGCTTTTATTGCGCTCACAAACCCAATTGTCCATCCTTCTGGATTCGTAGCACCTGTCTTCAGCGCAGTCGCACCTTGCCACAGCAAGTGAAATAAAGGAAAAAAGCGAAATTTGTTACCTTTGTTGTAAATACGCTAACCTAGATACAAATTATAACCAACCACATGCACTACTTGTACTTTTCGAAGGACGTATGGATAGCCAAAAAGAAAAAAAGACTATTTGTGACATTATTCTTTTCATTTATCATACCACTGCTAGTATTTACTGTCTATAAGTTTCTTTATTTATTCAAATCGCCTCGCAGGCTCCTACATTGGAGCATTGTGTGAGGTGGGGGGAATTGCATAAGTAGGAGTAATAAGAGGAGCATGAGAACCTTGTTATACAATGCTTATTGGCTGTTAGTACGAACACTGAAAAGAAAAAAAAAACATCCTTATACAATTCTTAAATAACACATTAATAATTAGTAAAGATGACTGTTACCTCGGTGCTAAAATTGGTTGCATTATGAATGTTAACGATGTGCTCTGGAAGACCGTTCTACTGAATAATAGCCTGCGGCAAAGCGGATCAATTAAATGCAGTGGTTCTACCTGAAATGCTTTGGAAGCTTAGTGGGTTATTTAAGCAACATGAGGTGCGAAAAGGTTGTACGAGAGGCAGCGCTGAGTGATTGGCACTATAGACTATCTTATGAAATAGGCAAATTAAGCTAATTAAGAGAGTGATGGTTTAAAGGGACACTAAAGGCAAATATTAAGTCGACGTTGATTGTTGAATAACGGTCCAGAAACCTCGTGGTGCTACTTTTGTGCCAAAGAAGTGCTTATTTTGAAATAAAATCACGTTTTAGTGGTCCGCATCGCGTTAGCACACTTCAAATCACCCGCCTGCAAGCGGTATTTCACACGTCACTGTTGTCGTGCCCAACGTTGCCCACCTTTACTGCACGGCGGTGTGCACTGGCGGCGTGCACCATTCGGGCATCCGGCAACATCACATGCATACGGTATTTTGTCGAACTTTGTCAGAGCGACTTTCACGAGCGTGCAAAACACACGCGGCAGTACGCGATACCGAAACTACCACTGAGACGCGACTGCGTGAGCGAAGCGGGGCGCCGGGCGAAGCGCAGTTCAGCGAAAACGGAACTTTTGAACCACGCGCGTCGTTCCCCATGGCAACGCCAAAGAGGTTCTTTTTTCCATGAATCAAACAGAAACGAACAAGCGGCATTTTATTACGTGGCTTGATGCACGCCAGGTTCTCTTTTTTTTTTTCCGGCTAGTTTGATTACTAGTGATTAATTGTATTCAGACTCTCCCACGTCATCGGGATCACTTCGAAAATGTCCCACTTGTGGCGCTCATCATGTGATACATTTAGCTTAATTTCTCGGTAAGTAGGGCACTGCTGTTGATAATACTGCCGTTTTAGATGTTGTCATACTTGAGCTTTCACTCTGTCATAAATTATTTGCCTTTAGTGTCCCTTTAATGTTTATTACGCATGAATGACGATTGTAGTTTACAGTTTATTTCCTCGCATGTCATTTTGCAAAAAAGCAAATTATCAAGAGATTCAGGTTATAAGCACGACCTGCGCTGGTGCATCACATTTCCTGCCCCGCTTAAGTTTCTCGCATTGTGCTAGCTGCAGGGGCGCACTAAGTCTGCCTTGAAAGTTGTGGAGGCATCGGCACTCATTCTGAGACTTTCACCACTGGAGCAAATTTCGGATGCCTTTGTGGACCCCTGCAGAATGAATACAGCTCTCCAGCTCATTCCTTCATTTTTCTTACTCCTGAACGTTGTGTTACTCTTGAATATCATCTATAAAACTCCTCTTTGTGGGTTTCTCGTTACACGTTACAGCAGTGTGTGTATATAAGGTTTGTCCTGTGCTCTTTTTTTCTCTATTATAATAATGTATGCCTTCCCAATGATGTACCAGTAGAAGGTGGCGATTGGACTATGCAGGTAGGACTGGCAGGAGGTGAACGAAGCGATTTCAATCTAATATCGGGGTTCATTCCACTTTGGTGATAAAGGTGCAACACTTCTCGGCACTTATTCATTGGGCGCATATGATTTGAAGTAAAGGGACATCTTCCAGCATGGAATTTGTAATTGTCTTTTTTCAAGCAAGATATTCAGTCAAGCGAATATACTTTGCCCCACACCTTGTTTAACGGAGCACATTGCAATGCTGCTGCGGCAGTGTCATGCAGCCCTCGCACCATATAATGGAATGGAATAAGACGAAAGCTCACACGTTAACAATGTGAGCACACAAAGTGGGCTGTGCATGTCCATTTCGTGTCACATGAACACTGGGAGCCGTGACGGAGCCATGGAAAAGGAATGTTTTTCTATAGAGATTCTATGTAACGAAACTCCGCACAAACCTTTTGTTTTAGTGGAGGGCTGGGACTTTCAAAAACATTTCCCCGCTTTGGAGCTCTGTGATCGTTTTTGTATTATATTACAATCATTACTGCGATTACAATATAACATTTGGGATATAAAATAATAACTAATGAAAATAAAGCACTGAATAGCAAGATGTTAATTATATAAGCACCTGGTCTATTTACTTGCAGCTCGCCTGCTTCACATAAATCAAGTAGCACCATATGCAAGAAGCAAAAGAACTTTATTACTTATTTTTGTCCCTCGTAAAACTTCTACGAAAGCTTGGCCCACATAAAAACTGCATTTTTTTTAGATGAAATATGTGGAACATATGTATATGCACGACATATGTGTAACTATCTTGAAAACTGAGCAGAGACGAAACCTGGCCCGACCTGAGCCCGCCACCTCAAACCCGTGCGCGACCCTAAACCCGGAGCTTCAGACCCTAGCCCGGCCCGGGCACGCTATGAAAGCTACTTTAGCTGGCCCGGCCCAGGTTTTCGTGTAGGCCCGAGTCCATGCAGTGCTCTTCTTTGCCATAGTTGCTCGCAAACACTGGCATCTGTTACTGTGCACACGATCTGCATTTGTGTTCGATCAGCACTACTTCGGCTGTGCAAGTCATCAGTGTCTCATAGTAAATTGTCACATGACATCATTCACAATATTGGCCATAATTAACCATATGTTTAGTCAGTTGCAACTGGGGTGGTACGATTATAGATTCTAATTAATTTTAACATAGGTTTTGAGATGATGCTAAAAATTGATCATAACTAACAACACTTGCTATGATTAGATGTCACGTTGGAGCATTTAGAGCTCTCCACCCCACCCCACCTTCCCGTAGCTGGCGCCTCTGTTCTACTACGGTTTTTCATTTATTTCTGAAGGTAGTTATTTTTGCTTAGAGATACCATGTAACAGATTTTCCCATTAGTATGTTTATGAATAATCACATAAAGCACATGCAGAGCGGACATTTTAACTGCCAAAACTGATATCTTTAGCTTGTCAACAACATATTCTGTAGGGGTAAAACCACTCGTGCTCTACGTGATGCCCCATTGATTTTTTTTTCTTTCTTGTTTTTTTTTTTTCCCCCTAAGGATTCTGTGTCTGGCCATCGCAGGGACTGCCACTCCAGATATTTTTTAAACCTACTTACGCATGTTCTACTCGCTCCGCTCTTGCGCATGCATTGCACTCTTAAAAAGAAGTTAGTAAACAGTTATGTAAACGCATGTATTTACAAGTTTCGAGCATATTTTACTACCTTCGTGGCATCCCTTTACTAGCCACCTGTTGGTAAAGCTTTTAAATTTGCATCACTAACCAGGTAAGCTTTCTTAGCATTTTCCACTAAGTAACTACTAAGCCATCGTGTTGCCAGATGCTTCGTTAAGGCCACAGTATATTATGCTGTAATTGTGACAGTCTAATGCAAAATGTAGACAGTTTAATTTTCTTGATTATGATGAAATAACAGTTTCGTGCTACGTGATGGCACACACACGTGCAAATAGAAGGGCACATGATAATGGGTAAAAAGCATGAGTTAATCTTCCTAATACTATGGCTGCTAACCAGTACACGGCGTGCTATCCCGAAGTAGGAGCATACATAGCCTTCCAGCTACTGTTAGAGTAGATATTGATTACATAGAAGTCTTGATATTCTGTGTGTGTGTTCTCGTTTGTGGTCCGTTCATGCGTCTGTGTACATTGTTGTGATGTTTACTTACTATGGTAATTATTTGAAGTAATTAGCAGTCATTAATTAGTTTAAGAGGACAATGCTGTTTCGTTTCTTTTTTATTTCATCTTATATGTGATTTTGTAATCGAATCAACTTGATATGGCAATGCACACGCACATGTGAACGAAATAGGTGTAAACCTCTAGCTGGCTAATTGTAGTTCACTAGAGTTAGCACGATTATAAGTGGCTAGTGCAGTTACTAACAATTTAGTAACGAACTAACCATTCGAGTCAGTGCTGTTCACTTACTAAACAGGTAGCGAATTTCACTAACCTGCATTTTACTACCTTCACTTACTAAGAGGTCAGTATTTAGTTAGTGGATATACCAGTCTTTTTTTTTTAAGAGTGTGCTTACTCTTCTGAGCCTTGCAAGAATCCTATGCTTTGCATCAACACTGAGCCATGCAATGTTGCCTTGCAAATACTGCATGGTTTCAAATAAAGTGAAAACCACAGATTGAGTTCTAAGCATGTCCTCTGTGATTATGCTTTGTTCTTCTCAAGCACAATCTTGGATGCATCCTTTGCTGGCTTCAACCGACTAGTACCCTTGCATTCAGACCCTTTGGATACACCTTGCTCTCGTCGCGTGTGCAATTTAGCAAGTTCTTGCTCATACCGGCAACTGACATTCATGACAAGAGTGGTCAGAGCTGGCGAGTAGGTGAAGTCTTCAAATTATTAACACATAGCTACTGAAATTTCCACAGAAATATTCTTAGCTGTATGTTAACTGCCACAGTAATAAGTACCTTTGGCAAGGGTGTCATTTGCAGAGTTTTGTCATGGTGCTTTAACCTGCTTTGAGCTATCATACGCAGGAAATATCAGTGACTCTCATATATGATTGCCTTGTGCCTCTTGTATAATTTATGATTCATTGATAAGATTTCACTCTCTTTCTGGTTCAGGCTCGTGATTTCATGAACATGTTGATAAAAAGTGCTGAGCTCTTGCATAACTGTCCCGATCGGCACCAGAACCCCATTTTGCGAAGAGAGTACTTTGAAAATGGGATAGACTTAAGTTAGGTATGTAGTATTTGGTTGATAAAAGCCATATCAGGAATTTATGCAGGGTGCGTAGAGGGAACATTAGTGGGACCCCAAAACAGTTTTGGTGATTTTTACAGATTCATTGAGCCATGGTTCTTTGGATCAAAAAGAGACCTGCTTAATAAGTACTCCATGACATTCCCTCTTCAATCATTTTTCATTACTTCAACCCTCCATCATCCGCTGAACTTCTGTACATGTAATTTATGATAAGGTTTTAAACATGGGTATTACTACAGATCGCAGCGCATCGCCATGCCGAATTTTCAGCCACCCCTTTTTTTGGACGCTGCATTGTTATGGGCACACACTCATGCGTCTGATCTGATTGGCATTTTGGCATATGTACATCAGGAGAAAACACAGCTGGCCTAAAGCCCCTGGAAAGGAACGGTAGTCTTTGATCTTTGCCGTGACATCCTCACCCGCATCATGGAGGAAGGAGGGAAATAGGCCCTGGTCATGTGATAGGCAAGCAGTACCATTGGTCGGCTTGCTTTAATTGCGTCTGCTGTGGGGGCCTAATCATATACCCAGGAGTCACCGTACACTGGTCGGGAGGGGCGGAATCAGAGGTGGTTGGGTTGCAGAGGCTAGCGGAGTCACGTGACACTGCCTCCTTACTCTGTGCTGGCACGTCCCCTACGGTGATTGGTTGCTGCACTCGAAACTGCTCCAACGGGTGATGCCGACATCATGAAAATGTCATAGAACTTATTTTGGCAATTTTTAACTTTCTGCAGCCATTCGCCTGCCATTTAAGGTGGTCTCGCTGCCCTTGTGCACACGTCTTTTCCAAGTCAAGTGTTTCATTTGCCAAAAGAATGTCTTACTGCAATGTGTTTCATTGCAGCAGCAGACCAGAAAAAGGACTAGCATTATTTTAAATGCCTCAATGAAAATGGAATGTTGTCTGCTAGAAATAGTGTATCTACAACGTCGAAAGAAAGGACTTCGCCCGCTCAAAACACGCACTTCTTTGAGAGAAAGATACTATAGCATTCCCAAGATTTGTGGGCGAAGGTGCACGGAGATTTTTATTGTTTTTGTGTAGCCGGTCTCTTCTTTCAGTTCATCACAGTGCACCAGTCGTGCAGCGCATATAGCTCGTTTTCTTTTTGGTTAACCTTTCTGTTGTCTGTTCGCACTATATAGTGTTCTTTTTTGCAGTTCAGGTATTTTTTAAGCACATATCCTTTAGAAACTAGTGCCTTTGACTGCATGTTTGTAATTATGTGTCTGGTTTTGGTTTTTGATCCTTGCTACACTTATGAAATCAAGGAAGCGTATAGTACAGTCGAACCTCAATATAACGAAGTAGCATCGCAACCATAAATTTGTTCGTTATACCCTGTATTCGTTGTAACAGTAGAAAATAAAATCTGCTCTAGTAAATCGGTGACCTTGCTCGTGTGAAGATCCAAGATTCAAGAATGCGTTATTCTAGGCTTCAAACAAACAATAAACGAGGTAATATCCTCACACGTCTTCCCGTGGCATTTCTAACTAAACAGACCGGAACATGAGAAGGTGAAATTACAAAAGAACAAAGTTCGTTTCACAAAACAGGCCTGCTTTCACATTTATTTTAAAAAGCATGTGATCTTCGTGTGGTGGCTTTTCACAGCACTGCGCAGAATGAAGCTTTCCAGCAGTGGTGTAAATCATATCTAGGGTTCCGTGTTTTCGGAGTTTATTTTTCTTGAAATTCGGAGGGCATTTTTCTAAGTATTTTTTGGCGAAATTCTGTGTTTATCGAAGTTTATTTCTTGTAAATCCCCTATTCTCTGAAATTCAGAGTTTAGTTTTGCATTATTCTCAATGCTCCAATATATTTCATTAAATTATATCTGAACACGAAAACATCAGAACACACGAAGCGTATTTGAGTTATCTAGAAGATTTGAACACACAAACACGTGTGCACACAAGCACAAATACTTGAATACAAAAAAAACCAAGTATGTTTGTTCATATTACAACCTTAAAGCTCGCTATAATAGACGCAAGCATACTTTATGAGGTTCTTATATTCGATGTCATCTGGCGCACCCCAGTGCCTCCAGGGGACCGTATATCAAGATGTCATCTCGTGCTCCCGGAGGCTCTACATACGTTGTCGTTTCTCTCTCCGTGCGCAACAGGCCTTTGTTAAATGTGTGATAGGTGCAGTCTACAAGATGCTGTTGACATGAGGTAAAGTTCATATCAGCCAAACCGGCCAATGTATCAATGACTGCTTAGAACATGCCCTCTCGATAAAGAACGGAACAGGGTCATATTGACCGTTAAAATCAGAGTTTATTGGATAAATCTGAATTGTCACAAATTTTACCGGCAAGTGTTTGTCGAATTTTTATATTTGTCCGAAAACACGGAGCCCTAATCATACCTAAGAACAGCAATAAAAAAAAGTCATTTGTCCGATGGAATATGACTTGAACATTTACTTTTCGTCACTAGTCGGATCCAAGAATGGCATCTATAGGTTTCGGTAGTGGACATACTACAACATTAGATAATGTGATCCGTGTTGTTCCGATCATTATGTCAATTTTGGCGGACATTTGCGATTGTCTCGTTTTGTCCAAAATTTCAAAGCGGTTGCCAGGTGTCCATGCTGTAAGAGTAGCTTTCAGAGGAAGAGCTTGCGGAGAGATTAGCAAGACGTTGGCACCTGTGTCGATGCAGACCTTTACAGGAGAGCTCGCGTTCAGGAGGCCGTTGACAACCATTAACGTTCCACCAGTAGACTGCCGAAAACAGTTCACCAGTTTGACGGAAGTCTCAATCATATTGTTACTCCTCGGTTTGCTCTCGGCCCTTTTCCTCGGCTCGTTGCGTTGCTGTCTTCTTCGGCTTCATGCACTCTCACGATATATGTGCGGTCTCGCTACAGTTAAAGCACCACTGCACAAATGGCTTCTTGAACGGGAAAGACGTGGCAGCAACCTAAATTTTGCATTCAGATTTCTTTTGTTTAAGAACAGCAATTGAGAAAAATACAAGTCCAAGATGCCACGCTCAAAGGAAAGCTTGCTGGGGGATGTGGCTTGATTGGTGGGTGATGTGGGCGTTGGTCTGAATTGTACTTCTGATGCATATATTGCCGCTCTTTTTTTTTAATAGTGAAGTTGTGTATGGCTAGCCGAAACCAAAATTCGTTTGTCTTATGTATGCAAAAACTCCTAGTGGATATGTGCCACAGAAATTGGGCAAGCCTCACTACTCGCGACTTGTCCACTAAAATCTAGAAGGATACACACGGGCTGCAAACACCAATGAATATTTCTGTACAGACGTAACCAATAATTGAGAAAGACTTTAATGAACCGTTGGGATTTACCCAGTGATAAGCACCGAGGCTGCATGTTTCAGCTTCAGTGGTTAACTATCTGTGCGGAGTGCTTGCGCAATGATTTTTTTTGTCTTCCCACACCTCATTTCTTCCTTTTCTCACAGCATAGTTGCCTAGTCAGGATGGTAAGAGCGGGCGTTATACTTCCGGCTGCCGTAGTGTAAAAACGTGTGTGTCATGTGCTTCTTTGGGGAAATCACAATGGTACATATGAGGCATGGAAACATGAGTTTCGCCGAAGAGAAATGAGTAGGGGTGTGAGAATAGTGAAATTTCATCTCGAATCAAATTCAAATCGAATAGTGTAGAATAGTGGCCAAAAATATAGAATATTGAATCGAATATCGAATACAAAAAATTTTTTTGAAAAATAAAAAAAATGTTGACGTAAAGAAATCTGACCATGTCCTCGAGCACATAACGCAGTGATCGACTAGTACTACCGAATGACTACAAATAGTCATGCAGTAACACAAGCTATTCCACATGACCAGTATACAGGCTCTCTCGCCGTGATGTTACATTGTTTCCTGCGGTTGAAAACATGCGCTCACTGGGCATCTCAGTAGCAGGAAAAGGGAAGGCATCGCAAAGCGATTTCGGCGATACATGGATAAAGTGCAGCTCCGTGCTCGGTGATGCGGAAGTGGCGACTGCACAGCGTGAACAAATTTTCACATGTGAAGCCAATCACCGATGGTATCGCGGGCCAAAGCCGGACGTTTTACAGTGCTTGCGGCTTACGCAACCGAACTATGCAGGAAGTCCGTGCCTTTCTTTTCGGTCGCGAAGTTGGCAAAGGGCTTGACAGTTTTCTCACGTGCTCTTTTACGTGCGGAAATGACATAATATTCTTTAAAATAAACATGCGCTCGCTTTTAAACCAGGACAGCGCTGAAAGTTTCAATGAAAGGCTTACTGTAACAACGTTAGCGTTAGTTTTAGCCACCCCACTCTAACCAAGTAGCACCATTGGGCTTTGTTGCATTTTAGATATTCGTCCTTTCGAATTATTTGAAATTTCGAGTACTGGCTATTCGAAAGCCGAATCGAATTATTCGATCAGGTATTATTCGATTCGAATTCGAAACTCGAATATTCGCACACCCCTAGAAACAAGACTACGAAATATTTTGACCTAGCGGCAGTGCAAGAACACCACAGGGGACAGAGGAGAGAAGAGTGCTGGCCCAACAGTTTATTTCGTTTCATAAAGCTTCACCGTACAGTCACACAGCATCACAAAAGCCATGTGCAGAATGCAGCTATACGCCACAGGGAATCAACATATGGTGAAAGCCCGAGATACCTTTCCTCCATATCAGTGAGGGCAACAGAGGGAGTACTAACGCAACCATCCTTTACGGTATATTTTCTTTCTGCTTCAAGTATTTCATGCATGTCACGATATCTAGATCTTGTGATGATAAGTCTTTTCATCTTGGCCTGCAGCCACATACGTTGCAATGAGCAGACAGCAATTCCTGTTCGGCACAGTTAACATTGTAGAGGTGTTCTTTCAACGTATCGCTTACGCAACTACCTGTCTGACCAATATTAATTTTGATGCCTAATAAGTAGGGCTCCCTGTTTTCGGAGTTAATTTTTCTTGAAATTTGGACGGTAATTTTCAGAGTTTATTTTTTTAAAGAAAATTCAGCGTTTATAGGAGTTTATTTCTCGTAAATCACCAATTCTCCGAAATTCGGTGCTTATTTTTGCATTATAAATTGTTGCAATGTCTTGTTAATTTTATTTCAAATTAAATGTGATGCATTGTTGCTGATAATCCTGTTTCTCCATCCTTTCATTTTTTTCACTTCCCTTTCGTTTACCCTCTTAATAAGGCTGTAAATGTGCGCTGCTGTAAACTTACAAGACTTCTTTTTTTTTTCTTTTTTAAGGGGGGGGGGGAGAGAAGGAGCTAGATAAGCTGATTCTCAGCTTTTTCTCCCAGCCTCCCTCACCCTCTTGATGAACAATAAGGGCCCATTATTATTGTCATTCTCAATACTCCGATATCTTAGATGATATCATATCTGAACACGAAAACATGCAAACACACTAAGTGTACTTTAGATGTCTGGAGGGTTTGAGCGCACATACACATGTACATACAAGCACAAATACTTTAATACAAAACACCTACGTTTGTTCATATTACAACAATAAAGCGTGTTGTACTAGACGCAAGCATACGTACTTTACAAAGTTGCTGCCGCTGATGGAGGTGCGATCCTTTCGATTGATGATTCTCAGCTTTGAAAATGTCCTTTGAACATTGAAAATGCCCTTTTAAAATTGGAGTTTATTGGATAAATCCGAATTGTCAAATATTTAATCCGCAAGTGTTTATCGGACTTTTTCGTATTTATCCGAAAACACGGAGCCCTATTAATAAGGCACCCTTGTGTGAGCCTAGATGCATGTTGGGAAAACAAGTTGCCTAATTTTTCTGCGGCTGAGAAAACAACTCTTATGTTTACACGCTACGTGACCTTTTTCACATTGAGTCAAATTCTATGCATTTCTAGAATTACCGCAATTTTCTGTCTCTCCTGCACATGGTTGTTATGGTTCTGGGTGACTGTATATATTTGCCTGTGTTAGAAGTACCGTTTCCCTACACGAAAATGTCAGAGCAAGGTTTTATTGCATGCAAGACGTTCAAAACATGGTGGTTCGTGTGGACAATGCTACCTGAGATTCTTGCCTCGGGTAACACTCGCACCACCATTGGGGTAGATCGCCGCGTACGTGTGCCATTGGTGTTTTCCACAGACAGTTTCAATTCACAATTGTAGTGTGTTCAAACTGCACAATTCTCGCTTCTGCCTCCAACATCAGCCTTGTTAGCTCATTTAGGGTTACTTTACAGTCAATCAAGAATTGCTGCAGCAAGGTTGATGCGAGAACAAGTGCATAAGTAGCATAAGCTTTCACCAATGCCAAGTCTGTCTTGCGCATCCACTTTCATGAAATAATGATGGACTGCGCTGTAGAGCAGGAATGTGGGCACTGCACAGAATGCGTGCTTTTAATCCTAAGGGCTCGTTTTCTTTGTTATACGCAATATTAATGAGTACTAACAGACAATAATGCCAAGGAAAGTATAGGGGATGTTTTCAGTAGTAAATGTAAGGTAAATGTGAAGGAAGAAAAGTGGACGAAAAGATAGCTTGCCGCGGGCAGGGGCCGAACCTGCGACCTTCGAATAACGCGTCCGATGCTCTACCAACTGAGCTACCACGGCGGCCATCCCCCCGTCCACTTTATAGGGCATATATGTACATTTAAACGTGGTAGCGTCAGTCAGCGCCGCCAGTAGCCATGACGACGAGTGTGGAACACTTTTTTCTGCCTGTTGGCGTCACGTAGCACGTGAACTTATTACGAGCTGGCAGCTGACCAATAATCCCTCGCATACTACCTGAAAGCATCAAGTCTGCCAGAACGAGACCCTTGCTATGAATGAAGGAAAGAAGTGTTAATTCTAAGGGCTCGTTTTCCTTGTTATATACTATATTAATGAGTACTAACAGACAATAATGCCAAGGAAAGTATAGGGGATGTTTTTAGTAGTAAATGTAAGGTAAATGTGAAGGAAGAAAAGTGGACGAAAAGATAGCTTGCCACGGGCAGGGACCGAACCTGCCAGCTCGTAATAAGTGCTACGTGACGCCAACAGGCAGAAAAAAGAGTGTTCCACACTCACCGTCATGGCTACTGGCGGCGCTGACTGACGCTCCCACGTTTAAATGTACATATATACCATATAAAGTGGACTGGGGGATGGCCGCCGCGGTAGCTCAGTTGGTAGAGCATCGGACGCGTTATTCGAAGGTCGCAGGTTCGGTCCCTGCCCGCGGCAAGCTATCTTTTCGTCCACTTTTCTTCCTTCACATTTACCTTACATTTACTACTAAAAACATCCCCTATACTTTCCTTGGCATTATTGTCTGTTAGTACTCATTAATATTGCGTATAACAAAGAAAACGAGCCCTTAGAATTAACACTTCTTTCCTTCATTCATAGCAAAGGTCTCGTTCTGGCAGACTTGATGCTTTCAGGTAGTATGCGAGGGATTATTGGTCAGCTGCCAGCTCGTAATAAGTTCACGTGCTACGTGACGCCAACAGGCAGAAAAAAGAGTGTTCCACACTCGTCGTCATGGCTACTGGCGGCGCTGACTGACACTCCCACGTTTAAATGTACATATATACCCTATAAAGTGGACGGGGGGATGGCCACTGCGGTAGTTCAGTTGGTAGAGCATCAGACGCGTTATTCAAAGGTCGCAGGTTCGGTCCCTGCCCGCAGTACCCGCAGCAAGCTATCTTTTCGTCCACTTTTCTTTCTTCACATTTACCTTACATTTACTACTAAAAACATCCCCTATACTTTCCCTGGCATTATTGTCTGTTAGTACTCAGCTATTCACAAAGAAAGACCGGCTTTGTGTTGAACATAACTTTCTCAATGCTTAAGAATTTGTGAATCATCCCGTTCGGTAACCACAAAAAGAAATTGGTTGAAACTGACTTTCTGGCCCAAAATAAAACCCAGCGACTTGTCTCAAAATAAAATAACAAAAAATATGAATTTCACACATGCTGAAGATCATTTTCTGAGAATTTTGAAACTTTTTTCTTAAATTCTCAACTGACCCGCCACGGTGGCCCAGTGGTTATGGTGCTCGACTGCAGACCCACAGGTCGCGGGATCGAGGTGTCCACATTTTTAATGGAGGCGAAAATGCTTGAGACCTGTGTACTTAGATTTAAGTGCACATTAAAGAACACAAGATGGTCCAAATTTCCGGAGCCCTCCACTACGATGTCCCTCATAATCATATCATGTTTTGGGGATGTTAAATTCCAACAATTATTATAAATTCTCAACTGCTCGACAAAAAAGAATGGTAAAATGCTCTTTTCAGCACCTTCAACATGTACGAAAGTTCCTTCTTTGCCAAGATCTGAATTTTTTATGCAGTGAATTGTCGTATACCGTTACGTATAAATGCGATTGAACATTTTCTTTTCAAAACTTATTCTATATATTTCCAATATGTTTAGCAAGCAAATACTTCGCGTTCAACACATTTATTATTATTAGGCCAAGTACTAGCACCAAGGTAATGCTTCACACCGCATAACAACTGCCAGCCGTGGCAGTCGCATTTCGATGGAGTTGAAGCGCTAAAGGCCACCTTTTGAGTGCGATATCAGTGCACATTAAAGAACACCATATGGTCAAAAATTCCGGAGCCCTCCTCTATGGAGTGCCCCATAATCCTATGGATTTGGCATGTAAAACCCCACATATATTATTATCCTCATAAGAAAATTGCCACATATAGATGGGCTTCCTACAGTCTCGCTGAAATTTGCATGAAGCAGATACATGGTACATAGCAAAGAGCAATATTTTCATTTAGCATGCAGAAAGGTTGTATTGCAACACTTACATGCATATTTTTCTTCCATACAAAGCACCAGAAAATGTAGGTAATATTTAAGATGCCCTGTGTTAAAAACACGTCTTTTTTTTTCATTTCTGTAACGGCGCAAAATGTTAGATGACCAACTGTCTCTTTTAGTTGACTGCTTCGAACACAACTTCATATTGCCGTGTGTACTTGTTGCTGTAGTTTTATGTGACATGGCTGTTACACGCGCGACCCCCGCTCAGTGCAGGCCGCGCCAGAAGGTATGAAAACTTCCCGATTATTTGAGAGCCAAAATTCTTCTGATAAAGGGGCCTTTAACGTGCCATGGAGTACAGAATACTATTCTGTTTGCTCCATGTCATAACGCTTTGGGTGGCCCACGGAAACTTGGGGGGGGGAGGCTGGCGTATTTCAGTATGATCAATGAAAAGCGCACGTAGTGCCAGGGGCACTCGCCTAGTTGTCTAAAGGCAGAACTGACCAATCAGGGAGGACAAATGCGCAATAGTATTCCGTGGCACAGTATAGGCCCCCAGATTGCGTGCACGAAGCGAGTATAGTTAACTTCATTCAGGGGGGGTTCAACCATACTTTATGTATGTTTGTACATGCATTTGTATTTGTGTGTGTAATATACACATGCAAAACTGAAGAATTTCAGGTGGGTTTAAACCCCCCAATCCCTCCCCCTGGCTACACCAAAGGTATTTTGCTTGATTGTTATATGCAGCAATAAATTCTTCAAAAGCGGCTGTTTATGAGCGGGTAACTAAACACCTTCCAATGAGACCGCTTGTTAAAAGGGTCCTGAACCGCTTTTCCAAGTACGTAATGGCCGATTGAACTCAGTATCTGAGTTGATTTCCTCACGAATCGATCACCGCAAAAATTTTTCGAATCCGTCAGTTAAGTACGAGCACAATTGCAGAGAATATTTGTCGCATGCTTTCTTCATTCATCCTGATGAGCGAGCTGGAAGCTACACAGGGAGGAATGACAAGGGGGAAAGAAGGTACGTAACGTGCTCGTCATGACCGTGAGCCCACGTTATGAACGCGATCGCTCTCCCCCTGTGTTATTCCATTATGCGCTAGTGTCCCTACTGTGTAGAGCGCCTCGACATCCTCTTTGCCGGGCGAGGAAGCTATCGAGACACTCTAGCTTCTGTGAGGGACTTTCGCTACTGTGGGGCACGTGGCAGCACTGCCAGCACCCCATGGCAAGAAGTGCATTTCTGATACGAAAGCCACTCTTGGTTTATGTCACAATCTGTTGTGTGACGGCCCCTCCGAAGAGAGCATATGAGGCGCTTGAGCACATGACTGCATGCAAGATTAGGTTGAGCTGTTCACAGCAGCATCTGCTTTTGTACATAGCACGAGGGGTGGTTCATGTTCAGCGGCCCTCGGCAATATAACATCGCGTGATTAGAGGCGCGCGAGCCAGACGTTTCGCTCTGCTGTTTTGTTCGGTCATGGCGAGAGGCAACTAGGGACGACGTCCAACCCAGGAAAGGGCGCCTAAGTGCTGCGCTCTAAAAAAAAAAAAAAATTGGGGCAACTACGCACCAGTGGTGCGCAGACTGACGAAAGAGCGGAGCTGATGGCTTTCTCCTTTCCCATCTCCTCACTTTCCTTTCCCACCCCTTGATATGCTATGCTTCACCTTCCTCTCCCTACTCCTCACTTCCCTTTTCTATCTTCTTGCTCTACTCTACTATACCTGGCTACGCTATTTCTTTCTCTGTTCCTCTTTCTATCTTTTTTATTTCTCTCTCACTCTTTATCTTTCCGTCTTGCTCTCCGTTTCTTTTTCTCTTTTTTTTTTCGTCTTCCCTTGCCCTCTCTCAGTACTCGTTCTCTCGCCTATACGAGTTATTGCATCCCACGCCAGTCAAATCGGCGCACGTGTTTGGGAGCGAAGACGTACGATGACCAAGAAGACGTGAAAAGAGCGCGCGCGCGCCGTCCGAGCCTCCGTGGTCCGAGCAACCAGAGTGTAGAAAATATTCTTTATAGAAAATATTCTAGTACACTGTAGAGCAACGCTCTATAGAACAGAGGCCAATCATGATGATGATAGTTTTTGTTCACTCTGCGCTATAGGCACCCGTCACTGACCAGAGGGCGCGATGGAGCTCTTATCGAACGCCTAAGTGTTGAGGGCACCAGCCGCCAGGGATACCAAGAAAATGAAACGCTCGCTGGACACATCGACGCGCTCAAGTGTCTCTCTTTTGGGCGCCTCTTTCAACGAACGCTTCCTACGTGGGTTTGTAATCACCTCAGGGATGTTGCCAGCGCCTTCAATGCAGCACAAACGCGTTTAGAACGCACTCTTTTCAGGCTGTGCCAAGGCAGCACAAACGCTACAAACGCGTTTCAAACGCACTGCATTGAGGCGGTGGCAAGTCACGTTCAAGTCAAGGAGCGTTTCTGAACATGGAGGATGCGGAAGATAGACACTCGATTTTGCTGCGTCTACTCGCTAGGCTATGCTTTCTGGCGCTACCATCGTATCTCGGAAACTGCATTGCCGGGTGCCTATTAACTTCGAGCGGTTAAAATCTTGAACCGTATTAAATGGCACGCTGATGGCGAGAAGACAAGACGTCGGTGGCGGCGCAGCGAAAACAGTTGGCGAAAACGTGCCATCTACAGTGTGTGCCAACGTCATGGTGCGCACAAGTTTGTTTGTCTGGCAACGAGTGCTTTTTCAGCCGAGCCGAGCTGTAGTCGCTACCATAAACAGCCAAGAGAGGGAAACCTGGGACTTGGGTAACTGGGGCTGGGACCTGGGGAAACGAATGGGAACAGGCTCAACGCTGCTGCGGCTCTACTTGGGGCGCGTTGTTGGAACACTATAGAGTCTGTTTTTCGTGTGGATACAATAATTTGGAACCTGATGTGTTGCCCAGATCGCAGTTGCGAATTGAGGAGAGCGTCGATTCTGCGGCACTCGACATGCGTCCGCTGGTAATGAAAACGAATCGTCCCAGATGAGCCCGACAACCAACCAGCCAAGCGGTCAGGTAACGGGAACAGGCTCGAACGCTGCTGCGGCTCTACTTGGGGCGCGTTGTTGGAACACTATAGAGTCTGTTTTTCATGTGGATACAGCAATTTGGAACCTGATGTGTTGCCCAGATCGCAGTTGCGAATTCAGGAGAGCGTTGATTCTGCGGCACTTGACATGCGTCCACTGGTAATGAAACCGAATCGTCCCAGATGAGCCCGACAACCAACCAGCCAAGCGCCTACCACCAGTCTTCAAAGCTCTCGCATTTTCAGCGTGCATGAAGGTTAAAAAGTGACACTTGTGCTTGCCCAGCTGAGCACCTCTTTTTTTTTTTTCTTTTTTTTTTTATTGCACTGCCGACACTAGATGTCACAAATTTCTGATAATGTACCTTCTCTTATGTTACTGTTGCACTGTGGCGTAAACCTCAGTGAACGTCACTAAACTCTGTGAAAATAATGGCACAGGCAGAACTTGTGCGAATTTAACACTTTAGGTGTGTTGGAACAAGTACGGCAGAAAATTTCTGTGTTTGAGTTATGGAACTGGCAGGAACAAAAATTCCTTTCTTGTAATGTGTATCCCATGCATAATTTTTATTCAAGAAATATTTAGAAAATCCTTCAAATCTTAACCAAACGCATGGGCTATCATGCTTGACTGTAGTGGCAGTGTGCAATAACACTACACACCACCTCCACTTTGTGATGTTTTTTACAATTTGAATGATGTTTCTTCTACAAATATGAGTATGTTGCACAAATCCAGTTATTGAGGAATCAGCTATGGAAAATGTTGTCATTCCTTCTATGCTTGGTCAGTGTCAAAATGTAATTGGTGGTGATGAGAATATTAGATTATGTAATAACAACAGATGTTATGACGGTACATTTTTTCTTCCATTCTGGCCAGCTCAAAACTTCATTTCTTCCCCTCTGTGCATTTGTGAACCAGCATTTTTTGTGTAACTCTTATCTGACTGTTCATGACTTGTCATGGACTATTGACCTGTTTGTTATTACCTCGAATATGTTAGATTCCTAGTGCTCAAACTGTTTCTTGATAGGTAAATCATTGAAGGGTGAAGTGCATGCTGTAAACAAATATTCTTGGAACCATATACAGCAAGTGTGTTTATTCTACATTGCTTATGTCATAAGTCAGTCAAAAATTATGCATTGCTCTCTTTGCACAAATGATCTCGCCACATTTCTGTATATCAATAATTCCATGCTAGTCATAAAAACAAAACAAAGAAAAACAGACTATTGCTGTCACAAGTCAAAAGAAAATTAATAATGGTTAAAAGCATGACTTTGAACCCTTTATAAGCACATTTATTGTAGTGATTACCAAATCAAAAAAAGCAACAGAGCTTGTCCACGACTGTATTGATTGAAGCCAGCATATGCAACTGCACAGTCTGCCGCAGCGGCTTAACATCGCTTCGCACTTCTGTGCGCATTGGCACTCCTTAATTCCCGCTGTTCTTCCTCCGAGTGAACAACATGTGTCCGTGCCGTAGTGAGCCCAAAGGATAATTGCTGATAACAGTGCTAGTGCAATCTCACGAGACAAAGTGGCGCAATGATTGGTGAGAATAATAATATCTAGGGTTTAACGTCCCAAACTCACCACATGATTATGAGAGACGCCGTAGTGGAGGGCTCCAGAAATTTCGACCACCTGTGGTTCTTTAACGTGCACCGAAATCTAAGTACACAGGCATCAAACATTTTTGCCTCCATCGAAAATGCAGCCGCCGCGGCCGGGATTCAATCCCGCGACCTTCGGGTCAGCAGTCGAGTGCCATAACCACTAGACCACTGTGGCGGGGCAATGATTGGTGGGAAGTGCCGCCGCCGAGTATTGTGACACTTGTGAAAGAAGCATCGGCGGTGGTGAGGGGGCGAGGGGCATCTGTGGCAGGGGACAAGGAGCGCTGTAAATTGTTGTTCTATGCGTCTTTTGCCTACAAATGTAGTTAGCCAGAGCATCACATCTAACCAGGCATTTAGGTGAAGAAGCAAAGAGAACATCAAAAATAGTAAAGTTTGTAATAGAGCTGTGTGACATGGACTACCAAAATTTTTTTCATGTAGATAGCTGCTCGTGGCAACAATTACTTTTCTAAAATCAATTTATATGGGTAGAATTGATTCTCGAATTATCTTTCCACATCTGAGGCTCAGAAAGTGGAGGATATCGAATTATGTTTCAAGACATAATTTAGCCATAGCAGCTGAACATGAGTGTGTAAATGCCAGTGTCATTGAAAGTGAAGTGACATTTATAATTTATGTATTCAGCTCTTTCTCAAGTACAAACCCATATGTATACTGTCTTCTGGAAAGCCAAGAATGTAGAACAACATCCCTAAAAAAAAAACCCGCATTTCCCCGAAGGGGAGTATGAGGAAGTGCGAAGCACGGGGTGATGCTATGAGGGGGCGCGCGCGACTAAACTGCAGAGCCGAGCGAAGGAGACGGCAGCGAGAGAGCACGCGCCAGCCGACCCACGGAGGTCTGGCCGTTTTTAAGTGCAAAGCACTTTTACTGATGATGATGATCTGTCTTCCGAACTCGTTCCAAAGAACCCGCAACGCGTTGAACTTGTTGGCAGCGTTGCGCACACCCGAGATGGGGCTCAGGTTGTTGTCGAACCACAGTCGATCGCACACCGCGCAGCTATATCCGAAGCTGCGGTCCAGGAAGTCTCGCTTGAAGCGCGCGTCCGGCCGATCGAATTCGAGGGCCCGCGCTCGCTCACGCATCGCGCGTCCCCGCGCCAGATCGGCTTCGGGGTGCTCGGCTCGCTTCGCACGCTTTCGTTCGGCGTCTCGCCGGTCTCGCCGCCGGCCTTCATCACCACAGGCAATGATTGATTGTGTGATTAGAGGAAGAATGAGACGCCTAATTTCTGCAGCCCTATAGGGAGCACGGCGCAGCGTCAAGGCAATGCGCGGGGCGCGCGCAGCCGGCGCAGCCACGGAGCGGAGGGCGGAGCGCGCGCAGTCACGTGGGGCGTGACGTCGCTGCGCCGTTGCTACAGACGCTCCTCTCCGCTCCTCGCGCCGTTGCTATGGGACGGCGGATTCAGGGTCGCTTATAAAGTGCATTCGCACTTAAAAGGAATTTGTCTTGTTGTATTTTGCAGACCATAAAAACACCCCCTTTGAAAGTTTCTCTCCCATGAACAAAAAGTCTGTGCAAATGGGCAAGTTGCTTTCTCATAGCTTCATACTCTTCACCTTCCAAACATTTTCTAGTAGGGGTGTGCGAATAGTGAAATTTAAAACCGAATCGAATACGAATCGGGTATTGATCATATCGAATATGAACAGGAGTCGCATACTATTCTAATAGTTTTCGAATAGCAAGGCAACCATTTTCAATACAAGCCTAGAATTCTACAACTTTTTATTTCAAACAAATATTCACAAACTTTAACAAAGTAACATTACCATTACATTTAACCGACTTAAGACACCACAATTATGTAAACTGAGGTAAGCTTGTATACAGTAGTGATGGAGCCTTCGAGGTATTTTTTTACTATGAGATGAATACAACAGTTACTTCAGTATTCGAGGTGGTACTTTGTCACCAGCTTTAAAGAATACTAAGGCCTAAGAGTTAAATAATGTTCCATGAATGAACATCATGAATCTCATTATAATGATAGTGGATTAAGGACACATTCGCTTCAGCGACACTGGAGTTTAAAAGGGATACTGAACAAAAATTTGAAAAAGCTACGAAAACACTTGCATTTGACTCGGACGACACGACTGCTCCTATAAACAGCGTTTATTTCACGTAATTTCGAGCTGTTGGCCGTATTTTTAGTGGATTGTGAGAGCGCGGTGGCTGCACGCCAGTGCGCTTGTCGGCGGCCGTGACGTCGAATGCTCCAGCAAGAGGGGGTCAACCGGCACGCTCTCTCCAGCCCTGCCACTTCCCTTTCTCCACCTCTCCTCTCAAGAACACCTTCCCGACCGTGAAAACACGTTTTAAGAGAGATGCGCGTCAGCGGGTGGCGGCTTGCGATGTCGATTGTTGAGCGATTTTGCAGCGAGCACGGTTGGCGAGTCAGTATCCGCCGAGTTTAGCGTCACTTCGTCTCTAGTTCGCGGCGTGGCCGCTAGACGCGCCAATTTGCGAAAAATGCATTAAATTCATTATTTCCTGCTAGTCTCTGGCTGAAATGAAGGTTGTTTAAACAAATTTCAGCACCCAATCTTTCAATTGGGCCATTTATCTCGGCGGCAAAAATTTTTTTCAGTATCCCTTTAAAGCAAAAAATTCTTCATCCGGTGATCAGTGAATCTTCGATAATGCCGTAAAAGCTTGCATGCATTTCAGCAATTCAATAATTTTTAAAAAATTTTAAATATGATCCTTCGCTTTTTCGACATGTCGTTCCTTTGGGGTTTTCTGTCGGTGCTGATTATTCGAAAAGTATCAGAAAAATATTCGGTAATTCAAATGTGCTTTTGATTTGTGTACCGAATCAACTACAATGCTAATTGATTCGTTATTTAAAATTTTAGCATATTCACACACCCCTATTTGCTAGTTATCGTACAATGTTACAGTGCCATCACTTACTGCACTTCACTAATGCCACACTCATCATGACAAACACAAGTGCACAAACAAACAAAAAGTTTGCGCTACACACTGAAAGAAAACATCATTCCTCATGTACGTAAAGGGATGATTGGCCTTAGCTGTTATTAAAAAACTGAAGCATTGCTTCAATGCCCGTCTTAGACAAATGAACAGAGCAATTTATAATCGTTCTTGCGGTTGCTCTTCATGAAGATGACAGGGGACTGTTAAGGTTTCGTTTAATATATTGGCAATCAATAATCTTTGAAAGTTGTCATAATAGAAATGCATATCATTTGTCCTGTAGCACACAGTGCAAAAATCTGCCGTGCCTTGTCATTCATGAACTTCAAAGTAATATACATGATTGACCACATTAGTATGCTTAGCTGTTGCGGCAAGAACAGCCTGGGCAGATCGGGCAGCAAGAATAGCCTGGGCAGATTTTCCAAATATCGGTTGAATATTAAGGTTGTCCCTTTGTACTGTAGAAATACTGTCACGGTACAGTTAGCCAAGCATGCTCACAAGAATGCAAGAAAATGAACAGAATGAAGGTGTGCCTAAGCTCATGTGTGGATTTTTCATATCGCGTGTAGTTATAGATGCTACCGTAGATATATTTTTTGCCTCATCTCTTCCTTATTATGTTTTAGTGGACGTATCAGGTGTCATTCTGCGTACATTTTTCCTTCCAATCACAATACCACTTCCACTTGAGCATCCAGTTTGGGACACTCGGTCCCTTAACAGGGTGCCGCAGTCAAAACATGGTTCCCTTTAACCATTTACTCTGTTACTTGGGTGTCCCTCAAGACTTCCAGCAATCTGTGTGCTCAGGTTTGGTTCTCCCCACCACAAGCTCCTACAATATTAACAGCATAATGGTAGCATGAGATAACAACTTGCTATTATTCATTACCATATGATTCTCAGTATTCAGCTCCTCTGCGGGGACAGAATTCATCTTCATAAGAGAAAAAACTTTCATAACATTCTTGTCACTACAAAAGGATGACAGTAGCTCTGTTGAATGACTGTTTACCCTGTTCTCATGAGGGCATCTTTTTAAACTTATGTGCAAATACAAAATATGCTGTGTTCTCTCTTTAATCTCTCCCATGTACAGTGCTCGGCGGTTGAAACACGATTCTCGTGGCACATGGCTGCTGGCGGTGAGGGTGATGGTAAGGGTGAAAGCGTTCGTGACACATAGTGACTGCATCCAGTAGGAAGCAAGTTTAGTCTGTGGCTCCTGATGGTGCAGGCGGAGCGCTGCTTGCCATGGCCTCAAAACACTGCGCTAACATGCTGCGCCATGGGAAGCTGCTGGAGCTGGCTGGTGTGTGCTATGAAGGGTTGCATCTTCTATGCATGAAACAGCAGAATGAGTTGCAGTGAGATGGCTCAGTATAGGAATATGTAGATGAATAGTCCTACAGCAGCAGCTTACCATTGAGCTTTGCAGCATGCTTTAGGTTTTAGGCATATATCTTGTTTCTGGAGATAGCTCTGTAAAAGGTGCAATGTTAAGGCAACTGTGACATGCACAGAAATATTACCTAAAATTTTGTGCATTAAATGCTATGATAACAAATGAACACCATTAAAACACAACCTAGTTGTGATAATATAGCTAGCTCAAAAATAGGATGCAACTCAGTACTGCATTTCATTTTGTAACAATACTTGTAGACCTGATCATTTTGCTTGTTGTCGTGTTCACTGTTAGCAATATTTTGTTTTCCTCTTCCTCCCTCCAGGTGCATGTCGCCAAACGTCAAAGGATTCTGGTGTCACTGTTGGATGGAGAACATTATATCATGAACCCTTGTTGTCAACATTTTATACTGAACATGTGATGTTACTTTTTCTTAATGACTGGATCTTATAATTATCTTACATTTTTGCAACCAATGCTCTCAGTAGATTGCTTTGTAAACAATATAATTTCATCTTTTTATGTCATGTTTTATGTTTTTGTTCTCTAAAGGTTCTAGTATTTAGTCACACTAAATACTACAACCACGAGAGGTAAAATTGTTGGTCACTTCATGTGTGCCTATGCCGACTCCCCCGGATCTCCATGCCTATGGTTGTAGCTTGCACCACCTTGGCGAAGGGAGAGGCAATACGTGCTTGCTAACTTCTGTGTGCATTGTTAATCATGCCAGCATCGTGAAAGTCAGTGTTTACAGTCAATAAGTGATCGTGCTTGCTTTTGCATGTATGACATCATGTTCATTAAATTAATTAGCAGTATGCAAATGCATACTGCAATATTCACGGCTGTTAAAAATACAAATATTACTTTTTGTGTAGCTCTTAATGCCTTGTTATTGGCGTCAGTGCTTCGCCTTTCAAATGGAAGTGTGACATTTTCTGTGCTCTTATTTGTGGCACTTCAGCATGGCTTGTCAGGTTGTTGCAGCACAACCTAACAAGTTGTTCCATACTATCTAAATGTAGCTGAGGCCACCTGTACTGAAAAGCAGCAGGGACATTTTTTCTGTTTCTGAGATAGTACCAAGTCAAAATGTTTATGATCACATGTGAATGCTTTGTGATGAAAGTGCACTTAAAAGCACTCATCCATTAATTAACTAGACCTCCAGAGGACTTATTTCTGCGCTCAGTCATGTCTGTACTCTGTTTCTTGTGTGCTGTGTACAAATTAACAGCATCACCATTTCACAAATCATTAAATTAATATAGATTCCGTCTATGAAGAAATTCCATTCTTCAGTTAAGTTCGAGCACTGGTTTAAAAGGTTATTGGCCCAGTTGTGTTTATTGCTATTCAAAATTCTTACTTGAACTAATCTTAAAGTACGTGCAAATGTGACCATGGCCATTCCACAAAAAGTCCTCAAATGTCTGGTGGCTGTGTTCAGTTAAGAACGTCTGGGCATGTCCGCCGACCCAATTTGATTTCAGCGAAAAAAATATACCGAGTGTCCAGCATCACAACACCAATCTTAGTGTCCGGAAAAAAGATTTTGCTTTTGTCAAGTCTCCACTGAGCCGGAACCGCATTTAAAAACTGCATGAAAATGGGATTTTCACAAGATCCTCCAAAAAAAAATTATGATAGCTGTGAGTTTCAATTTTTCCTGACATACTGTCAATAGCGTGCGTTGACAAAATGTTGTTGCCTTGCAGTGCTGGTGCTGTTATTTGAAGAAGAAAAAAATTGCAAATATGGCACATTGTTCAATAATACTCAAGTTTCAGATTCTTCTGCTCCGTGTCCATAATAGCCAGAATTTTTAAAGCTTTGCAAAGCATTGCCACACATTAGGTTAACAAGTGTGCTAAACATAATTGCCAAGAGGGAAGTCAAACGCTAACCAAAAATGCTTAAAGGGATACTGAACAAAACTTTTGCAGCCAAGATTTCCAGCCCATTTAACAGCTAGGGTGCTGAAACTGGTTGACCCAACCTTGTTTCCAGGCAGAAACTATCGAAAAGTGATGAATTTATCGTGCTTTTTGCAAACTGCCACGTCTAGAGGCCATGCCATCTGCCTTGGTGGTGCAGTGGTTACGGTGCTCGACTGCTGAGCTGAAAGTCGCGGGTTTGATCCCAGCCACGGCGGTGGCATTTCAATGGAGGCGAAATGCTAGGGGCCTCTGTACTGTGCAATGTCAATGCACGTTAAAGAACACCAGATGGTCGAAATTTCCGGAGCCCTCCACTGCAGCCTGCTTCATAATCATATCGTGGTCTTGTCCCGTAAAACCCCAGTCTTGTCCCGTAAAACCCCAGTCTTGTCCCGTAAAACCCCACTGTGGTCGTGCCATGACCTAGAAGAGGGGTTGTTTAGCTCACTGGAAAGGGTCATGCAAACCATGCTCTCTGCATAGTTGCTCACCCATCAGTATCACCAGCCATCACCTGCGTCTCTCAACCCAATCCGCTCCCACTACAGTACCTAGAACCAGTACAAAATGCACCGGCAGTTAACAATGCTCCCGAGTGGGGGCACGTCTCTATTCCATGGAATACCCCTTTCTTTTCTGATTCACCCAATTCGTCTTGGCAGCCTCCCCCCACCCCTGCTTTCGCAGTTGCCCTTTCCTTCTCCTTTGTGGAGGAGAGAGTACGAAGCATATACACACAATTTGCTAAGGAAATCAGTTACAGCCTTGAAAAAGACAACCCCGCCACGGTGGTCTAGTGGTTATGGCGCTCGACTGCTGACCCGAAGGTCGCGGGATCGAATCCCGGCCGCGGCGGCTGCATTTTCGATGGAGGCGAAAATGTTTGAGGCCCGTGTACTTAGATTTAGGTGCACGTTAAAGAACCCCAGGCGGTCAAAATTTCCGGAGCCCTCCTCTACGGCGTCTCTCATAATCATATCTTGGTTTTGGGACGTTAAACCCCAGATATTATTATTATTTGAAAAAGACAAGTCCACTTGTCAAAACGTCGCCTCGAGCACCCACCCCCTATTTACGGATTTTTTCATCGCAAGCTTCCATCTTCCTCTTCCTGCTGTTTTTTGGATAACTGCCCCTAATATGACTTAAAGGGACACTAAAGGCAAATATTAAGTCGACGTTGATTGTTGAAATAGCGGTCCAGAAACCTCGTAGTGCTGCTTTTGTGCCAAGGAAGTGCTTATTTTGAAATAAAATCACGTTTTTAGTGGTCCGCATCGCATTAGCGCGCTTCAAATCTTCTCCCGCCTGAAAATACGACTTTCATACGTCACTGCTGCCGTGCCCAACGTTGCCCGCTTTTACTGCGCGGCGGCCGACACTAGTAGCAGCAGAGCGGAAGTAGCGGGACCAGCTACTTCCGCGACCGCGTGAGCGAAGCAGGGCGCTGGGCGAGGCGCAGTTCGGCGAAAACGGAACCTTTGAACCACGCGCGCCGTTCCCCATGGCAACGCCACGGAGGTTCTTTTTTTTATGAATCAAGCGGAAACGAACAAATAGCATTTTATTACGTCTTTCAATGCTCGCAAGGTTCTTTTTTTACTGCTGCTAGTTTGATTACTAGTGATTTATTGTAGGCCGACTTCCATACGTCATCGGGATCACTTCGAAAATGTCCCACTCGTGGCGCTCATCATGTGATACATTTAGCTTAATTTCTCGGTAAGTAGGGCACTGTTGTTGATAATATTGCCGTTTTAGAAGTTGTCATACATTGGGCTTTCACTCTGACATAAATTGTTATTTGCCTTTAGTGTCCCTTTAAAGTAAGTTTGAAGTGCTGCCCATATTGTCATGTATGTGTGTGTTTCTTGCGGTTTTGTGTTATATTAGCAGCAATTATGTCATATATATATATATATATATATATATATATATATATACACATACCAGAACAACAAAGGGTTTCTAGGTCCGGTGAAATATTCACAAACAGCAAACAGACGCGCGTGCGAAGCAATTTTTTATTTACGTTTCGCTCGGGGTCTGAGCTTCATCAGAATCATTCTGATGAAGCTCGGACCCCGAGCGAAACATAAATAAAATATTGCTTCGCATGCGCGTCTGTTTGCTGTTTCTGTATATATATATATATATATACATATATATATATATATATATATATTCATATAAGTTGAAAAATTTCTAAGGCAGGCAATGCACATTTTGTGTATGCGCGTGTGTGTGTGTGCGGCCACGCAGTACATCCATATTGTAAGGTGAATCAGTTAAAGCAAACTAGCAGAAGAATACTAAAACCAGCGGAAAAACAGTGTAATGCCATAAAACCTGCAGTGAACAATATATGAGCGAAGAAAGGAACTGTGTAAACTCCTTTAATTAGCTATTCATTGTGAAAAAGTGCCGGCTTTGGCTTGTGTGCAATGAAAGATGTGCTTCATGCTGTAAAAGCTGGTGTTTCCTTTTTCTTTGATCTCAACAGGTGTTGTTTCAAGTCCTTGAAAATTCTTCGTTAGGTGCTTGAAAGTCCTTAAAAACTCTTGAATTTTTTTCTGCAATGTTGCTGTGAACCCTCTAAAGGTTCACTGAACAGACATGTCACCTCTGAAAGTGAAACGACGTTGTCAGACGTCCTATGCCAGGCACAAGAAGGTGGAAATTGAGGGTGCCGCCTCCAAGATAATTTCTGTCTGGACCCACTCTTCCTTCACTGCCTGTCTCGCACCCTGTGTACGTTAGGGCTGAATAAACACTTCCAACTAACACCCGACTCGAGTGCACCTTGAGAAGTTTTCCGATAATTACTTTCGCCAGGAACAATACTACGACGCATACAAGCACACATTACGTACAAATTTGCACTTTAAAGTAACTCGTCGTTCCTTGCTGTCAATTTGCTGTTACGTGACCATGACAGGACATATTTACGACCTAAAAATCATAACAATGGCGACTATAGCTACATGCTTGATCGTTGCTTGGTTGAGACGTCAACTTAAATTTGGTACTTTGGTGGCTTTATAATTCCGACCACACACAAATAATGCAACATGTTTTTACATATTCAGTTAGAACATGCACTTGGCTTTAATTCTAGGGAGTGGGAAAAATGACCACATTTTGTAAGTTTTAAGTCATTATTTTTTTGTTAAGAATAATATTACAGATGCAATGTAATATTATATATCAGTATAAAACTCAGTGATCATACTTTTCAATGGTATTACTTTAAAAAACTCATATAAGATTATAATATTCAGGAATATTTATGAAAAAAAAGACTTATTCAACATTGCATGGAACATTTCTAATGTGCTTGCAACGTGAAAGAAAAAAAAAAGAAAAATAATTTGAAATGTACAAACTGTTTTCTCAACAGTTTTTTATGTTAGAGGAAGGTTTGAATGACCTAGCCAAGAAAGCGTATGAGTTACCATTTTGTTTTGTTTGCAGAGTTAAAACTGCATTATTCCATCAGGTTACACGGTTATATTTTTTCCCTCTACAAATTTTTGAAACACAGTAATAAAATGGATATAATTAAGAAAAGGAATAAATTTTCTATTTAGCCATAGGTAATTTAGCAAATTACGCTAAATAGCAGCACAGAAAGAAATTCAAATACCAAAAGGTAACACTGAACATGATACCAAAATATTCTAGACGTGTAAGCTACAAAAGAGCTTTCACATTTCAATATCTGACACTATCGAAATAGGTGCAACCATGTCTGAAAGCTTTAAGATGTAAATAAAATTTTTTTCCAAAGTTGGTGTGCCACTGGGCAAAACAGTTTTCACAAGTGGCATTTTTCTGGTAGTCAAGTTTTCTGTTCTCGTAGCACTATTTGTATCTTCTCTGCTTCGTCAATTGGTGGGACTTGTCCTGAATGTACTTGTTTTGGGGGGGGGGGGGGTGTAGTGTGGAAGCTCGACGATGCCCATATAGATCAGCAGGCAAATGAAATTCCCTATCTCTGCATCCGTGACCATTTCTTAACCCTTTCAGGCGCCACCTATGAAGAACTGTCTGTAAGTGCGTCAAATCGATTCAACGTTATTTCAAGGCACTTGATATTCTATTGCAAAGAAATAATGTCATAATATGCTAATTTATGTGTGTTATGGTAATTATTCCCAATTAATTTCTAATTAAATATTTATTTATTCTCAAGTCATTCATGCCTTGTTTTTGCATAAATAGAATCAAATCTCAGGCTAGAAATATAGTGCGAATTTGTTTTTGGTTATGTCAATTTTGAGCAAAGAAAAATTTTACTTTAGACGTGGCTTTTGGGAAGCGGCTTGTAAAACGTGGTAGTGCTTTCAGCAAAGTGATCATATGCAACAGTACACTGCAAAGTGAAGTTAAATAAAGACAAATTTATTATGCAGGAGGTTCAATTCATCCAAAGCTCAATGTATGTGGCTTTTTTTTAGCCAATATTCGATACAACCAACAAAAAGTGGTGTACAGAATTGTGTACATAGCGTGTCAAAAGGTTAAGAACCATAATCCTCGGATTAAGACTGCTTCTACAGGATTTGCAACCGTGCATACTCATTTTTTTTAACACAAATCCTGTTTATGACTTTCGCTGTGAGAAAAATGCCCAAAACGCCGATTTTCTTTGCGACCTATCACTTCGCTGCACAACACTACTCTGAGGCCATGGCCGGATACCCTTCTTGGGCTGAGCATCACTCTTTGCTGGCTGAAGGTGATGTACCCAAGTCTTCACCATATACTGTTGAGTCACTAGAAATAAAAGATATAATAGTGCCAACATCCTCACAATGTTTCAATCAGCATAAAAAAATCTGTGCCAGAAAGCGAAATGTACTGATCAACACCTGACTACGATCCGGGCTCATTTTATGGTTTTTCATCACCCGAAATATATTTCCACGATTTAACATCATCCTCAAAGTCACTTCTCCTAGAAACAGCAGAGAAATCACTTGCAGATGCAACAGAATCGTCCAAGGAACAACATTTCCGGGAGGGTCTGACTACCGAGTCATCCGCTGTCTTTGCGAACAAACCAAGCAAATCGCTATCTTTGAGTCGTTTAAAAATCTCTGCCACTCCGGAAAAAAACTATGCAAGAAACAAAACGTTATTGCTTACAGAATGTGGTAGATGGCGCAACTAGTTTATAGGAACACTTGTATTTTTAAATTCTCACTTGGCACGTTCGAGTCACCAGTGACCCATGTTCTATGAGCGCGGTAACGAAAGATTTAAAGAAAATCGAAGGTGGCCATCTTTTGTAACTGATTTTTAGAATATTGCATTTTTAGAGGCATGCCTTTACCTAAGTATTTTTGGTTTGTGTTTGACTTCACTCTCATTAACTATACTTAGCAAACTTCGAAAGCTAACGTGTGGGAACCCTCTGCGAAGTATTAAAAATTCTGGCTATTATAGACGCAGAGCAAAAGAGTAAAGTTTGAGCATCATTGAACAATTTACCGTATTTGCAATTTTTTGTGTTCAAGTAACTGCACCAGCACTGCAAGGTAACAACATTTCATTGACCCACAGCTACAATAGTTTTTTTTTTTTTTTTTGTAGAATCTTGTATCTCATTTTCATGCAGTTCTCAACAAGTGATTCCGGCTCACTGGGTACTTCGGAATTTTTGGGGGGAATGAATGAACTTTATTTAAAACTGGTCCAACAGTTTCCTGTGGGCAAGGCGGGGGGAAGAGGGGATTAACCCCTGTCCTGTCCCACCCTCTGTCAGTGATGATGGCGGTCAAGGCAAAATTTTTTCTCACAACGCTAAGATTGGTGTTGGTATCCTGGGGACTTGGACAGCAAAGCATTTTTTTTTTCGGTGAAACTAAAACGTGTCGGCGGACATGCACCAATGTTTTTAACTGAAAACACTTGCTATGTCAGCGCCCTTGTTAAAGTTATCCACAATACCTTTCGTGTATGAAGCAGCAGAATGTGTCACATCCATGAAGAGTGCTACGGCAGCATCTTGCCACTGAGTGCTGTGGTGTGTTTTAGGTTTATACATTGACGTGTAGCATTCTGGTACAGGTAGCTCTGCAAAAGGTGCAACGTTAAGGCAACTACAATATGTACAGAATTGTTACCTAACAGAGACATGCATTAAATGCTATGAAACCATATAGCCACCATGAAAGAAAAATCTGGTTGTGATGACATAGCTAGCTCAAAAATCAAATCCACTTGAATGCTCCATTTCATTTAATAGCAACACTCGTAGGCCTGGTGATTTTGCTTGTGGTTCTGTTCATTGTTAATAATATACTTTCCTGTTTTTCTCTTCCCAGCAGTGGAGTAGCCAGAAGTTTTTTTCGGGGGGGGGGGGGTGTTCAACCATACTTTATGTATGTTTGTGCGTGCGTTTGTATGTGTGCATGTATATATACGCAAGCAAAATTGAAAATCTCCGAGGGGGTTTGAACCCCCCCCCTGGCTACGCCCTCCCTGCTTCCCTAGTTCAAGACACAAAATATCAAGAGAGACTGAGGTCACATTTTGAATACAAAACACTATGTCTTGAACACCTGTTGTCTACATTTTTTTTTAAATATCTGAGGTCATTTTTGTTAATGGCTGTAGTTTGTAATTATCTTGTATCTTTGCAACCTATTCTTCAGTGTTTTGCTTTCTACACAGTTATTTAATCTTTTTCTGTTATGTTAAAGGACCCCTGACAGCAAAATTTTTGTTGGTGACTTTTTTACTGTAATTTGTAGCTTTGTGTCTGGTAATCCCTAAGTTAAATCGTAAATGCCCTAGCATATCGTTTAACTAATTCTAACATAGTTAATTGTGACCATTTTAGCATCACTTCAAAACGGCCGCCTAAAAACCACAAGAAACTAGCGCCCCATGCGGGGGAGCGTCAAAGACCACGTGCACTCAAGCTGTGGTAACGTTGAAAGCGCGGTTTTCAAATTGGGGCCCCGCACGCGGTAGAGATTGAAAGTGTGTGGGTACCTCGGTATAGGTTAAACCTGTTAAGCGCGTGTCCCCTCATGAAAACTACCTCGAGAGCAGCCCGACAACAGAGCGAGAGGGGTGCGGAACAATAGCCATATTGTGCATGTGCGCCCCGCAAACCTTCTGTGACGTCCACAATACTTGCTTTACTTGTGGAACGTCACGCGGGGCCTCTATCTACGTCATACCAGGATGTCGCGAGGTGCAGCCTTACGCGAGGAGAGCACTTACGCTTACTTTAAAACCAAATTAAGATATCTTTAAGGCAATGTTCGTCACTAATAATCGGTCAGATGTGCCCCCTCATACAGGAAAGTCAAACAACACAAACACCTCGAGGTTCCAGTTTTGGTGTCAGGAGTCCTTTAATGTATTTGTTCTTTCACTTTTCCAGTATATTCACTTCTTGGAGTCCCTGTGTTATTAGTCTTGTTTTTAGAGCATGGAGTTTGTCGCGCTTGAAGGTTTATATATTATGATTGTTATTTATTATTTATACAACTGCTTTAAAGAAAGACATGCTGCTAAAAATCTTCTTTGATTCTGCTATGTATTTTTAAATTCTTGTCTTTCTTGAAAGGATGTAAGAATGGGCTTGTTGGTGGTGATACATGGCGAGACTTGTAGCTCACTATGAAGAACAGGGACGAAGAAAGTGAAGTCAGGACGATGCGCTCTGCTGTGCATTTTTATTCTTTTTTATCACTTTGATGTATTCGGTGTGCCTTCTAGCAGGCATCCCCTTGCTCTTTCAGCATTAGTGCTGAATAAATAATAGCAAGTTTTGCTTGTGTTATTCTATTTTATCCTGTTCAGAGTATTTATTTATTCATGTACCCTAAAGGCCCACTTAGCATACATTCTCATATATTATGATTTTTAGGGCATGCTTATATGCATAATGAATGTAAAAAATATTAGGCACCATTGCAAAACAGTGGAGAACAAGATGTGTCAAATCTATTTTCTTAGTAACAGTACGAGTCTATTTCATTAACTTAATCCTTTAGCAATTTTATGTGCAGATATCAAATGAATATAAAAAGTGGCCCGCTGTCTTTTTTTTTATACTGCTGTCAAGACTTTTCCCATCATTTAGCATCAATCAGCATTAGATTCATTTCATTCCTTTGGCATTTGATAATCAAGACTACAGTTGCTGCATATCAGTAGGAGTGGAATGCAAAAACACTTCTGTGCATGTCAGAGAACCCTTGGTGTTTTTAAATTAGTATTGATTCCCCCATTACAGCATTAGTCATAAACGCAAGGTATCGGTGCCGTGCGCAACTAAAGAATTTAATTTTTTTTTTTTCAAATGAAAAGCGGCACTTGACTAACTTGTCTTGTTTTTTGATCGTGCAGCATTCGGGCCTTCCAGCAGTTCTGCAACAGCACATGGTGAGAAGTCATGCCAAAGGGGCATCCACTATTGTAACCTTTGTGACTATAAGACAGACCGTTTGTGGGATATGAAGAAGCACACCATGGTTCATACAGGAGAGCGACCACTTAAATGTCACCTATGCCCCCACAGTTTCACACATAGCGATGGTCTGAAGAAACACCTGCGAACCCACACTGGTGAACGGCCATATACCTGCCACCTATGCCCTGAGAGCTTCTCACAAAGGAGCACGTTGACGATACACCTGCGCACTCACTCAGGTGAACGGCCATATAAATGTGACATATGCCTCAAGAGCTTCTCGCAAAACTCTACACTGAAGGACCACATGCGCATCCATACGGGCGAGCGGCCGTATCAATGCCACGTATGCCTCAAGAGCTTCTCAAAAAAGTCCACACTAAACATTCACATGCACATCCATACGGGTGAGCGGCCGTATCAATGTCCTTCATGCGCCGAGACGTTTATGCAGAGAGGCCACCTCAGAAGACACCGCAATCGACATGAATGCAAGTGATGACAACAGTGAAAGTTCTGTTGTTAAAGCTTTTTTTCACTTTAGAAGAACCTCTGCAAAAGATAGTGCACTCGCCCTACTGTGTAAGTAATCAGTAGTGGTTCCAAAGGCTGAATGAGCAAATACTGCTGGTGATTTCATGTGTGCTCACCGCACCGACTTCTTCCAGACCTCTGCGTACATTAGGTTGCAGCTTGTGTTATCTCAAACAGGGCAGTGTCATGTGTTTGCTCACTTCTCCCAGTGTTGTTCCTCTTGCCCGCATTGTGAAAGTCAGTGTTTGAACTTATTGAGTGATGTATGTGTTTCCTTGTGCGTGTATAACATCATGATCATTAATTTAATTAATAGTATGCAAATCTTTTTTACTGGAATAATAGGGCTGATAAAACTATGAACCTTGCATTGTATAAATCACTTTAAAGGGACACTAAAGGCAAATAACAGTTTATGTCGGAGTGAAAGCTCAATGTATGACAACGTCTAAAACGGCAATATTGTCAACAGCAGTGCCCTTCTTACCGAGAAATTAAGCTAAATGTATCACACGACGTGCGCCATGAGTGGGACATTTTGGAAATGATTCCGATGACGTGAGAGCGTCCAACTACAATGAATCACTAGTAATCAAAAAAAAAAAAGAACCCTCCGTGCATCAAGAGACATAATAAAATAATGCTTGTTTGTTTCTGTTTGATTCGTGGAAAAAAGAACCTTTTTGGCGTTGCCATGGGGAACGGCGTGCGTGGTTCAAAGGTTCTGTTTTCACCAAACTGCGCTTCGCTCACGTGGTTGCGTCTCAGTGGTAGTTTCGGTATCGCATACACTCTAAGAAAAAATTGATTATTTGGGGAGTATTTCTGCCACACAACAATAATCGTCATCTGGCTTGCTCGCGATTCCTTTCTTGAAAACCCAGCTCTCACCACTTTCCTATCAAGAATGCTATGTGACGTTGATAACGCGCGCGCCGTTCGTGACCGGAAAGTGCCGGGACCGCGATGATAACACGAGGAAAGTACGCGCGTTGGATGACGATTATTGTTGTGTGGCAGAAACACTCCCCAAATACTTGATTTTTTCTTAGTGTACTGCCACGTGTGTTTTGCACGATCGTGAAAGTCGCTCTGTTGGAAATTTCAACAAAATGCCGCATGCATGTGATGTTGCCGGATGCCCGAATGATGCGTGCCGCCGCGCGGTGAAGGCGGACAACGTTGGGCACGGCAACAGTGACGTCAGAAAGACTGCTTTCAGGCGGGTGATTTGAAGTGCACTGACACGATGCAGACCACTAAAACGTGACTTTATTTCAAAATAAGCACTTCCTTGGCACAAAAGTAGCACTATGATGTTTCTGGACCGCTATTTCAACTATCAATGTCAACTTAAAAAAGCCTTTAATGCATTGTTATTCTCATCAGTGCTCACCTTTTGAATAAAAGTGCGAGATTCTGTGTGGTTGAAAAAAACATGGTTGATCCCTCCGTCATAGGAATAGGCATAACACGAAAGTAAAATATGTCTTTACAAAAGTAGTTGAATGTTTACAGTACATTGATATAAGAGAGCTTGCACGGCCGCGATTTTTCTCAAGGCGGGCGTCAGCGGGGAACGCGGTGTTACAGCCAGGCAGCGCAAGCAGTGCGGGCGTGCGTCGCAGAGCTATATTTAATATGGATGGATGCTATGAGCGAGGCCGAGGCTTGGGCCAAGGTCTCCACCTTGCGGTGTGTTAAGGCGTTGACAAAATTGCACTTCTCCTTTTGGAAATGCACCAAATGGGATGGATGCGTGGCAACTACGCGTTGCAGGAGCTAATCGCAGAGGCCAGGGTCATAATGCATTACTTCACTTTACCATTCTCAGACGGCGACACTACCCTGCCAACCAAGAGCACTGTGGGAGGAAAGTGTGAGATATGAAAGGTGCACTTCTAAAGCCTCCAGAGTGTACGGCCATGATGCAGTGGGTAGCGTGCCCTGTATCTGTTGTCGTGCACCGAGAGGTCGTGGGTTTGACTCCCGTTCGTGGGACTTTCTTTTCTTTGCCATCTGATCGTGTGCATTTTTATGACGTCATTTCCATGACAGAAATACATCACTGAAATCTTGGTGGACCCCCGGCATAAAACACTTTCATGTTGAAAATCTGTAAACGGGGTAGGTGCTCGAGGCAACGTTTCGACAAGTGGACTTGTCTTTTCCATGGCTGGAAGAGTTCTAGCCTTGAAGAAGACAAGTCCACTTGTCAAAACGTTGGCTCAAGCGCCCACCCCTTGTTTACGGACTTTTTCATCGCAAGCTTCCATCTTCCCCTTCCTGCCATTTTTTTTATGCTGTACGGTTGTATTTGTGGAACTTTGGATGGCTTTTCAGATTATTGTGTCACTACTTTTTCTACCTGTTCAACTGTTAGGTATAACTGAGACCCGTATTGAATACACTTTTTTTCTTCTGAGATTGCAGCAAATCATATTCTTACGAACATGGGAGATTACTCTTTGGCAGCACTACATTTAAGAGCACTCATTCATTTACTCCTTCTAAGGACTCATTTCTGTATGCATTCATGTTCATAGGATTCGTCACAAGACTCATCCTTCTAAGGACTCCTTCCTGTATGCAGTGGTGTTCATCGTATTCGTCACAAGGCTCATATTCATCACGTTAACACCACCTGGCACCTATGAAAGAGAGAAAAAGCAAAAACGCTTAGGCTAACCTAAAGAGATCTCGATTTGGCTTTCCTGTAATTGAGAAATAGAAAAGCTATGCAAGAGGGTGAAGAATGTGCAGGACATAAGGAGGAGTCAATACATGAGCCATGTAGCTCTGGAGGACACCATCTACAAGCTTAGCAACATTTCATCAACACTCACTAAACTAAGTGAGGTAACTCAGCAACAAGTAAAGCTCTCACATTGACACGCAAGATTTGCTTTTGTGCCCCCGTGGTTTTTTAATACCCGTTTCATCAAACTGTCGGAGTCTTTCTTTTCTTTTGTTTTGGCCATTTCTTCTAAATTTCTAACTGAAATAGACACCTCTTATCCTCTTTCTTTTATTTCATCATTAACGAATGCCCTGTTCATAAGGAACACATTGTAATGCCATCATGTCACATCAAGCTCACAGTATTTTCTTTTGTCTTACTTTTCATGAAGGATTGCATATTTATTACTTTTTTTGCATGTGTGCAATTAGTGCCTTCCACAGTGTTGCTTGGTTAATATTAAGATGGGGCTTTTCATTTTAAACTCTAAACTTCTTTCTTTTTTTTTTTTGCCTCTCCATTGGGTACATGCAGGTCCTTTGGAGGTCTTTTTACAGCGAAAGCTGTTATCAGATCACAACGGCAGTGGGGTAGTTGTCTGCCGCCGGTGTCCGCAACCACTATCATGCGAAATAATAAAAAATGAAAGAAATAAAAAAGATCCAGAATCGGTTGTGATTTGAACCCGGGCCCTCTACATGGCAGTCGAGTATTCTACCACAGAGCCACACTGGTGCTTGAAAATCCTTTGCAAAAAGACCCTATATAGGTGTCATGTCGGGCAAGAAATCGCGTTAACATATGTAATATAGTGTGGAAGGAGAGTAAAATAACAACTAGGTGTCACACAATGCTAATTGCATAATGAGTGTTTGGTTTAAAGCTTTCCACCCACAACAAAGTGCTCAGGCATAATTCATCATCATCATCAGCCACCTCATTAACAAAGCGCACATAATGCCTTACAGATGTGTAGCAGGTACCTCGCTTATCCGCAGAAAGATGAACAGTGGCATAGTGGGTGCTCCCCTACTTCACACAAATAATGATTTATGGCATAGTGGTTACCTTCCATGTGGACTTGTATTTGTTTTCCCAAGAGAGTTTAGAACGGGCTTTTGAAAGACTGCTCTTGAAGCTTTCATTGTGACTGTGCTGCACGTTGTGTGCAGGCCTGGCGTTTCTTTTTTCTTGCCTATCATTATGATTATGTTTTAGCATTAATTGTTCTCTTGCATAGAAGCACTTCCTTGCAGCAATTATGGCTTTAACCATTTCTCACATTATCGTTTCTGTATGTTCTTTGATGCTTAATAAATTATTGCATTTTGTGAATATTATGCATTGTTCATATTTCAATGTTTGCACTAAAAGTATATAAATTCATTAGCATTCTCACATGCTTAATGTTGCAAGGGAAATTGATTGGTGGCTCTGATGTGCTCATTTGTTGTCACTGAATGCAGTTTCATTTACAAATTTTCACCGGTAATAAGGACACTTGCATTTGAATGCAAATGCATATGTCCATGAATTTGCTGTCGTGGACCATGGACCTGTATTTTTTTATAGCCTGTAATGCCTTTGGTTTCCAGCCATCAAACTGTTCCATATCGTATAAATTATTGAAGAGTGCAGTGCATACTACATGTATATATTCTTAGAATCATATACAACAAATGTGTTCATGCTACCTTCTTAATGTGATAAGTCAGTCAGCATGCGGATGCTCTCCTTGAGCATATTATCTCTACATTTCTATGGATCAAACATTCTATGCTAGTCATGGCAAGGAAAAATAAAGGACTATTATTCTCACCAGTTAAAATATAATAACTGTTATAACCACAATTTTTAGTTCTTTAATGTTTCTTGTGATGATTACCAAATCAAACTTGTCTTTTACATATGTCCAGTGAGGTATCAAAGTCGGGAAGAGAAGACAATATCAATACAGTAAAAATTGTAATGAGGCGGAGTTAGAAGTGTGGTCGCTGCCAAATTTCCTCCAAGCAGATGCCCAGGGATGATAATATTTACTTTTCTAAAATTGTTTGATATGCGTAGAATTCATTCTCGACTGGTATTTCCACTTCTGAGGCCCAGAATTAAAGTGGAAGATATTCAATTCTGTTCAAAGACATATTGCAAGAAGTCAAAGTTGTTGTCAAAGTATTGATAAATAAGAGTCTCTAAAAATTGTTGTATCAATGCAAATGTTGTTGAAAACAAAACAATACTGATAATTTATGTATTCCACTCTTCCTCATATACAAGCTTATATGTACTCTATATTCTTGATTGCTGAGACGGCAGAAAAACACTTGAAAAAGCAATTTGTCTCTGGCATTTCAGACTAAAAAAATGTCCTTGTTTTAAAGTTTTTCTCGCACCACAAAAATGCTGTGTGAGTGCGAGATCCTCTCACTTGGCTTGATACTGTTCACCTTCCAGTCGCTAGGTTTCGTACAGTATTATAGTGTCATCAGTTACTACACTTCACTAACGCCACAGTCGTCATAACAAACACAACTGCACAAAAACAAAAATTTGATACAGCATACTGAACAAACCATCATTCTTTACACGTGTAAGCATAGGTCGGCAAAAGTGGAGCTCACTCAGACTCTCTCATGAAATATATTTTGCTCTTAGGGCTCACTCAGACACAGATTCAACTAAATTTCTCTCAACCAAACTCACTCGGACTCAGACTCACTGAAATTTTTCTCAGCCAGGCTCACTCAAACTCACTCAGACTCACGGCTCTGTCCACGTCTGAGTTAGTTAACTCGTGAGTCTGCTAGCGTGTAATTGGCTTTTTCGACCATGTTGTCAGTGCTCTTTAACACCAACATCTCGAATAATTGGTGCTCTACTTGGCACCTTTTGATCTTGTACCTTCAGATATAACTTATCCGTGGTTACAATCCAGTAAGGACATTTTATTGAAAGATATTACTCGCACGAGATATTTTTATCAAGAACTGCCTATGAAAGAGTTTGCGGGGGAGAGGGGGGAGTCACAGCACCTGCCCCCACCCCCCCCCTCAGTAACTCATGCCTCCTATAAATAAATATTGAGCTGTCGTATGAATGCTAGTGCTTTGAAGTACATTTGAGTCGACGGGAGTACTATAAACGTGAGCCGACACGAGGCTGATAGTAATGCTGAAGTTGAGTAGATAGCACCATAGGTCGGAAAAAAGCGTGTAGCTCACTCGGACTCACTCAAGAAATATTTTATGCTTAGGGCTCACTCGCACTCGGGCTCGCCAAAATTTTCCTCACTCGGGCTCAGACTCACTAAACTTTTCCTCAACTCACTTGGACTCAAACTCACAAAGATATTACTCACCCGGACTCACTCGGACTCACGGCTCGGTCCGCGTCTGAGTTAGTTAACTCATGAGTCTGCTAGCGTGTAATTGGCTTTTTCGACCATGGTGTCAGTGCTCTTTAACACCAACATCTCGAATAATTGGTGCTCTACTTGGCACCTTTTGATCTTGTACCTTCAGATATAACATATCCGTGGTTACAATCCAGTAAGGTCATTTTATTGAAAGACATTACTCGCACGAGATATTTTTATCAAGAACTGCCTATGAAAGAGTTTGCGGGAGAAAGGGGGGAGTCACAGCACCTGCCTCCCCCCCCCCCCCCTCAGTAACTCATGCCTCCTATAAATAAATATTGAGCTGGCGTATGAATGCTAGTGCTTTGAAGTACGTTTGAGTCGACAGGAGTATAAACGTGAGCCGACACGAGGCTGATAGTAATGCTGAAGTTGAGTAGATAGCACCATAGGTCGGAAAAAAAGCATGTAGCTCACTCGGACTCACTCAAGAAATATTTTATGCTTAGGGCTCACTCGCACTCGGGCTCGCCAAAATTTTCCTCACTCGGGCTCAGACTCACTAAACTTTTCCTCAACTCACTTGGACTCAAACTCACAAAGATATTACTCAACCGGACTCACTCGGACTCACGGCTCGGTCCGAGTATGAGTGAGTCGACTCATGAGTGAGTATGCCGACCTATGCGTGTAAGTGATGACTGGCCCTAGCCATTATCAATATATAAAAACTGAAGCATCGCTACAATTCTCATCCTTGAGTAATGAACAGTGTTATTCTCACTGTTACTCTTCAAAATAATGACAGGGAGCTATATTAAGCTTTTGTTCGAGGCATTGGTAATCGGTAATCGTAATTGCGTTTGCCTCAGTGAAAAAGGGACAAAGCTGGCTATAAGAAACACTTATACTACATTATCAATAGAAGTAAGCAACGTGCACCACTATTTAGGAAACCATGCACACTAAAAGTCAGGATCAGTGCGCTACTAAAGGCGTTACAGGAATATTCTGAAGCCATGGTGAGTTTGTTAAGATTACATGATATGGCAGGACACACAAACTGACATCATTGGCAAATAAAGTGTACACCATTGCAATGATGAATTTCAGGGCGACTGCCGAACTCAAGACAGGCACCAGTGTATTGAGGCGATGGGTGGAAAGAAAGTGGCAGGTCATGTGTGGCTGGCATGAAGGTGTACTCTGCTTTGTCTTTGATAAATTGTTTGCACCTCGCACTCCCAGGCTCTCTAGAAGATGTATATGGCCAACTGGACAATCTCTGGGGGAGAGTCTAGAAATCTCACTCTTCTTCACCTTACCACCAGGCTGCTGTTGAACAGTGAGTGATATTCGAGTATGCCCTTTTTTAAAGAGGACGCCAGGCTGTCGGTATGATCAATGTCGGCTAGACAGAGGCTTTGTGATACCTAGTCCTAGGGCTCACTGGTTGGTTGGTTGGTTGGTCCTCAGTTACTTAGCGCAACCCACCACGGGGGATCGGCCATGAAACAGGCGGTACCTTATTTTAGAAATTAAATTGTTGCTGCGACACTCTTGCAACATAACATCTTTCTCTTCTTTGAACTACAAGTTTACTCATGTGGTCACCATGCACGGGAAGCACAAAAATTCCTACAAAAAAACATTTTCCTACAAAAATTCCTACAAAAAAACAGACAGTGTCAAGTATTAAGCTAGTTCATGAATTTGCTAAGTATATGGCAAACACAGCTTTCTCGCGATTGAAATACATGATTTTTTTTTTGTCAATTTGTGCGACAGACCAAGCATTGAGAAATGGAGGGACTCGCAGTTTTCAGTGGTAAGCTTTGCCTTCACCTTCCATTCGCATGTCAGCTTTTCAACTTAAAAAAAAAAAATGTGTTGATTCGCAGCTTAATTGATATCCCAGATGGCAGGGTCGACGATGTTTTGGGAGCAGGCTGGTGATAAATTCTCTGGCAGTAACAGCGCACAAGTGTGCCAGATTATCTTTTTAGAGCGATTGGCCGCGAGATCGAACGGAGTCACCGCCTAGCGGCTTCTGGGTGAACCGCGCCTAGTGTGGATTCCTCCTTGCGTCGTCTGCTAGCCCCGTTGTGTTTGCATGTGCGCGTACGTCATGCAGATCCTCAAAAGGCGGTTTGTTCCGTTGCGTTAGTGCAACTTTAACCACTCGTACGAATGCCTAACACGATGTAAAGAAGCATTTGGCTTTGATCGGCTGTATATGTACTGTAATAAGATCAGAGAGTGCACTTGTCGAGAGTGCTGTGTGTGGTCGTCGAACCCTGCGTTCACGAGTCATATCAGTGTAGGTGCCGCTTTGGTTCAAGCGCATTACAAAGTGCACTTGGCATTGCCCTAAAGATGAGAAGTATTAAATCTCATGTGAATATAGCCTTTTAGCCGCGCGGTGGTAAAAAAATGCCCCCACCTCCCCGAAGGGAATCGTGAGGAAATGCGAATGCATTTCTTACGCCGAGAGTACACGGCGCAGTAATTTTAATGGCGTAAATTAATGACGAGACGAGGATTTGTACCGTAACCATTTATTTACACATTCATCAGCACCTGTTTGTGTTGTCATTGTACCTGACGGCCATAATCTCTGCCTTGTGGTCACCGTTGGCGTTTCACAGCGGCGTCTCGAGCACACATTTCGAGAGGCGCCCAGCCAGCGGACGGGAGAGTGGGGCGCAGGGAGGAGAGAGAGCGAACGGCGAGAGAAGGAGCGGCGAAGCATGCCAAACTAAGGTCCCTATCTAGGGACCTTATGCTATAGTGCCTAGAATATTCTAGGCACTATACTTATGCCAAACTGCCTGTCCGCGCCACCTAGCGGTGCGCCATCTACCGTCGACCGCAGCGCTGGGCCGGAAATGGGTCTTATTATTATTCACTGGCCTTTCAATCTTCTACTGCCGCGCAGCGCATTGTGAGTTCGCAGTTTTCACGCAAAGCGCTTATCTGCAGTATGACCGTTAGACTTCTACTGCAGTATGACCGTCAGAATTTGATAGCAGGATCAAAGCCATCACGGCGTGCCTCGAACGGCGTGCCGTAGGGGGTATCACTTTGTGAGAAAGATTGCGACTGATAACAGTTATGCGGATAGACCGCGGCTGCCAAAGAGCGCGTCCCGTGAAAAAGTGAAAGGCGAAAAATATTTCTGCCCAGTAGGAAAACAGACAGGCCACTTATTAAGGAAGGGATGCGGCTCGGGCGCTGCGCTGCTGTCGATTGCCGCTGACGTAGCGGAAATGTCGCGAAGAGGCTCTTGGCCACGCGCTCGCGTGGTCCGTAAACTTTTGTGGTTGACTGTACGTCATACCATTTTGGATTTACCAAAATGGTCGAGCAATCGAAACGGCCGCGAGCTCATCAAGAGCGCGGCATGCCACACGTGACATGCATATAATGATTTTCATGTCACGACCTGCATGCCATTATGTTCGATGTACTCATTTCTGGATCCATGCAAATTTTGATACATATCGTGTGAATGAAACGGCCGCGAGAGCACCAAGACCGTGATATGTAAATCATGACAATCATATATACATGCATGCCGGTTTTCATATTATGACTTGCCATTCAGGTTCGCCATAAACTCTTGTCACACCATATGCCAATTTTGTTATATATATATAGCGCTTGCATTGATGTCACCATGGCCCACGCCCGTAGGCAGGAATTTTTTTCTGGGGGGCACTTGCTGAAAACCTTGTCTATTTGAGAAAAAACACCTATTTTATTATTTTTGGTAAATACACCTACTTGACCAAAATTTCGTGGGGGGGGGGGGGGGGGCTCTAGGGCCCCTCCTCCCTGGCTACGGGTCTGCAATGGGCGACATCTTGGGGTACCAGATGATTGAGACGCTGCGTGAACTTTTGCTCGAACGCTCGGAGCAAGAAACGGTGACGGCCATGGTACTGCTCGACATCAGATTTAGTGCCGGTGCCCCCAAGAATCTTTCATACCCAAACCCTCGCGTTCCTTTGTGTTCCCCCTTGGCACGGCTGGCGAACAAAAGAAAGCGGCTGGCACGTAGCCAGAAATGTTTTCAGGGGGGGGGGTGAACTCCCCCCCCCCCCTGGCTACGCCCCTGGAAAGCGGGGAGAGCACGAAAGAACGCGGGGACCAAACAACTGGGTGTCCCCCCCTGCACTCCATGGGCATAGGTCGGCACAAAATGTGGAGCTCACTCAGACTCACTCCCGAAACATACCGATCGAACTCAGACTCGCCAAACTTTTCCTCATTCGGATTCACTCGGACTCAGACTCACTACAATTTTTCTCAACCGGACTCAGACTCACCAAAATATAATTCACTCGAACTCACTCAGACTCACGGCTCGGTCTGAGTGAATCGACCCGCGGAGTCAATACTCTTATTTAATCTCGCATAATCGGTGCACTTAGCACCTTTCAATCTCGTACCTTCAGATACGAGTTATCAGAGTTTGCAATTCAATAAGGACCTTATCATTGAAAGAGATAACTCACACGTGCGAGACATGTTTATCAAAAACTTCCTGTGAAAAGTTTGCGGGGGAGGTGAAGGCACCTCCTCCTCCTTTTTCTCCTCAACTCACGCCTCTAATCAATATATTGAGCTGACGTATGAATTCGGTAGCGCGTTGAAGTATGAAGGAGTATACGTGTATAAACGTGAGCCGACATCCTAGCAAAAATTACCAATATAAAACCAATATAGCCTATTGGGTTATTGACACCTATTGGTCTATTGGTTCTGTATAGGCCTATTGGAACTGTATCAGCAACTATATTGGCCTATTGGTTCCGCATTTACCTACTGGCATTGTATTGATTTTGTATTTGCCTAGTATAATGTATTAGTTTTGCATTTGCCTACTTCTCAGCCATTACCCCATTAGAATTAGTCTTGCATAAGTGTTTTATGGGTGTCTTGTCGTCATGCAGAAGGCCCACAATGTGGCAGCGCCCCTGCAATGATCACAGTGGATGAATGAGGCATGTTCAAATATATTCTCAGAATCAAAACTACAAATGCTTCTTCTGGCCCTTCATGATGTCGGCGATCTTGTGAACGACTATTTTAATTGCCAAGGCAACTATGTCTTTGAGGAAGTGCCTGAAAAATTCTGTAAATAAACAGAACCATGAAATCAGAAAACAGTAACACATCTGTAATTAAAGTTTACCTTTGAAGCAATGTTTCCTATATCACTTGCGCTTTTCCTCTTGCAGGCGGGACGCATATATCTCTGCACTGGGCTGTCTCGGGCAAACATAACGACATCGTCAACTATAGGGCTGGTAGTAATGCTGAAGTGTCGGCAAACTCACCAAAATTTTCATCAACCGAACTCACTCGGACTCAGACTTACAAAAACGTTTCTCACCCGGACTCACTCAGACTCACGTCTCGATATGAGTCTGAGTAAGTCGACTCATGAGTGGGTTTGCCGATCGGCACTGAGACTCTCTAATGAGATAAAAAGGACGCGGCCGTGGCTGCCATGTTGGGGTACCAGCGCAGAGAACTTGTCTGCGCGAAAGCTATGTATACATATATCTCATTAAAGAAACGTTCACGAGAGCACAAAGTCGCAGGCGGCTAAATAGATATGTATATATAGATAGCAGATACGCTCAAAGCGGCAGAAGTTCGCTAAGAATTAATGCTTCGCATTTCGGCGCAAATCTCGAGAACACGGCGGGGTTCACGGCGGCGCCTCGTCCTTCGAAGCTTCCCGCGCCGTCGATATGATATGTCATTCGAAATTCCCAAAAGTTTCGTCTTTCCGTTGCCGCCCTACTCGCCTCCGATCACCACAGAAAAAGTGCAAATATAAAAAGAATTGCGAAGGTTGAACGCGCGGTTAAACCAAAATAAGTTTGTCGAGGGACAGCTCGGTTTTGCTTATTTTGGTAAAAAGACGAGGCCATTGGTTTGCAGACTTTATTGCTTGTTTTGGTTAGCACTTGATTGACTTGATCTAGATTAGGCAAGGACGCGATTTTGTGCTCCCAAACTGCGGGATCATGTGGGCAAGCCTCCGGCGTTGATCTGCAGCATGCATGTCTCGCGCAGCGGCACGATATTCATGCTCGCGGACACGCGTGGAAGCGTGCTTCTTCTTAGCTGAAGCTCTTCAGCCGGCGTTGCCCCGATGCGCAATGCATGGAACGAAGCACGTGACCAACGCGCTGATACTGCTGATACGTGGAGCAACGCCTCCTTTATTAAACCTGCTTTACACTTCCTTTAAAAGTTTGGTTAAAGGAGGCGTTGACTGGAGAAACGTCGGCGCGAACTTAGCGTCACCTCGCGCGCAATGTGCAAACTTTTATCTACGGCGCTGACGCAGCTCAAAGATGCTGACGTGACCTTGGCTGAGCTTGAAGGTCAGATCCACGCTCGCCGCGAGATCGGGATACAGGTGGCAGCACCGTCGCCGCGCTAGTGTGGATAGGCGGTTGTCGGCGCGTATACAAACGTGCACAACAGCGCTTCGTTGTGAGCGATGTGACCCGATTTCCGGCAAACAAAATGCGTTGACTGCAGCTTTGTGGTAATATGTGCGCTCTTCATTCTCGAATTAATGCACGAAGCGCGCCGAACGTTATAATTACTTGTGAGAGAAGCGCATTCTGTCAACGAACGGGTTGCTCGCCTTCGGCGACAGTCAGCGCTTTCGCAATGGGTGACGTTTTCTTGTTGTTTTATTTGTACATGTTTAGTTTGTGTTACACCTACTACGCACTGCTGTATAGCGCGACTGAATTAACTATTTACTTCTTGTTCATTTGGATGTCCCTCAACAAAAAGAAAGCCCGTATTCCTGCACGATGAGTTGAAATAGCACTTTGTGCACTGCGTGCTCAAATATTCATTCATTCAGTTCTCTATGAAATGTACGACAGTTGATAGGTTTACTGAGGAAAGCTACGTGGCTGACAGTGCTTTAGCGCTACGGAGACGTTCAACACGCACACGCTTGTTTTTATTCCAGTAACATTACACAAAAGTAACTGTACAGCACGGAAATTTCTTCGATTGATTACTTGCACGACAGTAATGGAACAAAGGTCCGGTTACTTCACGGGACCAAAGTACGTTTTTTCATACGAATAATGTCCGCTGCCTTCCATCAATCTAAACAACGCAACACAAACGCTCAAAATAATGTAAAGAAAAAAAGATGTGGCTTCGCATGGAATTACTACGACATAAATGTAAACTACGCCGTTTGGATTAATTTTGACCATCAGCGCTCTTTAACGCGCACCTTTTGCGCAAGGCAACTCAGTTTTGCGATTTCCGTGTTATTTCATTTTCTGTTCTTTTTAGGGGACAATTTAAGTACCGAAGTGTCAGACGTCACTTAACAGAAATATTTCTCTCTAGTGAGACCAGGACCGTACACAACTAAAGCTCGTCGCGTAACATATAAACAACACCTAACCACAACGCTCAAGTACACGCGAGCCTCTTTTAAGTGCGAATGCACTTTATAAGCGACCCTGAGTCCGCCGTCCCATAGCAACGGCGCGAGGAAAGGAGAGGAGCGCCTGTAGCAACGGCGCAGCGACGTCACACCCCACGTGAATGCGCGCGCTCCGCCTCCTCACCGCGGTTTGCGCGGGCGCGCGCCGGCTCCGCACCGCTCTTCTAGGTGGCATTGGGTGCAGTGCTTCGCTAGAGTCACTAGTGACTCTAGTTTGGCACGCGCTCGCGTGGTCCGTAAACTTTTGTGGTTGACTGTACATGACTATGGCGAATATAAATGGTAGGTGGTAACATGAAAACAATGTCATCCATGTCGATCATGTACGGCATGCATGATTTAAATATGTCACGCTCATGGTGCAATATATCGCGCGACTGTTTATATCGCGTGACATGCCTATGACGAACATAAAAGAAGTGACAGGTGGTAACAAGAAAATCACGTCATGCATCGTACGGTTACATGTATACTATAGAGTCTCGGGGCGCTCGCCTTTCTCTAAATTGAAACTGGTATGGCGTGACATGAATGCATGACAAACAAACGACACAGTCGTAACATGAAAACCATGACATGCGACGTACCTGCCGTTATGTTCGCATATGACATACGGCATGATTTACATGGCACATTTTTGGGGCGCTCGCGGCCATTTCATTCAAAATTATATGTATGGCATGACACGATCGTGCGTGAAGAACATAACGTACAGGTCATGGATTGTATATACCAGAATAGGTTTGATTAGCATATATATTTTATACCAGATTGTCCATGCATGTATGCATGACAACATACGTCATGAGCTGTCATGACACGATATGTCATAACATTAATGCCTTGATTAGCCACAAAAGACAATGCAGTGTATCCCATGAAACACAAAACAAGCTATTTCACGACTAAAAAATGTCTTGAACGGCTAGCTGAAAGGGCTAATAGATGTCTTGTCAAGACATTCTGTAGCCGTAGACGGCTATCCGAACGTCGGATAGCCGTGCTAATGTGACGCTAAAAGTTTCTAAAAAAACGTCGTGACAAGATCAAGCTAAGACGTTTTTAGACGTTTTCGTAATTTTGCTGTAATGGCTTTAGAAATAAAAAACAAGCTATTATAACTGTATTTGCAGTATGTTTGCTCGGCAGCCTAGACGGCTACCATAGGAATTTAGATAATCCAGGTACTGAAAAGAGCTCCCGCGGGAGCTCTTTTCTAATTGCTCTTATTTCCTATAAGCCAGTCGTCGTGCAGGTGACCAGCAACATCACTAACATACCTGTTCATCCAGCCATGTCCTCACTGTGGCATTTATAAATCTTCGACGTGCCATGTGCCGGGAAAACTTCAGCACACCACATATATCCAATTTTCATATAGAACACATCGATTTATTATTGATTAAATAATAAATCCGAATATGCAGAGGATGAATACGTACACCATAAATGACGTTTAGTACTGTAGGCGCACAAATAATCATGCTTATCAGCAGCAATAAATGATCCCATGATCTTGTAAAAGCGGCTTATTAATGAATAAAGCGCAATACCAAATGTGGCAAAAAATACGACATCGCACAATGTGAAGCTGATTACCACGGCAGCAACATAAATTCAAGTTGTGCATGAATGCTCTAGCTCCAGGTCCCGTCAGAGGAACTGCACAGTGGCTTCCACACTAGCTGGCGCGTTCTCAGGCCCAATGTCTTGTACAAACAGCAGTGAAGATGAGCTGCATACAAGAAAAAGCAAGTAAGCTAGGTATGATTTACAACAAATAACAGAGCATCAAGTCATTCTAAAAAAAATTACACATCATCTCCCCCTACGGGCAACCATGGTGGGATGCGAAAGCATCGCGGGGGGTGCGCGTCGAGTTTCCGTTTCTCTTATGTGATAATTAGAGGAAGGATTTTTAGGCACTACAAAAGGACATTTTAGGCGCCAAAAATAGGCAGGCAAAACACCATTTTAGGCCTCCAAAATCCTAAATATAGGCACAATAAATTTTTACACAAATTCAAATAATTTCTAACAAAGTTGTGCCCGACCTGTATCTACTAGAAAAGCCAGAAATATTGTTTTTATGATGGCACAAAGGCGCCAACTTTTCAACATAGCCATGCCATGGCTATGTTGAAAAGTTGGCCAAAGGACAATTAGTAATTGTCCTTTTTCCCGCACGGTTCGTAGAACACGGCCTCTCCTTTTAATGTCTAGAATGGACCTGAGTCAAGTGCCCACCGCCGAATCAATTAACACACTCCTGGGTCTCTTTCTTTTCGGCGTGGCTGAGTAGGGCAGCCCAGGAGCAGATACCCAGACCGCTAAAAGACCAGAAGGGAGGGATGCCTCGTATTGACCGGGGCTAATCGCGTAGGGTCAGTTTCTCCCCTGTTGGTGAACACCCCAAAGGGCTCCTCGCCAGGTTTGAGCATTTCGAGCAGACAAGTGTAATGGATGCACTGTGCGCTCACGATCACGTTTGCCAAGGTTTTCAACGCGCGGAAAGACGTGAAATTTCAAACTGAACGCCGTTGCCCTTCTTCTCGTAGGCGCGCCCCAAGATGGAGGGGCTGACGTACAACAGTATGTGGTACTACGTAGTTCTCTGTGCTCTTACCTCGTTCACCTACGTAGATATTGATGCTCTGAGTCTCTGACGTCGCTAACAATAGCACGTGACGCTGCGAGAAGTATTTGAGATTACATGTGTAATTTGTTTAATCTGTTGCTTGAATGAGTGGCCGAAAGCTGAGAGAAATAATAAAACACAGAAACGGAATTTGTGCGCGTTTTAACAGCGTAGCTGTTAAGGCTAGTCGTAATGTGTGCGGCCTACCAGGAAATGGATATGTGCCACGGCCTATTAGAAAACTATCACCAGTATAAACGGGTATGTGCCCCAGAAATTGGGTAAATTCCCCCACTCACCACATGGTCAACTAAATGTGAAGAAGGCAACATTTAGTCCAACAAATGGCTGACAAGCGATGACGGCGAGCCGAAGACCCCGAGTGCGTACAACGAGAAAATACTAGGAAACGGGAAAGGCAACGGCGGCTGCGAGAAGACCCCGAAGCGGTGGAAGGCCTACGTCAACAACGACTTGCCCGTAGACCTAAGTGAGGTGCGAACGCTTGGTTTCAGCGCGAGGATCTGTCTCGGGAGTTTGGGCATCCGTGTCCTGTCTGCAGGGTTGCCGTTGAGTAGATTCGAAAAGGAGCCAGAATTCAATCTAAAAGTAGCCAAAGTAGCCACGTCTTTTGATCTTATCGCCAAACTTGTAGCCAAATGGCAGAAAGGCGGTATTTTGAAAATAGTTTTTATTATTGAACAATAAATATTACCATTTTGCGTCAGCAATAAAATAGCATACGAGCACAGATTTTTTTTTCTCCCCTTGCCTGGTCTTCAAGCCATAAGCAAGTTGCAAATAAATGAACAATTACCTGCATACAGCCTATATATATATAGCATAGATAGAGTAATTGCCAGAGACAGAGTAAGATTGGAACATTCCAGCCAACCATTCAGTAGGAATATTAATCGTAGAAGCAGGTCGTGCTTGAAGTCTGCGACTTCAAGAGCGAGCACGATCAGCTTCAAGTAGTGATATCTGCTTGAATATGACTGGTCCAGCTTCATTTTCTAGCAGATCTCTGTATCTGTCAAGTTCACCCGAAAACACGCGATGTGCATCAGCATTAGAAAACTGGCTCGTATAGCGTAGGCACCGATGGCGGGCAGCGTGAACAGCGTGCTAGCCACGCGTATGCCAACATGCACGCAACTTCGTCAGTTTTGATCTTAGCCAAAAGGGGTACTTAAGTTTCATCTTTAATTTGTAAGTTATAATTCCAATTTCTTAATTTTTATTTAAATTCATAAGACCACCGAATTCTTGGTCAATCCTCCATGGTGGGTGTGAGACACTGACTAGGCGAACAAGAACTTCATCATTCCATCTCGGCAGGCGTTCAGGTGCGTTGCGTTCAGGTGCCTCGATGAGTACCTGACTCATGGCGAAGCTAGGTCACGTGCATGCATTAGCTGATGCGTCAGAAAAGCTTGGAAACAAAGGATAGTCGTCAGGCTGGCTCGGTATTTTATCTGCAGATAATGAGAAAAAAATGGCTACTGAATGCGCTAAAATAGAGGTTCAAAGTAGCCAGAAAGTAGCCATGGCGCCAACCTGAAATTTTTGTCGCCAGACTGGGTCGTAAAGTAGCCAATTTGGCGCAAAGTAGCCACCAACGGCAACCCTGCCTGTCTGTGACTGTCTGGTTTAACTCGAACCTGTCTACGCTGAGGATCAACGTAGCAACAACCCAGCATCACCTAGCTTAAAGCCTTGCAACGACCTAGAAGCAGCCTAGAAACAACCTGCATCACCTAGCTGAGGCCTAGAAACAACCTAGAAGCAACCAGATGAGACTTCAGAATCGTCCCGTTTTTCTGTTTCCAGCTTTGCGCAGCTTAGTGCAAGCTTCGCCATTTTTTTTCTTTTTCTTTTTTACTTTTAGTCGCAGAGAGATGCTAGACTAATCTGCCGCAATTTCTCATGCGTTCGTGTTCTCGCCATTCCCGCTTCCTGCCGATGCCAGCCCCGACAACGCTTGGCGCTTTTTTGGTTCGTCGTCCCTTACAGCGATTCCAGCTGTGCGACGCTGTGTGTTGCGGTAACGATACATGATCCGAGCCAGCCTCTTCAAACGTGCACGCACTGAGATGTGCATTCCCACAGAAATGAACGCCGAAACGACACAACGCCGATCGTGTTCACGAGCAATGGCATTGCCACGAGCTGGTCCTGGCACGTCATGCGCACGTCAGCTTGCGTGCGCATGACGTGCGTCTGCGTCATGTGATCCTACGGCTCCGATAGTGAAGAGGGCAGGGAAGATACTTTGTGAAGGTTACACGGGGCTAGTGGCAAGGGTTTCAAGATCGCCTACAAGGTTTCTCGGCTCATAATGAACCGATTTGAAACATGTGGTAAAACGCTCTTCATTGGGCACGCACAACTCCCAGTGTCTAACTAAAATTCCTTATGTGATCTCGTGAGCGGCTTTTTCATGAGTAAATTACAAAGAAAACAAGAAAACGCCGCGTGTGCATCACGTTTTTATTTATTTTGATCTAAACCCTCCTTTCCCCTGACGGCACTCCACGGTTTCGCATTCGTTCTCCACCTTCCCGTGGCTGCACAGCGGGAGCTCCTGTCGCTGCCCACCGCCACACCCAGGTCTTCAAGGCTGTTCTTGACTTCCTTGGGGACACTGGACAATCGGCTGTACAATCCATCCGCCACGTCCTCGGCAATGGACGCCACTGTCCTTTTCTTCTTCTTTCTGATTCCCATCTTTATTTCCCTCTCCCCATTAGCGCACTCAGGATTTCTCTCAGGGGGGGGGGGGGGTTGAACTTCTGACAAGATTACAGGAGTGCGGGGGGGGGGGGGGGCAAGCACATTGCATAATATGACATTTCCTTGCTTCAGCTGGAGTAATGCGACAACAAATAAAATACCAAATAATAATAATAATAATAATAATAATAATAATAATAATAATAATAATAATAATAATAATAATAATAATAATAACATGAATTATGATGATCATTATTCAGCGTTTTACAGAAAGGTCTTGAAATAACTTGACAAGGCCAAAAAACCGTTCAGTGGAGCAGTGCACGTAGAAAATAAACTACAAGTTGAACCGACATGTCGGCTGGCTGGCGGTCGCGCAATGATGTTAAAACTTTATTACTATGGTAGGTAGCGCATACAAACGGGACGCAAGAAAGGCACATGAAGACACCCAGCGCCGTGTGTGTGTTTTCGTGTGCGTTTCTTGTGTCCCGTGTATTTGCACTACCAGTGTAATAAGAAAATGCCATACGAACAAGCCCGCATGCATGGCAACATTAATTCTTAAAAAACGCTGCAGCTGATAATTTCCTACGCTTCCTTGGAGTCTCGCCAAACTATAAATTTCAAAGCGCACCATAAATATTACTTATAAACTACATAGTATTGATTATAAATAGCATGTACAGTTCAATGCAGCACACGTACAGTACAATTCTCAGCTCACGGATAAACTGCATTAGAGCCGCACTTACTGACTTTCCAGCGTAGATTCCCAGGTCACTCCGGCGCATGTAGGTTCGGCGGCTGAACCATCCTTAGTAAAAATGGACTGGTTAATGGACGCATGAGACGACGATATCTGCTGAGTTACCGGTTCCTCTATGGACGTAATCGGCCGGGCATTCCGGCGTTGTTGCTGCGTCGCTTGAATATGAACACGAAATCCTTTTTGGGTAGTAGGTGAGGATGTGTTCGACCATAGCCTCGTTCGACTGGCGCTTCGAGAGAGGGCTTCAGATTCACGCAGCAAACACAGCAACAAGTTCTAGCAAGCAAGCTGAACGTGCACGCATGTGTGCACATCAAACTTTGTAGTTTCCGTCCGATGTACATGCAAAAAAGAAGTGGTAAAAAGAGAGGGCGAGAGACGTTTACTGAGAAAAAGAAAAGGAAACGTGCCGCCCCAACAGACCCTCCGCACTTTCCCAAGGTTCTTTTTTTCTTAGAAGACGTCGTTAAAAACATTTACTTCTTCTGCCACGGCTTCTTGCTCCTCCCATCTTTGTGACGGCCAGACTCCGCATGGCATGCCACGGCCGGCGCGCGCCTCCAGACCGGCCGTGAGCATGCTTAGAGTCACTGTGTGCGTGCGATGCTGCGACAATGGCTGGCGACGCACACACTAGTTGCTCCAAGGCTTGCTCAGAAACAGCCTCCGTGGGTTCGCGGTCGCTTTGATGAGCGAGCCACTTGCGAGGTGCTTTCTTCTCGCCGCACTAACACGTCTCGTTCGTCCGCTGTCAACGAGGTTCAGAAAAAAAAAGCGCGACAACTCCGTTGCAGCCATTAAGCGACAGACGGTACCATTCACCAGCAGCCCCGAAGAAAATGGAAAACACCTGCGTCGAAGCTTGGCGGATGGATCAGATGCCGCCGACGCCTTCTTATCTTTAAAATTTGAGTGAGCATTGTCCCTAAACCATACGGTTCCCTCTTCGGAGTTTGAGGAAGGGAAACACGTGAATAGGGCTTCTTTTCTTGTTCGGCAGGTATGGAAGGGTGCTTCAGGCGGCGGCGGTGCTTGTCGGCAAAAGAACAGAGCAGTGCAAGGGCTTGACCGGAAGGCATGAGTTGAACAGTGAAGGGGGTAGGGAGCTTTTTAGACGGACGCGTCGAAGTGGGTACGCAGATGCCTCTCTCTCTCTTTTTTTTTCTTTCTTTTTTTTTGTGTGCTGTACACAAGGGGTAGGTTGCATTGAGCGCGGTTCACGTTGTTTGGGTCGTTAACATATGTCAGGATTCATTTCCGGTAGTTGGTTTCAAGTGCGAAAACTGTTGTTTCAGGAAAATTGATTCGAATTTCGGCGGTCCGCGTCCTCGGAATCTTCGGCTATGAGTTGCGATCTCTTGCAAAATTGGTTCCCGCCTTTCTTTCAGGTTCTCGGTTCAGCTGGTGTCTTGAATTTTCTCTTTCGGCGGCCGGTCATTGGGAGCGATGGTTTCGATCACTACTCGGATAGAAGAGACTGATGCATTTCTGTGGTGGTGTTGATTGGAATAGGGGGGGGGGGGGGGGGTGTTGCTGGATTTATCAGCTTGCGTCGTGTTTTTGGAAGTGAACTGCTTTCTGAATAAATGAGTTTCCGTAGCTGTTCTTGGTGAGTTTCTTGAATATATCATCTGTTTTTCTTTTGTTTTTCACGTTGTGCGCTGCAGTATGTTCCGGCTCTTCGTATTAATGTCTAAGATTAATATATTCCGCTTTTTTGGGGGGGTCTGAAGAAAACCGAAGATATCGACTTGTGTAGGTGTTTTTGCAGAGTTTTATTTTCAGGCTACGGGAACATCCAAACACGGCTGAGAGTCTTATGTTTTAAGGGCGAATTGAATTCTCGTTCAATGAAATTTACATGACAGAGAAAAATTATGACGTAGGATCTCTTGACGATCGAAAAACAGTCGTTTAGACGTATCTGAGAAATATTTTTGGTTGCGGCTGGAGTGAAATGAGAGCTCGTCCCTCGATGTGTTCCATTCTTATATTTGCCGTGGCATATGCTCTATTGTAGTAATCAAAGGGGCAAGAAAATAAAAAAAAATGGCAGATCCCACGTACCGTGGAAGTCGATGTTATGCGAAGCATGCGGCGGGAAGGTGACTGTGGCGCAACTTTTTTTTTTTACTGAGCGAAACGTTACGAAATTATGCTAAAGATTTGTATAAATTTTATACGCACATATATGCTGAAGAGCCGTATATGTGGTATAAACCAGTTGTTTAAAGTTGGGTAACGGTATACCAATGGCAACGTGGGTATTACCAACGCCGGAAGCGGTAAGCTGATATATAGTGCTTATACTTGTCCTGTATTGTGGAGAAAGTGCGCACATTTCACGAACCCGTGTGCATGTGTGGAAGGGGTTCCTAACAGTTCTTGAACAAGGTCATCATCACCGTGATCAGTGAGCACTAGACGCTGGTCATGACTTGTTATCGCATCCGGTCGCGATCGCGGTGGCGAGGGGTCCCTGTGTAGTGAAGTATGAGTACAGCTGTTAGAAATTGTGGATGCCTCGGTCATTTCGTCGACAAATTTTCTGTATAGAGAGTCGGCGACATGTCGGAATCTAAGTCACGATCGCGTTGGTGAGGTTTAGGCTAAAGTCCCTAGATTTTTCCCTGGTAAAAGCAGGGAAAAATCTAGGGACTTTAGTTTAGGCCGTTGAGGCTGGTAGGCCTGGATAGGGCTACGTAGACCAACATCAGCGGATGGCGCTTGTCGTATTCGTAGGCTACCTGGGCGTATGTGAAATACGTAGCCTAGTCTACAAAGCGGCTGTCAACCAATCTGTCATCATCCTCGGTCAGCCTGAGGCAGGGGCGTAGCCAGAAATTTTTTTCGGGGGGGGGGGTTCAACCATACTTTATGTATGTTCGTGCGTGCGTTTGTATGTGTGCGTGCCTATATACGCAAGCAAAACTGAAAAATTTCGGGGGGGGTTTGAACCCCCCCAACCCCCCCCCCCCCCTTGGCTACGCCCCTGGCCTGAGGCCATCGCCCAGCCTCGTAGGACACTGCGTCGTTCCGGTGCACTAAGTGCACCTTACGCTGCGATGATGTGAATATCATACGTAACTTTCGTTAATATATTCCTCCGGGGTCGAGCAATGCTTCAATATAGCTTGCTGAATCTTAGGAATACAAATGTAATGCTTATTAGACTGCTATAAAAGCGGAGCCAACACTGGTACCACGGACGTTAATCTGATATGACGCCTGCGTTGTAGGACTACCTATGTAGTGTTTATTGCTTTCTTGTAAAATTAAATACCCAGCACCACAACCACAACTGACGTTGCACCGAAATTACGCCTGCATAGGCTGTTTTTCCAAACCAGGTTGTAGACCTGGCGTGGCTTTGTGGTAGAATAACTGATTGCCACGCAGAATGCTTGGGTTCGATTCCTGCTGGGATCCTGAATTTTATTCGCTGCATTCGTCGGGTCAACGCTGTCGTTGTCGGTTTTTCTTAACGCTCTCATTTAAATTGCCATTGTCTGTTCTCGCCGTTCTTGGGTTCATATAAACTGTCAATCACCTGTGGCGCATACCCGTACACCGCGGCCGGAGGTAAACGGGTATGTGCCACACGTGTCTGGAGGAAAGGGTTTGACGACGCACGCGACAGGGTTTTCAAGTTATTCATGTCATGACCACACAGTCACATTCGTCAAGTCTTCTTACCCTCCCCTGCTAATTTTGGTCTACACCAAGTTAAGGAGGCGATCAGGAGAGCACCCAGACGTAGGCGGCTAGATAGATAGATAGATAGATAGAAACGCTCAAAGTGCCAGAGGTTCGCTAAGAAATGCTTCGCATTTAAAAAGGGGCCAGACTGACAACCCGTGAAAGCATATTTTTTCTTGGAAAGCTGCGCCCCGCTACAGTGGTCTAGTGATAAGTTATGGCGCTCGACTGCTGACCCGAAGGTCGCGGGATCGAATCCCGGCGGCGGCAGCTGCATTTTCGATGGAGGCGAAAATATGATTGAGGCCCGTGTATTTAGATTTAGGTGCACGTTAAAGAACCCCAGGGGTTCAAAATTTCAGGAGCCCTTCACTACGGCGTCCCTCATAATCATATCGTGGTTTTGGGACGTTAAACCCCAGATATTATTATTGGAAAGCTGCTTCCCTGGAAATTTAGGAACGCAGAGCAATAGAGCACGCCTAGAGAACTCCTCAATTTAGGAGTAGATGAGTGAATACAACACATTTCTAGAGCCAGTCAGGAAAAGTCGACCTCAGGACACCTCTGGATATGAACCTTGGACTACCGGTGAGAAGGACAGTGGGGCAGTTACGGGGGGGGGGGGGGGGGAGGTTGGTCGGCCTCAGGGGGGGGGGGTTACAACCCCCGAAACCCCCCCGTCGGTGCGCCACTGCCTCTCCCCATTCCTCTGCACACGCTGAGACGGGCTTCTATACTTCTATTCAGGTGCACTGCTGCTAGCGATTGTTTTTCCGGAAGTTAGTTGTACTAGATGGCTAGGTTGAACCCCATAGAGTTTAAAAAAGTCAATATTGCCCGGTAACATTAATAAACGGTTTCAAACTGCACTCGAAAGCGAAATTTGAGGTTAAATAGTCCTCATATAGGCGCCGTTTTTGAAAATAGGCATTTATAGGCACTTATAGGCATTTAGGCACGAACCCCAAATATAGGAATTTACAGGCACTATAAAAACACTGTAAAAGCCCTTCTTAACCTCTAATTCATGCTCATATATCAAAGGGGCGCACGATAGGATACGCAAGGAACAAAATAGGCATTTGCCTAAAATCCGGTCTCTAGTGATAATTATGAGACGGTGGTTGTCGAGGCGTTTGAATTACCGCTTGCCGACGCTGACGTTTACGTTCGGCTTCTCGAGCCTTCCTCTGCTCCGCGGCGGTGCCGCTGCAACTAGCGCCTACGTTGACGTTGTTCATGGCGTTTCGCACACCGGCCGTTGCACAGAGAGACAGCGAACGCGCGATTCGCAGCCTCGTAGCTTCGAGATTCGCTTGCCAGCGTTTCCGTTTACGTTCGGCTTCTCGAGCGTCCATAGCGCCGTTGCAAAGGAGAGTGCATACTCGGGTACAACTTCTTGTGGCAATGAAGGGAAAGCTCGGAAAGCTACGGGGGCAGCGCGTCTGCACATGTACTGCTACGCGAAGTAGTCCGGTTTGGCGCGCTTCTCGTAACGCCGTGGAAAGTGATGATGGCTTCGATGCAAACGCTGCTGAGCGTCTAAGGTACGAGTAAAAGGCGCGACCTTTTCAAGCACGCAAAAATGCAAAGTGTGGACAACGCATAAAGTAAAAGAAATACAAATATCTCGCTTGTGTGCGCTGCTTTCCGTCTCAAAAAGCTACATGTAGAAGATGAAGGAGTATTTTATATATCTCACGCAGAAAATGCGGACGCAATTGTGGGACTACATTCATTAGCGGTAGGATACGTGCATTGTGGCTCTGTAGCTTTCCCTTCATTGCCACAGAAAGTTGTGGGAAAGTACCGTATTTCTTTTAAAGGGGTCATGAAGCACCCCTTGGGCTTGTTGAAAAAACAAAACCTGCGGAAAGCTGACATGGCTATGAACTGCTCTGCAAAATATTACAGTCGTGCGCGCCGCGTAAAGGCCACAAGCGGAGCGCGAAGTTGCCGTTTCCTCAGGCGCCCTCTTTTCGAACGGAGGCCGGTTCTCACTCTCGTCGGTGGGCGGGGCGTCTGCACGTTGACGTCGCGGAGACATAGCATGCTTATTGGCCGATAGCCGGATGAGATGCGCTTCTTGCCACAGGGTGCCGCCACTTGCCCGCGCCGCACTCCTCAGTCTGCTAACTTTACACGGTAGCCGCACTCGCGCATGCGAATCACAGCGGGAGAGCGATCGCGTTTCATGACGCGCGCTGACGTAACTTCTTACCCCCGTGCCATCCCTCCCTGCTAGCTTCCAGTGCGCTCGTCGGCACGAGAAAAGAGCGAAAGCGCTGAGAGCGTGCGCCAAACCCCCGTAACTCCGCTGATTCTTGACGGATTCGAGAAATTTTTGCGGCAATAGATTCGGGAGGCAGTTAACTCCGATACTAAGGTCATTAGATCATTACTTGGAAAAGTGGCTCATGACCCCTTTAACCGAGCCGCCCCGCCGAGCACCCTCCTCTCCCCCCTTCCACCTCCCCGGGCCGTCGCCCGGGAAACGCGCGCGAACCTCTTTTTTTCTTCGCGTCACTACCGCGGTTCCGGCACTTCGCGGTCACCAACGTTGCGCGCGTTATCAGCGTGACATAGCATTCTTGATAGGAAAGTGGCGCGAGCCGGGTTATAGACGATTTTCCGCAGCAGCGCACGGGCGCTGCCATGTTTGATCACGTGATCGTAACTGGCCTTCCCCCAGCCATTTGCCCCAGCCAACGCATTGGGCCAGCGATGCGGCCGTGGCCGTACCGCACAAGCTGGTTGCAGCAGGGTGTAAACAAGTCACATGCTTGCGCAGCAAAACATAGTTCTACATGTAATCGCCTCAAAGTTGAAAACGTTGAGACATTTGCGTTTGTTTGGTACGTACCACGCCACAACGATAAGCGATATGTTTAATCTACTTCGTATTTATGGTGTATGCCTTTAATTGTTGTATTAGCAACCGCCAGTAGCTGGGGTTACAAGCCAACATGGCAGACCCATGCAGACGCGACAGCCCGCTTCGATCCGAACTGGCGCTTTCTACTTGCCCGTTGTCCTCCCAGCAATAAATGAATGGCAAAATCGGCCATCGCTTTGAGTCAGCTCACGCTGGAGAAAAAGCGTCAGGTATGCTTTGTGTTTATTATTGCGATCAGCTGCGTTTATTTAGCCATGCCTGCTAAGCCTTGCCTCCGACAATATGAGAATGAATCTTGGAAACACTGCAAAATACCGACGAGAACATTGCTCTCGAAGCTTCAGGACGCGAATATAAAGCAAATAAATGCGTAGGTTTTCAACTTACGGGCCACACAGCGCAGGACGACGACGTGATAAATTCGAGGCAGAAGGAAACTGCATCCACAGGTGCCGCCATGTTTACTTTTCCGGCGCTGCCGTCTGCTCGCTTTTACTCGCGTGCGCGCAGACGCTATGGGAACGCCGAGCAGACGACGCGACGCGGATGGAGACATATTGAGGAGCGCTGCGAAAGGCCACGGCAGGGGCATGGCCATGACGACGGCCACGGTAGGGGGACGGCCACAGTGCGGTGGCGCCATCTAGTTTTCATTGAACAAACCAGCTGCGGAAAATCGTCTATAGGGTCGGCGCCCGCACGGTGGCCGTTTGGGCGAGGGTATAGATAAGGTTTGGACACTTGGGAGAGAAGGGTTGGACGGTTTGGAGAGGATATGGAGGAGAGTTTCTTTAAGTGCAACGGGAGCGAGCGCGCGCCATTATATACGAGCGCACAGCTGTGGCTGAGAGAGAGAAATGGGAGAGGAGAAACAAAGCGGAGGCAGCGCTCACGCCACCTCCTCCCACCTCCTCGCGCTCACGCGAGGAGAGGGTGGAGAGTTGGCGCATGCGCAGTATAGGTGCGGACGCCGCAGAACGGACACTGCCCCGATCGAGCATATGATGCTTTCGCATGTAAAAAAAAATTCCAAATACTGATGTGATAAAATATGCTATCACGTATTTATAAACGACAATCAATCATAACTGCACTCACAAAGCGAGGCACCTATTGTCTCAGCGTTGCACTTTGTCAGCGACGGGCCAACATGGTGGTGCGCTTACTCGCACGCATACACCCACACACGAGCTGTAACCCGCAGTAAATACAAAGATCAAACAGCAAAGATGGCCCGAAATAGGGCCCCAACCAACGCTGGCCGACTGCCGACGTTTGGCTGATCACTGGCAAATAGCCGGCAGCCGACTTCACTGGCCACCAGACATCCGAAAAGGGTCGGCCGGAGGTGCGCTGCCAGCTACGTCGGCACTAGATCGGCTGCACGATTCGCGCCACCGTCGGTGGCCGAGTGAACGCCGAGCGCGCCAAACGCTTGTCGGCACTTGGTCGGCTGCACGATTCGCACCACCGTTGGTGGCCGAGTGAACGCCGAGCGCGCCAAACGCTCGTCGGGGTGACAAGTCGGCAACACGTCGTGCCGGCCTTGGTTGCCGGCAGAGGATTCGAACAGCGTGTATTATTTTAGGGCAGCATAAATACACTGCAGGAAGTGTAAACAACTCCTACAGTGTGATTTTTTAAACATTACAAAAGTCACCTGTGACACACAACATACTTGTGGTCCTTGAGCTGATTACACCAAGTGGTAGAGATTATTGTGCGAACAATCCAAATACATTATTGACTAAACAAAAATAATAGCGAGCCATTACATTCGTGCATGGTTTCTCCAGGCGTGCATATCTACTTTTAAAGATTTTTTCGAGACCATCATTCGCCAAGTGTGCGACAGTATTTATATACATGGGCGTTAAACTAGGCTTTTGTCGTTGTTCGATGCTTAAAACTTATTCTTACAAAAATAAACGTGACTGAAGCAACAGTGAACTTCTGCCTAAAATTTGATGGCATAAATATTAAATCGTAAGATTTCATTCCAATTATTGCAAACTCAGTGGCTACAGTTAGTCAGTTGCAGTAGGTAAGTCAGTGTAATTTTAAGGTCATTAATGAACTTTATTTAGATAGGCGATTATTTACTTTGCTTTTTCATGGAAGTAATTTCACCCGCTTGCATTAAACCGAGCTCACATAATACATTTATGTCATTTCTGAACTAAAACGGCCATTAAAAACCATTCTGTATAATCTAAAAGAAGCATCGTCTGTATACAGACAACATGAAGCATGAAAATTTTTGCGTGCTGCCGAGCAGCGCTGCACACCCAAACAGTCTGTGGATAGAGAGACACAGTGTTTAGTTCTAACAGCTAGTCCTTTATTATGTAATTTGCGCAATGTAATGAGTAAAAGTTCTTATCTTTCGCTGACGGATAAGTCAGGCAAGCGGAAATACCATATATGCTATGTGAAAAAAACTCATCAGAAGGCGTGGCCGCAATGTAAGATTTTAGTACCAATACACGAACAAGAAATATTCTTTCATGATTGTTAGAACGAACACATAGCAATGGCAATCCACTGAAGACTCGTGCTGTGAAAAATAAAACGAGCACATTTAAAAAAAGAAGCAAAAAAACATGCGCTACGGCGGCCCGCGCCCCGGCAGGTCCCGGTGGGGAGAGGGAAACTTCTTTCTTTCCGCTGTTCTGCGGTTTTCTTTCTCAGCGTGGAGCCGCCTCCTCTTTCGAAGAAGCCGCACATCTGCAGGCCCGCCGTCAGTGCCCAGCAGTGCTTTTTGCCGCCAAGATAAGAAAATGGGACACGTCCGAAACAACACCGCTAAAGACTTGCGTTTGTCAAAATTTACGCGTGTACGTCTAGGTAGCAACAAATTTTCAATTAAGTTAAAGCGAATTTATCTTTTTTTTTATTGTGCAATGTAGTTACACCTTTACCTCCCACAGATAATAAGCTCTGGCTGAAACCAGGGAACTATACAGTTACGACGGGTATATTCCCCGATATGCCTATTTGAAAAGTTTCTGTTATCCCATCACTTTGTGAGAGGTCGCCTTGTATATGTTTGTGACATTCATCCTTTTAGCACAGCATTTCAAATAAAAATGAACCCTTGTTTTTAATAAAAGACAAAGCAGGTACACCGTAACCTACATTATAAAGAAGTTAAAATACTGCACAATTAGGATATCACTGCCTCAAGATATGAAATAATGCCACTCAGAAGTCGCATTGTGGTCGTTTTATACGTCTTGAAAATACTAAACAAAAAGATAAGCGAGCGAATATGATGCATGGAAATGCATGAGAAACATTCCGCGGATTTGTCTAATCTTCTTACTCATACGTATAAAAGAATCGCATATAATGGAGCATTTGCGGCGGGTAACGCGCAACGCACACTGCTGTTCTGTTGGATCAATGTTAATAAAATGTTTGCTAGTTCCGTTATTTCACAGAATAATAATTATCCATAGGAGCAACACGTGCTTAAAACTGGACGCTGTAGCTTTATATTTCTATGATTCTATGGACGCTGTAGCTTTATATTTCAAGACGAATTAGACAAATGCATAGCTAGTGCCTCGCGGTAATCTGCCGTCGACGGTGCCTCGCATGTAAAACGAAAAAAAGTAATAAAATTACATTGCTAATAGTAGACGCTTCACGTGCCGTTGACGATGTGTGTGGCTGACTGTCTGCGCAACGTGAGCGTACAGTACGTTTCTACACATATGAGAGCTTAATTATCAAGTCCCTTGCCGACGCACCACATGGGACCAGGTGCACTGCTCGACACCGTTAGATTGATTTATATATTTGTCCAGCCTTACACCGGCTGCATAGAGTGATGAGGATTTGTCAGCAGAGCTCATCAATCTAACGCCGTTGTTATCGAAAGCAGAGCAAAATAACGCGACGTGGTGAAAAGTATTCGTCTCTGATCGAGTGACAAGTTGAACACCGGTCAATTTACTTTGAAATTCAACATTTAGGTTTCGAGCTAACAAGCGCGAGCGCGTTCGGGCAGTATGTTGAGGAATAAGTCATGTAGTGCAGCTACAAACGCGATGACGTCCTTAGGTCAAACAAGGAAAACAGCAATGACCGTCAACCACAGACGTAAGGGAAACTTCCGGCTAAGGAATAACATCGAGTTTTGCTCTGAACTGACTGAAGTTAAGCTATTATTCGGATGCTGATTAGACATGCGATGGCCATAATGATGAGCGCATGCATTGACTCAATAGGGAAGTTGGAATTCGTCGGCGTTGTGAAGAATTATTCGTTTGGAGACATATCGTTAAAATATTTTTATAACCTTGAGAAATCGCAAGATTTGAACACTCTGGAGATCAATGTGTTTGCCACCAGGAAGTACATAACGGATAAGAAAGTGCAATCACACGAATTTATCTTTAATGTGGCTTTACAATGGTCCATTGGGCTGCGGTATAGAATTGACTGAAATAGTTCGCGAATGGCACGTTGATTGTAACCGACCACGTACATTACACCATCTATTAGTAATAAACTTTATTGAAAATGAATTAATTCAATCTTTCTCCCATCGGAAAGGTTTTGGCTGCTTTATAGCGAGCCCCAAAAAATATTAATTTCGTCACACGAAACGTGCGAAATAGAGATCTCGCGGACTGTACAACCTTGCTGGAAAACTTCAGCTGCGTGTTTCAGGGGCGCGAAAGCTCTAACTGATTATATGAAAAGCTGAATTGCCAAGTGATCTTAAAATCTGGCGTTCTTGCAGCTTATTAAATGTCCATCTGTCTAAGAATGATGTCGCATTTGCAGTTCTGCTCCAATCAATAACCCCAGCACTAAAGTTATGTTTGCTGTGCCTCAGCATTCCCGAATCCAGCCGAATATTTCTGATGTGCACGTTAAGTATTTGACTAGGAAAAGGTACAATTACGGAGTTGGTTAGGGGCGGAATTTAAATGTCGAAGTTTTTCACCTGTTTCGCAAGAAACTTCGCAACCTTTAGCGATCGGGCCGCCGAGAATCCTCTGCCGCATTGTCATGAGTACCGATCAAGCCCTACCTCTAATGATGAAGCACTTATATGCTCAATGTACAGTGGTACGACATGAGTGCTTTTCAAGTGTACTGAGCGTTTACGGTTTCTGCTTGAAGCTCAAGAAAACGTACCGCCTTTGCATGCATTAGATGCAAAGCACTTGAGTTGAACAACAGCAATAAATGGGAACAAATGCGAGTGCCGAGCAGAAATTTAATTTTGATCGTGATACTATAGCGCGCTAGGCTCTATTAAAATATCTACGATTTTGAACTGTCCACCGAAAATTATCATCCCCGCCTCCGCCTTGTCTATGAGCTCAAGTGGAACAGTTCGGCACTTCTGGAACGCTAGCACGGTGCTCACGCTTTAGCACTGTCGTGAATATAAATATATGATTGATCTGATCGAGCCGCATGACAAAGGGAGGACATCAGATATAATGGTTACATATAGAAGTGTGCGAAGATTGAACATTTGGAATATCGAATCGAATATCGTCATACTTGATTCGGTCTTCGGGAATAGCCCATATGCGTTAATACGAATATTTCAAAATATCATCTACGCCCAAATAAACACGAAATTAGCGTAAAAATACGATAATTTCTACGGTCATAAGCTATACGTCGCTTGCAGAGCCAGAATTCGATAGTCCGCACACACTGAAGAGTTTTAAAATTTCTACTTGATACTCAGTTTATGGTTTTCATGTTAATTTGTTTTAATGTTAGAGTACCAACGATATTTTGTGTTAACATCGAAAACGGTTCAATTCAAATTCGATCCGCTTCTTGCACGCATTAGCGCTGCCCTAAAATGTTCAGGCATGTGCTTCAGTCGAAATTTCCCGCTCATTTTTTTTCTCACCCGAAAGAGCTGATATAAGCAACACGTGCGTTCCTCCGAAAAAAAAAAAAAAAGTGGTGAGATCTCTCTCCCAGAAAGAATGACAAGGCCTGAAAGGAGGAACGGTATGTGCCGGTCTCCGTCGTGTTAAGAGGGAGGCGGGGCGTGCAGCGGGGCTACCATAGCGGGGCGCCGGACCCCGCACCTCTCGCGTTTTCTTTTTTTTTCTTTGTCACAGCGCTGGGGAGGGGAGCAAGCTCCATGCGTCAGTTCCCGCCAAATTGTAGCTCTTTCGAGCGAGGACGTGCTGAAACACACTGCACGGAGACGGGCAAGCACTCAGAGGCATTTCGTTTGCCTTGATCCTGGAGGCGGCCTTCTCCCATTGCCGAGGATTTGAAGCGAACTCGTAAGTGGCATTTTATTTCCTCGCTGTATCGCATGGTGAGTTTTGTCTAGCGACAAAATCAAATTTTATTTGCACAAGTGATGCGTCAATCTGGTCGTCTCTTCTAGCTGGCAGATCAGAAATGTTCAGGCGAACGGCGGTTATATTTGTCCGTGGACCCAAGACTTCGTTGACGGGCAAATATGTCAGATTTTCTTGTTTTTTATTTGTGGCATCTTATTGTAAGACCGTGACATATTTTGCCGTTTTCTCTAGGGAACCCTGCAACAAGGACTGTTGTGTGAATAGCGTGCTGCGCTGCTCTCGCCAACTGAAAAGAACTCTGGTAAGATGCATGCTTGGTTACGAAAGTCTCATGCAATCGCTTTTCACATTGAATTTGGTCGCAGGTGTGCTGTAAATGCCGACTGCACAATATATGTGACTGGCCCGCGGCCGCTTTGAAGGTAAGATTGTGTTCTCATTAATCTATTTATTGTACCATTTGCTTTCCAGTGACATAGCCAACAACGAAAACTTCGATCCATCCTCTCTCCACATATTATCTAGTCTGTGCGCTGTGGAGCTTGAAGCACTTCTCGGAATTTCAGCACACTCGCATTTATTGTAAGTGCAGTGTTTTTCTTATTTGTGCAGCGACAAAATTATTTTGTTTAGTTGTGTGAATAGAGTTTCTAGACGCGACATGTCTGTGCAACTGGTCAAGTAAATAGTCTACCTTTCTCACAGTATTATTCATTGTTGTTTCTTTCAGTTTTTCCCGACAGAAGAAAAATGCAAGTCTAACATCTCGACGGTAAAACGTCGCATCTGCGCACAGGGCCAAGAGCACGAGAAGTGGCCGAAAGAAGGGAGCCGATCCAACAGGAATGCCGTCCGTCTTTATATTTATATATGTGAGCGTTATCATGCCGTGATCACATGGACTGTACGGTTGCGTTGCACAAGGGCTGATGCAAACACTCCGTGCGAACAATGTTGCATGGAAAATTAGTGCATCTATACAAGTGCAAAATAAAGATCTAAAGAGAGAAAACTTATATTCACGTCTTTCTTTGCAGACCGTTAGAGGCGTTTAATTCCGTCTTACATGTGCACTCTGCCCGTAATTAATTCAGATAGAGTTAAACGCCTCTATAAACTGCCCGTTCACATTGAATAAGACACGCATCAACACACCAGAAAAACAATTGATGCGTTTTGTTAGAACACGCACAAAAAATAAGAAAAAAAAAGCAGAGCAATACTAGCGAGAAACGTCCGCAACCGACCCACGGCCGTCGGTAAATCGACGCTTATGTAAGGTCGGGCATTAGTCAACCCGCGAGCGGCATGCACTCGGCCTCGTCGGCCACAGTGGACGGGCCTACATTGGGTGCCGACGCAGGCCCACATGAGGCCAATGTCAATCCCCGAGACCGGCCCTACATCGGGTGCCAAGGTTGGGCCAACGACAGTGCAGTTGGCCAGCGACGTCAGGCCGACATTTTGCCAAGGATAAAATGTTGCTTGGGGCGAGTCAGTCTGGCTTACGATTCGCACCGGCGCGTCCTCCATTTATATAGTTTCGCGTTCGACCAAGATTCAACTACGAGCAAAGAACTGTCATGTTTAACGTCTTAAATGCGTACAAGACAGCTAAAAAGTTCCAGCATTATAATGACGAAAAGTCAGGCGCACTTAATATCACTTACCGAAAGAAGTACGTTATCCGAACGATAAGGTGGAGAGTAGATCCGGCCACTGTTGTACCGTCGGCGAAAACACACAGAGCTTGTTTCACAAAACACTGATGGAAAATATGCGGCAAACGGCATGAGCACAGTTACTTGATGCCAGATAACAGCCAGTGAACCGTACTGAAAAGCTAGCAACGCTATATACACCAAACTCAAAACGATGACCGCCGAGCTGCTGCCAGCGCACGACGACAACGACGCCGCAATGGCCGCTGCACGATCGAGATAGGACACGTATACATAATGACGCACACAAAACCCGCAAAATAATTGATTCACACCGCAACGCGATGTGTATTACTATATCAAGAGATAACGATGCGTCTACAGCACGCTCGCACAGCAGCGACTGACAACAAGAGCAAAACGTACGCAGGCACGCAAGCACGCAGCGCACCGTGAAATCGTGCAATCAGCTTCGCGGGTTTTGTTGTGTGCGTCATTAGTTCGAGTAAAACCGACGGTCACCGCTTTTTTGACATGCCGTTTTGGCATATATGGCCCTTTTCTCGACAAAACATTCGAAGAATCATTGAGGTAGTCGATCGTTGTGCACTCGCACTTACAGACAAAACGTCTCGAAGTAGACGTTATGAACTTGTTTGGCAAAATAGACTATATAGCCGTAGCTGTTGAAAATACTAATAAACAGTATGCAAGCACATTTGAGGCGCAATTATAAAAAAATGTCTATTTTAGGTCATCTCGTAGACCAAGACGTCTACAGCCGTTTGTAGCCGTTTCGAGAAGTTTTTTAGAGGCTTTGTGTTTCGTGGGATGCAGCTCCTCGCTGACTGCTTTGCATTACATCTATCGATTCCCACAGTGCGTGGGATCCGCTAGATATTTTTGTATTCGCGGTTGCGAACACCGAGAAATCAAACAACAAAAAACGGGAACATATATCAGCAAGGTTTCTACTCTAGTTCTGCAGTATAGATACAGGGGCGGTGGCCCCCGTGGCACCCCTTACCCCCAAATTTTCGCCTGCCCCGCGCCATGACAAGCTCAAGCCTTGAAGACCCCCTTTGTCCCCCAAAAGCAAACAGTCAAAACACAACGCGTAAGTTCACCGCGCGCACACACACACACACACACACACACACACACACACACACACACACACACACACACACACACACACACACACATACATATATATATATATATATATATATATATATATATATATATATATATATATATATATATATATATATATATATACAATATTAATAATAGGGAAAACCTAGCTAGTCCTAGCAGAGGGCAAAGCTTGGTGATATTCCCAACTGGGACGTCCTGCAACGCGATGTTGACTAACTTATGAAACTTACACATGTCTTAAAGCTCCCTATTTAGTGGATGGCTTGTCTTTCTGGTAACCCGAAGTATCAGTCTGTTATGAGACGTCCCATTTGTGTGCTGATCATGCTGATTGGGGCACGCTCAATTGGATCCTGGCTGGATGGACATATATTCCTATGGGAAATGTCGACTTTTGGCTCAGGTCGTACTAACGTAGCAGACAGCGTCTGATAAGATATTCATAATTCGTTGCTGTGCCACAGAGAATTGTAGAGAAATGGAGAAGCCCTCAATGAGCAAGCTTCTGGAGCCGCTAAAGGAAACCGCACCGCACGGCGGGCGGACACAGCGCGACCGCGTGTCGTGTGCCGCGCCGGCGCCAGGGGTTGCATAGCAGCAATAGCAGTGTCAGAAGCCCGCCCTACAGAGATAAAACCATCTGGCAAGCTCTTTGGAAGCTGGACAACACATTTACTGGCGTTTACTAGTTTAAGGAGGGTTTTGCTGCGTTAAAGCGGGCGCCGTCGTTTCAACCGTAGTCGGCATATTCTAGCATAGGCGGCGCTAGCGGGGCCAAGCGGGAAAGGTGGGAGCTGTGCTGTGGTGGCTGGTGGCCTGTGGGAGCGCGCACCAGCTTCGGCCGCCTCGGCATCAGCGGCCGCGAACCCGCAGCATTAAAGTTTCGCGGGGACTACCGTGGCCGCCAACATCGCGCAGGGCAGAGTAGTACGTAGTAAGTACTTTGCAGTGTGTGTTGGCTGATACCACAGATATTTCGGGTAGTACCGACTCGCATTGTTGATGTGTCGCTGAAAGCTCCCGTGCGGCCACATGCCCTCTGCGCCAGAAGCCGTCAGAAGAAATATCGTGCACGAAGGGCGACTGCGGACATTGTGGCGACTCTAGACTGCTTACTGGTACGAATCTGTCTTGTCTTGAGAGGTCCGCTTTGCTTTGCTCGAGTCCTTTTAGTACAGTCATTGGATTCAGAGCACGGAACCATGGCGGAGAGCGGCCAAATGCGACTGTCTCACGACGAGCTTTTGCAAGCACACAGAAAGGAACGGAAAGAATTGCAAGGTGAGTGGAATTATTACTTCCTCCGCATGAAGCTGAGCGATTGTCGGCTCTGCTAGGTGCACCGCTTCGGCAGATGCGAATTTTCCCCCCATCGCTCGTTCTCCACTGCGAATACGTTACAAATACCTTGACGGTATTTGCGTATTAAGTATTTTGCTCTTACAAATGGGTCACCATTCAAGTGAATCGCACTAGCAGTACATACGGCGCTATTGGTTTAGTCGCACGAGGGAGAGCTTGAAAAAAAAAAAGAGAGAGAGAATTTAAAAAAAATTTATTCGAGCGCTGCTGTTTTGAGCATGTTACAGACTGTTTTTGTGATGCTTTTGATGTAAACGTGTCTTTTGTTACGTTTCAAGCTTTTGTCGACTTTGTTGTGTTCAGATGGGAGGGTGCTGCAACTTTATTCTTACCCCTACTCTCTCTCTTTTTTTTTTCAATTTCTCCCTTTCCCATCAGGCGCGGTCAAATGCCAGCAGTACCACCTGAACACCCAGCAGTTTGAAGTCTGCTTCAAGAGACTCCAATCTATCCCATTTCCCGCCAACAACATTGTCTCGCTGCATCTTCACGAGTTTCTCGCCAACTGTGCCATCAAGCATGGCATAGCAGAGGACACTTTACTCCTGTGTCTTGTTACAGCTACATCCCACCTTATGGGCCTTTCATCATCAACAAAAATTTGTCTGTCATCTGGTTGGCAAGAAAATCCTGTGCTGTGGTCTGCTGTCTTGGTGCCAAGGGAACACAGTTGTCACAATTTTGTCTGGACTTTACAAAAGCTCCTTTGTGACTTGCACTCAGAGCTGCGTTCCAGGGACATTGCAGCAAAGCCTGTTGTAGTAGATGAAGCGTCATGTACTAGCCTCACCAGGTTGCTGACACTGCCGCAGGTTGGTCCTATTTTAGGTGCACATGCATCTTTCGAGCAAGTGAAATCTGTTTATTCATCTGTTGGGAAAGGAAAGTTTGAAAGACTTGCTTTGGGTGTACCTGTGCTGTGGTGTCCAGTCACTTCTGATGTACCTTTCTTGAGTGAAGTGCGCTTTAATCTTTGCTGCATCACAGATCCATATACTTTTCATTCTGTCCTGTCTTCAAAGCTTAATGAAAACTTGGAATTTCAGGAATGTATGTGGCCTAATATTCTCCTTGCTTGTGGTCATGAAAGGTCACTGGACCTGGTCACTTCATATGAACAGGTTGCAGACGTAGAGGTAAACAGGTTGAAAGCCTTACTGCTGTCTATTGCAGAAGCACACTGCTTACCAGTTATGTACAAGTTGTCAGAGGAAGCAAGGTGTGTTCTTCCGCAACTGATGTCCAAGTTCAAGCAGCTGTCATTAAGTTTGAATTGCCGAGTGGCTCTGTTCAAGACTGCCACTAGTCAGATATTTCGGTTGGCTGCAGCACTATATGTTTTGGATGGTTGTCTTAGTGCAGCGATTCAGCCTGACGTACGAGAGTATGAAATACCTGCAGCTCATGTTTGGGAAGCACATGACATAGTGATGCACACATTGCGCATTAAAGCTGACCTTCTAGATTGTCCGCTTCGAGATGAGTTGTTCCACACTGTTGAGAGTCCCAGAACATCCCACCAAAGTAACAGCTTTCAGCATTGTACAAATGGAACAGTGCCCAATATTTCTGTTTCATCAGTTTTCTGTGTGGCACCTGAAGTACAGGTGCAGTCAAACCATGAGCAAGTTCCAGTGCCTGTTCCGATTCCTCGTGAACTTTCTGTGTCGATTGTTCAGTCTCCAGCATGCGACAGTGAGCTCAGTGGCTCTCATATCTCACTGCCAGAACCACAAGAATCCTTTATTTCCTACAGTTCTATTATCCCGGACTCAGAAGAGGAGTTTGTGGACAAATTTCACTATAAAATTAGGCGTCTGCTAATATGTGGGAAGACTCTGCTCACACCAACACTAGTGGCACAGATGAAGTATGTCTCGGTCACTGATCCAAATGTCCCTGGGAAGCCACGTTACCCCACACAACTTGCTTCCCTTTTCCTTAAGAGAGTGGCTGCCTTGGGATTTGGCACCATGTTAACACGACATGACAGCCACTCGAAGAAGCTGTTGTTTCGGAAAACGGACTATCAGCAGCTTGGTCAAGCTCAGCTAAAGCTTCTTCAGAATCTTCGTGTGACCAGAGAACAGTATTCACAGGGCTGTCAGCGACCACGTGCGGCATATTGGGAAACTGGATCAGCTGCACCCATCCGCTTGCCACACTCGCCAGTAAATCAGTCACAGAGTCTTCCTGTTAAGCAAGAAGTTATTGACATAAACTAGAGGAACAAAGAATAATTTTTTATGTCACTTACTAAGTGATGAGCTCTTCCCAGCTTCACTCCTGCAAAGTAGCAGTGTCAATTTGCTAAGCACAAAGCTATGACCTCAAATATTCAGACAGCCATTGCCAAATATTTGATTTTTGTAGGCAGTAAGGACCTCAGGTGTTGGTCGTATGTTCATCCTTGGAAAGGAATGACAGACTTAATTTTTGCTAGAGGTGTGTTTTGCACATTGTAAACATTTATACCATTGACCTGACTGCCTCATGAAGTTTAGATGTTCGTACATCGTGTGATGACTGCACAGTGCACGAGTTGCTCTTTTCATTGCAACGGTGGTTGTATGAAAACTGTATGTGATCCATGATTCTCTTCATGATAGTAAACTCGTTCATCTGTTGCTAATAGTTAAATATGCAGCTTCGCACCTTTGTTGGCAAGCGACAGTTTCAGAAAAAGATGTTTCACATAAAGATAAAACCTTTAGGTTAAGTGTCTGATGAAATCTCGTCTTGTCAGGGTGAAACATTGGTGAAAACACTGGTGGACGCCAACCAAGGGGAAAAATATTTACCGATGTCTTGGTTCCCACACGGGAGCCTTGTTTGTCAATAAATACTTTTCATCAATGAAATCTTCACCTTGAGGGCCCTCTGGGAATGCATAAAAGGCATTATTAACTACATTTGAAAAGAAAGATCTGTTTTATAATACATCAGGTTGACCTAATTAGGCAATTTTGTAGTGGAACCAAGATTAATAACTTTAATGTCCCAATTTGGCTGGTGGCTCACTGTAATAATGTGGAATGTCTTGTGTTTAATGGCAGTTGTTTTTTACACTTAAAGGGAGATTGTGAATTAGGTTAGACTGATTATTTGATGGTATTAAAGATTACAAGTTAGGTCAACAACTCTTGCAATTTTCGTAGATATTGGTAAATATAAAATAGGAGCTACATCTGTTTCATTATATTTTGTCAGCGAAAATAAATAGGCAGGCAGTTAACCATTTATTGTTTCTCCCTTGTGCATTCAAGGCATGGCCATGGGAATCCCTCTGGCATAGTTGAATTTTCTGTTCAATTGAAGTAATGCTCTTACAAGTGTTTTATTGGAAGAAGCAGTCATTTCCTTGTGTAATGAGCAAGTGTATGTGATAATGCTTTCATTACATTGTGTATATACTGATCATGCAATATGATCCATTCGTCTTGTGCACTTGTCTTGTGCACTTTTATACTACATTTTCAGTTTTGTATGCCGTGAAGTATATTTTACCAAGCTTTGTCATACATGTAGAATGAGTACACTACACCCAGGTTGTCAGTATGTGTTGGTATGCATTGTTTTAGGAATAGTTCAGCCAATCTATACTGGATAGGCATAACTGATGCAACTCAGGAGGTTTAGCTACCTGTTGGTACAGGTGCAGCTGCAATTCTGGAGGTGGCTTTATTGATCATGATCTTACATGCTTTACAGTTGGTTACTTTTTATTCTGGAAATATTAACATTTTTGCTGTATTACCATCTTCTAGAACTTGCCTGCAATGTTCTTTACTTTGTGCATAACAGATTACCGTAAAATTCCGAGCTAGCCCCCCCCCCCCCCCAACGAAGTCGAAATTGCGGGCACAGTGGGGGGGGGGGGCACTATCTCGGAACGGCACCAAAATTCAAAATGGCGGCAAAATTTTCGTGCCAGAAAAAAAAACGCAGTGCGCATGGATTAAAATTTTATTACAGAACTTTATTTAGGCCCAGGATTTGTTGTAGCTTTTAATCGCTTTCAAAACCATCGAAAGACTCCTCCGAGTCAGTTGCAAAAAACAGGTCGCAGCATTCCGCTTGAAGTCCGCCGTGGTGTAGGGCTGCATAGGCATAGCTGACCTCTCACCACAAACACAAAGCAACAAATGGCACGGAGCAATCGGGCTGCAGTGCAAAGCAGGATTGGATTGGATTCATGGCAGCCAGCAGGACCACAAAAAAAAAAATATTTGTAGAAAAATCTACGGAAGCTTTCTTTTGTTAACTGGATGTGGCAGGCCACTGTTGCCTGTCTGCGTTGTCGTGGAGCGGTGAAAGTGGGGGGGAGGGGGGCGCTTTTCATTAACGGCGCGGATATTTGAAATTGCCATTGAAGTTGGGGGGGGGGTCGCTTGCTCGGAATTTTACGGTAGGTAGTTAATTTTAAACAAGAACATTGTCAGGCTGTAGATGTTGCTTTAAAGTGTAATAACATATCTCAGTAATTATGTCCCCTTACATTTAAGCTAACTCCCATTGTCTTAGCTAGTGCTTGTAATGAAAGAGCTAGTTATGGAAGTATTTGTGCCAGCTATCAAGTGGGACTGAATAAACAGACAAAAAGAGACTAACATCTGTGTTACTACAGAACAAAAAATTTTGAAATACTGTAATATTCTGCATTGCTACAAGATATTACTAGATTTTGGCATATAAAATTTACAACCAAAAGTTTTAGGTCTTCCTATATAACCAAAAAACAGCTTTTTTGTTGTATGTCAGTTACTTCTTTTTGTGGCCCCGAAATTGTCCCTTGTATTATGTTTGGGTTCATGTTATATTATGGCTAGGCACTAATATGGGAAATATGGTAGAGGCTATTATTGGGGTGTTGAAAGTATGCAGAAATATCAAAATTATGAAGTTCAGAATCTCAAAGTAGGTATGAAGCATGTTAATAATGTGAAGGCAGAAAATGTTTAATTGCCTTACATTTAATGGTACAAACATAATTCATTCACATAAGGTTAACAGATCCAGTAGGTGCAAATATAGATTGTATAAAATCTTTACAGATTAGTCAGTAATGTGTGCTGAAACTCTTGAAAAAGGGCATAAAGAACAATATTATTGCAAAGGTTTACACAGCGACTGCATGGCTTCAGAGCAGCCAGTGACTCAATCTGGTACTTTGTTTTGAAAGCTGTATTCAGACATAGGAACCTTTGAAGCTTTTAAGCTTGTTATTATTCAGACATGTGCATAGTCACTGCCACCACGTTTGATGGAGCACCGACACAAACATATTGTATCTTGTTTTCCTTTTTTTTTCCAATAAGTAGCTAATGACCCTTTATCATGGCTAGAAACCTCGTTTGCACGTGGTTAATTATTTAGAGACATTTTTATAGTACCTAGCCACAGTTCCGGTTTCAGAGTGTGCTGATAAAGGCAGGACCAGGGAGTCTTTATTGGAAGCACAGCTGGCCATGTAACTGCACAAAACAGTTCCTTGTCAAATGTGGCACAGAGCACACGTAAGGAGCATGGCAGCCAGCACAAACTCGTAACATAGGTGTTGTTGGTAGTTTACATTAAGTCTAAGTGGATGTTCATGTCACAAGGTGCTCCATTTCGCACTTCAAAACTGATTTAAAATTGTATTTAAAATACACTTTAAAACTGATCTTAAATATGCTCTGGGCTATATTTTCTGTTGATATTTTGTAGATGCATGTGTGACCACACAAATCTGTCTCGCAGGTTATCTCACCGTCAAAATTTGTGTGGGTACCTCCTTGAGCACTACTGCTATGATTATGTTAGGCCATGACCACTTTCTGATTACAAGTGCCATCTGAATGACAAACTTTACAGTGAAATAACATTACTTACCATCGTCACAGTGCAGCTGTTAGCTGTGTGCACTTGATTCTGTGGTGTGGTCTACTGTCAAACCTTTGAACAAGTCGAACTACCTCCCGAAGTATTGCCCTGTCTCTAGCAATGTTAACTTTTTTTTTAACATGCTAGTCCTGTCACATATGCAAGTTGTGCAGAAAGAGTGATGGTGGCTGGGTATGGGTCCTAGTTATGCAGCTCTTCAATATTTTAATAATCTCGCAGGAGCATTGACCCGTACATCAGTCAGTACTGTGTCACGGATACACCTATGAAAGTAGCTAGGATGGGCACATGTGCACGGTGTGTTCTAGTGTCTGAGCATCATCTGCTACGCTATTTATTGCATTGAACCCGGCATGGCTATTCCATTGAACCATTGTGTGTGCAGAAGCACATGTGTACATATCTGTTTACATTGGAAGCAGATAAGCAGCAGGGCCTAGTGGAGCTGGATGGAAAATCCCATTACAATGGTATGCTCGTTGTCCTTGTGCCTGCTGTCTCTACTTTCATAGCTGTGCTCCATGACACGGCATCGATCATTGCGTCAGTTGATGCTGTCATAAATTGTTATCGTGGAAACATATACATAGTGTTTATTGCATCATGGCCATTCTTTTTTTGCTAACCATGAATCTGTTAATATGACATTTTGGTGCATCACTGGTGCAACTCCTACTTCCTGGTGGTAGATATTTGGTGTATTACGAAAGGCTATGTAAGAATCTGTATTAATGAAATGTCTGTATGTGCTGATGAAAAGTAGTTGGAGGCTTTACTCAAGCTGAATGAACTGTGTGGTGCTTGCAGTTGTGGATCCTAGTCTGCAGTTATTGTTGCATCTGATAAATTAAGCAGTGCTAATTAACCGACATTGATGAGGGCCTAGTGATATTGGCATAAATGAGGAATTAGGATCAAGCCCATGAGATTAGGCCTCTGTAGAGTAAATTTACTGCCTTGCAACCTCGCAACATATCGAGATATTGCTTAGTCTAGTATAAGAGATTAGTAAAAATAGGCTAGCATGTCATAGACACTTCAGTTAGCATGTCTGTCAATGCTTCTCAGTATTCTTATTGATGCCTAATCAATAAGGTACAAACTGAAATGACACTTTGTTTTCATTATTTGATAATAGGCAGTGGACAGAAGTGTGGGTAACTGTGTTACATAATTCTTTGCAACAAATTATGCTGTGCGAGTAGAGCCCCTGTTGTATTAAAAAATTGTGCAGACATCAAGTTTCAACAACTAAAGTCCGAACTTTTTATTGTGGTTCAGTGCTTATTACAGAATAGTTCTGCAGAGAACTTTTGCAGTGCTGGTAATTGTGAACGTGATACTCGTGTTGGGTACCTAGATATTTTATGCAGAAGGTGGCACAAGCCAACTGCTTTGGCATTTTATATAAGAAGCCGTTGGTTTGCACTAGGGATAAGTGGATTGAGCAATTTATTGTGGAAAATAGTGACCTGCAATTATCTTTTTCAGTTTTCTGTGTTGACGCTGCATATTGGGGCTGCTTGAATGCAGTATGTCCGTGCACTCATGCAAAGAGGCAGCTACTTGAGTGCTTGTCGCATTGCTTGCGATTTACAGCAGGAGCCAGTTAAAGCTGCCAGATTGTTTCTGTATTTTATGCCATGAGACATCTAATATAATCAGACTGTTTCAACACTGTACTCATTGCATTAAGAACTTGTATTGCCATTGATTATTTTTGTAAGCAGCAGCCTAAGGGTGGTGTAATAAAAGGCAGCTGTCTATCATGTAATTGAACTTAGTCAGAAAATCACTGTTGCCTTGTTTTTTATAACTGGCGAAATTTAAAGCATCATTTACCATGAAGGTCAGTGGCATGTATGTTGCATCTAGAAAACTGATTGAAAAAGATTTCATGTTTAAAAGAACAAGTTTATATCTGGCACCTTTTCATGCATCATTTGCCCTTGTTTTGACAAACTCTGCACTGTCTTGAGCTTCGGAACATAATTTATTTATAGATATTTTGTGAAGGTGTGTCTTGTTTGTTCTGTCTAGTGTAAAAAGAATGCATTGTTCAAGTTGGCCAAATTGCATTGTCACACCACAGAAACTTGTATTTTGAACAAGTCTACATGCTTAGTGACCAAAAAACACACCCTTGCAGTGCATGGAGGTGTTTTCAGAGTGTAATAATTTGATGGGCTTGAAAATAAAGCTGTAACTATGGTGGCAATGTTGGTCATGGTACAACAGATCGTTGCTGTCTTCTGCATGATGGGCAGGTTGAGGCTCGGAAATATGTGCACTCTGTAGGTTAAAGAAGCCCAGAACTGCACCTTGAACGTGGTGAGTAAACATATTTTGTGGGTAAAGCATGGAGCTGTCAATATGTTGACCAGGCTTTGTAGTTGCATGTGCACATGCATTTGCATCACTGTACAGGTCTATCAAGAATCGCTGGAAATACTTGTTGAACTAGGCCTTTTAGAAGGACACTAAAGAGCAGCACACAGTTGGTTTAGAGTGGCTGTGTAGTTTTTCAAACCTAGATTTTTAAGTACAGTAATGCCTCTTTATAATGAAGTCAGTGGGACGGCAAGAAAATTTAGTGTAAGCGACCACTCGGGAAAAGCTAAAGCAGTCGAGCTTTAATTGCGCTACAACTGCGAGGAAGTCGAAACACAATGTATACAGTGAAGCGAAACTTCATTCAGGTGCAAAAAAAAAGCACTCTGAATAACACAATTGCATGGCCAATCGCACAGCACACCCCATGGAATGCTACGGCGCAAGTCAGCCCGTGGTAAGCACACCACTGCGCGGTAAGCACACCAGTGGTGCACTTACGACAGAGATTAACAGTTCGAGCCTGCTGCACCATGGAATTTGACAGCTCCCATTCACTCCGCAGTACGAAGAGCTGGGAGCGCTGGACACTCGCTTGGTGCCCGTTACTAGGCGGTCATCGGTCGTGGGTTTGGTACTTTTGTGGCCTGTTCTGTGCCTACATGAGACATCGGCGGCATTAATTTGACACTGCATGCGCAAAAGCGTCGCCTCCGCTCGCCATTTCTTTCTAAGCAATTTAAGCTCTTCGTGTGCTTCGTGTAATGTGGCTTAATATGCATGTGTTTGTGTCGGGACCGGAAGAAATTTAGAATAAAGCAATATTTCGAGTAAAGCGATTTCGTTATAACGAGGGATTGCTGTAAATGTGGACTAAAGCACCAGTGCCAATACGTCAGTGCAATATTATGATTTTCAGTGTTTCGTATTTGTGCTGTTTTTGGTGCAGAAACTTTCTAGCTTTGTTAGCGCAGATCTCTGGTTTGTTAGAAAGTAATTTTACTGATCAGTGATTAACCATCTACACCTGAGCAGGCAGTGTCCAAATCTGTCATGTCATAATGAACTGGCTTGTTAATTGTATCTTGTTTTCAGTCTTCTAGCTTACCAATTCTCATTTGAACAAAAGAGTGGCTGTTTTACTCTTTGACAATTTGCTAATGCAGTGTAACTTAATATTCCTCTTAGTGTCCATTTTTTAACCCTCTGAGGGTCGAATTTTTTCGCGAAATGAACTCCAAAAATGTGCATTTTTTTATTGCTGAATTAACTTCTTCAGACTATTCTATTTAAGAAGCAAATTGTCTAAAATCTTTTTGCGTGACTGTAAAGTGTTAAAAAATCATTTTTGTTATTACGTTTATTCATAACATCAAGCAAAATCCTAAAAGAAACGCATACGATTTTTTATAAATAAAAATTATGCATTGTATTAAACATCGCTCACAGACATACAAAAATACACTTGGAGAACAGTCGATATTGGAAGAATTGCCACTCAACTCACTAGCAGCAGAGCAACCGGTGCGCACTTCCATAGCGCAAGTGAACTCCGTGAGTGAGCGCACGGAAGAAAACTGTATGATTGCGCGCCTGTCCGGAAAGCAAAACAAGTGAAAAAGCTATGGTAATCCTTCGTCTTATCGCCAACGAGACGGAGTTAGTTTTTCTGAGTCCCCTAAACAGGAAACGCAACTACGGCGGCATTGTTTGTGTAATTTGGCGCCGCACGGAAACATGTAAACGCGCCCTGGGGAGCAGTAAACGAGAGAGTAACAAGCGGTCACCCTTTGAGAGATTAGAAACCAGACAGCCATCTGGGCGTGAGAAGCGACAACCACCCAAAGGACGAAACTGAAACCAGCCGCACCGCGCGCGCCCGCTTGGATGCGCAAGCGAGAGCCGGCGCGCCGCTTTGGAAAGAAAAAAAAATGATAACGGAGAGACATCGGCGCATGAAAAAAAAAAAAATTCCACGTATTCCTGAAGTATGGCACCGCATGCCAAACAAGAGAAATGATCGAAAAAGGCGCACATTTTAAACATACAGGCAATGACGTACCCTTTGGTGCCTGTTAGGTGATGCGGTACATGTGCGGCGTAAACCCTCAAAGGGTTAAATTTTGATAGAATGCCATTTTTTAATGGAATTTCAAGAAACTGCATAATTAATATGGCTACCTCTGTTTTCAGCAGCAGCTGTTCGTGTTTAGTACAATAGTCGAGTATCCACTAGAATCGCTTGTTGACATGATCATCTACAGTAGCCACAGTACATCTTCCAGATGGACACATACTTGAGGAATTCGTGTGTTGTGAAACTTGGCTTACCGACTTTCTGTTCACAATTTTGCTAGCCTGCTATAATGACAAGTAGGTTCTTTGTGGTAGCGTGCACACACGTGTTGAGATTTCTGTTCCATTGTGTTGAATAATTGCCTGAACTAAAAAATTGATATATACTGTAAAATCCCGAACAAGCGCCTCTACGCGAGCAAGCGCCCCCTTGCCCTTTTCGGGAGATTTGAAATATGCGCCAATGACCGAGCCATTTCTTTTCTGCCATTTCCGCCACTACCGCCATTTCTTTTCCAACCTGTTCTCCACTGCACAATCCTGCAGCAGAGGTTCCTAGGAATCCATGTTCTGAGAGTCTTTAGATAAGTGCACGATTTCTTAGTACTTTTACAGTGTGGTGCCTCGGGGTTGCATTTTGAGTTGTCACAAACTGTCGGAACATTTGAGGAACGTCTTTCCTTCTTGTCATAACACATGAAATTTCACACGAGGATTCCCTCTGGTCCAGTAAATGCATGAGTAAAAGCAGTAAGTGCATGAGTATTTTCAATAAAGTATTTGATTAGAAGCACAGGTGTGCATTCTTCTTAAAGGCTATTCCACTGCCATCTTGAATTTCAGCCTCCGACCGAGCAAGGGCCCCTCGTCTAAATCTTGTCCGATTATCTTTCACTGCAAGGGGGCGCTTGCTCGGGATTTTACGGTATTCTCCAAAATGCAAATGTTAGTGTTAAGGTTTTCAGTGGTGTCTTGCATACATGGCACACATCAGTAGAAAGAAGAAGGCAGGTGGCCAGGAAGGCCATCTTGTTAGATTGCATTACAATCGAGAGCACTGCATCTTGGTACACGTAAAAAATTGATTACCTTCTTGTAATTATTATAATTCATTTTTGTGGTTATTATTTAAAGGTGTGACAGTATAGAAAACTATCTCAATCTCCTGGAGAATCCCTGAGCCATATATTTCAAGTAATGTGCAAGTTGTTGACGAGTCTCCCATGCAGCCAAGCAAAATGTTTTGTGTTCTGAATTATAAATTTGTATGCTTCAGCTATGCATTGAAAATAGTCTCTTGGCAACAAACAGTTGTTTTTTATTTGAGGTTCCTAACATAGGTAGGTGCAGTGAGACTGGAGTAGAGCGTTTTACCTACTGCAAATGTGTATATATTTTTGGTCAGGGAGGAAATAAAAGGAAAGTAATTTTCGATTTTTTTATTAATCAGTAATGATAGACCACAGTTGTATCTTTAATGCATGGATGCTCAAGTTTCATGAAAAAAAAGGAAAGTTTATTCTGGGTTTTCTTTGATTTCTTCCTTTCTTTGAGCTTTGTTAGCCTCAAAGCATTCTTTACGGAAACTATTTTCCTAAAATTTTTTTTGTTGAATATTTTGGATGGCCCGCCTTCACGTTTAAAATTTATTTCAAGGGTCCCAGAGTGCAGTGTAGTGTAAATAACAACAATTATTCATTCTGGGTTTTGTGAAATATAAAAAGCCAGTTTTGCTCAAAAGGCAAGGCACTGGTGGTGATGGCAATGTATGTAACAGTTGCAAAAAGGTTTGTAATTTTATCAGCCCTACGCTTTGCAGCAGACATTTGTGTAATAGTTAAAGTAGCGTGCATGGTGTATGCACACAGGGTGGAACATGACCACATCTCACTGGGTGACCCTGAACACTGGCTGTAAAAAATACAAAAATGCAAATGATGTTATTATTCCACACCCATTTTTCAGTAACAATAAGCAGAGCTGTGCTATAACTGTTTCTTAGCATGCACTTCAACTCGTTGGCGTGTGTGTGTGTATCCCCTCCCTCACGTGCAAATTATCATGGACTGTCTTTAAAGGAGCCCTGCAACACTTTTTAGAATGGTCAGAAAACGCTGACATATCGTTATTCAAGGCTCCTGAGAACTTGCGAGCCAAACATTATAGCACAGCATGCGGCCTGCAATTCACAATTAATTCTCAAAGTCGGCTAGGAATCGCTCCCTCTTCTCTCGATAAATGATGCCATAAACCCAAATGACTGTGCCATAAACCCAAAGTCCATGGCCATTGGCTGATTTGAGCATCGTGAGCTGCCTAGTTACCGTGGCTGTCGCGGGATGCCGCCATGTACCCGTGCTCACGCTCGCGATCACACTGAATATAAGCCACGCGTTTGAAAAAAAGAAAAGAGAGAGTGCCCAAGGTCATGATGTGAGCTGACGAACGGGCATAGCTTTTTGAACCCTTGTCATCACCCCCACCACCCCCCCTTGCGCAGCTTTCAGCGCACTCACTGGTACGAAAGGAGAGAGAAATCGCTTAAAGCTTGTGAGAAATCCTTGTAACTCCGCTCATACTTGACGGATTCTAAAAATTTTTGCAGCAGTCGATTTGTGAGACAATCAACTTCTTTAATGAAGCCATTCGATGATTACTTGGAAAAGTGTTGCAGGGCCCCTTTAAATGTGTGAAATTTACAGAACTTCATTTAACACAATTGATATTCAATTGCAAGAACGACAAGGTGATAGTGTGTTAATTTGCACATTCTTTAATGATTACTCATGATTTGAGCTTAATTAGACATAAATTATGTATTGCATTTTAAAAAGAATCAAATTGCCAACTCTGAAGTACAGGTGAAATTTATAAATTATTAGTTGCTGTCATTTGAAGCTAGCAAAACTTTGACTTGTTGAATATGGTAATACCTTCAGCAAAGTGATCATCTGCAGTAACAAGCAGTACACTGAAGTTAAAAAAGGACACAGTGAACATGTAGGAGGTTCAATTCATCCAAAGTTCAATGACTGTTGCTTTTTCTTGGCCACCAGTTGACAGAACTAGCAAAAGCAAGCTGCATCCACAAATGTCAACATCATACCTGAAGGGGATGTGTGTTTTTATTTACTTGTGACACTTAAATGGTTACAGAATTTACTCAAATGAAGTCGTTACAGATATCATGTGCCAAGATGTCCATCACTTTCAAGAAAATCTAAAGCAACACATTCAATAACTACACTACTTAAATCGATTACCTATTATGAGACTTTAGGCCCTATGTCTATATAGTTGCAAGAAATTGGCGTAAAAGTATGGGCAGTTGAACACTGGAATTCTTGCATATGAATATTCAATAAAAATGATCGCTCAATATTGGCCATTCTATCATATCTGAAGCAACACTAAAAGCAAAGTCTGTGTGGAATCTATTTGGCAAAAAGTGAAATCACCATCAAGGCATACATTGACACCTACTTACAACTATTTCCACACGGAGATGTCTAAAAAGCTGAGGAGATTGTAAATGATTGAGATGTGAGTACATCGAGGAGGAGAGAGAAATTACTTCTTAATGTTTCCCTTCGAGGCCCCCTGCCATTCCTCTTAGCTCTTAGCGAAGATGGCAGGGAAAAACCGGTTCCAGACAATGCTAGCAACATGCTTGCGCAGTGTGGCTAGATTGTGGCCTATATATGACAAACAACTGCTCTAAGTTATCTAGGGTGTCATGCAATGACAGTAATGAAAAAAGGGAATAGCACGTCAATGGGCACACATCGTACAGTGTTGTACTCGTTGCAGGAGAGAAGTGTACTCATATCATGAAGGGATCAATACTTTGTAGACTAGCCTAGCTGAATAAACAACAAATTTTCATATGGCTTGCTTAAACCATTCTTAAGCCATTCTTAATAATGACTCAGTTATTGTGCAGAAGCTATCTGCCTCGTGCACTCACAGCTGAAGGTATCTTGCAGCATAGTCATTCTGAACATTCCTCGCATCCATCGTTCTGTCGTCCTTATGACAGTTTAATAGTACATCTCTAGTTGGTGCACTCAACAGACAACTCTGAATTGTTGATTCTGACGAATACGATTTGAAGATGAGGTGCTGTTTGATCCATACTAAAATTTTCTAATATTGGTACAACGCTCCGTAAAAGTACTTGTGAATTTCTACATTTCAATATTGCCATGTACACCAAGTTAACTGAAGTAAAATTGTTTTTTCTTATTACCTGATTGGGGGGTGCATGAAGCACTGCGAAGAGCCACTCAGCATTGCTCCGATGTAGTAGGGTGGTGTAAAATTAGGCTTCGGTGTACCATGTGATAATGTGTCCATCTTGCCCATGCTTAAATGGCTGTGAAATTAATTGGGAGTTGTGCAAAGCACCAGTTGGAACCAAATTATGGGAAGACGGAAGTGTCTTGTGCCACAGACGGAACAATTTTGTGTCAAAGGGCGGTTGGATGAAGAGCCAGATGGCCACACTTTGCAGTGCTGCATGCATAATTGGATAAACTGAAAGAATATGAGGCCAATTATTTCTATCTAAATGGCATTTTTTTATGTTAGACACTGTAACAATATGTTTACAATAATTCTTTTCAGCTTTTTGTTATACAAGTACCCTAAATTTGTAACTGAGAAGGTAATTGATATTAGTGTATTTAGTGATTGAATTGTTTTGTTTCTTCTTGCAAATGATCACCACCTGGGCAGAAAGTTCATTTTTAGTGATGTAATTTTTTAGTAAATTTTGTAGGTGTTAACAAAGGCAAGTAAATAAAAACACTATTGCAGATTGCCATCACATTAAAAGTAAGGTGCTGAACTGTAAAAAAAAAAAAATACCAGTTCGAGTTTGTATTCTGGGAACTCAAATTTCTTTCCGTTTCAGCTCTGGCTCGTAGATATAAAATTTGTAACAATTTACGAACCAGTTTGCAATACTGATCCAAGTTATCAACCGATTTCGCAAAATCAACTGCATCCTTCCTCTTGGTGACACATTGCTCTGTGCTATTAACTTACACATATCTAAGAGCTTTCATGAGAGTTTAATGCCACTTGGAAGAGTGGTGGCTTGGGCTAGTTGGTAGGCCCTGATAAGAGTGCAAAACTGGGTGCGACGAACACAGTGGCAAGTAAATAAAAACACTATTGCAGATTAGCATCGCATTAACCCCTTAACTGCTTATGACGGGCTGTGCTCGTCATGGCTCTTCAGCAATGTTTCAAGAGGCTTTTGACGAGCCCAGCCCTTCAAATGGTGTTTTCCTATTTAAAATATAGATAGCAGCACGAGTTCCATGATTGGCGATTTTATTGAATGAGAGTCTGCACACTACGCGGCGAAATGCGTGCCTTGCGTCTCCCACGTGCTATAAACGAACATGGCACAGTGCCGTGCTTTGCACGCTACCACAAGGATGGTAGCCTTTTAGTTTGTATTGAACTGTCGAGGAATGGTACAATTTGTCCACGGGAAGTCAAATGGAACCCATACTCTCTGTAGCTGCAGAAATTTCTTTTGAAATGCTGATCAAATGCCCCAGGTACGGGGTATTACCAGGCCCGCAGCCAGGGGGGGGGAGGGGGGTGTCTCACCGAAAATAAATAATGAAAAGATGCGTTTTTCAAGGCCTTCAGCAAGTGGGCCCCCCCCGAAAAAAAATCCCTGGCTACGGGTCTCGGTATTACATGACGGTGCGAAAAAGCATTTTTGTAAGCCATAAAACGTTTTCGCAAGTTTTTTCTGTTTGAACATGTTACTGAAGCATTTCATGTCATAAAAAAATTTGTCAATTTTGGAACAATATTTTGTAATTTAATCGGTGTTTAAGGGGTTAAAAGCAACGTGCTGAACTGTTAAAAAAATACCAGTTCAAGTGTGTGCGTCATCGTGTTTTCTGTGTTCTTCGTCCTGAGTTTTGCGCTGTAGCTCTTGGTCACTACTGCTACATCAGGCATAGATTAAAGGCAACCATGCCAGGCAGTTGTGTCACTAGTGTTTATTTCAACACCTCGTATGGCACGTTGACATGTCCAATCCTGAGCTCTCCTCTTCCTCCTTGCTTTTATTTATAGTAATCCTTACTGAGTATAGGAAAAGTGCAAAATATAACTTAAGATATGTAGAGGCATGTGGTTATTTAAAAATGTAAAGCTTCACCGCGATAGCCAAATCATCATTAAGCTTTTTCACAAATAGTTCGCTGGAATTTGGTCTTTCTTTAAGGAGTACTGACGAAATTTTGAGGGCAAGATAGCTTGTGAGATAGACTTGTGTGGACACAAACACATCATCTGCAAAATGTCAACAGCTAATATAGACAAAAACATATTTAAAATAGAGTTTGAGTTGGCTGCCATGTTTCCTACATGTGCTCTCTGCTGCAGTTGCCCACATGGCGAGTGTGTCACTGTTTTGTGTGCTCGCAAGGTCAGGTGTGTTTACAAAAATACCATTCTGGGTCCCACCTCTTTCGGTGCTCCCTGACACCAAAACTGCAACTGGGTGCTATTAAAACAACTCCAAATAATGAAGTTGTGTGCTCGAGCAAATGAGGTTTCCAGCTGTGATAAGTGGGTCATGAGCTACTTATTGCAATGTAAATAACAAGATGCAAAATTTTGGTCAGTACTCCTTTAAAATACTTGTGCTATGCCTGCTTTGAGTGCCACATGTACTACATAAAATAATTTCTTGCCCTGCCACTGCCACTGTGTTTTCGCGATGGTTTAATTAAAATATTAAGCTGTTGTAAGGAAACGTCAACCCTAGCTACAAGAATGAGCACACATGATTTTTGCTATGGCATGCAGTTTTCTAGTTGTTTGCATAAGTATGAGGATTTTTGTAAATATTTAAGAGAAAGTTAATGAGCGAAAATTACTGTCCACACCTTGTTACTAATGGACAGCAGCATAGCTTATTTCGTGTGTGTGCAATAAGAAGCACACTGGATACAGAAAACCATGAAAATTAACTCTTGCAAACCTAGAAGCAAAGTTTTGAGGTTCAACACAAATAGTGATTCTATGCCGTGAAGTCAAAAGAACGGTTCATCTGTGGCTGAGGTTACAGTGCAAGCATACCTAATCCCTAATTAAGTTGCCATGTTTACCAGCTAATACACGGTTTGTCACCATTCTTGTATATCTCATGGCTAGTCAATCGTAATGTCTGTTATGGGGAAGAGATGGGTAGGTGTTGACTACAACAGTTATTTCGAAGAATCATGGACTGGAGGTCCGTGATTCATCTATGTCAGCCTATATGTTTGAACCATGTTGTGCTATACTAATAACCATTATGCTTTTCAGTTCAGATTTGGTTTGGGTTCAAGCATTTCCTAAGAATGTTTCAGGTTTGGGTTCGGCTTTCACAAAAATTCTAATTCTGGTATGGTTTTTGTTTTGGGTTCATTTTGACACCTCGACTAAAGTATGCTAAAAAATGTACTAGTGGTAGTATCCATAGGCATGCACACAGGGGGGGGGGGGGTCCCCTATTCACCCAAGAGGGGTGGCGTAAAGTCAGCCCCGCACATTGACATAATAAAGAGGGGAGGGGGCCGCAATGTCAGCGCCATACATTGACATAATTGGGAGGGGGGGCGCTGCGACGAACCTTCGCCCCCCCTGAAGGGCAACCCTGCGCACGCCTATGGTAGTATCTTTCAACTTATCAGACAAACATGGTGAACCATTAGGGATTGGTAAATTACGATACTTTATCCTGACCTGGTGTAAGAAATAGCAACTCTGCTCTTGTGTTTTCAGAGATGGCTAGGTGACCCAAAGCCACTCATAGTGATGCAGATGACAGAAGTTGATGCTTGTTCTGGTGGGAATCGGCTCAGTGGCAGTGTTAGGTGTGTACTAGAATAGGCCAGTAACAGTGTAGGCGCCCTCACAAGTGTGCAACGTGGGCTTGCAGAGTTGCGGCACGCACTGTAGAAAACTGCAAGTGCCTAGTGACTGGCTGCGCATCATGTGCTCCACTGCATTGTAGAAAGGCCTGAAATGAATGAATGAATAAATAAACAAATAACATATGTTGCTATTGTTATGAAAGAAAACATGACCTAAGTTATTGTTTTGATAGATTTGTCACTGCTTGAGCTGACAGTGCCCCCGCTTTAAGAAGGGGTGAGGTCAAGTAACATACATTGGAGTTGTCGTTCTTGAATTATTCTGCAAGTGATTCCTTTTCGACTGTGACTGTGGTGTTTTGGAAGGATGAACCCCATAAAGCTTCACCTGTTGTAGTATTTTAATTTTTTTATTGACCCTACCACCACCTTCTCACCTATTCATTTAAGAATAAGTGGATTATTCTTGTAGGTGCACAAGACTGCAGTGGTGGGCCAGTAACTGATGCACTCCACCCCTCTGTTCTCATTTGCTTTTATCCTCTACTCCCACCAAGCACATCTGATGCCCTTATTTTGTCTGATAGTATTCCGAGAGTGTCTAATCAAGTCCCAACATATTTCATTTAAAAAGTTGTACATGCTTAAGCAAAACCTTGTAGGCCATTTTAATGATCTAGCCATGTACTCACTGAAACTAGTGCGATGTTTTTATGAGCTGGGCTTGTCAACTAGCATCATTTCTGTGTTTTCATTCCAGCTAAAATTCAGAGCCTGAAGCACTCTGTGCCAAAGGGTGACAAAAAGAGAAAAAAAGATGTTGCAGCTGAGGTAGCTGTACTTGAAGCTGAGTTGGAAAAGAAGCATAAGAAAGACTTGGAGGAGTTTGCTGCCTTACAGAGTGATGGTGTAGCCAGTGATCAGCCAGAGGTAATACATCATTTTGGTCATCCTTTTATCCACAGTGACCAATAGACATACCTATAAGCAGTCAAAATGTCATTGAAACATAAATGTGCTATGTGCAGGTGGATGATGTGATCAATGAACTTGATGCTGCAAGCTTGCATGAACCCTCCATGAAGCAGGGTAAAGCCAGCAAAGCAGAAAAACGCAGGGTAAGCCTTTGTTTTACTTGAATCTGCTGTGAAAATCTCGCTGCACTGATATATTCCATTGGCCTTAAATTCTGGATATAGAAACTTCCACTGAATAAGCGAGGATGTTAGTTTCAATTTTAGATGTCCTGTTCATTTGCATAACTTCATATTGAACATTAGCACTTGAGCGCACAAAGCTTTAACACCCACCAAAGTAGCTTACTGGCTCTAGTGGTGTGTTTTTAGCGAAACATATGGTTGTGGGTTCAATACCTGGCTGTACTTGCAGCATTCATGTACTTGCATTTAGGTGCAAATAAAAGGAATCTAAGTGGGCAAAATTAATCTGGGGTCCTTCAATACGGTGTGCCTCATGATCATATTGTGGCTGCTGCATATTTTTGTTCTTCAGGCTAAAACGCTATGTGCTGGAAGTTCAAGTTATACTACATTTCTAGCAAGGCAAATTAGTTCTGAGGAAGTCCCATTTCCTGTATTATTACAGTGCCAGAACACAGTGAGAAATGGAAAATTTCTTTAGTTTGATTCTTCCAGCTAATGTGGACTTCATACTTGAGCTTTATTCAGATATGGGAACCGAGCTCCCCTGTATTTTACATGCACTGTAGCTAAAAAACGTAGCCATTTTAGTAGTTTGCATGACAAAACATGTTCTTACACAAGACATGACACTTGGTACTTAGGGAAATGCGTTTCCTGAAGTACCGGGGGTCGTGTATTGCCATAATAGGAACTTTAAAGATGTGTTAGTGCATGCAGAGGTAAATCCTGATTCTACTGCCCACATACTAATACTTTTTTCTTGTCCAAGATGTAAGTCTTGCAAACACCTTCAAAATGACATAGGTAAAAGCACTGGAAGTGATTACGTCCATCATATAAGATCTAGTTTTACCTGCACTAGTTAAAAAATTATCTACATGATCGAATGTTCATATAGTCAAAGAGTACATTGACGAAACAGGACAGCCTGCTAATATTGCATTAAACAGGCATTGCGCGGACACGGCGAAGAAATTACCGAAAGCAGGCGGCACAGCATTTTAATGTGGCAGATCATATCTTCGATGATCTCAAACTTTACATACTTCAAACTTCCGGTCCCCAAGAGACAGAAAATATCAAGAATTATACCTCGTTCACAAGTTTAAAGCAGGGTGTGTTCAGATAAGGACAGACCAAGGTGGGTCCCGACTATTTTTTGTTTTGCACGAAATTTTTATATGAGCTGGGAAAATGTCTCTATAGAAAGGAATGAACCTTCATTTTGCGAAAATTGTCCCAGATTTATAGGAGAAATTTTGTGTTTCACTACAGGTGGAAAAAGGCACTTCTGCAACTTTCAGATTTCACAACTTTGGAGGCCCATCACTAAAAAATTAATGCATTGTGGACATCAGTGTTAATTTTTTGTAAGTCTACACCAATAGTACCATCGGTCTACGGAAATTTGAATTTATGTCACTCACAGTACATTTTTGAAAAATTGCCAAACTGATTTTTGAGCGATGCCCTCTGGCTGACCCCAAATTTAGGGGTCTTTTTCCGCAATTTTTGCTAAGGCGCTGATGCTTAAAATATTTTTGACAAGTCCACGAAAGGTTTCTTGCTAATTAAGCAAAAAAGTATGCAACTATGTTGCATATTTATTTCGTTACAAAATCTCAAAAATGCCATAATCGCAAAGCTAGCGAAAATTGCTATATTTTACGGTCGCTTTAAAAAAAAAATCATCGATTTTTATGAAAACGATGTAAAATACTCAACCATGACTGCTAAATATCGTGGTACAAAAATATGCTGCATTATTTTGTTTTAAGCGAGATAATTAAGCCTATTTTAATACCCATGTATGGTCTTAACAGCGATGCACTCGACAGGAAAATTGACAGTCTAGAAGACAAACTAGATATCCTAGATTCAAGCTTTAAAGACATGGCTGCACAAATTGCCCAGCAAGTTACACAGGCTATTATGACCCAAATACAACAACAATTTAACACAATAGCTACTAGATTTACCGATATTGAGACTTGTATGAAGACGTGGGGACCTCAAACCAGTGGAGGCGGCCTCATCAAAACAACCAGTAAGCCATATATGAGACCCTCGACATCTACAGCGGAGGGGACCGGAAAACCGTAACTGCCACCATGGATCGACACGACCATTATACTATCTGGCAATGGAACTGTCGAGGCTACAGTAGAAAAAGATCCAACTTACATCAATACCTAATTAATAAGGAACATCCTGATGTCATATTGTTACAAGAGACACATTGTAAGGCCAAATTATCTGGGTACAGATCATTCTGTAGTGCCGACGGGGAGACAAGAGTTGTCACCACTCTAGTGAAACGTCACCACACGGTCGTACAGCATGATACAGGTATTGCGGATGTAGACAATTTATTAATCGAGTTAATACCTCCTAGGAAAAATAATCAAAGTTTATTTATTCTTAATGTTTACAGCAACCCAAGAAATAGACATCCCAATTTCCGATCACTTCTCTGCAAGACCCTCTCTATCGCGGATGGCAGAGCCTTAATTATTGGGGGGGATTTTAACGTTCAACACATGGCATGGGGATACAAATATCAAAACCCCAAAGGCAGACAGCTATGGCTAGATGCACAACAACAGGGCCTTACTCTCATCACAGACCCTTTGACTCCTACGAGGCGAGGGTCTAGTGTTAGTATGGATACTACGCCAGATCTCACCTTTACCAAGAACATTAAGGATGCAAAATGGCTCAACACGCTACAAGATCTAGGCAGCGATCACAGTATCCTCGAAATCACTGTAAAAGCAGGGCCACGCAAGTCTAAGGGCAAGCAGCTCAAAATTGTAGACTGGGACAAACTCGGACAAATTCGCAAGGAAAAGGATAATACTATCTCAGATATAGGGGACTGGAGCACGCAGCTTAAACAGGATGTTAACTTAGCAACACAAGTCATCCCCCAGGAAGCGCAAATGGAACAGGTAGACAGTAAACTTTTACATATGTGGGAAGCAAAACAAGGTCTCCTGAGAAGATGGAAAACCCGGAGACACAACAGGACGCTCCGACGAAGGCTAGCTCGGCTTAACAGAGACATAGAAACATACGCACAACAGCTCTGCAAACAACAATGGGAGGAAACATGCACCTCTATGGATAAACAGTTAGGGCTATCCAGAACTTGGAACCTTCTCAGGTACCTTTTGAGTCCCGAGGACACTAATGCCACGTATAGACAAAACGTAAACAAAATATTACACGCATATGAAAACACAGAAGAAGATTTTATTGATGAGGTAGCCGCACGGTATTTATCTCGGGATAAGCCAGCAATACACCCACATTACACAGGCACCAAAAACGCACAACTAGACGCAGAGATCAGTGAAGCGGAGCTGAGAGCAGCTTTACAAAAGGTTAATACCAATTCGGCTCCAGGTCTTGACGGTATAACAAACAAGATGATCCGAAATCTCGATGATGCTTCTCTAGAACAACTTACCAAGTACATTAACGACTGCTGGGAATCAGGCACAATACCACAACAATTGAAAACGGCTCAGATTATTCTAATACCTAAACCAGGCAAGCGGCTACAGTTGGAGAACTTGAGGCCCATCTCGCTCACTTCCTGCCTGGGAAAACTTATGGAACACGTTGTCCTAACAGGACTAACAAACTATCTCGAGGACAACGACGTTCTTCCGCCAACCATGTTGGGCTTCCGGAGAAAGTTGTCGACACAGGATGCAGTGCTCCAACTTAAACATGAAATCACAGATAACACAAGTCGAAACACCAAAGCTGTTCTAGGATTAGATCTAAAGAAGGCTTTTGACAGTGTTACGCACGAAACATTATTAAACAGAATAACAGAGCTAGGCCTAGGCCAGCGAGTATACACCTATATTCGAGACTTCCTAACTAACCGAAAAGCAAGTATTAAGATAGGAGACATTGTGTCCGAGGAACTACAGCTCGGAAGCGCAGGTACGCCCCAAGGGTCAGTAATCTCTCCGATGCTGTTTAATCTTGCTCTGATTGGCTTACCAGCAAAGCTGCAGGAAATCGACGACCTCCATCATACCATCTATGCTGACGATATTACCTTTTGGGTGAGCGATGGCAGTGATGGACAAGTTGAAAATACATTACAACGTGCGATAGAAACAGTCGAACAATACTTATCAGGAACCGGGCTGGCGTGTTCGGCAGAGAAATCTGAGCTCCTCATTTATAAACCATCACGACGTGGCCGAAAACCACGCAATTACGAGGAAAAGAACAACCTGGAAATTCACCTCACTACGGCGGATGGTAAACCTATACCCAAGGTGGACAGGATCAGAGTGTTGGGACTCATTATTGAAAGTAACGTCCATAATGGAGAGACCATACGCAAATTAGATGATGTAACGTCTCAAATCATGCGGCTACTTAAACGCATCGCCAACAAATATAGCGGGATGAAAGAAGGCAATCTGCTTAGACTAGTCCAAGCGTTTGTAATAAGCAGAATAGTTTACATAGCATCATACTTACGATGGCAGTCATCAGAAAGATACAAATTAGATTGTTTAATCAGGAAAATATACAAGCAAGCAATTGGACTCTCCATCACCACTAGCAACGATAGTCTACTGCAGATAGGTCTTCACAATACACTGGATGAGCTAATCGAGGCACAGCGCATCGCTCAATACGAACGCCTATCCAAAACTAAAACAGGCAGGCAAATATTGGATCGGCTAGGTATTACTTATCACACCCAACATGGCGTCAAAGTAGATATGCCCAGACATATTAGAGGCGTGATAACCGTGCTTCCTATACCCAAGAATATGCATCCCGCCCACCATCAGGGCAGACGGGAAAGCAGAGCACGCGATATACAAAAGAAATTTGGTCACAGCATGGACACCGTATTCGTAGATGCAGCTAGATACAGACACAAGCGCGCCTACACAGCCGTGGTGATAAATTATGAGGGAAAATGTTTGATGAGTGCTACCGTCAGTACGTCACACGTAGAAACCGCAGAGGCAATAGCTATCGCATTAGCCATAGCACAAACACAAGCGGATGTGATCGTCAGTGATTCGCAGACGGCGATACGAAACTTTGCAAACGGCCGAATCTCCCCAGAGGCACTTCAAATTCTAAAACTCGGTAATAATCGAGAAAAAAGTGTCCATCTGATATGGACACCCGCTCACACACTATCAGAAGGTAGCAATGAGACGGTGCACCGCATGGCTCGAGGGCTTACAGACTGAGCATTGATTAGTGCCGTCTCAGGGAATACCGATGAGTGGGAGTGGGAAGATAGAATGACCACATTTCACGAAATTACAGTACACCATAGATTGCAGAGGCGTACATTCCCACCGCCTCACCCGAAATTAAGCAAGAAACAGTCTGTCGAATGGCGGCAGTTACAAACCCGGTCCTACCAGAGTCCAGCTATCATGCATGTAATACACCCAGACTTATACACGACAGACAAGTGTACACATTGTGACTCTAGAGCCACCTTAGAGCACATACTATGGAAATGTCCAGATATAATAAACAATAGCTGTGATGTAGCCTTAAACAGCGACAGCCTCCGCGCGCGCTGGGAGTCTGCGTTGCTCAGCTCGGACCTGGAGCAACAACTCTGGGCCGTCCAGCGAGCCGAGGAAGCCGCCAAGGGCCAGCAACCCTTGGCCGAAGCCTAGGCGGGATCCAGGCCCATCCCACCAATTCGCAGGGCAATCAATAAAGTTAATTGATCTGATCTGATATATAGTTGGTAGCGTGCTTTTTTGGTTAAAATAACTACAAGTGACCTGGATTGTGTCTTGTTTGCCCAATTTGAGTCACGGAAAAGCTGAGCTTGAGTTTCAGGGCTCCTCTGTCTGTATCCCTACTACAGTACGCTGAGGCAGAAGGCACTCGATAGCGCGTACAGCAAAACCATAGTGTAATAAAATACCACAAGCAGGAGGGAGAAACAAAAGTACATATAATAGCCAAGCACTCCGAGAACCTGTGATCGCTTCTCGGCCTTTTGGCTAAGATCAAAGTGTAGTGACGGAGAACACATGACCATCATGAAATACAAGACGCACCACGGTGTGCCTGCAAGGGTTGGATCCTGACAGGAAAGTGCGTTCACCTCACCCCTGAAAAGAAGCTTCTTGGTGTGAACCGCATGTCAGTTTGGATCGTGAACTCGAACAAAGAAGTTGTGCTGTTTTGTACGTGTGTCAATGATACAGCTTTTTTTCATCATATTGTTGCTACTCTCGTGTCGTGCTCTATTATTAATAGTAAGTTAATTTGTAAACAGATAAGACAGACTTTGTGGAGTGTGTAAGAAGCCCTCTGGAAGCAGCTCTCTTCACATAAATTCTGGTGTCAAGAAATCTGCTGCGATCTAGCCGCTACCTTCACCCCAAAGTGAGTGTGCCTTATACTCACTGTAACCTACTGGATCACTGAGAGACCCCACTGTTGTGATGGTGAAGCTTCCCAAACGAAATTGCTGTGCCGACTACTTCAAGAGGCACAAGCGGAAGATCAGGTTTCAAAGGAATTTCCGCAGTGTCAAAGACTTGGGAATTGACAATCTAAAAAAAGTGCTGCAAGCTGACGCAGCTCTCAGAGTGCATGAATCACACTTTGTATGCCACAATTGTTTTAGGAGTGTTAAAGAAGGCACTGAGCATGTGGAAGAGGAATCCAGTCAAGTCTAACGAGGGTTTCCAGACTAAGACGAAGTTATGGAGAGCATTAACACATTCGTTGGTGCCCTATCAGCAGTGTCGCCAGTAAAGCCTCCTCGGAGTGTAAAGAAAGGGAAGAGACTCTCCTACAAAAAGCGCAAGGTAGATGAAATAACTAGAGTTACTGTAAGAAACCTTCGTTGTTGAATTCACACAGCATACGGCATTGAAGATATTCCATCCTAATTCAGTTGCTGCGCTTGTGCCACCTGGAAGAAAAACCTACGCACAGCGTACATCAAGTGCACATCTTTCCGAGAGCGCTGCCGTCTGCTGTCATTGGTACCTATGAGCCTAACAATAAAAGACGTGTAACTCTTTAATCCAGAGGCAACGAAGCACGCGATTCTTAAAGCCAGGAAGATAGCGGCAGGGCAAGGTGTGTGGAGCCTTTTGGAGGCATACTGCAGAGAAAAATTGAGTGAAGCAGACACCAACAAAATCCTTGAATACTACACAAAGGATAAGCTGGACTGTTCCAAGACAGAGTCCAAACAAGAAAGGTGTGGTGCTATGCGCATCAATGGAAAAACCGAATTCATTGCGAAGCATTTCATGACACGGCTACTACGAGAAACATACTCAGTCTACAAACTTGCTAATCCACTGTCAGCGGTTGTTCTGACAAAGTTCATATCTTTGCGCCCAGAATGGGTCAAATGCTCACATCGGGAGGTGTGTACGTATGTGCATATTGTGAAAACTATGCCTTATTGGAATAAAAAACGTGTCGCAGTCTTTGATGTCGACTGAAGATGTGCAGGCGCTCTGTGTGTACCCGCAACCTAGCTCCAAATGCTTCTTAGGTGAGTGCGAACAGTGTCCTCTGAAGAATGATCTCAGCCTGGGAACTCTTGGCATAGCACCGGGCAAAGAAATTGTAGTTGCTACTTGGGAATCTGGTGAACTAATAAAGAAGACCATGATGCCTCCAGCATTCCTCAAGGAAGTTCAATGTGACCATGAAATGGATCCCTCATAACTACCTAAGGTGCATGTAAGCAAATGCCATACATGAGGAATAACATTGTTGTGAAAAAGGTTCCATTGTTTTCCACTTTGACTTTGCAGAAAATTGGTCCATCCTACTCCCAGATGAAGTACAATCACATCACTGGCAAAGTGCACAAGTTAGCATCTTTACTTGTGTTGTATCGACAAGAAAGTCGGCATGGAACTATGCAATAATTAGCGACGTTTGCCACGACTCGACACATGCTTGCTTGGCTCTGAGAAAAATCAAGGATCACATTGAAAATTATGCTCCAATTTACATGAAACTAACATTTGTGATCAATGGAGCAGCTGCCCATTTTAAGAACCGCTTCCAGCTGCACGAGTTGCAATGCAGTGAGCTTCAAACAACCAAGTGAATTTTTTCGGCCATGGGGCACGGCAAAAATGCCTGCGACGGCCTCGGTATAGTTGTCAAGCACCAAGCCACACTACCTAACCTGCAATCACCCGCCACCAAGGTCATTCAGTGCGCAAGTCATTTTGTTAGCATTGTAGCCGGTAAATTTAAAAGGTTTTCTTACTCCATATAAAGAAGAGTGAAGTGGAAGCCTTCAGAGAACTGAAGAAGGAGCAATGAAAACTTGCCAGATGGGTTCAAGGGATTGAGGCAACCCACATGTTGTGGAAACACAAAATCCAGCCACGGAAATTCTTTGTACGTAGCGCAGTGCGCAGACACAGAGTGGAAGGAGGTGGGAATCTGCAGTATGCAAAATTTGCTTGCCCGAATGGACATTACTTGTTCTAGGTGACGCGAATAAACTATTTAATGCGCAACATGAACATGTGGTTCTTGTAGTTTCATAACTTCCTCATACCCACCATCTTAACCCATTTTGGCAAAATGATAAATTAGTCAATACCTACTAACCCTGCAATGGATTCTTAATAATCTCATACAACGGCACTGCTCAAGCCACCTGTATGTTATTGGAACCAACTCTAGTCGCCAAAAAATTCGTTGCTTGATGGAAGAAAATCGGGTGAAATACGGCATTGAACATAGTTACACGAAGACTTTTATTATTAATTAATAAACTACAGAAACATATTTTTGCAGGATTTTCATCGAATAATGGCCCTCAAGTAGCCTTACAGCAAGCTAATAATCGTTTTTCATTTAAGAAGCAAAGGCGAACCTCACTTTTCGTTCCCTGCTCCTACCACCCAGCAGCAAAAAATTGGGTCTAGGCACGCTAACACAACAATAACATTTTCCCGTACTGTAAGGGAAATACTAAATAAATCTCTTTTTACATTAGATACGTGGTATGATGTGAACTAAAATGATTGACATTAAAAAGATTTGCATTCTACACCACAAGATTTCATTTATACGCGCTCTCGCGTGTCTTCTGCCTCAACGTACTGTAGTAGGGATACAGACACAGGAGCCCTGAAAATTCAAGCTCTGCTTTTCTGTAACTCAAAACGGGCAAACAAGACACAATCGGGTCACTTGTCTTTATTACGACTAAAAAAGGCAGCTACGAACTAAATATGTCTGTAAAATTTATTTATTATAAGAACAGGAAAAATAATAAAGCTCCAAATAAGTCAGCTACTTCTTTCATAGTTTTTTTTTCAGTGCATATTGCCTGCTATTTGTGTTCAATGACTTCCGTCCTCAACAATGATACGTTTGATTTTATATGTACCTGTATAATGTTATTTTATCTTTCTATATGTATTCAAAGTTGTACGTGAATTATTACTCCTTTTATGTAAGTTTTCAGTGGCTTCCGTTGTTGTTGTCAGTGCTTGTGTGCAAACTGTTGTTGTTTTAGGTGGGAGGACCTCGTCAGGCGTCAGTGCCTTTAGTCCTCTCTTTCCGAAGTGTAACATTTTGCACTTGAATAAAGTCAATTCAACACTGCACGTCGCTGTTAAGACCATACATGGGTATTAAAATAGGCTCAATTTTCTCATTTAAAATAAATAATGCAGCATATTTTTTACGCCACAATATTTAGCAGTCATGGTTGGGTATTCTTCATCATTTTCATAAAAATCGATGACAATTATTTTTCTTAAAGCGACCCTAAAATTTTGCAATTTTTCCTAGTTTTGCAATTGTCATTTTTTAGATTTTATATCGAAATAAATATGCAGTGTTGTTGCGTACTTTTTTTGCTTATTTAGCAGGAAACCTTTCGTAGACTTGTCAAAGATATTTTAAGCTTCAGCACCTTAGCGAAAATTGTGGAAAAAGACCCCTGAATTTGGGGTCAGCCAGAGGCTCAAAAATCAAAGTTTGGCAATTTTTCAAAATTGTACTGTGAGTGACATAAATTTAAATTTCCATAGGCCGATAGTACTATTGGTGTAGACTTAGGAAAAATTAACACTAATGTCCACATTCCGTTGATTTTTTAGTGATAGGCCTCCAAAATTGTGAAATTTGAATGTTGCAGAAGTGCCTTTTTCCACCTGTAGTGAAACACAGAATTTTTCCTAGAAATCTGTGATAATTTTCGAAAAACGAAGGCTCATTCCTTTCTATAGAGACATTTTCTCAGCTCATATAAAAATTTGTGCGAAACAAAAAATAGTCGGGATTTTCGTCTGACTTTATCTGAACAAACCCAGCATGATATGGTAGACAAACAATGAAAACCAGTGAGAATTAAGCCTTTCTTCCAGGAATTTGTAACCGTTTTTATCGGCGTGAAATTGTCATTGTCAGGTGGTACTCACTTTTGACAACCATAATTAATCGAAACTCCTACCTCCCCTTCTATGCTTTCGTCGTGAACACCCCCTCCCCTGTCTTTTCATTTTTTTTACTGTTTCCTCTTTCCTTTTGACTCACCCAATTCTGCATGACAGCCGCTCCTTCTCCCCCACCCTCGTTTAAGCACTTGCCCTTTCCTCCTCTTTTGTTTGGGTTGGAGGAGAGGGTACGAAACATGCACATACACACGCTAAGGTATGCAGTTCTGGAAGACAAGTCTGCTTGTTGAAACGTTGGCTCCAGCAACAACCCATGTTCGCGAATTTTTCATCTCTTCAAGCTTCCATCTTCCCCTGACCTTGTGCCTTATTTGGATACTACCAGCATCAGAGAAGATGTGATATGGTGCTTATGACAGGTGTAAACAAACAGGACAAAACAGCCTGCAGGACATGCCTGATTGCTCCTCAAAGCTTTTATTTGCTGGAATCGTGAAGTAGCATGGCATTCGAGTTCTAACTTTAGTATCGCTTACAGCTACATCCTCTGGTGGAGAGGTAGAACTTCAGTTGCTGTGTTTTGTGTACTACAAATTTTTGAGAGCCTTCTGCATGGCCTGTCCCAAAAGTTCCCGGAATTGTTTTGTTATAAATAATTTATTCAGCATTAGTTTACAATCTTTTCAGAACTTTTCAAAGTACTCTCCTCCTGCTTTGACGCTCCGTCGTCAACGCTTCACCCAATCATTGAAGGTGCCGTGGAAGCTGTCAACGGGAACCTCCTTCGGTGAGGTCGTCGAAGATGCTTTTATCGTCTCCAGCGTCTCATGCCGAGGTCCTTTCAAGGTTCTTTTGATGATTGGGAACAAAAAGAAGTCTGGTGGCACAAGATCGAGGCTGTACGGTGGGTGCGGCAGCATTGCCGCTCCCATTTTTGCCAGCAACACGGAGACAATGAGCACATTGTGGCTCCTCCTCTATCTCATTCGTCAGGGCCTTTGGCACCATTTTCGTGCAGACTTTCCTCATTTGAAGATCTCCTTTCAAAACACGATGAACGATTGTTTTGGGTATTCCACACTCCTTTGTGATCATTCGAACACCTAATTGCTGGTCCTGGTTCAAAACTTGGCGCACTTTTGGCACCTAGTTATCCGTTGGTGGTTTCAACGGGCGTCCCGAGCGGTCGTCGTCGCTGACAGACTCCTGACCTTCCCGCAACCTCTTGTGCCACAGTTTGGCTTTGTTTCATCATGTCGTCACCGTAGGCTTTCTGAAGCATTTCGAGCAACTCCGCCCCGTTTTTACCCAGTTTCGCACAAAACTTCATTGCATAATGCTGCTCCAAAAACTGGTCCAGTTTTTTTTTCTTGATGAGGGTGGAGTAGATGTCTCTGCGCAAAGCGTGACCTGCCTCAACAACTGCCCACAGGCAACCGAAGCCAGACTCGTTCTGAAGCTTATATACTCCTCTGACTCCTCCACCCAAAGCGCCGCCCTGCCAAGCAGCGTTGCCGGCTACCAAAAGATATTCCAGGAACTTTTGGTACAAACCATGGATATCTTAGTTCTTTGGGAAGTTTGAAAGGCTGTGAAAGAAACTTTTTATTGGTGGTAAATACGTGGTTATTGGTTTGTTTCTCATAATGCAAGTAAAGGTTGACAACTGCAGTCATTTCTACAGGGAGCATTGATGGGATGCAATCGGGCGAGAAAAGTAAAGTTATGGTCTCCTAATGCAAATAATACTTCAACGGAAATAATACTTTGTCTAGATAGCCTTGAAGGGTAAAAGAGCCAGAAGTTGTAAAAACTTAATAGATATCCTTTGATTGAATGTCACCTCTTGTAGTCGGTTGCATGAAATAAGTTTTTCACACTTTTGTGGTGATATTTCATGGCTGACCACAATTTTCTCGAACATGCAAGAACAAATTATCTTTTAATGTGACCAGTTCTAAATGCATACAGAGTAGTGAGGAGCTATGGCCAGGGTTCGTACAGATCTTGAAAACCTTGAAAACCCTTGAATTTGAAAAGTACATTTTCAATGCCCTTGAAGGTCCTGGAATTATATTCTGTCCTTGAAAACCCTTCGAATTTCAGGATCAGTGCAGTCTAAAGTCCACAGTGCAACCTACTTTTTGCTGTAGATTAGCGTCGATGCGGCAAACTTTTCATTTCAGAAACAATACACTGTGCGAGTTTGCACGTATTCTGTTTGTTCATGCCTTGTCCTATCGTTCATTTCATTCCTCACCCGTCAGTGCATCTTGTCTCACTTTCTCTCTCTCTCTCTGCATATCTCCTTATGACTTCACTCTTGTCTCCTGCATTTATGCTGGCTTTTTCCCTGTCAAGCGGGCGGTGCATGTGGTTAGTACACTGTAACAATATAGAAGTCTCATCACCTGTTCTGAACATTTGTTGTGTGTTGGGAACTACTTTAGATGGCATCAAGGCTAGACGTTTCTACAGTATAATAATACAGTTATAACTCGATCTAACAAAACCCGATTTTACGTAGTTCTCAATCTAAGGAAGAAATTTGCATTCCCTGGCAGGTACTCGTAAGGTTCAACATTGTTGTCAACCCGAACTAATGAAACTAACTTGGAACCAAAACCGATTTAAGGAAGGTTTTTCCGAAATAAATTAGTAAAAAGAAGTGCAAGATTTTTTTTCTATTTTTTACATAGATGGCGTTTTCTTCAACTGTGGGCACTAACGCTATTGTGTTAAAACTAGGGGTGTGCGAATATTCGAAATTTCGAATATTTTTCGAATAGTGTTTGCTATTCGATTCGATTCGCATTGAAATTTTACTATTCGAACTATTCGAACTTCACAAAAACAAATACAGTCATATTGTAAGAAAGAAACTTAGCGCAATTTATAATTTCCACAAAGCACTCACAGAATCACACACACTCAAGGCACACACACCACACACAGCGCTTACTACCAACTGTTTATTGTGCATGACAGACCAGCTTATATACGTACACGTTGAAGCACGGAAGCAATGACCAACAAAGATGCGCATGAGCGAGAAAACAAACGATGCAGGGACGAGCCACCACCCATCAACGTAGAAAAATGAAAAAACGAAAGCAGATAACCCGAAAGCAGATTGCGGCAAAGCTGCCTTTCAAGCTCCGCTACGGTCGCCAATGTATTAACTCAAGAAAACGCTGGTTCCAACTTGGAGATGAAAGAAGTGGCAGAGGTGGGGGCTCAATTTAATGCTGTTTTGGACCTGAAATTTAGGCAGGAAGTCCGAAAATCAGAAGCCAAAGTTTTTAGCATTCAAAATTTCAGACGTTCTTATATGTCGACGTCTACGAGGTAGATTTGGAACTCCGGACTTGAAGGGAGCACACCCTTGTCCGCCACATCAGTAGGGCTTCCACAGAAGTTGAAAGAGGAGGAGAGGCTGAGGAAATGGCATCTTTGCCTATCACGTGTGAAGTGTTGTCGGCAACACTTTGGTTGCACCAAATCATGTACATAAATACAATTCGGCCTCTACATTGCCTCATTCTTGATAAGACAACTATGAAACACCAGCACACCAGCATTTCATCAACCTAGCGAAAAGAAACACTTTCATGTTGCTGTCTCATAAGAATACGCTTAGGAATCCTCTCTTAACTTTTTTTTCTGCAATTACGCTTCGAAGTATTCGAAAAATATTCTAGAAATATTAGAGAAATATTCGAAAAATATTCGATTCGATTCGCACTCACACTCCAATATTCGAATTCGCTTCGCACCCAAAATTTTGCTATTCGCACAGCTCTAGTTAAAACATCTGTCACCCATAGTCACAAGCCTGGTTTATTTTGACAAGGCTACGCGCCACCCACATGCACGGAACAGTGGACTCAACAGTTGCACTGTTAAGTACCAGATGGTACTACTGGTGGCGGTGGTTTATTGTTCCCGTCAATGCTCTCACAGGAACACTACTGTAGGCTTTCATTATTCCATGATTTATGCGACAGATGACACTGATTGCCTTCTCGCAATTTCCTTGCTCGCCGTGCTCATATAATCACTGCATTCGTTCTCCCCGTCTTTGCACTTCGGTTGCATGTCATATTTCACGTGATTGTCTACCTGGCCTGCATTGCCTGGACCACATATGTGAGGCTCAATGTTCGGTACACCTTAACAGACTTTTCATACGAGCACACGTAGGTTAGCGGCAAAAACAATGCCGTGGTAGATTTTGGGTGTCTCTATGTTACAATTTTAAGTTTGAAGGACTGAAAAACCCTTTTCTCGATTTTACAGACTTCCTGATTTAACATAGTAATTTGAGCGAGGTGATGACTTCGTTAAATTGAGTTTCAACTGTGTATGTATACACAAAAGGGATAACTGTGCTACCTGACACACGTACAAACCAGGCACACACACAGGTGCCTGTGTGTTTGTCTGGTTTGTACGTGTGTGTCAGGCAGTGCGGTTATCCCTTTTGTGTTAAGATGCACCACTGTGCCTGTGTGTATGTCTGGTTTGTACGTGTGTGTCAGGTAGCACAGTTATCCCTTTTGTGTTAAGATGCACCAACTCGCCCAGCAATAACTTCTTCTAAATGTATATGTATAAGTGCAATAAATTTAGTCAGAATTTGAAACATTGTTATAGTGAAAAAAAAATCCTCATTTGGATGCCATTTTTTTGGTCCTTGAAAAACGTGTGACAGATTCCTTGAAATTTCTCCTTTGAAACCTGTACGAACCCTGTATGGCTATGAGGCTGGAAGCAGGTGACAAGATAGCAGTCAGAAGTGGTTGTCCGGTTATCACAAATCACTGATGCATGTGCCAGTCAGCGTAGTGTAATGGATACATGCTGCACCATGACTGTCATCAAAAGTTTATGTTGCGGTGAATTATTTCCTGCACTCCAAAATCAGCTAGTTAATGTCTCACTATGCACTTATATTTGCCGTGGGATGGGTCTATGTAAAACATTTTTCTATCATTATGGAGAGTCCCTTTGAACTTCTCGTTATTCCATTGTCCATTTTAGTGAAGCAGCTTTGGCAGTTTGTGTGGCTTAAGGCACTCAACTTTCAAAAGCTTGATTGCAGTCTCGGTCTATCTCAAGTCAATGTGGCCTGCATGCAAAATCTGCAGTGGGCTGCATAATATGCATGTGGGTTTGTGATGCCATGTGACTGCTGATCACTTCCTCAAATTGCTGTGATATAACCTTCTGCCTGCTTCGTGGCTTAAGCCACACTGCTCTTGTTGTGTTTGAGATGATTTATTTGTAGCACCCTGAGTAAATTTAGCATTTATGTTGTAATTACAGTGTAAAATGCTATTAGCTAAATAAAACAAATGAAGCAGAAATTATATGTCGGTGATACTTTAAAGGGATACTGAGCAGAAGCGTATAAAAATGTACACTTCTGGTAATTTTTAGCACCCTAGTTTTCATTTGGGTTAAGAATCTAGGCAGCAAAACTTTTATTCAGTATCCCTTTAAAGTAATTGTGTTAGAGCATAAGGCTAGTTGGTGTATGGATTTGAAATGTATCTTCGCAGTGGTGTGCTGAAACGAAAGATGTGGAAGCTACGTTCATGACAGCAAATGTTACCCTCTTTTCTTTCTTTTCCCTTGTTTTCTTGTTGTCCTAGAATGCATTCCTCTAAAATATGTTAAGGAAGGTGTCTTACTGTACTAAACATCTTATAAGTTTCTCTTCTAAATGCACAACGTGGAATTTTAGCCCTGTATAACTCACATTGTGTGGGAGGTATTGAAGTGGTGTTATTTTGGTGCAATTTTCAGCTGAATCCTCAACCTTCTTATTCGATGTGATAGATTTGAAAGAATATTGAATAAACCAAACGCAGTTAAAGTTCATTGAGACAAAACTAGAACAGGCCGTAAAAAAATCTGCCCCTCTTGTCAGCAGTTTGTCCTAACAGAACTAATCTAGATTTTACAGGCGCGCCTACATATTGGCTACATAAAATAAAACCCGAAAAGGTGGATGTGAAACAAACATTTCTTAGATTTTTGCATTACAGATTGCAATACAGATTGTTGTATAACACAAAGTATATTATACCTTTACTCCAGCTACTGTAGCAATTGTTGCTGTACAACACCATGCAAATCTGTGCGCTCTTACAAAAGCTAACATTTCAACTCTTGCTCAAGATCGAATACCCTGAAGTGACAATATACACTAAAGTAAGCATTATTACCTGCATCACATGTGAACATGGCTGATTCTTGTTGCTCCTCGAAACCATGTTCACTATAATTATCAGCCTGCAAATATTGCTTTTATTGTATAAGCCGTGTAACCATAGTCAGTACAGGCATAGCTGTTTAATATCCCTAAGAACTTTTGTAGCCATCACAGTTGGTTCATTCAAGACCTGCTGATCAGTGTCTCTCACTGTGCCGAGTTCTCCTAGGAGACATCAGTGGTGGCTGCGGTAAGTTCACCTTAACCAAACTAGAGGTTCATGTTAAGCGGATTTTTTTTTTCATTGAGTGTATGGGAAGCCAACCAAAGCTTTACACATTGTTCCTCATATCAGAAAATTTGGGTACACTGGGCTCATTTGAACAGTAGTCCACAAAATTGTTACCACAGAGCACGGATAACTAATGTAGATCAACTGAGTTTCATTTGTAGCATGGTGTATAACTTAGCTGACCTCTGTGCTTTTTCTTTTCCTTTTTTATTTGTCTTTGACAAGAAGGTTATTGCAGTTTGGAATGATTACTTTGAGGGATGTCAAATGTTATTGTCATTTATATGCTGTGCAACACCTAGGAAAAGAAACGACAAAAGGAAGTGCTGCGTGAAAAAGAGATTGCAGAGCAGGAAGTGGAAAACCAGTTTCTTCCACGTGCTGTGGAGGAGAGAGAATTACGTGGAATTCTTGGAAAACTTGGATTGACTATTTATGAGGTAAGCAACCAGGATTGGAGTTTAAATTTGTTTTTCAAGCCAGAAAATTAAATTTAAAATTGAATTTCACTTTTGAAAACATATATGTTTCACTTGAAAATTCAATTTAAATTCAATTGTATACCTAGTAAGTTGCAATAAATATTGATAAAGCAAAATATGGCTTGCTTATGGCTGTGTTCCACATCAAAATATCTTACAATAATTTTGGTGCTTGTTGGTGAACATTCATGTTTGGAAAAACTACAATCAGTGAGCTGCTATTTTATAAACTAGGATTAAAAAATAAAAATAATGACAAGAACTGTTCCACTCTGTCACTGTTATATGCATACGTTAAAATGTTTTTGCATTTTGGTTGCAATGCTGCTAGTTATACAGTGGTACTTGTCTTGATATTTAGTGCATTTATTTTACACTTAGATCATATTATGTTACCGTGTTTGTTACCAAGGCTGCAATCTCTTGCAGCATAGAGATGCCCTGTTTTTGTCTTGTGTGCTTTCCTCACTTGAGTTCAATACAGTCGCCAATCGATAATGCAGACTGGATGGGAACTGTCGAGAATTCCAAATAATTGGGAGCCTGAAATAAAGGATTTACAATAAAATAAACGACTTTATTCTACAAGTGACCAAAAAAGGTGTGCTGTATCCTCAGATTGTCGCCTTTCGGGCCACCTTCAGTTTTGCTTGACTAGCGCGAGACATTGCGAGTGCATATGATGACCACAAAATGGATGTACCGAAACTTTATCTTCTGTCAACGCAGAAAAAGCCAACCGTGTTGTAATAGCTGAATGATCATATGTTTCTTCACAAAAGCCATTGTGTGGCAGTTCCATTGGCACATACTGGGTGTTTCAGCGAACACTTTTAACAAATTTCTAAAGATAGGACTTTTTCATTAAAGAAAAAGCAGTTCTCTTAAAGAGCAAATTGTCAGGTTCGGCAGATGTCAGTAATTGTGAGAATCATGCAAATGTCATAGTTAATTAACTAAGTTTACTAATGAACTTCTTAATTAGTGACATTTGGTGGTTATTCCCAATGGCGAGTTTGTAGTCACGGAGGCGGCAGTGCCATATCAGCTTTTAAAGCAAAAAAAAAATAATTATCTGGAGTCCTGCAGTTAGCGAAAATCTGGTGTATTCTTCCGCATGAAACCGAAGCTTGGCGCATGAGGAGTGCCGCAAGTCTTGAGCAAACGCAGCATCTGCTGGTAACACATTGCAGTGACAGCAGCAGGAAATTCAAAATATTTGTGCTACTTTCCCTAGCTAGCTTAAAACTTGCAATGTGGATAACTAGCCTTTACCTTGTGTCCTGCATTCAGAATACGCAGAAGATAATGCTGACGGCTGCCTATGCTGATCGTCGAGGCTTCTAGCTAAGGACAGTAGGACGTACAGTGGGAATGGAAAGAAACACGAACATGCGCCATCTACATTCTCTGCTGTTTCGCATTTATTTTCAAGTGGCTGTAGCCTGAGTAGTGATTAAAAGCCACCAGCGTCATCCATGATACAATCGAAAACCATCTAGCACCTTTTTATTGCCACCAAGGTTAGAGCGTGATGAAAACAGCGCGCCGCGCTGTCCGTGTTTCTTTCCATACCCCCGGTACATTTCGAATTCGCCGCTGCAGTCATTGCAACATGCCACCAGCGAATGTTGTGTTTGCTCGACTGCCGGCGCTGCTCATGTGCCCAGCTTCGTTTTGGTGCTGAAAAAACACAGGTTTTCTTGTGCTGCAGGGGCTTAGATAAAATTTTCTTAGTTTTAAAAACCGATGTGATATCATCTTCTCCATGGCTACAAAACAGCCATTGACAATAACCTCCAAACTTTTGCCTATTAGAAAGTTAATTACCGTAAAATCCCGAGCAAGCACCCCCCCCCCCCCCCTACGGTGAAAGATAATCCGACAAGATTTGAAGGGGGGGCCCTTGCTCGGTCACAGATCAAGAGTCGCGGATGCGTCCAATGAAATGCGTTATTGAATAGGCATGCATTCACTGTTGTTATATGCCCTCGTAAAGCGAATAAAAGCACTAAATGAAGCAGTGAAAATGGCGGGAGGGCAGTGGGGGCGCGTGCTCGGTCATTGGCGGATGTTTCAAATCTCCAGAAAAAGGGAGGGGGGCGCTTGCTCGGGATTTTACGGTAGTAAATTTGAATCAACCAGCTAGCTAATTGGCATGTCCTTGATACTGTCTGATGTCTGCCGCAGCTAACAGTTGTAGGAATGAGAGCGCATTCCCTTTGCGCCTCGTTCCCCAACTAGCGCGTTGTGCCGGCCCCACATGCCTCAATCGCCGGGAACCGCTGTTCAATGGCAACATGGCGGTCATGACTACGACACCAGGCCTTATTAGGCAGTTTTAGAATAGCGTATGCTAAGTTAGCATTAGCATTTCTGGCCTGCTATTTCTGTCACTTAGCGAGAGCCCGCAAGTGGTTAGCGTACGACGCATGCGCAGTTGCACGAAAAGCTAACACGAAGCTTTGCGTACGCTATTCTAAAACTGCCTATTGTCCGGTGCAAGCCATGCTTCCCTCTCCCCAGCTTTCAGGCATCTGGGCGCCGTATGGCACGCTAGCTTACGTCACTGTGCTGCGCCTGTCCTCATTGGCCGCCAGTGACAACCCCCGGCCTTCCTCTCCAGTTTGAGTTCGCTTCTGTCTGGCGCTTTGTCACTGCGGGAGATGCTGACACGCCTGCAATGAGGGAGTCATGTGCTGCCTTTGCAGGCAACTTCTCGTTTGCGCGCTTGGTGGTCCCCTTTGTGTGGTAGCCCTAGCGCCGCAGGCAAGCGTACTCGATCGGTCTTGTGGAGTTACCCTGTGCGGCCTGCAATCTCGTGATTGTCGCACTGTGCTGCTTCTTGGGTTAATAAACCTGTGTTTGTTGACACCCTGCCTCGAGTGCCTTTTATGTGCCGTGTCGGAGAGTTGACGTACCCGGCTGTAGCGCCTTTGTGCGCTACGGTGGTGGAAGAGCGTTGCATTTCTTTTTTTTTTTCTCAAAGAGCCTATTTTTAAGAATTTTTGAAAGTGTTCACTGAACATCCAATATATTGAAAGAGTTAGTGCCACTTGATACTGTTTGAAGAAGTTGCTCGGGGCGTAACATTATTTAACACCTAAAATTTACAAATGCTGCACGTATGGAACAGCCTTTATGACTTAGTGGCCTGGTTTGTCCTGCGGTATGGGTGTGGTTTGAAACTACTAGTTGGACTTAGCTAGCCACCCTAACCAAGCTTCGCAAGGTTCAGTTTCAAGAAGGTGCCACTGATATGGCTGACAATCATGCTGGCAACATACCAAAACCAAGATATCGCTATTTCTGCTCTACTTGGTGGACAAATTTAAGTAGCATGTGGTCGCACAGTCACAGTCAGATTTATCTTATGGTGCAATGCAATGTGTTCAAAATTTTGGTAATCCTTGTGCATTAATTGTGAAGCTTGTGGCGGCATAGCAACGCTGTCTAAATAAGCAAGGAGGCCAAATTATTGGTTGGTGACTGTATTTGAAAGGTTGAGAACACTCAGGAGTGGTGGTTACATTTCATTGTCAGTACACATATGCAAACAAAATCATTGCATATAAATATCAAGGGCAGCCTAGCCTAACTGTAATGAAGTCATACCCAACACTATTCTGTTGTTATATCCAATTAAGCTTGTATTCATAACATCCTATTGGCAAGAGACATTTTGATTTCTTCGTTGTCTTATTTGTTGTGTGAATTTTTTACTGTACTAAGCTTTGAAGTTTTGGTTTCATGAAGTTGAATAGTTCAAGTTTTCTGTTATGGTTTAAAGCAGTTTGTTTGCTTGCTTTTCTTTTTAGATTCCTTCTGACGGAAATTGGTAAGACTTCATATTAAGCACTCAAAACTAAATCGGTTCAGAAATATCACGTCTTCAAATTTAGGTACCTCAAATGTTTTTAACATAAGCTGTAGTAATGGCAGCTGTGCTCACTCTATCTACGTAGTTGCAGTTCATGTCGCCCACCAGAGCAAATAATGCACTGTACAAATTTCACAATGGTCACTTTACAATGGTCCAAGCTTCAGCTGTGCCACTTCAGACCGAAGTGTAGGACATAGTAGTTGGACTGCAGGCACATTATGGAACATGCTTGAAGTGAGGAGTAAGGAATTGGGTGACAAGTTTTGCGTTTTTGGTTAAGGCACCAAGACTACAATATAAAATTTCTTTAGCTTAAGGCAGAAGCTTAGGGAAATTAGGGGCTTGTCAACTGAAATCACTGAGCCCCATCCTTCAAGGTGGGGGGTTTATACCAAAAGCTAGTGGAGCTTGAGCAGTTCCCATGCTACCAAATTACGAAAGTCCACTGAAATTTGAAAAGGCATATACCGGTGATAATTAATGAGAACTAACAGACAGTAATGCCAAGGAAAGTATAGGGGATGTTATTTGTAGTAATTCGGATATAAATGCAAAGAAAGTTAAGTGGACGAAAAGATAACTTGCCGCCGGCAGGGACTGAACCTGCGACTTTCGAATAACGCGTCCGATGCTCTACCACTGAGCTACGGCGGTGGTCATCCTCCCGTCCACTTTATGGGGTATATATGTGCATTTAAACCTAGAAGTGTTAGTCAGCGCCAATCGCAGCCATGGCGGCGAGTTTGGTACACTCTTTTTCTGCCTGTTGGCGTCACGTAGCACGTGATCTTTTTGCAAGCAGGCAGCTGACCAATAATCCCTCGCATACTACCTGAAAGCATCAAGTCTGCCAGAATGAGACCCTCATCGCAAAAAGATCACGTGCTACGTGATGCCAACAGGCAGAAGAAAGAGTGTACCACACTCGCTGCCATGGCTGCGATCGGCGCTGACTAACACTCCTAGGTTTAAATGCACATATATACCCCATAAAGTGCACGGGAGGATGACCGCCGCCGTAGCTCAGTGGTAGAGCATCGGACGCGTTATTCGAAGGTCGCAAGTTTGGTCCCTGCCGGCGGCAAGTTATCTTTTCGTCCACTTTACTTTCTTTACATTTATATCCGAATTACTACAAATAACATCCCCTATAGTTTCCTTGACATTATTGTCTGTTAGTTCTCATTAATATTATGTGCCCCGCCACGGTGGTCTAGTGGTTATGGCGCTCGACTGCTGACCCGAAGGTCGCGGGATCTAATCCCGGCCGTGGCGGCTGCATTTTCGATGGAGGCGAAAATGTTTGAGGCCCGTGTACTTAGATTTAGGTGCACGTTAAAGAGCCCCAGGCGGTCGAAATTTCCGGAGCCCTCCACTACGGCATCCCTCATAATCATATCGTGGTTTTGGGACGTTAAACCCCCAGATATGATTAATATTGTGTCTAACAAACAAAAATGAGCCCTTAAAAGTCATCTTCTTTCCTTTGTCCTGGTGATGGAAGTGTTGCGCCAGTTGTGCCAAATTGTACTGAGAAAGAAATGCTGATATATAGTGTACTGAATGACTGCTTTTCACGCTTTTTGCACCACATCTGTGTTGAGGCTCACACAAGTTGTGTAATCGCCATGTCAATATTACAGGCTGAATGAACATAACTGTAATGATTCTGAAACTGGTACTGTAGTATGTTTGTTGCCCAAGTGGCCAAGCCAAGCAAATTTCAAGTCTTTGAGCTATTGTGCCAGTGCCGTGTGCTGGGAGTGCAGCTTTATGGAACTTGCAGTAGTGCCAGCATGCTTGGCTCCTCGGTGATCAAACTGCAGTGGTTGAGTTAGGAGTGACAGTGAAGCACACAAGGGTCTGGTTTGGACTCCTGTGTGCCTAGCCTTAAATAACAATAGCTCTTTGAAAGCCTTTAGTGTGTGTCATCGTGTCACAGGCACCTATATTCATTCTAAAAAGACAGGGCGTGCAAACAAGGACACAAGAAAGAAGTCAGGACACCACAAACGCCCTGTCATTTTAGAATGAATACTTAACAACTAGCTCAGCTCTCTGTTATTCTAGGCACCTATAGTTTCGTACATGCAGACATGAGTAGAATTTTTGAAATATAAACACACGTGTGAGCCTCGGCCTGTATCTATCTCTTATTTTTTGTCTAATGTTTGACAATACCTTACTGTTCACCATTTATTTTTTTGCTTTGATGATGCTTTGTGATGTATATAGCATACTGATGCATCTTACTGAGCATGTAATTTTGTAGCCTGCTATTATTGCACATTACAGCATTGGTTTTGCATGTTGCTTCATGCCTCATCAGTGGCTCCTCCAAGCATGTACTTCATGTTTTATATCTCATGTGCACAACTAGAAATCTTTTTTTAAGCGTGCTTGTGGTAATGCACCAGTGTAAGAAAGCACTGTTAGATTTCACGCTTGTTTGCTTGCTTCATAATATGATGTGGTTTCCATGCAGCACGAGTCAATGCAAGAGGTTCTATGAAGTAGCCTGCTTACAATTTCTGTGAGGAGAAGAGCACTTGTCATGTCTTCAGTTCTGCCTCAATTTACACTGCTGAGTTGTACTGACTACTATGTCATCAAGCTCTTGATTTTAATTGATGATCTGCACAAAATTTATGTCATTTATAAAATCGAATTTTCAATTTTTCAATGTGACTAGAGCAGATTGATTTGAATAATATTAGTTTCACTGTAGTAAATTATTTAGCTGATGTGTTGTCATCTTATGTAATTTCATTTTAAAGGCTCATGTGATGAGTTACTGTGATAGTAAATCATATTTCACCCTGCTGATTTTAATTTGAGAGGAAAGGGCATTCTGAAAATCTCTAGTATGTTTAAATGTTCACTTTGTGTTTTTAAGAAAATTCAGTAAGTACATTACGCAAAGTAGGTACATTATGCAATTGATAACAAATGTAAATGTTTTTAAAGACTGTTCTTTCTTTCATTACTGCATGCACATTTTGCCACCTTGCATGCAAGCCATGAGTGTCTGCTCCAAATCATGCATCATGCTTTCCTTGCTCGGAATGAAAACTTTCCCTGCTCCAAAGGCGTAAATGTCTGCTCCCATCTGCTATTTTCCCTGCTGCAAAAGCTGCTCCAAAACATCAAAAGCCACTTCCATCACTGGCATCCTCACCAGAACAGGAATTAGCTCCACGGAACAGTATTTGGATGCTACATCCCTCACAAATCTTGTAGGAGCCAGCTGACGAAAGACAATGGTAATTGGATATTGCTGGGAGATGCTTTTTGTCCTGCTATGGATATAAAATATGATGATGGTGATGAAGCAATTTGTCAATCTGGAGGTAATATGCCTCCTTTCATTTTGGAGGATACTGGTTTGTCAATGACTGTAAGATAATTATCCCAGGCACGGCAAATTCTGGCAGTTTGCCATGACTAGATACAGCTGCAGAAATCCAGCACCATCACATGTGGAAATATCCCAATGTGAAAATGAAGAAAAGAAAAATTGGGAATGACATGAGTACTGATGTCATTCCTACATTTTTCTGTGCTTGTTTTCATGCTGTGATATCATGACCTTATTTCAGCTTTCCCAGTTTCCTTGTTATTTTGCACACTAGTGTGCTTCAGACCACAGTTGAGCTTTTGCTGATAACCCCTAGGCATCCACAAGTGGTACCTTGTGGATGCTACATACCACAGTTCAAGGAGATATTTATGTCTATCATGAATGTTCGTAAGCTGCTGTCATGCTTTTGAATGCATCTTTAATTGTAATTGAGACTGTTAATTATGTATTGAAGTGAGAATATACTTTTTCCTGTTACCTATAGCAGACTGTTTGCCCCATATTGTGTTTTCAGTTCATAGATATTTTTCTTGTATTATTGCCTTTCTTACTAATGTTCACTAAACTTTTTAGCATGTACAAAGCCATGGAACATCAGCTTGGGCTTTTTGGCATCATGGTAAGCCCTTTGTGGTGCCTTGTTTGGATCATTTAATGGTGCAATATGAGTATTTGACAATGGTTGTTAGCATGCATCTCCTCTTCTAGTCACCTTGTGGTACAGCTGAGCACCTAAGTGCTCCCACCCCTCTTTCCAGATATTGTAGGTAATCTATGATGTGTGCAAATGATGGGCAAGCTGAGATGATTGCTTCATGTGTGCTCTCGTGCCACATGCGTAGTGTTGGAGGACATGTTATTTCAAAGTAGCATGCTCACTCACCTCTCTCTGTGCTCTTATTGATGCAAGCGTTGCGACAGCAAATGTTCTCTATTCGTGTTCACCTATGCATGTGTGACACCATGCTTGTTAATTTAAGTAGTAAGTGAATGTTCACTGCACTATATGTTTTGACTCTCAGGTGAAACTATGATCTTTTATTTGGCCATTGCATTGAGCAATTAGAGGAAAAATTTAGGTGCAAAACTGGCTTCTAGCCCAGCACACACTCACACACATTGATTGGCTGGTCACTGCTGCAATAATCACTTAATCAGTCCTTAAAGATGTTTAACAGCTGGCACTTCTTTACGATAGTAAAAGTATCTGTATTCTATGAAATAAAAAATTATGAGGTGCACCCAGTTTCTACCTTGAAGATGGGTATCAATTGCTATAGTGAAGAAACTTTTTCCATATATTAAAGTTGTCCTACAGCTTTTCGAAAGGTGCACCCAGTTTCTACTTTTATTGGCATCAATTGCTATTGTGGAGAAACTTTTGCTGTCCATTAAAGTCGTCCTAGATCTCTGCAAAAGCTTCATAGTGTGCGTGCATGTATGTATGCATATGTGTGTGCGCATGCTCTATGATTGGGCTGCTTTGCCAAAGTTCCATGTGACATAGCTCATGTATCAGTCAATCTGTGGCATAACCAAGTCGGTACACATTGCCTATTGCTTTAAGTTAGTGTGTTTGTTCGTCAAATTTGGTTGTGCCTCCTGAGCATTTCTATTCTGTGTGTGTGTTTCTCCTATTTTTGTCATCAAGTCTGCTATTTAATTGTCACGCAACTAGTCCAGCAACATGTAGTGTGATTCCAAGAGTCTACATCATTTTATTATTGTACATAGCTAAACAAACGTTCAACCTCTCTCTTATATTTGCAGTGAGCTCTGTGTCTTGTGAATAATATAATATGATGTAGGCCAGGGGTCTCAAACACGTGGTCGGCGGGCTGTATGCAGCCTGCAGACCTTTCGCTGGTTGCCCTGCCCGTACATGAATGTCTTCATCCCATATATTAAAAAAACACTTGGATGATGCTTGAGCTTCGCCTTCAAGAGTACAACGCGATAGCGTAATCGGGCCCCATGCGTATCGCCTTCTCTATTGCTAGCCTGGCTTCTTTGGTGCATGCCTCAACCATGCCGTAAGGAAACGAACGACTGGTCAGAAACGAACATTGGCCGTTTCAAACTATCCTAAAATGCCTACTGCAAGTACAGTTGTTAAGTGCCCACTACGCGATAATTCTTCCTTTTGAGAATTGGCCATGTACCCACTACGTGGCCGTAAGGTGCCACGTCCACCCTCACAGCTGCGCACTTTGTAATGGTTGGGCAGCTTTAAACCACCCACTCATTGCACAATTCACAAGTTTTGACGCCTGGCGCGATTCTACGCTTCTGCCACGCAATATTACATGCATTAAGGAGACTCCTTCCACTACATGACATTCATATAGTATTTCTTTCTGAAGCAGTTTTAAGTAAGAGTGTGGCTCTGTGGTAGAACACCTGCTTGCCACGCAGATGGCCTGGGTTCGATTTTAACTCGAACCTAAGATTTTTCTCGAACCTAACCTTATTCACTGTCCCGGCCCTTGCGGGACTGAATTTTGTGACTGCGGCCCACTAGCTGAGGCGAGTTTGAGACCCCTGATGTAAGGAATAAGGTACGGGTTTTTGATGTCTGAGAAAACTTTCTTCCCCATTCATTAATTTATTTTTTCTATGTTCTGTGGAGCTAGCAAGAATCTTTAAGATTTTTTCCTTTTGTACCATGCTTTTAGAAATCCATGAGTGAATTACGGCAAGAAACTGCAAAGTACATGTTGTCTCACTCTGAAGAGTTTCTTCCTTTCCTAACAAGCAGAAAGAGTGGTGACATGATGACTGCAGGTGAGTGATAAAAAGTCTGCGTGATCTTGAAGACGTTTATAGCCACTGATTTTCACATTTAAAATAAATGGGTGCAGCAGGTTTCTTCCAGACATCCTTGCTCGAATTTTTTGAGGGAATTAGTGTTACAGAGAAACCAGCAAAAATTCTAACTTTTTTTTATGCATACTGCAACGCATATTTTCTGCGACAGTGAGGTGCACCTTATTCATATCTGGACATTTAACAAATCATTACTGGACATGTTTCTTATATTCTGTTTTGTTAGCTTGCTCACTATAAAAAGAACAGGCAATATGAACACTCATACTTTTTGTCCTTCTTTATGTGCTTTATTTATTTGGTTAGTTTGCTCTACAGCATCAATACACATTACACAAAATTGTGCAGCTGTGCTTCATCCATAAAGTCTGGGAGGGACCTATGATGTGGACCATATATATCCATCGCCGTGTCTTCACGTATGTCCGTAATGATGTTGAAGTGGGAGCTGAAATTGCTTTATGGAAAGGGGGAAGTGAGGGTGCAATGATGAGTTACCACTTGATAAACTAAAGCCAAAGCAAACCTGCAGTGAATCACCGAATGACCACAAGAGACTTTTTTCTGCTGCAGTGTTGCAGGTAGCGTGCAGTCGTAGAGTGCAGGAATGACGATTAACCCTTTCCCCAATGAAGACGAGCTCAGCTCGTCCACGCTGTTTGTACCGCTCCCACCGAAGACGAGCTGGGCTCATCCATGCTGAAAGAAGCGCTTGGGGGCGCCGCATTTAAGCTACCCTGATTCATTTTGCTGATTTCTATGGCTTGAATGGATAGCACAGTAAAAAATTTAAAAACGCGCTCAAAGGATGCATTTTGGTCCAGAAAGGACTTTATTTTCGTAACCGGAATTAGAAAATGGCGGCCTCCAATGTGCGCGATCGGTGTGCACGTGCCAGCAGCAGCTTTTTTCAGAAAAGAAATGAAGAAACAAACATCTGTTTGCCGAAGTTTTGTGGAGTGAAGAATTTGAGTTCTCCTGCGAGTGTGGCAGCGACTACACAGAGCAGCATATCTTGTCTAAATTATTGGGTTCGTACGTCAACCGCATCTCAACATATTGGCAGTGGACGCCGATAGATGTAGATAAACCCCCACCGGGTGCGTCCAAGGCTTTTTTTTTTCACGGGCTTGCTTGTCCCTTCGCATTATTTTATAAATTTCATAGAGACATCTTTTTCACCGAAGACTGGAAAGGTGAGGGCCCTTTTCGTGATACAGTACAGTGAAACCAATCTTCTGCATATTAAAAAAAATATTTTTGCTTGTATGTTGCAAACAAAGTGCCTTTAAATAGTTTTTTTTAGTTGTTTGAATACGCGCAGAATCAAATAGGCAAATAAAAAAAAATCTTTATTTTTTGTATCGTTTTTGGCTGCAAAACATTTTGCCAGGTGGTGTACACTGGTGGCCTATGGTGGGTGTGAAGGACATGCGCAAATTTACACTAAATGCTCCAGCCTGATAAGGGTGATAATAAAGGGATTGAAGAAAACCCACAAGTTATGAAAACAAAAAAACGCATGTCTGAACATTTATACTCTTAGATTGCAGCACACTAGAGCATGGTATCAGCAAATGAAGCACACATACATGTTCACAGAGAAGTGGATAGTAAAGCTAAAGTTGGCTACTTTTACTATAATATCAAATGTGGCTGTGGATGCATTGCATCTTCAGAACAGTCTTTTTGATTGGGGCTCTCTGGCTTCCAAGACCAGCCCAAGACTAGGTTCCAGTATTAGTCACTCCTTTCAGACCAGCATATATACAACCAAGGATCATTTCAGCTGTATACTAAATGTCTAGAATGAAATACAGCCGCTAATTTACGCTGCTTAAGGTTTGTGGCCCTGGGGAGAAAAGGGTGGGTGGGGTGGAGTGCACAGGCACGGTTCATTCTAACAAGGGTGGTGGGTCAAGGTAGTTGGTTATCTATAATTAAAAGAGTATGCAGCGCCATGGATGAGGACTAAGAAAGATGACACACTGCACAATGTCTGTCCTGTTTTAATTACAGTTTATTCATTTCTTCGGGGAGCCGATGACCTGGCTTAGAACCTTCGAATAAATGGAGGTAGTCCAAGCAACCTTGCTGTCTTCACACTATATTTATTTGCATATTTTAGGCAGCCATGCAACCGTTAACGTATGGCTTACAATGTTTCTAGCACTGTGTCAGGCTTTCTATCTTTTCAAAATGCCAGGAAAGCTTGTAGGTGTCTACTTCGACATGTCTGGTGCTGAGTCATGCAAAATTTTGCAACTGAGACAGTATCGCTGAAAGTTATCACTCAAGACTATTTGCTCCTGAAAATCATCTGGCCCTTTCGCATAAGCATCATACATCATCATCATCATTGAATAAATTTAAACTTTTCTCTGCATCATATAGCACGGTGACTTACGACAGCTATAGAATATATCTGTCGCCAAAATTTGCTGCGTGTTTCTTATATATTGATGCACTGTTTCATCTTGCCAGCTCATGAAAGTTTCGCATGTACTGATTCCCTACCCGCCACGGTGGTCTAGTGGAAGAATTAGTGGTTGTGGTGCTTGACTGCTGGCCCAAAGGTCGCGGGACCGAAATCCAACCGCGGCGGCTGCATTTTCGCCTCCGTCGAAAATGTTTGAGGCCCGTGTACTTAAATTCAGGTGCACGTTAAAGAACCCCAGGTGGTCGAAATTTCTGGAGCCCTCCACTATGGCATCCCTCATAATCATATCATGGTTTTGGGACATTAAACTCCAACAATTATAATTACTGATTTCGTCAATGTGTGGGATCAGTGTGTGGGATTTGTTTTCATTGGTGAACATTATCGACCCAGTGTTTAGAAAGATGCTTGGCTTGTTTCAGTTGACTTTGCAGCTATAGAACAGCATTAGCATAACGCAGGAATTAACAGTTCACCAAACATAAAGGTGGACTGTAACATTTCTACGAAGTCAGTATAATATTATGTTGTGAACCCTTAAAATCATGGCAACCCTCATCACTTAGGTAGACTGGGGCCATTTCAGTTCACAAATAAAATCAGCCTGCTCCCAGGTGTGTCATAATTCATATAACTTAATGCTTCCAAACCCTGTATTTCATTAAACATGATGAGTGGTTTTCAGCGCAAACAATGAATACACAGAGAAGAAGGGGGAACACAAACACCAGCGCTGTCTCACAACTAACTTTATTAGCAACGAAACCACACATTTTAAGGCACAAGCTATCCCACGTGGGTTTAACGCAATCCAACTCGCCCAAATGTCTGTTCTTCTGCCTGTATTTCATGTCATTTCTAAGCTAACTGCTGTAGCTTTAAAAAGAAGTTATTGCAAAATGACACATAAGCTTGCTGCTGCTATCAGTTGTTGCTTGAGTGCTTTTCAAGACTAGTTTTGCACAAAGGGAACAATAAAAAAAAATGCAGGCTGGGTCATTTGGTAACTATACCCTCATTATAAAAGTGACAGAGCCTGAGATTGTGTAAGCAATAATGCAAAAGTTTCAAGTAGCTGAAAAAAAATATCTGCTTGCATAGTGCTCTTTGATTAATCTCTAGCATTAGAAATTCATCACTTTAGTGACTTCTCTGTGCCTTCCCTGTTAAATGCCCCATGGGTGATGGTTTAGTGCAATCACACTGCAGCTCTGTAGCTGTAGTCCTATTACTACACAGCAATGATAGTTGTTATCATAGCTGTGCAGATCAAACCCATTAGCATGCACCATGATGGTAACGTTCTTTTGAGTATACCTCCAAAATTTTTCTTATTACACTTGTTGCTGTGTATTCTTGATGCTAGGTAAACCCATTTACAGATAATGTGGTGATTGTAGTGACTTATGCTTATTTATTGTGCTGTTAGATTTTTTAGTTGTGCAGCTGTAAATTATGTTACTAGAAGAGCTTTCATAACATTTATTCAATGCTGCATTTCACAGTGGTATTTGCTGACCTAATTCTTATTTTTCTTTCTCATATGCAGAAGAATATGAAGATTACTGTTTAGAGGTTTCAAGCACGACAGCATGGGGCGGCCAAGTTGAGGTACAAGTGTTTTACTTTCATGTGCTTGTGGTATGTAGGCTGCTCAGCATACACTTCTGCTGCAAATATGTTTCTAAATATGCCGAACGAAAGTAGTCTTACTGAAATCATAGTCAACATCAGCCCTGCCCATGCCCATTTCTTCTTGATTTAGACTAATATGTCATAAATAAGTGCTTGTTTTCTGGACCCACCCTGCTCTCTCCTTGTCCCTTAATGGTACACCTATCATCTTCCTTTCCATGGCTCGCTCGCTGCATTGTCAAATTTAGATTGAACCCTTTTTGTAAGCCTCAAGGCTTTTGCCCCATTGGTAGGTATTGGTAAGATGCAGCTGTTTTGAGCTTTTCTCTTGAGGGATTCTGGTAAACTGCCATTTGTAATGTGAGAATACCTACCAAATCCACCCCATTCTTATTCTTCTAGTTACATCAGTCTTATGGTTCAGATCAGCGGTCACTATTTGCCCTATGTAGATGTATTCCCTTACTACTTCCAGTGCCTTGCTACCTATGCAAACTGCTCTTCTCTTCTGAGACTGTTGAATGTCACCTTAGCTTTCTACTACATATTAATTTTTAAACGCACCATTCCGCTTTGCCTGTCCCCCGAGTTACTGAAGAAGGCAATGTCATCAGTGAATCGTAGGTTACAAAGGTATTGTCCATTAATTCTTATCATGCACTGTTCCCAATCCAGGGCTCTGAAAACCTGCTGTAAACATGTAGTGAATAGCATCGGAGAGATTGTACCTCCCCGTTTTACACCCTTCTTTAGGATTTCATTTCTTTAGGATTTCACAGGCTGCCATTGGGATCTTACTGAAATGCATACACACAACTTGTGGTGGTGATGATGTTGCTACAGGCAGGGTTAGCCTCGCAGACTTGGTTAGCACGACTGCTGTTGTACAAGCACGCCTATCTTCTTGGCAATGTGAAAATTAAACAGCTATAGTAAGTAGGGATGGGTGAATATTCGGGCGTTTCGAATATTCGAATGAATATTAGAGCATTCGAATTCGCTTCGATATGAATTTAGATTATTCGAAATTTCGAAGTATTCGAAATGAACGAATATATGTATACATTTGACCGCACATAACCCCCTGTAAAGGTGGTTTCACTGCAGCGTCTGGTTGCTGTGCCGTGAAACAACCCACCCAGGGAATTAAATGTACATTTTTTTTTTTTCAGTTTAAAAGCGTGTTATATGGGCTTATACGTGCTAAGTATAGTAATTTTTAAATTGTAACATATTGCACCACTTATAACTTGCACCCTACTGCTATTCAAATCTTCATACTATTCAAGGCTGCTTCCACTTCATTTCAAACCCAAAAAGTGACATTCACTCATACCTAGTTCCAATCCTTAAATATATTGTGCAAGGGTCATGACAAAAATGCTCATTTTTCTTAATAATATGTGGTAAATACTATTCGAACTATTTGATTCGAAATTATTCGACCAAATCACTATTCCCTTCGGATTTGCTTTGAACTTCAAATTCACTATTCGTCCATCCCTACTAGTAAGTTCAAGTATATATTAATATAGTATATATAAAAAAATTTATGCCTTGTCGTGTTGTTGCTACGTACCGTCGAGTCGCTGTAAGTAAGTATATAGTATACACCATAAGTATATAGTATTTGGGTACATAGTATAATGACATCTGTTCAACACGAGTTCTTTAGGACGATCATGATGCCTCCCTGTGGCCTGAAGAATCCCATAGAGCCATCTCATGCACTGCACTTTGGCTAGCATTAATTTACACTCCACTGAACCAGCAGCTTGCATGACAAGCTTGCATGACATGTTTAAAATAAGAAATTGTGAGTTTTAGGAACTTTCCTTCAAGAAAACATTTGTGTTTAACCTCAGTTATGGTTGAAAGATTGCTTTGTTTGGCATGATGCAGCAGCAACTCAAGGTGGAGCAGGGATTTCTTTTCTCCTCTTTGGACTAGAGTGCCGCAGCGCAGTGCAATGTATGTTTTAACTGTGGGTGCAATGGCTTGCATATTTACAGCTGCCTACATATGGATACCCACTGATTCACCTTCCTTATGCACACCTTACTTTTTATTTCTTAGTTTTTCTTTACTATTGCTGCTTCGTGAGTGACAATGACTTGCTGTACAATACAGAACTTGGGCCAGAGGGGTCGCAGTTGTCCTCGCCAGGCTTGTTATTGCGCGAGCTGGAATGGTGTAGCTTTCAACAAAAAGTCTTAAGCTTTGCGGCATATATTTGAAGTCTGAATAGACATCTTGCAGGACTTTATAATGTCAGAATTGTAGGCATGTTTCATAACAGAATGAGGAACAACAACAAAAAAAAGTACATCTTGCTGATATTTAGTGCTTAGGAAACAAATGAAGTGGTACAGTTCTAAATAAAAAAAAAACTTGTATTTTGCAGTATATGGCACATTCTGAGTACTTTAAATAGATATCCTATAGAGGCATCTGTTATGCCACAATTTTGCTGTAAGCATTTCACAGTGACGGTGACATACATTTCACTAAAGTGACCTAAATGTGATTCCCACTTTTGCAATTGAGATGGGGCCTTTCTTTTTACGTGTATGTTCTGTACTATGTTTCTCATATTGATTTGTGTAGATATCAGCCCACTCTGGTTGTTTAGCTCATACAGCATTCATTTGGTAAAAAAATTTTAAATATAAGCTTCTCTGCCATGTGAAAAGTGGTTCTTTAACAGTAATGGAAAGTAAAGGGTGTAATAGCGCAAAGAAAGCTGACACACCATTTCACCTAAAATTTCTTAAAAGCGTTTCTAGTTGTCTGACCTGGTCATTCCCACTTTCATGCTTCATTGCTGCACATTGTAAAATAGTGTTTTAAATTTTTTTTGGCTCCTAAAAAGTCTGAATAATAGGGCAATAAAAAAGAATTAATGGTAAAATCAATTGTTTTTATAATGCCACACAGCCGAGTAAAAATTTATTTATAGTATATTTTGATGCTGTGCTTCATTGTAATGTTTACTTGGGATTTCATGATGGTCAGCACTGCGTGTGCATTCCACATTTGCTCATAGGCTCCGTGCAGTGAAGCTTGTCAGCATGTAATGTGCCAACTGTTACAGTATTAGGCAAGAGCTCTGAAGATTAAGCTGTTGACACATACAACAGCTGTTATTACTTATGCAAACATAGAGATGCGGGTTTTTAACAAATCTGTAAATGCTAAACTTGCACCGTTGACGGTTCAAGTCGTAGCGAGCACAGGCCAAGAAACCTCCGTCAACTTATCGGCCTACCGCTTCGACGGAGCCGGCGAATCGCGGCCGCAGCTGATTTCGTTCGCTCAAACCATGGTTGAGAGCAGCATGATTGCGGCGCGCGAATGTGCTAGTCACGTGGTTTTTTTTTTTTGTATTTCGCGGGCTTTCTTTGAAGCTCGGAAAAAATGGTACACGTGAGACTTCCTTTATCGCAAACAATGCAATGGGGGTTTTATTTAGCAGTTTAGTTTATATCCTAATTAACAAACTAAATAGTCACAAAACAAAAAAAAATATCGGTAGTACGCAAGGTGGCTGTCAGCAATATGCAACTGATATAACTCGCCTCCCTCTAATATTGCATTTTTTAACCCCTTGGCACAAGTTGGCTGGGACACCCGGTATATATATATATTAAGTTTAAAATGCCCAAACTATAAATGTATTGTGATTTGTTCAAATACAGCTGAAACTCGATCCAACGGAGTGATGAGGACGCTCGAATTATTTCGTTAAATCGGAAAGTTTGTAAAATTGGGAAAGGGATTTTTGGGCTCTTTGAAATCTAAAATTGTAACGTAGCTACAACCAAAAGCTACCAGGCCATGGTTCTTGCCACCAGTCTACTCCTGCGCATGTGAAAATTCTGCGTGCGAGGCCCGAGGACAGCCCTGGCATGGAGCCTCCCATGTCGCTCGGACATAGGAAGCACCACGTCTGGGCGATGCAGGCCAAAAATCGGGTTACATAAAGCAATGACGGGCAAACGATAGGTGGAGACGCGGAGAATGAATCAAGTGATTGGGCGAGCAGGCTGAGTCTGAAAGTTGCAAAGAGATGATTAGTGCCATGAAATAATGAAACCAACCATCACCGCCCGTACCACCATCCGGTACGTAAGAGTGCTACCGACTGCCAAGTTCATTGCTCCATGCATAGGTGCAGAGTGCATCCTCATCAAACTAAAGCTAGGGCTGCGAGTAGGGTGCCTGGACGTTTTAATGTGATAGCGTTAAGAGTGCATGCTTAATAAAAAACCCGTCTGTACAAAATTGGAAGGAAATCACTGCTTGTTTACTCAGTTATTTCTGGAAAACTGAATTAAATCGGGTTTGGTAGCCAAGCTAGTTAATTCGGGTTGATAGCACCGATGCCTAGGGGTATTTGCTGGAGAATTGAAATATTTGTTAGATTGGGAACTTCGTAAAATCAGGTTTCGTTAGATCGAATTTTAACTGTATTCTTCAGGCAACACTAAAAGAAACAACACAGGATTACAGTATATTATTGCTCTTCTGAGTTTTCAAGACAGCTGGGAAATTTTTTGTGTAGCCCATTCACTGACCAAAACAATAGTCACAGCAAAATCTTACTGCTTTACTCTGCCTCTGATAAGGTTTTGTTTCATGCAGCTCAAGGCTCTCTCCCATGCTTGCAAGGTGCCCATAACAATTGTTCAAGCAGCTGGACCTTCTATTGAGATAGGAACAGAATATAATGCTAAGCCTATCCTTCTAAGGTAAGCAACTTACTGGCACTGCATAACATCAAACAGCTGTGCGTTATTTTGGATGAAACTATGCCTGGGCAAATTAAATATGTGAAACAACGCAGTTACTATTTGACCTTGCTTACATGGGCTAAACTGACCATTTTGCTTGTTTTACATGCTATGTCTTTACCTCTTTTACTTGGAATGCATGCAGCCACAGGAAATAAGAAAAAAAAAGAAAGAAAGGAGCCTTTCCGCTTGATGTGTACGTGTATGGCCTACTATTGTTTTTTTTTTTCTTTTTATGAATGCTCCCTCCTAACTATTTCCGTCCGGCAATGGGACCTTCACCCTTATGCTTAGCAACGCAATGTTTCTGTTGCTACAGGCAACGATGACAGTCATACGTGGAACAGTGAAAAGCAACAATGAAATGACGGGTGACCTTGATAAAAGATCAGATTTCCATATCAGAAACGGCTGATCTTTAACAAGCCCACAATCAAGAGAGCATCACTTATTGGAAAATGGCGCATACAAATACGCATTTGACCGGCCTTCGAGGGCCTATTTGTGTGCATCCGCATTCCTGTACACTCTCCTGTGCCTGGTTCTTCGTGAATTATGCCGCCTCAACCGAAATCTGTAACTTCATAGAACTGTAAACTGTAAATAGAATCTGTAAACTCATAGAAGCTTCACTTAAAAGAACAATGTGTAAGAAATGTGTAGTTGTGCACTTCAACCCTTGTTTTATATGCTTCGGTCACGGAGGAACATAGTTTCATACAATAACTATTGTAAGAAACTCTATGCGGAGAAAGAAACATTTAGGAGGTGCAACTCCACTACTTGAGGCCATATGCTTGAGGCGACCAGATGACGTCACATTACCGCTTCATGCTGGCGGCGTCTAGAGGCACGCAAGGGAAATGCCGCCGTTTTGGTTTCCAAGGGATCCGTCCAAGCGCGTTGCTCCCGCTTCGCCGCAGTCACTGAGCATGGACGCGTAGTGCGTTCGGCCGCGTTCGTTTCTTGCTCAACCTTTTTCCTGCAAGACTTGTGGCCGCTTTTGCAGGTTTTAACAAAATACCTGCGTCCCATCTAGGCTAGCAAATGCCGATGAAGAGCAGCAGCGTTATTAAAGCCACGGCCGCTACATAAAAGAAAGGTTACTGAGAAGGCAATCCACAAAGAAAATTTGAGTGCCCGCTGAAGCAAACGCTGCTGTCGTCTGCTCACGAACACTGCTAAAGAGAATGCACGCGGGCGTGCTCGCCTGGCCAGTAGTGCTTCTTTTTCTTTTTTGGGGGGTTGCGGCTTCACGCCGCAAGGCGCCACTAATTGAAGTGCCTCCGTCAACGCATGTTATTTTTGTATTTTTTGTGACGTTATCTGGATGCCCGCTGACGCCCGTTCTAATGAGAGTTTCGCCTCCTAAATATTTCTTCCTCCGTGGCTTCGGTGCACACAGGACGAATGAAGGGGAGGAAGCATGTGTCCAAAAAAATCTTCTAATAAAAGTTCACACCTTCACATGGCAGCAAACATTCATTGAATTTTATTTGTTTTATGCAGAACATAGCTGATCATCATCTCATCCTCTTTTGCATTTAAATAGCACGGTATGTAGTATAACGCACATGTGTGCAGATTGGAAGAAATTCTGAGTTATTTATCTATGCAACAGACTTGGTACAGGGGAAGCCTGTCCAGTAAGCAGCCACAGTTATCCACCAGTAAGTTGCCTAATGTGGAAAACAGTCAACTGACTGTGGTTTATATGATGAAGAGTTTTTCTTCATAGGGGCAGCTACGCACTAGTAGTGCAAAGACTAAGGAAGTGGCAGAGCTGGTGGCATTGCCCTCCTCACCCTCACTTCCCTTTCCCACCCCTTACTATACTATACAAGACAGCTCCACTAACGTGAAACTTGAGGAGGTGCAAGGTTTCCCATAGGGACACATCAATAGCAATGAGAGGACAGTGTCCTCTCATACTAGCTACAGACAGCATCGCAGACAGTGTCCATCACAGAAACAGAGCTTTTCCTGAGCCAATGTGCCATCATATTTGCCACATGGCGTTGTCTCTTGTGGGCGAGCGTGCGTTCTCACGAGCTTTTCCTGAGCATATGCGCCGTCTTATTTGCCACTTGCTTTACCGTGACAAGTTACGACGACAGGAGATGCTGAGAGCCCGAGTGCATAAGGTGCTTCACACCTAAAATATAAAACCTGACTACAAGATCTGTCCGTAAAGTAATGAGACTGGGTCTGGTAAAAAGAAATGATCGATCCGATCGGTACGTATATTAAAATTCTTCAAAATAGTTTCCTTGGGTGTTGATACACTGCTTCCAGTGCGATTCTCATGCTGCAAAGGCTCCTTGAAAGTTGGCTGCCACTAACCCTATCAGAGACTCTGCGACAGCCAGTTGCATGGCGGGAACACAGTCGAAACTGTGACCTTTCTGGCTTCTCTTGAGCTTTGATAACAAGAAGTTTTTTGGTCTAACATCTAGGCTGATACAGCTTTGATAAAGCCCTGATGTAGCCCTGATTTAAAAAACAAAAAGTCACTGCATGCTTTATTGATTCGATTATTCTTTTATGTGGCATATAATTTTGTACATATAGTGTTTGATTGAAATGAACCGCAAAGTGCATAGGAGTTTGAATGCAAAGAGTTAAGCAAGAATGCATACACAAATGCTTTGCATGATGCCAATTAGTAAATATCTTTTCATACGTGTGCCTTTTAATATTATGGCCATTTCATTGTTTTCTTTCAGGGGTATTTGGGTGCACCAGATATAACGTACTAGTAATTTGAGTTTTTGTGGATCACTTTAAGTTGAGAAAAGCTTCTAGATCTTCATGGACCCCTGTTTTAGAAAAATATCTTTTAAAAATTTGTATTTTTCCAGCATAAAAATGTCTGAAAAACTAAATTTCACGTTGCACATTATTGCAATGGTTGTAGTGTGAAATTCAAACTGACATTTGCCTTCCATTTGCTCAAGTAATGACCAACACTTTTCTGCCAAGGAAATGTAAATAGCATTTTGAAATAACACTTAAGGAGTGTACTGATATGTTTCTCTTTAATCTGCCTTTTAAACATTTTGGCTATAGTGTAATGACAGCAAAAGCACTTGCCATGTACACACTACTAATTTAAATTTTTCTGCAGCTACCACAGGTGCTTGTATGAAATGGGAGAGCATTACAACTCTCTTGTCCCTAAAAGAAGTGAAGTGGATGAAGGCAACTGGGCAGGTCTGCAGGTCTAGAAATATGGAATACCCTCATTAAAAGGTAATGTGAAAAAAATTCACCGCCATATCCACAAAGTCAATGATGTTAGAGGAGCTTGCTCGGAGATGATCGGGTAGCCCGCGAATGCTCCGTACACATTCCTCTACCATCATATATAGAAGTGACAACGTTGTTATATATGCATTACATCCACAATGTTTATTTATTTACGGTTGGATGGACTATATACATTTTGATGAAGTATATATACATTTGGATGAACTATAAACATTATATATACACAAAAGATGTTGTTTTACCAAGTTCGAACACATTCCTCTACCATCATATATAAACGTGACAACGTTGTTATATATGCATTACATACACAATGTTTATTCATTTAAGGCTGGATGCACTATATACATTTGGATGAAGTATATAAACATTTCGATGAACTATAAATATTATATATACACAAGAGATGTTGTTTTACCAAGTTCAAGAAGGGCGTCCCTCGATGAGTTCGGGGACTGGCTTCCCTTTAATGATGATTGATTTATGAGGGATGAACTGTATGCATTACATATACACAAGAGATGTTCTTTTACAAAGTACAAGAAGGGTGTCCCTCGATGAGCTTGGGGACTCGTTTCCCTTTAAAGATGATTGCTTTATGAAGTATGTTGCCAAGGGATCATCGATGATGGGATGCAATGGAAAGTTCGAGAAGGCAACATCGATACAGGTGCCCCTGATGGTGGTGGGACGTTTGCAGTCGTACGATTCGCATCGGAGAGCGTAACGTGACATCATGTGTTGGCTGGTTATTGTCAAGACGAGATCTTCCCGAGCTGCTGCTGCGTTGCGAGTCCGTCGCGCTGCTGTCGTTCATGCTGCGGAGCGGCAACGAAGAGCGTTCACTTAGTGAGCTCCCGGCGAAGAGAAAGGAAGCGAGCCAAACGAGAGGTGCGGCCCTCGAGCAGTCACCTAACTAGTGCTCGCGCCGAGCATGGTGTGTGCCGCCTTGAGCGGCGGCACCATCTAGTGAGCATTCTTGAAATCACCGGAGACAGCGCAGCTGCACTGAGCGTGGTGTGTGCCGCCGACGGTCACGCAGTGCGTGGACAAGGCGCGAGCATAAGAAGCTTGGCGAGCAAGCTCCTAAAAAAAAGGGTGTCATTCTTTTCTTCATGAAAACATGTTTATTGATTCAAAATTTATGCACATTCACTATCTTACCTTGCACTTTAGCAAGGACGTCACTACACTGTGTGCCAATTTAAATAAATGGCGGACAAAATTATTGACTGTAAGACAGTCAATAATTTCGTCTTTAACAAATTCAACAGGGTATATTTTTTAACATTTCTGCTTTGCGTCGGGTAGCAACCCATCATGCTAAACTTCTTAGTATGCAAACTAGATCAAATGTTTTGTATTGCAAACTGCTGTATGAAAGCTTCAGCTGCAGTGGACTTTTGACCAAGATCACTTGAATGTTTTGAATTGATGGACCCACCTCCTGTGCAGATTGAAAAACTTGCGATCCACTCACACATGCAAGGCCTTTTTTTTGTTTTTAAATATATTTTGTCAGGTATGTTATTCCAACTGTGCAGTTTTGTAAAATGCTGAAAAAAAAAAGTTCATCAATAAAAATTGACCTAATCCATGAATTAAAAAAAATTGACCTTAAACACTTTCATCCCTGAGATTTCATTGAAGATGATGATGTACCATGCTGCAATTGCAATGTTTCTTAAGTCCAGAGAAATGAACTGCTTTTCTTTTCCTATCCACTTCTGAGGAAGGATGTGCTGAATTCTCTCAGTTTAGAGAAGTTATAAAATTTACAACATACCTAAAGATTGCTGCATCTGGGATAGTTTCTTCAGCAACATTTCCTCCTTTCCATGCTAGAAGAGTGCCTTGTGACACTCATCATTACTGAGCACAGTATAACCTATTGAATATATTTTTCTGTCTAATCAGTCTTTTTGTTTGCATCAAGCTAGGGTAAAAAAATTAATCATGGCACTGTCTCATTTTCTCTCTTGCCAGATGTGCCTATCGCTTTTTTAAAATGATGTTAAAAATACACTAGTGTTAAAAATACACTTCTGTTCACCAGCCGCGCCAAGGGGGAACACAAAGGACCGCGAGGAGGCACTCGCACTAATCTGATGTCACTGTTTCTTTCTCCGCGCGTTCGAGTGTTCACGCAACTTCTCAAGCAGCTAGTACTCCAAGATGGCAACCACGGTGACGTCAATGAAAATTCACACGGGGGACAAATCCTCGGGGGATAAAGGCGGAGCCTAGTGACGTCAACTCACGAGGAGAATTCCCCACAAATGTCCCTCACTCACACGGACGAGGCGAACGGAGGGGGAGATCAGTATTACCAGACTACTCTGGTGGCTTGTACTGCCTGTTTCACTAGCTGCCGACGACGAGCAGCAGACGATCAGCTGCTGCTCTCTGCAGGAGCAAGTAGTGCAACAATGTGGCTAAACCAGAACCCGAAATTCCGCTATATCGCCCACTGCCGGGGGATCGTTTGTTCTGTTGGGGAAAAGGTCCCCGTGTCCTCTGAGGAGGCGAGGGCGGTGGGGGGGGGGGGGGGGGGTCGCGATCACGTGCTCCGCAATTCCCCCGTGGATTTCTCCCTCGTGTGAATACCCCTTACGATAACCATCTTCAGCTAACTGCTCAGTAGTGTGTGTGGCCTAACTAGGGTTGCCACCTTTTCCCGAAAAAAAAAATAAAAAAACAAAAAACAGCCCTTCGACCGGAGGGGGGGGTATGGGCTAACAGGAGATTAAATTAATGTTGAACAACAGACGCTATGCCAAGTCTTCGGCATGCAGTGCCACTTATATATATATAATCTAACATTGCTTTCCTTGAGCCAAATAAACCTCATACAAACAAAAACAGCACATTGAGCTAACCAACTAGTCTAATTGCTGGCATAAAAATACCCGCAATTAGAGTGGCACTTCGCTTATTACTCTGAATGTAATGTGCTGCACTGAAAAGGAACTGCAACACTTCGTCCATAAAACGCTCTTCCTTGCGTCTGAATCCAAGAGGACAGACAAACAAACGTTAAAATGTACACAGTCCGTACGCAAAAAAATGTCGGGTATTCATGTAAACATACACGCGCAATAATATGCTCTATTCCAATGCACTTGAAGGGATCTTAAAAAGTGGTTGACTAATAGCGTAAGAGTTTCGGTGATTGATGATGAATATTTACCGTCGTAGTTGTTGAAGTGACACTTATAAAACACCCCAGAAAATAAATAATTGCGATATGATAATAAAAAATAAAAAGCGGCCAATGGAAGACAGTGTGCGGCGGCAGCGGACCGGCAATTGGCCCGCCATCTAGAAAACCGGACAGGTGGCAACCCTAGGCCAAGCGCAGTGGTTTGCGTATAACCATTATTTTAAACTTGAACGCGCCGCACTGCGGTTCATGCTGCCTCCTCCTGCGAGACCGCTAAGTGCGCCGCACAGACGTGTTACCTTCACGAACGAAAGCAGCTCGCCAGCGCCGCGCCCTTGAGCGATCGGGAACGGAGTGGCCATGTTATAACAAGGCCTATCTGAACGAACACTATCACGGCAAACGCGTGAGTAAGGTCCAGAAAGCGCCCCGGCAATGATGGCGTTAGCTCGGTTGGCGATGTGCTGCACACAACTAGGAACGACTGGCTTCACGCAGCAGCAAATGCTGCGAATCGGCGGAGATTCGGCGATGCATGTGCGCATCATCGTGCGCACACGCATCGGGGAAAGCTGGACGAGTCTTCCGCTCTTACAACTGTCTTTGCGTCCTGCGTCATCGTTTCCAAACGCTCTATGCGTGAGAGCTGTAATCTATTCGGCGCTTTGCTGGTGCCAGTGGCGCTCATCACGAGACGCTAATTTGCAATTGGCGGTTGGCTCGTAGTTAAGCGGGGTTCGCGGCAGGTCCCAAATGTATTCACGACCGAGAGCATGGGCGCGCACCAAAATGCTTGATAAGTGTACTCGGAGGCATTAAAGCTATTTCAGACGTGGCTGTGGCGACTTGACCGCTTCAGCGGAATAAAAAAGTATGAATTCGTTTTTTCGGACAGCCCGATTTTTTGGACGATTTCGCAGTCCCTAGAGAGTCCGAAAAATTGGACGTTGACTCTATTTATCCTCCGGCAGTTCGAATCGAATAGCAAACACTATTCGAAAAATATTCGAAAGCTCGAATATTCGCACACCCCTACTTTTTTTTCTCATTATAGTCAGTTTTGTAGTTCCATAGGGCATGCTGAAATATAGTTTCCAAAAATAGACTAGCATAGACAAACAAACACTGATTTTGTTCAAAATAAATGATGCCAAATTGAATGTCGGCTTACGTATTCCATATGTGACCTTTTTTTTTTTTTTTTTTTTTTTTTTGCTGTGCTCCAACAGGAAGCCGGCAACTGGTTCCATCTAGTTTCTTGGTTGATTTGCTTTCAGCCAAGCCCTAAGTGTACTGATTGCAACAATCGGCACTTGGAGCTTGGCTGAAAGTTTTTTTTATATATATTATAGCAGATGGCATTTCTTTAGTGACATTCTGCCGTTGTGGTACAACTGACCCATTATGTAGTTTCAAGTGACAAGAGTGTTGCACATTACAACTCTGCATACCATCGGTGGTTTCAGCCGTCTGTGTAACTGTGAGGGACATCACAAACACACGTGTAATGTCAGTGCAGTGCAGCATATACACGATAAACATAAATAAAAATGTTCAAAATGTTTTGATGGCTGCATTTAAACTTCGGAGCTCCAACCACTATGCCACCAGTGCATTCCTCATCAGGCAAAACAGAACACCTTTAAGAATGCACCACATGCAGGCAAGCGCGTTTTTTTACAATGCTGATGGTTGCCTAAAGAATTGCTTTTGTGCATGCCAGCATGTTGAGATGCTTGGTGCATTTAGATGCTATGCACATTGACAAACATTGATAGACAGTTGGTGCTGCAATTCTTTTTCCCTTGGTGTGGGAGACAGTAATGCTAACAAAGTTGGGACATAAAATTAACCCATCATAAAACCATCAAGTAATGGTACTTCCTGTATTCCTGGTGTCCTTCCATCGCTATGATTAAAACTGTTATGTAGTAGCACAGACTAAATTACGCTGGCCACCTAGGCTGCACAATAAATGGCAGAAAGATGCTGCAAGGATATGCAGACTTTGGAGGTGTTATAACGTGCCCACTCATTAATTTTAGCAATCTTGAGCACTGTGCTACCTTCTTCTGTATATCCAATGTCATTGAGTTGTATTCTGTAGAGGAGTTTACCACAGGCACTGACATCAGTGCTCAGAAAAAAGTATAAGGAGCTTGGATTTGTGGCACTTGCATAGGGATGGGCGAATAGTGAATTTGAAGTTCGAAGCGAATCTGAAGCGAATAGTGATTTGGTCGAATAATTTCGAATCGAATAGTTCGAATAGTATTTACCACATATTATTAAGAAAAATGAGCACTTTTGTCATGACCCTTGCACAATATATTTAAGGATTGGAATTAGGTATGAGTGAATGTCACTTTTTTGGTTTGAAATGAAGTGGAAGCAGCCTTGAATAGTATGACGATTTGAATAGCAGTCGGGTGCAAGTTATAAGTGGTGCAATATGTTACAATTTAAAAATTACTATACTTAGCACGTATAAGCCCATATAACACGCTTTTAAACTGTAAAGAGAAAAGAAATGTACATTTAACCTTGAAGTGTGGCTTTGCGGCAGTGCAGATTTCCCTGGGTGGGTTGTTTCACGGCACAGCAACCAGACGCTGCAGTGAAACCACCTTTACAGGGGGTTAGGTGCAGTCAAATGTATACATATATTCGTTCATTTCGAATACTTCGAAATTTCGAATAATCTAAATTCATATCGAAGCGAATTCGAATGCTGTAATATTCGTTCGAATATTCGAAACGCCCGAATATTCGCCCATCTTTACACTTGCATGAAGATCACAATAGACTCATTCCATTCATTTCAGATAAATTAAGTATGCAGTAATGGGGAAATCCTAGTCCTCATATTTTTTCCCATGCAAATGCACAACTGCATTCTAATTACAGCCATTGCAGATCAGAGAAAAATTCTAGTCTTAGTCTAAAATGATTTCGATATACTTTACATTTTAAAGCTACAAGTGTAATGCAATGATGGGTATTGCATTTATTGGAGGGGTTCTGAAATGATTTTGACAAACCATTTAAGAATTCTTTGTTTGGTTTTACTGTGCACATATATCTGAATTATGATGATTCTTTCATTTCTGCCACATTGGAAAGCGATTCCCGACATTGGGTACTGAGCAAATGCTGTGCAGCAGATGGTTAAATATATAAACTGTCATGTTCGTTATTACTCTTGCAGATTTAAAGTACTGTTCATCAAACTTCCTAATCTTAATCAACACCACAGTTTGGTGACTGATTAATAACCGCTTCAGCAGTGGTGGCTACGTTTGTGTGTGCAACTTGTTTATGCTAGTTGTGTTGACTAGTGGCCAAGAAAGAGCAAGACACATTGAGCTTTGAATGAATTGAGCCTCCTGCGCAATGTATCATTTAAATTCATTTTGCTGTGTATTGCTGCATATGATCACCAGAGACCGGATTTTAGGCAAAGACCTATTTTGTTCCTTGCGCGCCTATCGCGCCATTTTGATACATGAGCATGATTTAGAGGTTCAGAAGGGCTTTTATAGTGTTCTTATAGTGCCTATAAAATGCCTATTTTTGGCGTTCGTGCCTAAATGCTTACAAATGTCTATAAATGCCTGTTTTCAAAATTGGCACTTATATGAATGTTATTTAGCCTCAAGTTTCACTCCCGGATGCTGTTTGAGACCGTTATTCATGTTACCATGTAACATTAACGGTTGGCAACTATGGGGTTCAACCTAGTTCAACCTAAGTTCAACCAACTCCCGGCAACAACCGCTAGCAGCGGTGAAGTGGGACATGTCGGCGAGAATTGGCCACCGCGCTGACACGGCACGAACAGTTGGCGAATGCGAAACGGAGAGCCGTCAGCGGAAAATAGAGTGAAGGGCGAAAAAAAAGAAAGAAGAATGTGATGTGCACGCAGCTTTTATTCTGTTTGTAATTTACTTTTTAAGGTGTTCACTGCAGTAGTGTAACCAGAAGTTTTTTTCGGGCGGGAGGGTTCAATCATACTTTATGTACGTGCATGCGTTTGTATGTGTGATATACACACACGCAAAACTAAAAAGCTTTGGAGTGGGGGAGGGAGATGTTGAACCCATGCCCCCCCCCCCCCCCCCCCCCGGCTACGCCAGTGGGTCAGACAGATTTTGGCTCTACGCAATTCGGCCAGGCCATTAGGAAGAATACCTCCTATGTGGTCTTTTAGCGATCTGGCTGTCTGCTTCTGCTCTGCCCTTCTTAGTCATGCCGAGAAGACACCCAGGAGTGTGTGGATTCGGCAGTGGACACCTGACTCACCCTGCAGAACACGGGAAAGACCGTGTTCTGCGAAGCGTTCGGGACAAAGCATCAATGGCGCCTTTGTGCCATCTTAAGCAATAACATTTTTGTTTTCCTGTCGTAGATAGAGGCCACGCACGCCTTCGTTTGAAATTATGTGCGTTTATTTGTTTTGCCTGCCTATTTTTGGCGCCTAAAATGAGCTTTTTTTAATGCCTAAAAAATCTGGCCTGTAATGATCACTTTGCTGAAGGCACTACTATGTTCAACGTGCTGCTTTTCAGGAGCCACGTCAAAAGTATAATTTTTGTTTGCTTGAAATGAACATAACCGGTAACAAACTGCACAAGTACATTGAGCCTAATATTTGATTCCTTTTATGCAAAAACTGAACGTGACTGGCTACAGAATAAATAGATATTCAGTTACACTGTAATTGAAATAAATTAATGAAAAACAAACAAATCAATGCATTACCACATTTTGTTTGTTGCAATAGACTATTTAGTGTCTTGGAATAAATTTGTGTAAATTTGATGCATTTACAGACAATCTGTCATAATTTGTGCCTGAAAGGAATAAATGCACAGGTTGGGAAAAAGGACACCACAAAAGAACACATGCATAAAAAGTTTGATCAGTTTCTGGATTCAACCAACTACTTAACTCAAGATATACCACAGTTTCAGCCATTTCATAATAGTCACATTGTAAACTGCTAGTGTTTCAGTACTTTCAAAATTTTTGATTGAGTATTTACTTGAAGATGTAATGAACATTTTTGCTGTAATCTTTTTCTTTTCAGTTCAAGAAACTTGATCAATGGCAAAGTTTGGATGAGAACTTCCTTGAAAAAAAAAAAAGGCTCTGGATGCATTCAATAAAATTAGCAAATATCAATGTGCCTACCAGAGTAACATTTTTTGACCGATAAAGGTGATAACACGCATGCAAGACAGTGAGCACTGGTGCAAAGCTCCTCCCCGATGTGCCGCAGCAGTTGCGTGTGGCGTTTAATCTGACTACAGGTCGAAGGCATAGGCAAAGATGATGATGGTTACCCTTTTACTATCGGCTGGCTATAGCAAGCAATGACTGCTCGCTACATCAGGGAGGAACATTGCGCTGATCCTCACTGCCTTGCATGCGTAATCATGCAAACCGCAATTAAATTTTCCAGCGGGATATCTTGGAGCACAGACATGCTAGAACTCTTCCAAGTGGAACTGTGTAGAAATGTGACTGCCTCCAACTTTTCAATACAAACATGCCTGCTTGCTGCAGTCACTAAAAAGTTTGTTATTCAATCTTAGTAAAGTGGGTGGCTGACAGCGATCATTATTGTCTCACTTTGTGTCCCCCAGGATACATAACTTATCTGCAGAAATGGTTTTCACGTTCTTCCATGTTGAATTTTAAGAAAACCATAAACCATAAAGCTTAACTTTGAACACCCGGTATAACCCTGGCCTGTGTGAGCAATAAAAATTGTAAATCACTTCCTATGTTAGTTATAACACAGGTAACCAAAGATGCACAAGAAACATATTGCAAGCTTTTTACCTGTAGCCTGATTTTCAAGAAAGAAGTCATCATATTTTGGCTAGTGCGACTGTGACAGTCTGTCGGTTAATTGGACTTCTTGCTAACAAATACAGCAGCTTACCATTGTAACGAAGTAAAGATAATGGCCAAATATTTCTATATAAGCAGTAATTCAATAAAATAAGATGCATTGCAAAAGTTGCGAGAAAAGTGTTCCAGTCATTTAGTAACTCTGCAGAAGTCGACAAAAAACTGGTTGACCGATTTGGTCACCCAGCTTTATCATACAGATGAGAGAAAGGGGAGGGGGGAGAGCACAAAGGGTCATTTTAATCAAGTCACAAATTTCTGCCAGGCTCATTCAACACTATATATAATTTATTCAAACATGTAAGTCCATAATTATTACTGCTGCATTTAATTCTGTTGCAAAACAAATGCAACAGCTCTAGCGCCTGCACCACAGTAGGTACATATCGAGGTGTGTCCCATCTTCAAGAATCTTGCACACTTGCACGAGGATTTCATTGAAGCCATCATGTGCAAGAGCAGTCATAAATACATAAATTAAGCGCCTGCAGATTTGCAAAGCGCAGCCACATGACAATGTGTGCACACTCAGTGCTAGCATGATGGGCTCTTGCTAAATCGGAAAAGCCCGAAGTTCAACTGCGCACAGCATAACGGTGCTGGCAGGGTCCCCAAAATGTAGTTGCTCCTTTCTAGTTTGCCACCTCCAATGCTCCACCATAACCTCTGAGATTAGAGTTGCAGCATGTACTTCTAGGAAATCTTTGAGGCTACAGCATGAAGTATGAGGCAAGCACCAATGTGCATGCCGTCTTTAGCCAAATCATTGAACAGAAGCTCCAGTGCAAACAGCATTAAGGCAGTTAGAGTCACACAATCAGTGAAACACTGAAATTTGAATGCTGGGTTTGGGTATTGTGCGATTATAAAGGAGAGAAATGCATTAGGAATGGTGTTCAGACACATTTCTTTCCGTATTAGCTGCAGGTGAGCCCACACTGCCCAGGACCAGCGCTGTAACCAAGGGGGGTTCTGACACCCCTCGAAATTTTTTCATGCTTTAACTTTTTGGGTGGAACTAAAATACTTTCACGCCTTCATAGCGACCACTAGTTGCCAAAGCTAGCCATTATACACACAAACACCCCCCGAAAAAAATCCCAGAGTATGGCCCTGCCCAAGACCCTTGACTTTGAACTTTTGCTGGTATGCTCTTCACACTAAATGGGGCTCATTGCCCACAGGATTAGTGTATTCTGGCTGAAAATGTATGTTCAAGTCAGAACCATCCCATGAAACATAAAACCTCTATAAAACGTCTTTAAAACGTTTAAAACCTCTATAAGCATCTATAAAACGTTTCATAGAGGTTTTGTGTTTCGTGGGATGTACTGATTCGTTTAAAATTACACTTAAACAACTTCATTGTAACAAACGTTCACATAATGTCTGGCCAGATGGCAGGTGCTCTGGTGCATTAAGCAGTTCATTGGCAGAATGTATGAGAGGCTTGTGATTTTTGTAGCATATATAAACCCACGAAACACAAAACCTCTATAAAAAGTCTTTAAAACGTTTAAAACCTCTATAAAACCTTTTATATAGGTTTCGTGTTTTGTGGGAAGTCATGTACAATGGCGAAAAAAAAAGTATGAACCTCACAGTAGCTGCTACAGTTAGGTAAGAAAGTAGTAATGGTTGGGTGTGAGATAAGAGATCTGAAGGTTCGCACGACCCTTTTTGATGTACTACTGAGTGGAGTGAAGGTTATGATGGCTCGTCTTTCAGCCTTGCTTGAGGAAATTATTGCAGACCCGATAACCATTATGATACACATTGTTAAGATGAGCTAAAATTACAGTGACTTACAGTGATTGTGCCATGGAGCTGAGATCTTTTCGCAGATATGAGGCACAAACATCTGAGGATCAACAACACATAAATTGAACAGAATCCTGCGCATGATAATGACTGTAAAAGAAGTCTGAATGTTTGATTGCCTGAAGAGGCCACATAAAATGCAACACTATGTGATTACAAAGGTACACAGACTGTATGACTGCATACTGTTGTCTAATTCATAAAATTATTTTTTTTTTCTTTCACTTGTACATTAAGGGCATTTTGTGTGCATTATGTATGTGATTGTCATGCCATTTCTACGATTTATGAAAAAAGGGGAATTTAAGGGCTAACTTTTCTTTGTTAGACACAACCTTAATGTAAACCACGGTGTTAGAATAGGTTAGGTGTACCGACGCTCCGCCTCCGCCGGGCAGGCTCCCCGCCGAACACGGAGATGCGCTTCGCATTTTCTCCGACAGGCCGCGCTGGGTGTATCGAGGCTTCAGGTCAGCCGCTTCAAGGGGGGCCGCGTCGCTTACAAAGCTGCATTTGCGACAACTCTTCAACTGCTGGCCGTTCGTTTTTTGTCAGGGTAACCGCACATATCACTCTGATTTGAAAGTAAATGCACAACATCAAGAAAATTCAGTGGCGGTAGCCAACAGATGGAAACTCATAGGAAATATAGCTTCTGCGAACAGCGATAATGAGTTTACAGGTGAACACGAATTTTAAAAAAATAATTTAGCTCGTGCACGAATAAGGCCACCGTGGCAATTTGGGTGAGGCCGCCATGACGAACTGGATTAATCTGGCGTTTTACGTCTCAAAACCACGACATGATTATGAGAGACGCCGTAGTGGAGGGCTCCGGAAATTTTGGCCATCTGGTGTTCTTTAACGTGCACTGACATAGCACAGTACCCAGGCCTCTACCATTTCGCCTCTACCGAAATGCAACCGCCGCGGTCGGGATCGAACCCGCGACCATCGGGTCAGCTGCCGAGCACCTTAGCCACTGATCCACCATGGCGGAACCGAACTAGGTTAGTCAAAAAGAGAAAAGTATTCCCTAAAAAAGAAAGCGGGGGCGAAAGAAGGGGGGAGGGGGGGGGGGTGACGTTTCACTAAATGATGGTTGTCAGAAGAAAGCAACACATTTGACAATGGTAGGTTAGAAATTCCTCTCATGGGTTGTGGATTCAAGCAGCCGCCTTTTCAACGTTTACACGTGCTGGCTGGCGTGTGGTAATGAAGGTCAATGTCCGTTTAACGACCAATCCATCATGACTCACCATGCGCCATTCTGATTGTGCCTGTCGTTATTCGTCACTGATATGCTGTTTGTTGCAGTATCAGAAGTAGAACTAAGACGTGAGGGGGACTGGTGCACCCAAACACTTGCCTGTTTATGTTCTTAAAGGAAGTTGAAGCAATATTTTGCAAATATGCTGTCATATGCACGCATATGACATGGCAATAGACTATGTCGTAGAAAATTGCACATTATCATTTCCCTGTCATGAGTACAATGTCGATGTTATGTCGAAAGTGCTTCATTATTTTGTTGTAGTTAGGATGAGGCAATACTGTAAGCAGCTGTGGAAGGTTGAAGCAGACAAGACGCAGAAGCTACGAAAGCTTTCGAAGCTTGTCTAGTGTTTTGTGGCTTTTATCCTGTCAGTGCATGTTGTGCTGGTACAAATGGTGCACTGTCGAATAAATAAAGTGTTTTCTCTTTTTACTACCACCAACTCTCTTGAGTACCATTCTACATTCTCTCTTATCATTTAGCTGCACCATACAATACTCGAACCAGCGCAGCTTTTTCAGGCAGAAATATGTAAAATTCGTAGATCGTGCCAATACTGTGATAAAATTCTCGGCGCACCATAACGTATATAAATTGCAGTCTATTTAGTTTGAATATATATCAAAAAGCGGCTTCGTAGCCATCGGTCTTGTGACTGATGGCTACGCCCACTACGCCCAATAAATAAGCCCAATAAAGTGGGCTGTCGCCCACTTTATTGCATTCTCTTTCAATCCTGTATTTTCCGAAGTGGGAGCGGTGCGTCAGGTGCTAGTGCACGCCCCAAGAGACCTGAATAGAGTTATTCTATTCCAGTACATTAAAGCATTCGTCTTCTCGCAAATGGTTACGAAATTTGCAAATAAGTGGTTCGTAGTAAAAGATTCTGTAGGGTCCCTTGATCTCATATGCGAAATGCCCCTTACGCATGATAGCTGCTCTTTATATGATGTTGACCGCAAATACATCAATCTTTCGAGGGCAAATGAAGGGTGAAGTCAACAAGTGTCACGCAACTGCAGATAGACAAAATGCAGGCACAATTGGCCACGGCGCATGCCAAACCGTCATGCATAAAACACTACAAAATTTTTAAAATTAGCTTATGTGTATGATATTACAATACCCCACAATCCTCACAGGACCTTGCGATATCGCTAAACACGCTAAAACACCAAATACTAGAAGCGTCAGGTTTGCGCTGGGTATAGCCAGGCGGCCACCGTCCCGCGCGCGCCTCCTTTCGGCAAGAAAGGGAAAGAGGTCCCCGATTTCTCCACATTCCAACGCGCCGTCGCTCCACCTAAACTATTCTAACACCGTGATGTAAACCAACAGACAATGGCTTCATTGTCTGTTGGTTTTCATTAGCTTGCATGGATATTTGCATGCAGCAATGAAAGTGTTAAAGGCAACAAAGACAACACATGTTGCACTAAATATTTTGGTGGTGTGATATTGCTATTACTTAAACTGTTAGTGTCTCCAGCATACCGTCACTGAAGTAAAAAAAAGACCTTGTAATAAGAAATATATTGCATACTACATCTAAAATTTCATTGTGAGGTCTTCGGTGAACTACTTCAAGTTATGTTTTACCAAGAAGAACTTCATGGCAGATAAAAAACAAGAAAAGGTCTTCAGATTTCAGTTGTTGCTGTCTTGCCTTTCAGGTTGATATTTATGCATGCACCTACCTCCCAAGTGTCAAATTATGCAGCTACAGCTGAAACTCGATTTAATGAAGTAATGACCATTCTTGAGTTATTTCATTAAATCTGGAAGTTCCTAGGATCGAGAAAGGAATTCTTCGGTCCTTTGAAATCTAAAACTGAAACATAGCAACACCTAAACACTACTGCATCATTGTATTTGCCATTAAAAGCCATGCCTGTGCGTGGGTTTAAACCACCGCTGCTCCTAGTGGCATCTGGTATGTAAGAGGGCTATCGACTGCTGAATCAATTGTCCCGTGCATGGGCACGGCATGCAGTCTTGTGAAGGTAAAGCTATGGTTGTGACTAGGGCGGCGAGATGCTTTAACGCGAAAGCGTTAGAGTGCTAGCTTGAAGAACAATCTGCATGTGTCAAAATTCGAAAGAAATCATTGCTTTCTTTACTCATTTATTTCAGACAAAACTTCAGACAGGTTTGATGCCAAGTGAGTTTCGTTAATTTGGGTTGATGACAACAGTGAACCCTATGGGTACCTGTTAGGGAATGGAAATTGTTTCATTAGATCAGGAATTTAGTAAAATCAGGCTTTGTTAGATCGAGTTTTAACTGTAGCTTTAAACCATTTAGAAAAGTATCACTTCAACTGAGGGGTGCATGTGCCCTCACGTTTCCTTACGTTTGGCTGCATGGCTCGGCATTGCTGAAATTGAGAATTCATCTTTTTGGTGGCATCTAAATTTTAACATATTGTCGACTATGCATGTCAATTGTGGGACTGATTGCTGAGTTTTACAGTGAAGAATGGAAATATATTCTGTAAACTCTGCTCTGCTTGCTTCTCAGCACAAAGTACAACAATGACTGTTCTAGTGAGCAAAAGCAGCTTTGAAGCTGTGACCTCTTACACTATATGCTTAGAAGAAGGCACTGATTTCTTATAACGATGTCACATATCTTTATAAGAATGAACGGAGGCTTTAGCCTTCGTCAGATGACGACCTCATGAGTGCAGGCCACAATCCTTTGCCACATACAAATGCACTCTTTTAACTGTCCTCGTAGACCGGCAACTATCACGAGCTGAGAATTCAATCCGAACTGTCAAAATAGTAGTCTAAATGAACTAGCTATCCAAAGTCACATCTTGTGGGGATGGGGAGTTTCCCCTCTCCCAAATCGCTCCTGACAGCTCCCTCAAAATTGACATGGGTTGAACTCATCGGAACCCCTAAACAGGAGAAAATGTTGGCCATCGTTACCTGGGCTGAAAGAGTTGCTTCCTGCATGGAGCCACCCTGAGGCGCAGGACAGTTGACTTTTAGTCAAATAATGTTGATACTACACACCCTTAACATGAACTGGCCACAGTTTTTTCCAAATTTCACATATGTATGTATGAAACATCATGGAAGGAATGAATATGCTTTGAAATCCTGGAAGAACACTTCTTTTTAATGTTTATTTAAAACACATGTAGTTAAAAGGAAAACACAAGCTTCCCTTTAATACAAACACCTTATAGGTACTAAGTCTCTGGCATAACCAGTATGATAGTATTATGCCTCCTCTGACATCACAGCAGCAGTCAAAAGGAGCACACCTGTTAGCACAAGGTATACAACCAGAAAAGTTCAAAGAAGTGCAAATGCAACAAGTTTTTCAATGTGTATGTGTACACATGTACATATATATATGCAAATATGAATGTATATATGTATATATAGTGACGTGCATTGTAATTGTAGCAGCTTTAAGAGAATGTTTTTAACTTGCTGCTGCTTTGTTTTTGGTCAAATATTGCAATGAGATTACATTTTTGTCTGTGTTATTCACAAAACATTTATCATCATTGTTCACCAGATTGATTATGGCCTGTAGTTGCCCAAAGAGAGCATCTACCATCTACATATCTGTAGTGGCTTGCTTCTCCAGTGGAAAGGTGTGGTGTGTATAATGAGAAGTTTTCTTTTCAAGGGAGGGGACTAGCCAAGCAAAGATTACAAGCGTTTTATTGAATAATTCAGACTTAAAAATGCAATCTTTTAGAAAAATCTGAGCAAAAACAAAGCAGTGGTAAATGCAAAATCATCTTTTAAAGTTGTTAGAATAAAAACACAGGCCACTGTACATATATGTGTACACATAACGGTATCCTGTGAGAGAAAAAAAAGCTTTTATAATATGGGTTTACCTGCCACGAGACTGGAAAATAATAGACACTTAAACTAATGTGTCCACAACCTATTTGTGAAACAGGATTATGGATCACTCATGCAGTTATGTACAAGTTCAATGGCACAGAAGAATTAAGCAGCACACACAGACAGCATCATACTTTGGTACAAGGAAACTCCTTTTTTCAGCATTTCTTTTCACACATTAACACAGCTGGTGTTGACATTGCCAGCCCTGTCACGAACGGTAGCCACTTTGTGCATTTTGTATATGTGCACCTCCTACTTGGCTGTGCTGCACGAGCTCCTCAAGCCTCACTGCTCTGATTAGTTCTTGCTTTTTAGTGTTGCACAAATTACTTGGTCTCTAGGAACACCTAGGTCCCTCCACAAAGCTTGAGCATTTAGATGAGGCTCAAGCTTGCAGGTCTGTATGCATGTGCAGCTACCAGTGCTTCAGGGGCTACTGTTAGTTGAATGCTCTTGTATTGACAAAACAATGCTGATTCTAGACTAGAACAAAAAAATCACACACCAACACCCTACATTTTGTTGGCCATCTTTCCACTTGGCAATCTCCAGCAATTTCCCGTTCATGGTAAACATGGGGCTGAAGTTTTGTTGACCTATTGACAAATACACATCCAAAATGATTAGGCTAAAATATTGTTAATGCTACAGCTTCCTGTGGTGTGCATTTATGTAATAATCACGCATAGCTTGAGTTCAACAGACAAAAGGTGCAAAACTGCAACACACACATTAAAATTGTAGAAAATAATTTGCATAATGTCCATGTTATAATTTTTTTTACATGGCAATCATTTCAGAGAATCCAACGAAAATGCACAATTAGACTGATGTTGGGCAATATACCTTAGAAATAAATCTATCTCTTGAAAAGGACAGAGGCTTGGGCAAGTGCATATTTCATGGCAAAACGAGCATAGTGCAGAAGATGTCAATACAAAATGGACACACACAGTACAGTGCCATGCGTGTGTGCCCATATTTCATGCTGTGCTCATTTTGTATCTGTTGACCTACTGGATGTGTACATGTAAGGACAATTTTTTCTAGTCAAATGATCTGCCTATGCATTAGCTTCAATCATAGCTTGTAACTTGCCACTAGTTAAATCATACTCGTATTCGATGTTAACAGCAAAAATGGGGCAGCTGTAAAACATCTTTTCCACATTGCAGTTTACACAAAGATAAAGATTAGCTGAACAAAGAAAGTGCTGAACACAAGTGAACAGAGCTCATCACAATATATCTTGTTTTTATGTTGACACTTCCAGCAGCAGAGAAATGCAAGAAAAAGTGCATCGTTTTCAAGTAAAATCCATGAACTCTTGATTTTCACACTCCTCGTGAGTTTTAGCAGATGTTACAAAACCAGTGAATGCTGTTAGCTTTGTGAGATGCGTCACATTTTTCGTAAGTCACATACACACAGATGGTGGTAATGCACTTAGGAGAGAACATAACGCTGACATTGCTCTGCATAGCTATGCATGATGGCAGCTGTGAAGTGAGGATGTTTTCCCAACTAAAATACAAGACTGAAACAAGAAGTCCAGAATGGACAAAAACGTTCAAGCTGCAAACATAATGTATGTCAACGAGGACATGTAAGATAAGGAAAAACATCATACCTCTTGTGAAGCATGCCTATGTCTATTGGAGAGAACAAATTAAACAAGGGATTGCCAGGTATGTCCCTATTTGATGTTCTTGCTTTTGTGGCTTTTCTAAAGAGTGTAATGCCTGCCAACAAGGATTTGCATAGATAAGTTTGTAACAAGCTGCGACCAGCTTTGTCATATATTATTCTTATTGATTTCTTATGTTTGTGTTTGAAATTTTTTAATCAAACAGACTTGCATCCAAAGGAAAGCATTTTTTTGTGTATGTGTCTTGGCTAATCATTTGTGTATGTTACCAGGAAAACCATGTATTTGAACTTATCCAAAACCGCAACTTCAACTCTGTTTTTATCTTTAAAATTTATTGCTTGATTTTACCTTCCAAATTAAAAAAGGAAGACAAACAAACAAGAAAAACCGCAAAACAAAGTACCCCAAGATCGACAGGCACACAAACGTTCATCCTGTGCCACAATGTATGTTCTAGGGTGCCTTAATAGCTTTCATTAGCTCAACAAAGAGAAATTGTTGGCACAAGTGAACCAGCGTGACAAAGCATTAATAGGAAGAAGAGTGACTGAGCGCCTTCATAAAGATATTGGGACGTGGTAGAACATGCATATACAGTTAAACCTCGATATCGTGGACTTAATGTAACAAAGTATGTAACGTTTCATAACTTCATACCATTAGAACGCGATCTATTTTTAGCCTCAATGTAACAAGGCTTGTTTATCTGCAATCTCAATACACAGAAATTTAACAGCTGCACAAAGGGAAACTGGAGCAATAAATTGGAACTACCGTGAGTGGCAGTGGTCAAATGGTTCATGTACATGTGGTACAAACGTACCTTTCAAATTATACACCGTATGTCAGAGAGTGGCCACAATGCAGAGCAGTGCCTTTTCCAGCAGCAGAAACCTTGGCTAATCTTGCCCTTAAATGCACCTACAGATCTTCAGGACCATGAGCTGGCAAGTGTTTGAAGGCACTAGAAGGCACGCATATTGGCAAACTGCATCACCGTATAGTACAGTGCACTCCATGCAGCATAGTTCCATATTCTGTACGTCTTACACCAGCAGCCATTTTTGTGTTTTTTGTTGTTGCCGTGTTGCAAGTGACGAGCATGTGTAGCCACAGAGAAATAATACTAAGGCAACACTCACTCGCTTGCAGACAAGGCTAGTAGTGCTAGTATCTCACAAGCAATCTCTATTGATGAGAAAGAGGATGTTGCCACTTTTTTTGGGATGCCACAAAGCTTGCTCTCCATGACTTTGAAGTTGAAAGAAACTATCCTGGACTCGCTGAAGAAAAGAAAGAATTACCTACGAAAGTAATGGAACTAAGATGTTTCTTTTTTAAATTTTAACCTGTTCTTAGTGAGTGCACTGCTTCTGCAACAAGTTTTGAATTTATGTAGCTGAGTGATTTTTCTGGAGCTGCTCCAACTTATCCTAGGCACTGATACTACCACTTAAAACCATGTGGATGTTCTGTGATTACACTCAACTTGTAATGCTTCCAGTAAACCAATGCCTAATGGTGACAAATTTCTGATGTTATTACGGTTACTACTCAATCTTTTGGACATGATACATGCACATTGTTGCGAAACAGAAAATGTGGTTGCTGGGAATGAGGTTGCCATAATTAATGCTGTTGCCTCACTTCCATGTAATTTTAAAGGAGCTTTCTTTTGTGACACCCAAAAGATTTTCATGTTGCATTCATAGGAATTTGCGGACAGTAGTGGTTCAGGTATAACATTTGGCATCGTACCACTCTGGGCAGCACCTGCGGTTATGATGGCAAGCCGTGGCAGCAAAACACCAACCACTAAAGTGCATTGGACGGTTGTTCCTTTTTGGCTTTCATGTGCCATGGAGTAGCTGTGAAGAGGACTTCATTGCTGCAGCATGAAACCATAAGAGTAGCTGGAAACTCTTGTGTTCAACAACATTGATTTGTTTTCTTTTAATGAAATATCTTTTTTTTTACTGCCCGAATATGCAGGCATTTTCAGTAGCTTCCATGTTAAACAGAATCTCACAGTGACTGTACTTGGCATAAAAGGTGGAATTTCAATACAGCCAAGTATAATTTGGATTTTACTGACTTCCTTATATCGAGGTTTAGCTGTATTTACACTGGCCTGTCAAAAACAGATGGCATAGTTTTGTTATTGTGATATTTCTTACAAACTACAGAAGTGATGTTCTGTAAAGATTTTCAGCTCATCTCCTGTTGCTCTTGGCTTGACTATGCTGTACTATAGGCGTCAAATGAAACCTGAACAGCGGCAAGCCTTTGCAATGGTAAAGTGCACGCCATCCTGTCATCACCATTGAGAGGCACGTACGTGCAGCCGATTTGGCCACACTGAGCATATGCGCGCCTGTCCATGGTGATAACGGGACGGTGCGCACTATCATTGCGAAGGTTTGCCGCTGTTCGGCTTTCATTTGATGCCGATAGTACATTGTAATATCTTATTTGTATTAAAGGGGCCTTGAAAAACCTTACTAAGTAATTGTAGAATCACCTCACTACTGGACGAGATTGCCTTGCAAATCTCCAGTGACAAAATATTTTTAAATCCCTAAAATAAAAACAGTTATAGGTAGTTATTGCATGCGCTAAATGAAATGGCTTCTCACTCCTTTTCATCCCCACGAGCATGCTGGAAACAACATGGGGGGAAGGGGGGGATGGGAAGGGGGGGATGGCAAGGGGGCAAGACCCTGCCCGAAAGCTACATTGCTGTGGGTCAGAGTAGGGCACTTTCTCATTTTTTTTCCTCCTTTGAACATGCAGGGCACTACTTTTGGTTCAGGCATGGGCAGTGCTCTAAAAATGTTCACATAGCTCACTGAGGCTTATGGCTACACTATGCAGCAAGAGTAGCAACACACAACATTTGATATCTGCATGACGGAGCTGCAGTGTGAGCTTGTGCTCCTGTCTGGCGGCTGATCTACGCGAGTACCTGGTGTCGAAAGGCTTGGTCCTGTGCCAGCTGCCCGACAGATAGTCATCAAAACCAGATTGCACATTTTAAAGGGCTTTCAACTAGTTGAATAAGAAGTGACGTCTGCAAAGTCATCTAGCTTGCAAGGGATGTAGAAGAAAGCTAGCATGTGGTGGCAAGCATACATGTAGAATTAGATGACGATATGCACTGGCGGGTGCTGTCATTGAGGGCCCAGTATGAAGCAAGTTATCAATTTGGGCATGTCATGGTTGAAAGAGCACATGTAGTATGCTGAGTGCTGCCTCACACAAGTTTGAAACATTAAGCAGACGACCATCAACTGAAATCATAAGAGCAAAGATGAAACTCCTTTTCAGTCTTCTTCACATCACACATACTATCACTTTTCATTTATTTAAGTAAAAATAAGGAGTAGTACTATTACTGAGAGTGTTCTCTTGATCATAAATCAGCCAATACCCGTGGTCCTACCTGTTCCTGTTTGCTGCATAACTGGTGACAACATTGCAAAAAAAAGAGAGCAAGTGATTTTAAGTTGTTTTTGATACAATATTATAAATTGTCTGCTATATGCAGTGCAATATTATTCGGCTCACATATGTTCACAGGAGCCTTGTCTGCAGATCAACAACATTTTCCTAATGCATTAAAAATGTGTTTCAGGGCCCCTTTAAGTGAGTGAGTACGATACTTTAGTTTCGGAAATTATTTCCCTTCACCAGGCACATGACTAAATGATTAAAGTACTGACTTAAATTTAACATTGAAAAGAATTAATCCAAGTCTTTGAGCTAAATGAAACTACTTCAAGTGAAAAAAGCGCAGTATCTAATGCTTGAAGTTACGATAAAAAATGAGCAAGTGCTAAGGGAAAACACACTCTTTAGAGTGCTTGTGCTTCCTTTGGACATTTATCTAACATTAACTGGTAATTCATTACATGCATCAGCCACAGACATTTTGACAACTATATGTACTTTCAAGGGGAGTACAATACTCGTGTATTGAAACGCAAAAGTTAAGGCTAAGTAATGCAAGTAGTTTCGTTTCCAACGTATATTCGTGTCATGTCAGTGTAATTTTGACTTGAACACTTACGTCATAGCTAACATTTGCGGCGACATGATGCGTTATCACAAGCAATAGCTCATGGAAGTCATTATACTAAAAAAATGATGTCGCATTTCAATCCGTAGGTACTGTACGTAGCCAGAGTAATTGGCACAAAGCCAGATACTACAGTAATAATTCAAGCCAAAAAGAAATCCAACTGCCCTGTCATCAATTACCAGTGAATTGTGGCACTGGATTTGAAGCAGCCCACTGACTTCACGAGCACTTCCTTCCAACGAACGCTGCTTAATCTGCGAATAAATACAACCCATGCCGCTGGAGCACGGTGTGAGAGTGCTATGCTGAACCTGGAGTTGCGCAGGACACAGGGTGTGTGGTTAACTGCTTCTGCTTCCACTGTTCGTTGCCATCATTCTGTTGAATGTGCACCTGTATGTAGCAGCTTCATCATCACTGTCTGTTTCATTTGTTGCATGTATCATAACTTAAGATCTCCGAGTTCGAGATGTGACTATTAAACAGTAAAACCAACGCAGCAGGCTGCAAGAAGTCATTCATGACATTTGCAATTATCATGAAAGGCACGACTAACATGGAATCACTAAGAGCAGTGAGCAGTACACAATAGAAAAAGTGGACAGAAAGAAAACATGTCAGGGAGAGTTATGGTTCACTTAGCCAGTCTCCACAGAGAAGCTTCAACTGCTCTACGGAGAAGTCACGGCTTAAAACCTGCTTTCCATCTCTTGTTGGAACACATGCCTTGCATCCTCACTTGTTGACTGGAACACACGTGCTCCAAAATGAAAAGTTGCATCGAGATTGCCAGTGGAATTCATCATGATCTACATCCACTGTAATCGAGCAGAACCACAAGTGATGTTTAAGGGCAGAAAATTACCAAAGCCAATGATATATTGCCACAATTTGACTGTGCTTGTACAAGCGTTTTTAATGCATTTAATGCTAGCCTCTGAATGAGTCTTTACAAAGGTTGAGGGGTCAAAATACTAGAGTATTTGACCTACAGTGAAATGATAACTCACTTTGAACTGACACAGTATTGTTTGAAAGCCCTATTTTATTAATTTTACATTAGCAGGCTAATTATTAAAACAGAACACTTCTTGAATTTTGCACCGAAACTGTGGTGCAGGTATGTCAGTAAGATGTTCTAAATTTCAAATCACTTTTTCATTTCTTTTTTTTTTTTTTTGCCACATTGGCTTTGTGAATGCCCCCAATGTGGCTCCTTTATAACACATTGTAGTCCATTTTTACCTATAAACGACAGACTAGGCCCTAGCAGGCGGTGTTAAGATTTATAGCATTACAGCAAGCTGGTGTGATATCTTCAAGGTAGTGTCACTGCTCATATTTCTTATTTGCACTTTTTCTTGCTTGCCAAGCCTTTTATTTTGGCGAGAGTGGTGTTCTTGGAATGTAGTAGAAGGACATTTTGCTAATACAGGTCAAATTTTTTTTTATCTTTAGTGTCCTCTTAAATGTGCCAGGAAGGATGTTTGACACCAAAAATATAAATTTGTGCTAAAGAAACTGACAACTGTTTGTGAAGATAAAAAGACCATAATTTATAGTTCCAGGATCGAGCACGCCATTCTCCGTTTAAGCAGGGGTTATAATCTGAAATTGACAGAAAAAGTTACAAAATGCAGTACTTTGCACCAATTTGCAGCGATACCCTCGCTGTACTAGATATAGATGCACTCAGATTACTGTAAGTATCATTGGCTGTCAAATTCACAACGCTTATTGTTTTATATTGCAGTCTTCATATTATACACCTGTTTGTGCTTTATTATGCGTGTACATATTATGAGTTTAAAAAAAAAGTTCATGCTGAGAAGCAGCGCTGCTTTGTGGCAACAACTGGAACAGACCTGTGATGAACCATGGCATTCTTCACTACATGGCTGTTCACAGTAACGTTTTTGGATGCATGTGGGTTTGCAAGTGAGTATCGCAAGTTCTATGGTCTCCCTCTGAGATGCAAAATGCTATGCCTCCAAAACCAAAAGAGCTTGCGTGGGTACAGCAGCCCACTGAAATGTATACTGCATGTAAAAGCCTCGTTTCACTTTCAGATACCTAGCTTGGCTTGGCTAAGCTAAAAAAGGAACACCTTGACTTGTATATGAAACAAAGCATGGTTCAGTAAACTATGAAAGCACAAAGCTGTTAATGTATAGATACTTCAACACTTAGAAAACATGAACCGCATGAAAATCAGATTGATGAACAAAGTATCAACATTTTACACGGCACTTATCTGCTTCATGCCAATGCTGCCGTACAATCGCTATTGGACTCGCCTATCACTGTTTCCAGCATGTTTTCTGCATATGAGTTCGCTATCACAAGCATGACTGCAGATTGAAAAGTTGTGATAAAAAGTGTTCCATGGCATTTTCTATATTAGAATTGTAGGATTGGACAAACTGACCTATAAGTTTTCTGTTGCATTAGAAAAAAATGTGGTTGCCACCAAAATTGGTTGTCAGTGCCTTTAAAGGGGCCCCGTGACACTGATTAAGCATGTCGTTTTCACCACTTCTCCTGGAACTGTGGAATGCGGTGATATCGTGAATGTGGTGATACCGCAAGCAGGAATGTTGAAAACAAAGCACCTTTTGTTCCTAGCGCAGCGACACACAACGACAATTTTTGGCATCGGAAGTGACGTTTGGTTATGTGAGAGTGACGCCAGTGGCTCTGCGTTCTGATTGGGTTGATGTGCTAAGTTGCACAATACATTTGTATGGTCTGAGCTAGGCCACACTATTGTGCACTAACACTTTCAAAACATCCTTTATACTTTATCAGATGCAAAAGGATTTCTGGTTTTAAATATCATATTTTGAAGACAATTGCGACACATCACTAGGTGTGCTGTGCAATGGTTTGCAAAGGCTATAATGAGGCAAGGCTCATGGTATATCTCTATAAGAGGCGCGCTGTGATTGGAAGCAACCAGAGACACCACTAGGAGAGTGAAATGCGAAAGGGGATGTTTTCTCATGTCATCTGCTTGGGTTATGAGCTTTGAAAACTAACTACAGTCTCCATGCACCATGTTTTATAATCCTTTTCGCATTCATCTCAGTATTCGATACCACACACACTCCAGTGCTACAGAAGGCACTCAGAAAGAATGTTGCAGGGCCCCTTTTTTAAGACATCGGAACTTTTTGCTGCGTCGAAGGCTACCTCAAAAGGATTTTCTTTTGTTAAGTTGCGTTATTTGAAAAGTTGGGTCGGCATAGTTCACAAGTGAGTGCTTTTTACACTGTCTGCTGAAATACAAAATGACGTGAATAACCCCAAGCATAAAGCTCACATTGAACTTTCACTAGTGCTCATAAAAATGCATTTAAATGAAATAATAATGCACGTCAGAAAACATTCTCTTTCCTTGGAATTCGCAGCCTACATCAAGCTTTCACATCATTTGTATTTCCAACCTCAAACCACTTCCTTTTTGTAGTTATGTTGTGCATCAATATACTAAGAATGGAACGAAATGCCAAAAAATCAAGTCACACAGCTACTGTGGAACTCTGTTCACAAGCGTGTAGCAATAGAACAACTAATCTGAACCTCCTCTGCAATGATTAGTGTAATTTTTGCTTGGGTGTGTTCTTTTATGGCTCATTTGGCTGTTTCTCATATGTTGGATATATATTTCAAGGCTTAAAACAACTGGGGAGGGTGGGATTATAAAGAAAATGATTGCCTTCACCTACCGTATGAAGCATTTTTGCTTTTTAAGCTATACAATGAGACAGCTATTCACATGAGGTCTCAAAACTTAAGGATGATAAGTCACAATATGTCAATCTTCAGTTGTGATACTAAACTATGAGATCAATATAATAAATAAAGTCACAATATAATGCCTGCCTACGTCTAATTCTATAGAGAAAGTGCATTTCATTTGGTAGATGACCTTCCTTTTCTTTTCTGATGAAAAAAAAAATGTAGTGGAGAAATTTCAGTATGTCAATTACTCAGCCTGGATGCAATCAAATGCTGGGCACTTTTTATGTGCTACTGTAATACAAGCAGATACAAGAGATGACTTCTGTACTTTATATAACACGTCATTTCGAGTTCATACACCTCCACTCACACTCTGCCTACTACAAAGGGGCACATTAAAAGAGAGAAACATGGCATTGGGTCTTCCTGAAGAGCTTATCCCCCAAGAGTCTTGATCACAATAAGCTGCACTATGAAAGGAATATTTCAATGGCTGACCTGCACAGTTGTCAATAATGTAGATGTGCTTCTTGACTGCTTCTGGGAGAGTACCTTGAGTAGCAGATGCAAGTGCACAAGGGCTCCTGTAAAAGCACCTCTCAATGAGCTTTGCCACCACTTCAAAAGTGGACAAAATTGGCAGTCTTTAAAAAGACAATGGACAGTTAACCATGCATCAAAATGTTTGCATCATAGAAAGTTTATATGTGTAGTAGACGCTAAGGGCAGTTTTTTGGATGACTGAAGCTGCAGCATGTTTGGCATTACACAAAGTTGGCAAAGGCTTGAAGGACGAAAGCCACTTGCACAGAACACAGTAATGCTTCTACAATAGGAAAACACCGGCAATGCACCAGTGTGCTTCTCTAAGGTAACAACAAAAGCGAGATTCTGGCTGTTTTTATGCTGAAATGAGTCACGCAATGCATATTTTTTGTGAGCTACAGACCTGGAATTGTGTTCACAGAACTTCTTTCACATATGTGCTGCTTGTAGATGACTGCCCACATTATGGCTGTTTATCATGCAGGTGGCTATTGTGAGTTGCCGCTGCCCAAATGCCAGCCAGAAAAGAATCACAGTTACGTGACTGAAGTCCTGTGAATACTGGTCCTGTTTATGTGCCCTGCCTGTTACAAAGTGCATTCACATACATGGCACAGCTGGTCACACAAGTTTTTGGATCACAGAGTTTATAAAAAAAAAAAGGAAGCTTTTAAAATAGGAGACCCAAAGTTAGGGAACACTATTGCCAATCATACAAAAGAATGCAAGAAGTCTGCAAAGGATTTAAAAGCTTTTGGGTACACGAAGCAGCTAGATGGTGCTACTTCTAAAACTCCATAATTGCTTGTAGTACTGGCACACAGCCTCATCCAGAAAAGTGCATTTCGTGTTCACGAGTATAAACCACTAAATTCCTTACGTGTCCTTTGACCACATGTTAAGTGAGCTTGTCATTGCTTCTATGCTCTGAAAACTTCTGTGAACAGCTGCACAGGCCACTTTCAATAGATCGCACAGCTCAAACCTATTGCATTTGTTCTACAAGTCAAGCAACAAACATCTCTTATGTTATTCCAACTTCACACATCATAACACATGGCACTATATTCCAAAAGCTGGGATGTGCATAACTTCTCTTGGGTAAACAACCAAGCTACCACTGGCACCTTAATTTATGGGCTTCTGTGGTATTGGTGGCTACAGAAGGCATTTTATAAACAGTAACACTGCATCAACTTGCACTGGGGCTTTAGTGACATGTTGGCATTGATTTGGCATTAAATTAATTGAATACCTCTGTAAAATGTATTATGATGTTTTCCTTTCTGCTATAAAATATGCAAAAAGGCAGCTACTTAAAGAGGTACAGACATACCGACTTTTCAACTAAAATGCTGTGCATTCATTTTATGGTAAGATGCTTCGGTTTACATTTGTTAGGAACATTTCCAGTCACAAAAAATGAAGAAAATAACACAGAAAATAACCTCTGAAAAAAATTGGGGGACCTTTAAGCTTCGCCTTTAAGAGTTGAATGTGACAGCGAAATCCGTCTACTAGTGCACACTTCAACCACTAAGTGCATACTTATTAATGTGTGTCGTTACACACACATGCACACAGACACACACATGCGCGGCTACAATGTATCTATAGTAATGGTACAGGTTTTCGATCTAAAGCACTTCCCTGTGCTAGAGTTGAGACATGTTTCTCACAATGCCTCACAGATGGTAGCACATTATCTAATGTTTGCTGTTTGCTTGATATGTTTTCTGCTACATGGACATAGTAGTCCATTTTTGGAGCTGTTTGCAAGTTTGTGTGTATTTTTAGCGGCGATGGGTGCACTATCCCGGCTTTTTTCGAAGCATGGCGTCGTGCAAAAAGCGTAGTTTGATGGCCTCGCCAATGCGCTTACAAATTGCCGAATGGGCTCATTTTCGTCGTAACACCAGCCGAACAAAATGCGTTAAGGAGACTCCTTCCACTACATGGCATTTATGCAGTGTTTTTTTTTTTCGAAGCAGTTGCAAGTAACATAGTGGCTTTGTGGTAGGACACCTGCTTGCCACGCAAATGGCCCAGGTTCGATCCTGAATGGGACCGAAGATTTTTATTGTTTATTTTATTTGCATCTTTCTTGATTTTTCGGTCATGGACAATTTTTTGCTCACAAGCGACAGCGTCACCAACGCAGTCACCGATGCCGACAGCGGAATTTCTGCGAAATGAGCTAACGCTAACGCGTTAAAATCTCAGAAGATAACTCAGGAGGAAAATTTTACTGATTTAGGTGAAAGGTACTATAAGTAGAAGCAAAGCCCATGGCAAAGTGCCAATTATTAAACAAAGCATACCGGTTGCTCAGAGGCGTATAGGCATAGCCTGGGGCTGAGGAGCCTGAAATGTACAACCCCCCCCCCCCCCCCCCCCCCCAAAAAAAAAAAATCTGGGCAATGCCCCTGCAGTTGCTTCTCTTTTTGACTGCTTTCGTGGCAGCCAACCGTTTCTTTTTCTGCTTCTCTTATTATTTGGTCTTTATGGTGGCACTGCAATGGCTTTTGTAGGGGTCTATTTTATAATGGCAATTCAAACTTTGTTATGGTTTCTTAGCTCTTTCCGTACTGCAGGGAAAATAGGTGTTTATTGTAGGTTACACTAGATCTTTTTTGCTGAAGGAACTACTGCACCCAATATTTTATGTAATACATCAATGAAAAGCAGAATGAATAAACTTTTCACTCATACAAGTTTCATTAACGAGATTTATGTTAAGCGAACGATATAAATTGCCAAATTAAGGATCACAGGACAAAATTAAAAAGAGTTTGCAAAGACACGCTTCTATCTTCTGAGAAGAACATATAACAGGACTTATGAGATATACAAAATGTACCATCATCTAATCGGCACCATCCCTAAAAAATTAAAACTTGTACATTGAACAGTACTTACCTGACAAAAATCTTAATATAAACACTACAATTGGGCGTGTCGTGTGGCAAAGGAGTTCCTCGATGTAAAGCATAGCGTAATGTCGCATGTCTTGCATTAAACTCTTGTTTCTGCTTGGTTTTCTAGTCGCACTTGAATTTCTTACAGTTTCTACAAGTTTCCATCCTGGCAGGCTGGTGTTGAAACACAAACTGAGACGGCCCGAAGCAGAAAGCAAAGCTCACCAATGTTACGAGCTGGTTTGCATCGTCATTGCTCTCAGAGCCAAAGTCCGACCAAAAAGCAGTGTCCTCAGACTCAATGCTGCTTGTTACATTAATACAATAAGCCACAAACACGCCGGACCGCCGATATCGGCAATCTTTCGAAGCGCGCGTGTGCTGGATCTGGCGGCGGCCGTTTCACTTTCCTCTTAGATGATCGTGCAACTTCGCAGTGCGTTAAAAAATCAAGGCCATGCAAGAAAAAAAAGCAAACTACATAAAGAAGAAAACTGTACTACTTCTCCTTCACGACGCATGGTACTATGTGTCCGTGAATGGCGTGGAATGTCTCAAAAGCGGCAATTCAAACCATCGATAGCGGGTTATCGATGCCCTATGGCCGCAGTACGAAAAGAGTTAATTTTTCAGACAAACTCTGCATATTCCACGTCATTTAACATTGCCATTGTAAATGATGAAACTTTCATTTCATGTGGTAAAATAGTTTGTTGTCTTTCCATGCTGTTTCACTGCTAAGCCTAATGGTGACATAAATGAGTGAACACTGAATAAACCCATTGCGGTATCAAGATCTTAATTTTTTTAGGCTCATCCAAGCTATGCGAGCTGTTTTTGTAATTGTTCTTTTTCACCCTTTGCCACTAACATTGCACATCAGACTGCACGTAGCAGCTGCAAAAGAAGGCTAAGAAAAAAAAATCAAGCATGTAATGGCATGCTTTGTTGCAAGCCTGAGAAAAGAGTGTGTTTATAACCTACCCAGCTGTTCACAAAGTAAAATGCAATAGTATAATTTTTTTACGAATTCATTTTTTTCAGCATTTTTTGTGGTCCCGTACTATTAGAAAAAACTGGTGGTCATAGGAAAAAGAGTTGTGGCAGCTTTGTTTTCATTTTTACACATAACACATAGCGGTCTATGCAAACCTCTCCCAAGCAACACACCGCTGGAAAACTGGATGCCTGCTAAAGTAGCTGCTGGTACAGTACTCATTTATTTAAATGCAAAAATTCAAGGCTAAGTAATGCACGTACTTTCATTTCCAGCACCTACAGTTCGTGGCATACCAGCATAATTTTGACTCGAACACTGACGTCAGAGCCATTATTACTTTTAGTGGCTAGATTTCAGTAACATGATGCAGTTATCACGAGTAGTTGCTCATAGCAGTTATTATACTTAAAAAAAAAAAAACGATATTGTGTTTCAATCCGTGAGTACGGTACCTGTCTTATAAACCTGTGAGTGTCTGGTGGTGGAGGTTGAACTAAGCACCTCTTGTAGCCAAGCCTATAAACTTGTAAAGCCTATAAAGAATTTATAGCTACAATGCCATCAGCACACAAGACGACAATATTAATGGGGAAGCAAACAACTTTCCAACAAACTGTAGAATCAGTAGGTGAACATAAAGGACTAAGAACACACGCACGCACACACACGGTTACCAAGATTTCTCCACATTTTTTTCTTTCTGCTCACATAAGCACTTTGCTTGTCCAACTTGCATTAGTTAAATGCTAGGCAAGTGTCTCAATTTCAGTAATATAAAGCATTCTTCCAAGCGAACAGCTTACAGCAGGCATTTTTTCCAGTGTGAAATGTGACCAAAACATTATTTTCCAAGTTGGCTACCAGTGTTGAGGAAATTCTAACTGCTGCATTCATTACAAGGCTATGTGACAAAAAATCCCAAAAGAAAGTAATGAAGGAGAAACTAAATACTGTAACACAGCAAGCAGAGGTCTGCTGGGGACAAGTGCATGATAGTACACTTTCATTGAACAAGGTTTGATGCTTCTATGTACTGTACTTCCACAGCTATGATGTGAAATTTTGTTGTACAAATTCCAGCATGAGAAAGTACCTTTATCAATATTCTGAACCATGCACCAAACATAATGTGAGATTCCCCAATCCTCCAAATACCTCATTAAAAATTTGGTGAGCTTAACTGCTTTGTGGCAAAACTTAAGAAAGCCAATGTCACAATGCCGCAGACATAATACAAACAGGGCTGCCCTAACACCATGAACAGCCCTGGGTGAACTCTGGCGGTTGTGCACCCACCTCATTTGTTTTAATACGCTAATACCTACTATTGGTACTACATTATCTTGCTAACAAACATGTGAGTAGGGGCACAATATGAAAATTTTGTCAGCTAAAAACAGCATTCAAATACTGAATGAGAACAGACCATACGCCATCATGTTGGTAACTGTGTTCAACTGTTCAACTACGGTAAATCAGAAATCTAAAGAAAAATTACAGATGTGTGCAGTGACATCCCTCTATCGATGGTGTCCTGGGCATTCACGGGGGTCACCTACCCCTAAAGCTGGCTCTGAATACAGATGTCAGTGCGACTGCAAGTGAGCAAGGAAGTGAGAGCCCAATGAAAGAGGTAATGGCACAAAGATGTCTAACGTTCCAGTCTACTCCTGTTTGCAAGGCCTCGGCCTCGCCTGTGCAAACACAACAGCGCATCATTCTGATAGAATGCTGCAGCACATTGAAACATTCTATCATAAATGCAATACACATCCTATACAAAGAGTGTGTATGCGTGTGTTTGAGGCAGAGACAAGAGGCCAATTCCAGCAAATGTCTTCCTTACTTCATCTTTCTCATCTTCTCCTTCTCATTCTTTGTGTCTTTCCTCTCTACACTTGGCCATGCTGTCAGTTCTGGAGCAACTTCATGATCAGTCTGGTACTGAAGATGCCTCTGATGCCAATGTGCACAAACAGCCAGAGCTTGATGGAATACCACCTGCTGCTGAGACATGTATGTCTGTAGGTAGAACACATGCGAGAACCACAAGTCTGAGCCCGGCACGTCAGCGAGAGCTCACATGCCTCCTATGTCCAGTTCGTAAATGAAGCTAGGTGGTGCGTTGTTTCTGCAGAGACAGTTGCGCATGTGCCGAAGTGGGCGATATCTTGCACCGTCTGACAGGACCTTAGTCCATAGGGCGGGTCCTCAATAAGGATCTTCCAAGGACTCCTTGCTGGGATAATGGGTGAAGATATCCTTAATGTCATATCTGGTGAGCCTCCTCATTCTCCCCAGAAGCACCAGCATCATGTGCTGCTGCCGAGCAGTTGCACAGATGAAGGCTGGGTGCTGCTCTTTCCACGCGAGGGGGGGCCTTTTGTAGATCTCAAACGAACTACGCTCCCTCATCCCCACAGAGAGCTTAGAGGGGCTGATGGCTGTGTGATGTAGCTGTGTAATAGCAAGGAGGCAGATTTCTCCCTCATGTGAATGCCCCTTAAGGCTCACTGATTGTAGGCTGTAACATGATAATGACAAGTTGGAGACAAGAGGCTTGTCCTTGCAGATACCTTCTTTACTTTATCTTTATCCTGGTCTGCTCCTCCTAACTTGACGTGCCTTTCCTCTTTACAGTTTATATATATGCTTCTTACAGAGTCACCAAACGTCCTCCCACAAATTTTATTATTTATTAAATACAATACTTTTTCATCATATCCTTGATGCTGTGCACAAGGTCATGGCGGGGGACATAGTGTTTTGGTGTTTCAGTGTTCCAAACTTTTTAGAGACTGAAATGTCAATTTATAGTACATATACCATTTTAATGATCTGGTGGAGGCTGAATTAAGAAAATACTTGACTTGCATGTGCAATCTCCCTAAAATAAGCATATGTCTGTACCTCTTTAATGTACTATATTTATAATGTTAATACTGCCTGAGGGAATACAGTAGATGTATGTTTTGATCCACATTCAATTAAATAGGCAATTTTACTCTCAAACCTTCAATAGCCTCAACTGCTTTGTGACAAAGAATGCTGCAGTTACATGCAGTTGAATTGCTTCAAAGCTGGCTGAATCGATGCACAAATGGTTTTCGTATTAAGGTAAACACATCTTTCGTAATATATGAATACTTGCTAAAGATTTTTCATGACCACTGATATCTCCAGCTTTGCCCTTTCTGTACTCTCACTGCTTACAGCCTATGCAAGTGTGTGTGATGCATGTGTATAGGCAGGGTTAGCTTGCAAAAAGCCAACTTAAGGATTCTGCTTGACCTGTAGCTCAGGGGACATGAGAAAAAATGCTAGCTGGTGCTAGACAGAACAAGAAGCTGCACTGAATGAGCCATTTTTCTTCTCTCTCACTCTGGCTAGCACCAGCTGAGCCACCATACCACTTTCACGGGTTGGTAACAGAGGCAGTGGCTGAACAGCAGCTCAGCCCTGTTGGCTGACATCAAAAACTTTGCCACAGTTGCTAGCGTTGCCATAAGTGTTTGATGCAGGACGAGACTGTGATGGGCTCTGGTCTCCTTCGCCTTCATGCAGCAGATGACAGAAGACACGATCATATCCTTCCAAGCCCATCACCACTGCCTTTCCATCCAGGGTCAGTTCACAGCAGGTCACGGCCAAGTCAGGTGTGAACACGGCCAAGCACTCTCCTACAAGTCAAAAGAATTGGCTATAATGTCACTGTCTCTTAGTATTGTGGAAAAATGAAAGCAATTATAATTAATACGGGCCGATGTGTTGCTAGTTCACCGGTCAAGTTATATTTACTAAATGGGCAAACAGCGTCGATAACTTTCTTCAGCATAAAATGCACATATTCCACTGAAGTATTTAACAAAATAAATGTAGTTTAAAAGCTTTCTATCCAGAAATAAAAATGTTTTACATAGAAGTAGTGGTAAATCTATGTTGACGAGATATACACTCCCTTATGCCTAGTGTGGTTATTGTCTGCGTAAACTATTACTTAAGTAAGAATAAAAAATAAGACCCTAAAGGCAGGTTTATAGTTTGACAAGTGTGGGTGAGTGTTGTCTGCATCATGTCATGCTTCGACGCGCCCACTGAAATGCCGTCTCGCCTATAGTTTGCAACTGCTGGCTGCTCTCTTCAGAGCACGTGCAGAATGATTCTTGACCCATGTACTGCTTTGAACAGCCAATTGTCACCGTCTGCTCAACGACACAGCTACCCCCCCCCCCCCCCCCACCCTTTTTTTTGCAGCCGCTTCTCCACGCAATTCATTGTGGGTTGCGTAATTGGCGTGATAAGCATGCGAATGGAGCAAGAGTCATCTCGACACCGGGCACGCAGAAGTGTGCTAGCAGTGGCCGAATGCGTTGACTGTGCCAGTGTGTCCAACTACAGTTGAACCCGCTCATATTGAACTTGCAGAAAAACAGGGATTAGTTCAATATATAGAATAATTCAATATCCAGCTTTTAATGAAATTATTAAATTTTCAATGCAAATTTCAGTGCGCAAAATGGCTTCACGACACTGCTTCACGAAATACGCCTTCAAGAAATATGCCTTCACGGCAATAAGCGGAATATTTTTTTAACCTCTTAAGTGCTTATGACGACCTGTGCTCGTCATGGCTCTTCAGCAATATTTCAAGAGGCTTTTGACGAGCCCAGCTCATCTAATGGTGCTTTCCTATTTAAAACATAGATGGCAGCATGGGTTCAGTGATTGGCACTTTTATTGAATGAGAGTCTGCACACTAAACGGCAAAAGGCGCACCTTGCATTTCCCGCGCGTTATAAACGAACATGGTGCAGTGTTGTGCTTTGAAAGCTACCACAAGGATGGTAGCCTCATCTAGTCTGTATTGAACTAGAATAGTACATTTTTTCCACGGGAAGTCAAATGGAACCCATACTCTCTGTAGTAGCAGAAATTTCTTTTGGAATGCTGATCAAATGCCCCAGGTATGGGGTCCCGCAGCAGTGGGGGCTTGGCCCGGGTACCCCCCCCCCCAGAATTCTGATGAAGGGGGGTGTTTTACCGAAAATAAAGAAACAGGTGTTTTTCAAGGCCTTCAGCAAGTGCTCCCCCACCCCCCTCCGAATAAATTCCTGGCTACGGGCCTGGGTATTACATGCCGGTGCGAAATATGACGAACAAAGCATTTTTATCTGTTGTAAAATGTTTTCGCAAGTATTTTTCTGTTTTGAACAAGCATTTCATGTCATTAAAAAATTTGGCAATTTTTGAACAATTTTTCGTAATTTATTCGGTACTTAAGGGGTTAATTTTGTATTTTTCTGTAGTTTGCAGTTGGGGATGCAGTGTAATATCCAGGGGTGGGTTATGCGCGAGAAAATACAGTATAGATGTAAATATCGCCTCAAAATCTTCTACGCAGCTGTGCATACTCGTCAGGCGCCGGAAGCGTGTACTCTGCCTGGGCCCTAATGTCGGCCTTGTTTTTCAATATCACACTAAGTGTGCTTCTTGGGATGCTGCACGCAGCGGCGACATCAGACTTCTGTTCTCCACGTTCGACTGTACTGATTATCCCCAGCTTTGTGGAGAACAGCAGGTTCTTCAGTTTTACAGCGTCAGGTGCATTTTTATTTTGAACTCTCGAAAATTGGTTCTGCATCAGATTCAAAGCAGTGTTAGATTCGAGTAGGTACAGTACTCTTAGGTTAAGCGACTTTCCAGCAGGACTGGGGAAAGATACTTGCCAATGGTATCATGATACGATACGAGATACCCAGGCAAGCAGTATTTGAGATACAGATACAAGATACTACCGCAATTATTGTATCCGATACTGTATTTTCTATTTGTATCTTAAGATACTTTAATACATATGAAAATTTCTCATTATCAATCTATATATATTGTAGCAGCAAACATGTATGCACAAAAATGATAACTTGAAATTTTCTTAACTCCAATTGACTCTGACCAATTTTGTTTCATTTGAATGAAATGTCTGTTGTGCCTCAAAATTTTGACTTTCTTGCTCAAAGCATAATATTCTCATTCCGAAACAATTTATTGGAGTTGCCTTAGCTGCTTAACATGAGAACTCTTTACACGCTGGGCTGTCAGTGATTGCTTGCACTTTTGTATAAATAATGGAAGTTGCTGCTCTGCTTGCCGACTACCTATAGGGTCACCATCTAGTTACAAGAATGCCAATGAGAAGCCTCTGCACAACGGTGCATATACCGCTGTGCAGTTTTACTTAATTCGTAAACGTCTTACTGTTCGTTCATTAGAGGGTTCATGGGTTCTCAAACTGGGTTCCGTGGAAGACATTTTAGGGTTGCGCGAGCGATAAGGACGAATGCGACTCACTCCTGTTTTACCCCCATTTTACCCCCATTATTTACTTAGACAAGAAATATTCCATTGCATTTTGCACTTAACAAAGCCATCGCATGTCGCATCCGTACATCGGGTGTCTGCGGGCAGTGACAGACCCAAGTTGCAACAGCAATAAAGACTCATCTAGTGCGCGCCACGAAACTTGCACGATGTCTGGCCCCCTCAGTCACAGAGCACGCTGGTAATTCATGCTCTAGAGCGCACTTCGTAACACGTGTGGGAATCAATTTGGTAATTCTGCAAGCCGAGATACAGAAGATGATACTAGGTGTCCAAACCCGTTCAAACGACATCAACAGGCACCTCGGCACTTTATTCATGGCTCATGGCACGCCGGCTATCACATGTCGCAGTTTTCATACACGCTGATTTGCCACTGCACTATATGTCAGTGTTGTAATTAAAACGTGCAACGAGCGCTTTGATATGCGCAAGAGGCATTGCTTCGTGCCTGCTGTGGGCTACACGAGCATTTAGGCTCAGCCTTACTACGACTAGTGTATCGGTATGGCCATTTCGCAGCTCCACTGGCATGCCTTCTTTTTTATTTTGCAAGACATAAAATGGGCTTTTGTCCTTTCGGTGCTTCATCTGCATTGCTTATGGTGCTCAGTGCCTAAAGTATACAGTGTATGGTTGGTGGGTTCTTTACACAACTTGCGGAGCGGTGCGAAAAGGAGGGGGGTAGGGTTCCACATCAACGGCGAGGGGGGGGGGGGGCAGGTAAGTGTGGTTGAGTGTCATTTTGTGCCCTTTATCCCATGGCAGAAAAAATTTGGCGGAAGGGGGGGGGGGCTATGCCACTGCCGTGGTTAAAAAAATAAAATAAAAAAGGAAGAAGAATAAGAAGGTAGGGGTTGTGCGGCACTCTGAAGAAGCCGCTAGGGCTCTTCAAGGCCAGAAAGCTTGAGAACCCCCCCATTAGAGTATAAACGGATAGGTGTACAGAAGCAACAACACTGGTTCACGTGTAGTTCTGTGTAGTTCCGGTTGTCACGTGTAGTTCCGGTCTTACGTAACAGTGAAGCAGTGTTTTCTGCATGTTGAGTGCGATTAGTTTCGATTTCACCCTTCAAATTCGATGGTGAATATCTCGAATGACGTGCAACATTTGCGATTTCTAAAAAATATAGGTATGCCATAAATTGGCACGTACTACAACTTTCAAATATAAACAACTGCCCTCAAGTCAAATTATTAAGTTAATTAACGAGTTTTTATTAATTGGTCTCATCAATGTCATTTTAGTTGGGGCAAAGTATTTCCGCCTCGACGTAGAGTATGTGTGCGAAAACGACTGCAGCGTGACTGTCATATAATTTTTATAAAAAATCTGTACTGTCTAAAAAAAACACACTGTAGGTCAGTGCTTGTGCCATGTGCGAATGGTCTTCTGTTGTCGACGTGGATGAAAAGAATGCAAAAAGATGAGTGGACACTCCTTCTCAGTAAGCAGCACTTGGTTCTTACCATTTAATTAAATGTGGTGCGAGCCATGATTATGGATGACATTGCCTGCCAAAATTTTTGGGTGTTTTTAAGGAAGATCCACACAAGTAGTATTGGTCTACAGCCTCACTTACAGCTGAACAATAAGCTTTCAAAAATAGGTTATATCTATCCCATGCCGTGGGCGAGCATGTACGTCTTCTTTTTATTATTATTTTATAGCCTTCGAAGGTACTTGGTGGACCAGGGCTTCTGTCTGTCACATTCTGATTAGTGGCACATCCTTCTCCGCTAATGCACAGAGCTTTTCTTTAAACAGAAGCCAGTTTTCATTAACTAACCAAGCAGAAAATAAGCATAAAAAAAGTGCAAGAAAGAAATGTCTCAGGTTCTTTGTTAATTTTGTTATAGTGTCTTCTGTTGTAGTCATGGATAGCATAGATAATTTTGTTAGTGACGCCTGTAAACTGCAAGGGGATATTAAGAGCAACATGTCGTAGCTTATCACTGAAGCCAGCTAAGCAAATAATTTCAACTGTTTCATTCTTACAAGCCTTGTAGGAAGTGAACTTCTGAAAGTCTGAATACATGCTCAATACATACTTCTGAATGTCTGAATACATGCATACATACATTTCACTAAATGTAAATGAGAGTTATGAGACCACTAGTGCACATGGATAAAATTTGTAGGGCACAAGTGTCAAGACAGTACGTGAAGAATATAGCCACAAGAAAAAATTCACTCCTTTATGTACTGCTTTTAAGTAGTTCCCTGGGTTCATAAAAATAATTTCAGTTGTTGTCAACCTTACAAGTTGCAAGGTAACTGAATAGTATGCTAATGGTGCACACTTGTAAAAGCAGTACACTATTTGCAAACTGTTATGGGTGGAAAATCTTTTTATTTTTATATGTGGGGTTTAACGTCCCAAAACCACAATATGATTAGGAGGGACGCCGTAATGGAAGGCTCCGGAAATTTCGACCACGTGGGGTTCTTTAACGTGCACCTAAATCTAAGTACACGGGCCTCAAACATTTTCGCCTCCATTGAAAATGCAGCCGCTGCGGCCGGGATTCAATCCCGCGACCTTCGGGTCAGCACTCGAGCGCCATAACCACTAGGCCACCGTGGTGGGGGGGTGGAAAATCGGTCTGACACAGCAGAATATTTTTATAACACCTGACATTTCTTTTTCTCAAATTTTCCTGTAATAAAGCATTAGTCCTGTAACTGCATTACATTGAGGTTTATTGGGATACATGTCTGCACACAGTGATAAGATATCATCAGTGATGTAAAAAAAACTTGCCTTTCATGACGTCCCAGACACGAACACTTCTATCGATTCCATCCGAGTTGTAAGTAAGTGACTTGAAGCCTGATTCATCAAGCCGAATTTGATCTACGGGAGCATTGTGACCTTTTAATGTGTACCTGCATAATAGTGAGAGAGGGACAAGAGGATGCAACAATAATATCATATAAGTTCAAATTTAACAGGGATGCTCAGAAAGCTTAAATGAAAGGAAATTCAAGCTAACAAAAGAAACACTGCTTCAAAAGCAGCCTAACCTTAGGTTTCAGTTCTTGGAGTTCAAGCGAAAAAATCTGGAAAAGAATTTTGCCAAACCTGTCTTTTGATATTCAATTTTAAGTGAATATGGTTAACATGCAAAGCAAATATTGTTGTGTAGAAGCAATCTACTACTGATTCTCAACTACAGATCGATTAGCACTCCAGAGCTCGTAAGGCTTCTTGAGGGCTTGTTGCCTGCCCTACATCTCACTGAGAAGCTTGGCGATATCAAGTTCTTCTGACCTAGAAACAAGCAAGGCTGCAGCAGTATGACCACTTTCGTTAAGGAAGCTAAAATTTCAAAGCAGCTTTTAGTGAAGCTGCCTCGATAAAATTATTTAACTTGATAACCAAATGTCAAACAAAGTGTTTTCTTGTAAGCAAGAGAGAAGTGTTTATTACTGGTCCCAATATCCAGGTTTAGCCTTCTTCATTAGCCTCATCAAGAATTTATTTGGCAGAGTTTGCTAAGAATGTCCAGGGTGGATCACCACCCATGAGGTAGTGCTTGCTGGCTTCCAGCTTGAAGAACTACACCATATAGCAACATTAATAAATGCCACAGCTTTTTTTGTTTCAATTACTGATAACTTTCAAGAGAAAATTTGCACCAATTTGCATTTTCCACGTGATGACAGTTCACCCCAGTAACATCAGTGCTGGGGGCAGGTGGAAGGAACCAACTTGTCTAGGTTTTGTCGTAGTGATTGTAGTGGCTAACTATCTGGCCATGTAGAAGCTGCATAGCTAGTAAAAAAAAAAAAAAAATCTCTATTTTACCATCATCTTGAGATTAGGATAATGTTAATGCAGCATTCACTATTAGTCTTTGCAATTACGCTGATTTAATTATGCTTCACAAACTAACGTGCATGCATCTGTCACTTACTGAGTTGCATGTACCTGTCATCACTTACAGAGTTTAACATAAAATGACAATCCTGATGTTCTCAATTGTGTTGCTACCATTGCTACTGCTGCTGATTGTAGAAAATAGCAAGTGGTACACACATTATTTCTTTAACCAAGGTCTACAATGAACTTTCAGGAGCTTGTTGAAGCTGCTAACAGAGTTCACTTAAATAATGTTTTCCAGCAATTACTATAGGTCCGATTTGTTTAGCCTGCACCACTATGAACCAGTCCACAGCAGTACACGATTACATGGTGCAGCTTGAGTTCAAAGGCAGAAAAAAATGCATCAATAAAGTTTCTTGACAAGAAATCTCAAGTAGGCACAATGCAGGCCTTCTGCTTGTTCTTCACATAAGCTCTCTTTGAGGATATGCACCATATAAGTGGTGGTAACTGGGCTCAAACTGTAGGTTCAACTGGTATGGTTGGCTTCATAGTTGTATGGGGCCTAAAAACAACGAACAGCACCATGGGCGTCAGCAAGAGGGGGGTGTAAAAGGGGCACTCTCACCCCTGCCGCACCGCTATGCAACACAGGTTTGCACCCCCCATGACAATATCCTGCTGATGCCCATGAACAGCACTGTCCCTTTTGTGCAAGAACTAAAAAGTAGAGAGAGATGTGTATAAACACTGGCTGGAGCTTTGAATGGGGGGAAAAAAAAACAATATTTACTATGTTATCAGTTAGAAATATTGTTTTTGACACTGTAAGCTGACAGCGTATTTTTAATGAAGTGCACATTTTGAAACATCAGTACCCCATCATACCTTGCTGGCCAGCAATAGACTGCATAGACCTGCCTCCTACATAGCTAAATAGACACAGCAGATATGATAAAGTTTCCATGACGCTTATGCCCACCTACTATGTCCTCTACCGAGCTGCTTTTTGCACATCTGGTATTACCATTAGTTGCCAGTAAGTAGTACTACTTATTTGGTCCAGTTGGTCAGATTAAGAATAATCATGAAACAAACTTACACTTTTCCTTCACTCTTTGAAATGCACAGCAGATTGCAAAAGGCACTACATTGCATTGGCTAAAACAAGAGGTGAGCACAGCATTCTAGCAACTCCTTCACTTGGTACAGGTAGATTACATAAACCTAGCGGAATCAAAGCTAGCAGGGCCTGCAGATTACAGTGTTACTTCACAATTGATATCTGCAACTAAGAAAAATGCTGGTATATTTTCTAATAGCCAGCTTAATATACCCTTGAGACATTGACATCTTTGAAGTACAGCACAGACAGCAAGAAAAAGCTGAAAAGGAGAAAAAAAACACACACACAAAAGATATGTTTCACACTGCTGGACAACATGGCATTACCTTCTTGCTCCTGTAGCAAGGTCCCACACAAGGACAAAACAATTGTCAAGGCCATTGACAACACAGCCACCTTGAGCGGAAATAGCAATGCTGCAACTGTTTCGTTCAGGCTTCCATTTCTTGAACAACGTCCCACTTTGCAGGTCATAGACAATGATGAAATTTGGTGCACTGTCACTCAGCTCCTGCAATGTACAGTATACCGCATTAAAAATTCCACATTCACAAGCATGCAAAACTGTACATTTGCTTTGGCTTTGCATAAGTCCCTGTTGGTAATCCATGCAACTTTGTGCTGGTAACAGCAATGTGGGCAACTAATTAAGTTTACTAGAATACTGTCACATTTATTTACAATATTGCTACGTAGCTAGCGCAATCCAAGACTTAGACATTCTTCCTGTAGAAGATGACAAAGAGGACTGGCCTATCCGGTGTGCGTGATGTCCTCCATCTTGTTTGATACTGTGCACTTCAGTGTAAATACACTTGTAAATAGTCATGGCTTGTGTCAGTTTGAAAGATGATGGCTCGTGAAAGATGACATGGACCTTTGCAATGGACCTTGCAACCTTTGCAATGGACCAATGCAATGAACCAATGCAATGGACCTTTGCATAGACCGCAGTGCCATACTAGCCCCAGGCGCGCGTGCAAGGCACTGTGGGAAAAAAGAGTGTGCGCGCGTGAGAGAATAGCACGCCGCCCTCCATCCAACATTGTTGCGACTGTATGCTCAGGTAGTTTTGAGCATGCGCTCACGAGTTTTGAATATATAATTGTGCCATGTGATCACTGGAACAATTATATCACTGATCACTGGCAGTCTGTGTTCCAGGTTGTGATAGCAACACGAAGCATGCACACATTTTATTCCATTATTTCCAGAAAAAGGAGAAGATGAAGAGGGAATGGGTGTGGCAGATAAACCGGCAAGGACAGGGAGGGTAGTTTACACTTTGGCAACCCTCTGCGCACAATACTTTGTCAGCTTTGAAAATTCTGTAGCCTGAAATGGCACGTTTGGTTGTCCCATGCCTGGCTTCATGGGTAGCAATACTGGCCTCACAGAATGGTGACTGAAAATTTCTCAACTGCATTCTCCAGGCATATTTAGGGACCAAGATAGATTTACCAGCGCAAAAAAGACAGGACATTTGGGAAGGACACACACACATAGCGCTGCACTCACTACTGATTTATTACTTCGAACGCAGGGCCTTTTTGTAGGCACGCGTCGAAGCAACAGAAAGATAACATCGAGAAAAGAAACGGTGGGAACCACGTGACACTGCTTGCCGAAAAGACAATCTACCGACGGTAACCGCGCAGTCGAAAAATTGTTACGCTACAAAGTACGCCCCCGATATGAAAGAAGTGACACTATAATTGATCTTAAAACCAACCGGCAAGCCCGAAAAGCCAAGGCAGCCACACAAGAAAGATAAAAAAAGGTATAAAACGTTAAAAACTAAAATGAAATATAAGAAATGTGTAGAGCACATGGTAAAAACTATTGTGTAAAGGACAGGGTAAAAACTATTAAAAGGGTAAGCGCCGTAGGTACCTGACTTCCTTATTTGAGAGGGAAATGGAAGGCCTGCTGACACATTTGTCACCCAGCCTCTCAATTTCGGCTGCCTCTAAAATCTCTCTAACAATTTGCTCGCTATGCCTGGCTAAGACAGTGCAACCCTCAAAAAGCGGGGAGCAGCCGCAGTCTCGGCAGTGCATGGCTAAATGACTGCAGGCGACCGCTGACAGGTTCTGCTGGTGCTCTCTGAGACGGACATTGAGGCACCTGCCCGTTTGTCCAACATAGTGCCTCAATGTCCGTCTCAGAGAGCACCAGCAGAACCTGTCAGCGGTCGCCTGCAGTCATTTAGCCATGCACTGCCGAGACTGCGGCTGCTCCCCGCTTTTTGAGGGTTGCACTGTCTTAGCCAGGCATAGCGAGCAAATTGTTAGAGAGATTTTAGAGGCAGCCGAAATCGAGAGGCTGGGTGACAAATGTGTCAGCAGGCCTTCCATTTCCCTCTCAAATAAGGAAGTCAGGTACCTACGGCGCTTACCCTTTTAATAGTTTTTACCCTGTCCTTTACACAATAGTTTTTACCATGTGCTCTACACATTTCTTATATTTCATTTTAGTTTTTAACGTTTTATACCTTTTTTTATCTTTCTTGTGTGGCTGCCTTGGCTTTTCGGGCTTGCCGGTTGGTTTTAAGATCAATTATAGTGTCACTTCTTTCATATCGGGGGCGTACTTTGTAGCGTAACAATTTTTCGACTGCGCGGTTACCGTCGGTAGATTGTCTTTTCGGCAAGCAGTGTCACGTGGTTCCCACCGTTTCTTTTCTCGATGTTATCTTTCTGTTGCTTCGACGCGTGCCTACAAAAAGGCCCTGCGTTCGAAGTAATAAATCAGTTGTGAGTGCAGCGCTATGTGTGTGTGTCCTTCCTAAATGTCCTGTCTTTTTTGCGCTGGTAAATCTATCTTGATCATGAACCAACTCGCCCAAGCAGCCGTTTTAGCAATATTTAGGGACCCTTTAAAACAAAGGAGTCATGGCACTTGCTGAGATATCACACCTGCAAAGTAATTATGAAATGTATGGAGTAATAAATCAAAAGCTTCGCAGAGCCATACTTGTACTCCGTGTGATGTTTAAACAGCAATAAATGAGAGTGAGAAGTGAAAGACGAAGATGACGTGCGAGCACACACCCTTGCAATTTCTTTAATAACATTGTGCCAGTGTTGCGTGCAGGATGTGGTAGCATCTTATAATGGCGAGAAGTAATCAATGCACAGATGGAAGGAGTTGCCCGGAATCGTAATCAAAACTAGATCACTGATGACCGATACTCAAACTCTGCTTTTGGTGGCCATGTATCCAGGAAAATGAGGACCATTATGTAGGTACTGCATTTTGTGCAGAAAGGCATGACATATATGTTACTTATGTTAATGCGTTAATCAAAACTGGGGGTGCAGCCCAACACATCTCGCAGAGACATATACACATGGCCAAGAAAGGCTGCGGGAACGTATAACCACCATTAGTGGATTCCATTTAGTGCATTCTGATTAGGCAACTGCGATACAATTTACAAAGTAATAATGTGTCTTGTATACTTAAAAAAAAAAATTGATACAGTGCAATACATATAGCCAAAGTTCGACAATGAAGGTTTACAGAAAACATAGACTATCAAAAACGCGCACATTACAGAGCTCTGTACGGTTGGGAGGATTGTCCGTGTGTGAATCTTTTCCCATATTAGCAGCGATTTCTTCGGATTATGAGCCCGCCATTCGCAAAGGTACGAGCAAGCGGTTTTCCGCAGCTACATACTCGCACCACACAGTGAAAGGCGCGTGAGCTGTTGGCAAAGTGATTATTTACATTGTTGCTGCTAACTTCAGTTGCATCGCATGACATGCCTTGCCAGGCACAATGTGGTTTACTCTGTAGCCTACTATGACCACCACGATATAACAACGGGTGATAACCGCATGATGGTGTCCGGACACGACGTGTCAAGCGACGAACCATGTATGTTACGACAAGCCTGAATGCGCGGCTGTCAACAGACGATGGAGTTCGGCACTCTTTTTTCCCGTGATGCACTACACGGACACATGGTGGTGCGCGCGACTTTTAGGAAAGGTCCATTCATGGAGCCACTTGCAGGGCAGTCCACTCTTGTTCTCCTCTTCACCCACTTACACTAGGCCGCTTCACTACTTCTTTCACGTACGATGCCCACTAGTAATTCAGTCAAAGGATTGATGCTCTAAGAAGTCAACTGTGTCCTGTTCGTGTGGGAATCAGTATATGTGACACATGAGATTGCATATGTAACATCACTGAGGCACTCAAGAATGACAAATGGGCTGGAGTGTCAGGCCAAGAACTTCTGGCACAAATTGTGCTTGTGGAGCTGCATCCACAACTACATCAGGTCATATTTAGTGCAACGAACATGATTACAGGCATTGTAGCATGTCTTTGAACTTTGTGAAGATGCCAGAATATAGAGGTGGGTGATAAGATAGGTCTTTTCCATGCGAGATAGTTTCTCAGCAAAAAAGGTGTCCATGTCCAGTGGAAAAGGAAGAATAGCATCAAGACAGCTACAAGGGGAGCGAGTGTAGGGAAGCTAAAATGGAGGGTATTCAGTTGTTTCATGTCTCGTGCTATTGTAGTGTAAGTGATTGAGGGTAAGACTTCATCCTAGTTTTTTGCGTTGAGAATTAACAAAGGCTGAGAGCATATTTGCGAGAATCCTGTTCACATGTTCAATGAGACAATTGCATGGTGATTGATATGTAGTGGCATGATGAAACTGCAGGTAACCAGGCAGAAGATCTCAATGATGTCCACAACAAATTGACAGCCCTGATCACTGATAACGATGTGTGGAGGACAATGGCACTGAATTTACAAAGCGAAGCATAAACTGCAAACCATGCATGCAAGGCCTTTGCAGCAAGTATTGAAGCAGTTTCTGTGTGGCACATGAGGTGGTCGAGGCAGACAACTGTGTGGAATGTGGTGTGGCTTGATAACAAAAATAACACCACTACGATTAACGCCAACAATATCAAAAGGAGACTCGGAAGGCAGTAGAGGATGGAGAAATTTGGGTGACATAGTCGACGGACGTTCATGTCACTGGCATTGCTCGCAACATGCAACACGTTTTTCTGTGTTGTGATGCATCCTCAGCTAGTAGAACTGCTCCTGGATGCGCTCGAGTGTTCTCACTAAGCCCATGTGGCCACAGATTGTGTTGCTGTGCATGAGGAGCATAAGGACTGTGGAATGATGAGAAGGAGTTGGGCTCTTGGGGCAGAATAATTTTTTCTAGCAACGCAGATTGTGCACAGCACAAAACAGCTTTCACTTGCATGCTCATTAGTGGAGGACAATAGAGGACCTAGACTATGGTCACTATGATGTGCTGTTTGGGAAGTGAAGAAATCAGGAAATGGAGAGTCAATGGTGGCATGATATTAATCGAAGTTGACAGCATCTCACTCAGTTGTTGGTAGGGAAACACATGACAGGCATCAGCGTCAGCATGAAGCTTTACCTTCTTGCGATATACTGCAAAGTAAAACTTTTGTAAATGCAAGGCTTGTCGTACTACGTGGCCAGGAGGACCTTTTTAACCAACCGGCAAAGAATGTGATGGTCGGTAACAACCACAAAGCGATGGTCGTAGACATACGGATGAAACTTGTGAACAGTGTAAATGACTGTGAGGCACTTTTGTTCTGTTGCTGTGGAGTTTCACTCAGACTTGCTAAAAGAACAGCTTGCATAAGTAACCACATGTTAAGCATTGTCATGACACTAAATTAGCATGGTGCCGAGACCAATTACTTAATTTTATCTGGCTTTGCTCGCAGTTTGATAGGGAAAGAGCAGCAATAGTCCGCAGCTTGCAAAGGGGTTGTCATAGGCATTGGATGTTTGAAGATGTCATTTTTCCTGAAGGGCTCGCGGCAACGAGTAGGCGCGCGCAACTAATTTTGATGGCCTTCCTGCGAGACGCGAGGCTGTTGAACACGTGGTGACAGACTCCTACAATTCAGGAGATGCTCAGGCAGAACAATTGGCAGCCTGTAGGCCAGGTTAACCCCACCTGTTGCAACATCACAACTACCACCACCAATTACTTTGGCATAGATATAAGTTTCTGTGGGAGCACAGGGTCAAAAATTGGCATAACACCGACGCTGATGTCAGCACAAACTACAGCTGTGAAAATGCTGATTTGCAATCCAGACTTTCCTTCCTAGTAAAGGAGTGATAAACATCCTGGGTGATACCAGTAAGGATATAGCCCACCTTGTCCATCACATTGGCGTCCACGGACTTGCGCAACTTTAATACATCTTCAATGTATGTTCTGCATGTCTCGCCAGGAACTTGAGCCATTTACAACAAAGTGTTTTGTGCGTTTCTCATTCATCTACAAAGCACTACTTTTTAATTTTTTCCACAAAGCATTCCTAAGTTGCCAACGTGTGCTCATGGTTTGGTACCAAACCAATACAGTGAAATGCAAAATCAAGAAACAGTTCAACGTTGGATAACTGGGTAGCAGCATTCCAGCCATTAGGTTGGCTCATCCGCTGATGGTGATTGTTATTATTATTATCTTATTTATTATTTTGTAACAACCTCTGGGCCAAAGGCATTATGAATGACGTTAGAAACGTGACTTTCATTACTCATACAATGCTGACCAAAATGGAAAGGTTACCTACAAAGAGAACAGGTAAGTTGAATTGCTTCATGATACAATGTTAGCTAGTGCGGAATCAAAAAGATGATGAGTAATCGCTTGAGCCATTTCTCCATGCTGTTGGCTGGTGCAGGTCTTTCTGTGTAGTTACGTGGCTCCTGTTGGTACTGGGCAAAACTGGCAGCGCCATTACTGGTCATCTCCGTCTGAGACTATCTCTTGCTGCTTGGTGTCTGTCCCAGATCACTGCTTGCGATAGCGGTCCAAGGCCCGTGAGTTGATGGTTGCACCAAAGAGCATACTGTTGTGCTTCTATTGCTAGCGTACAGTGTTGCCTCCCCCCAGAACCAAGTGGTAAGGGTTTTCCCACCACCTCCACCATAACTGTGATGGTTAGTTGTGTTTATTTACAAGATGGAAGATGATGTTCATGAAAACAATTCATGAATGTGCCCATAGAGCAATTGCACATTGTTCTTCTCTTCTTTTACCCTTGTGCTTGCAAGTTACAGTATATACATACCGTAATATTGGCTACCAATTGTTTTTATAGGGCTCCTACACCACCAATGTAACAGCTATGAAGTCTGATCTTAACCTCCTGTCTCTCGCATCCCAATGTAAAATACACCATTTAGTCCTTTTTTATAAGCTATACTACCATCTACACTTGTGCAACAAACTAATCTCTCTAGCCCAATATGTTTCTGACAGACTAGACCATGTTCACGAAGTTGGAATCCCTCATGCAGAACTCATGCATTCTTAAACTCATATATACCATGTACACTGAAAGAGTGGAATTGTCTTCCCGCACGAACACCTGAAATTAAAGATGGTGAATTGTTGATGCACGCTTCAACTGCTCTTATGACTCCACATTTGCTGAATATATTATACTTGCTGTAACCTGCTGCATTTTTTCTTCTCTCTTTTGGTTCTTGAAATTACATGTGTTGTGTATTATTGCCATTTTATTACTTGATTCATTGTGTTATCTTTTTAAGGCTAAGATTGTATAAGCAGGGGTGATCGTACCTCTTGTACTCAATTTTTATATCTGTTACCACTCCTCTCTGTAATGTTTTTTTTTACCTTGAGGCTAAATAAGTAAGTAAGTAAGTAAATAAATAAATAAATAAAGTAATTTTTATATACACTATAACTGGAATATAACAACCAGCAGGCTATGTGATCATAGCCCTCAATGGTAAAACATTTTACACAACCACGCACTTATCCAAGCAATACATCTTAAACTGATGTTTAAAAATTCTTTAAGTTATCATGTTCATATGGCTGCAGGTTTTGGAGTTTGCATTAATATTTAATGTTAATGTACTCACTCAAGATGTGTTACACTGCTTGGAAAACACCTTGAAAAATAGTTAACAAGGAGTGACCTATCACTCAGCTGACCTATTATCGTATTTGCACAATTCTAGCGTGTCCCCAGGTGTAACATGCAGGTAATTTTACGTTATGAAAACTGAAAAAAATAACTTGATGCCAATTATGCTCTTGAGCCCAAGTGTAATGCACACATAAATTTGAGGGCTACGTTTAGCGAAAAAAGTGCAGGTTATAATTGTACAAATATGGTACACGTCACCTGCAGCTGATCTGCCTACTCACACTGTAGAAATCCTGTTTGCAAGTAAAAAAAAACGTGACAAATGAAAATATATTTGTCTACATCCAGGCTGCCAATAACCTTTTGGAACGTACAATGGCAACAGAATATCCTGAACAGAAATCAATCTAGCCTGTTAAGCTACATGAAGCAGCATGTGAAAGCAAAAACAAGCATCTAGGTGTGCTAGCCAACAGGTTTGCTGCATCTTGTGGCCACATATTTTACCTTGATGGTAATTAAGCGTTTGAAACTTGTTGTTTTAATTCCACTGTCAAAATCATGCCATAACAGTCATTCTCAGCTTTACCTTCACCATATTAAAAAAAAAAAAGGAAAAAGAAAGAGAAGAAAATTTTGCCCATCTGTGAGCCACATGCTCTAACCACTACGCTGCCAAACTCAATTTGCATGAAGTTTTGTGTGTCATGCAGACTCTGAAAATGGTGGCCTCTATACATAGTGCTAGGTAGCATACTATAGCAGATGAAGATGATGCATGCATTGCAAACAAGGAACTCTTGAGAAAATGGTGGTGTCTGCTGTCAAAGTAAATAACTCCAGAGCTGGAGGAGTCACTGAAGTATGCCTTTCAGCAAATTCTTTTGTTTTCCTTCTTTTATGAAATGTGATTACTGCACCACATTCAACTTCGTCTGGACAACTAAAAAAATATGGGCCAAAATTTCAAAGTCGTAAAGCAAAACTCAACGCATGCTTTAAATAGGCAAGAATGAGAGTTTTTCAATACAGGACCAAAAATTTGATGTTCTGAAAGCTGACACTTAGTTGACACTTGCAACGCACTGTTCGAACACCAAGAAAGATGCGCAAAGAAACACACGAGGTACACAAGATGAGAACGAACTAACAACTGTTAGGTGAGAGAAAGAAAGACACAAGTGCAATGCACACAATAAGAGAAGGGCCATCCGCGTCACGGCATCAAGCCTGTCCGTGTTTTCTATCTAGATTTCTTTGTAAAAATGACACTTCATCATCACTTAAACATCGATGGCACACTAACACGCATATCATTACTGATGTGGCCTCGATAATCTCCCTTTCTCTTGTGTCTCTAGATTGCGATACAATTGTGGTGCTTATAGTTTATTTTATTATAATTTATAATTTTACTTTATAATTTAACTTATTATTTGTTATATTTGTCATTTTTCACCAAATAAACAGTTTTTAGTTTGCACTTGTCTTGTGTACGTGTGTTTTTTTGTGAGCTTTTCTTGGTGTTTGAGCAGCGTGTCGGAAGTGTCAACTATGCACAACCAACCAGCCCCTACTCTGGCTCTTCATTTTGAAAGCACTGAATACAGTAGCCTTTAGTTCATTACATACAAAGACACACCCTCAGTTCCATGACTGGCACTCCTCATAACCATAAAAGAAGCTATTGCTTTCAAGCAAGAGGCAATGTGATGGTGCCAGCGTACTTAGTGGCATCTGTAATGAGAGCCCATTACAGTCCCTGACATTAGGATGTCCTCCTGCATACATCTAAACTGTACGTTTTTTTAAATGTTACTAAACTTGATTTTGATTCTGAACTTCTTGTGAGCAGGCAAGCAATCACCCTTCTTCGAGATCTCTGAGCCATGTGATATTCCAATTGTCTTGATGTGGCTTCTAGCTTATAAACTACTAAATGTGCATGAAAACATAACAACAATTAGGAGTCAAGTTTTTGAAAACTGTACTAACCCTGCAAACGCAGACGACGTAGTGTCCATCACCAGATATGGCTGAAAGGCGAGTAATGAATTCATGGTGTGGAATACGAAGGTCATAAAGTAGCTTTCGATTTGCCAGGTCCCAAACAAGTAATGGGAATGGCTTTTGTGTCTCATCCCCACAAACACATATTTTGCCATTGCCACTGACCAGAAGACTGTTGAGAAACCTGTAAATGAAGGCAATTGAAAAAAGCAGAAGACAAATTATCAATAAAAAAAACGTACAGAAAGCAAATGGGCATCTTTTGTACGAAAATGGCAGTGTAACAGTAAAACATTGTTGATACATTACTGTTATGTTTTCCTTTAGTGTCCCTTTAAAATTACTGCACATAGCAACCCAGGTTACAATTTACACTGAATAGCCTATGAAAATTGACAAGCAGAGTTGCCCATCATATGACGGCAACTGTAAAACTTTCAGGAGCTCACCTGTCCTCTCCCACTTTAAAGGTAGTCTCCAAGTCTCCACTGCTGAGGTTGAGCATATTTACGTACATACGATTCCTGGAGAGTGCCACCACATAGTCCTGACTGTGCAAACCAAAGTACGCCATCTTCTGGTTCATAACCCCTTTCAATTTCACCAGGAGACGTCCCTCATCTAGCGAATATACCTGCGCAAGAAGGCATTTCAGAGAGCAATGCACCCCCTCTTGAAAAGAAACATGCACCTTTGAAAAAAGCATAACAGATTTTAATATCACTTTTTTTCTATTTGGATACACATATGTTTCACTTAGAGCCGAGAAAAATGCAGAATTACTGAGTTAACCCCTTATATGAGGAATTGTTTACTCAAGAAAAATGCCTTGGGAATCTTTTTTTTTGAAATTTTGCATTCATTAAGCCAAAAAAGATTTTTTTTGCCAGAGGACATTGACCTGGAAGAATTGGTTATTTAAAATAATGTTGTACTCCTTTGCAATTCAGAAGCTCATTATGACTGGCTCTTCCAAGCCATTCTTATTTTCCTTGATGCTACTTTCGGCGTCACCAGTCGTTGAGGTCCTCCAACGCATATGTTAATTATCAGAGTCATCACCCTGCTCAAGCAATACCAAAATTTCACTTTCTGTCAGAGTACTTTGCCTCTTCACAGAATCCATGTTCTGAAGTCTGGCACAATTCACACCAAATTTAAGAGTTCACGCACCCAGATTCACAACCAAATTCAAGAGTCCCTACACTCCTTACCACGTGTGCCCTACTTTGTTTTCTTCAAAAGCAAAGTGGCACAATCAGGAAAACAAGCATCTCACCATTCATTATCATCTTTGCTAAGAAAGAGTAGTAGACGTTCTGGTTGAATAAAAGAAGTGTATTACTTGAACTGAACTTTTCAGCGTGGTGAGAGAGCCTTGCTTCTGAAGACATGCTCCCCATGCCATGGTCAACTTGGCATCACATCTAAAGATGCATTCCCCAATTAAGAGGTTAAGTGTACGCCAGATCTTTCTCCTTTTCTTTATTTTTTGCATAAAGTTATTTTAATTATTGCTTGACTTCAGTAAATCAGGCACGAAGTGTGATCTCTTAAATGTAGAACATGCATACAAAAGGCACCAGGCCTCGTTCTACATTGTCTTAGACTTTTAGCTATTAAGGCAGAACTGTACCAGCAATTCGTAACAACATTGCCCAAAGGAGAGCCTCTGCCACCAGCATAGAAGTTCCTCTGCATTGCTAGCTGAAATTAAACAACAATTTTCCAGGAACTTCAGGTTGTTTATAATGAGAGTTTACTTTGACAATTAAAAATGTCTGAATTGGTAGATCCCCCCGTCCTTCACAGTATTGATTCCTTTACCACCCAATCCATGGCTAATCCTGCACAGTGAGTATGTGCCACAGTCGTTCAGGATAACAACATTCAAGAACTAAAAGTCTCATTTAAGTTTCATTTACAGTCTGCTTTTTCCTTCAATTTTCTGAAACTGTCACAACCAACTCTGTGTATTCCTATCAATGAACCTGTAAGCACAATAGCCAGTAGCCGGCAGCAGCAAGAATGGAGGAATCTCATTACTGATAGGGAATTGGTGCCATTTTGTTGTGAGAAACTATACCAGTGATCCATAGTAATCGATTACCACAACTTTTGAAACTGGACAATTCAATGGAGCGTCACGCCACCTAATTTTCAATGTGGCACTGATACAAAGCTTAGCAGAGGTGAGCAGAGTGTGGTAGGTACTCATGGCAGGTATTCGTGTTACCGAAATGAAAGGCAAACAAGTGCATACACTATAATAAATGAAAAGAAAAAAAAAAGCTATCAACTGAAAGTTCAGAAGACCAACTCATGGTTGAGGCTTGGCATATCATCAACAGCCCTAGCATGTGTGCAAGTCAGTCCTCAATTTTCTTGCACAAAGAGGCATTGTCACATTTAAATGGCAATCTTTTGCAAGTGGCTCCATGTGTCCATGACTGACAAAGAGGTCCTGCTTTCCCTTAATGAAGCACAGGCAAGTTGTGTGTCTTTCTTTTTTTCTGCAGTATGCAACCTTTCACTTCACAGTTGGTCTTTGTATTGTTCTTTTGGTTACTTGTGCTTGTGTTTTGCATGCCTGCCTTTCAGTAACATGAACCTTTATCAACTTGTAGTCATTCTATGATGAGTATGTAGGCCTAGCATCAAGCAAGGTTCAAACAACAAAAATGGGAAAAAATCACAGCATATCCACGGAATGAATGATGATGAGTGGGCGAAGCTGCGGAGGTTCATCGGTAAACCGTGAATCTTCCGTGAGTTCTGCCCAGTACATCATCACCGACGTGAGATCGGGCGCGTTTATACTAAAGGTTCGATGAGAGTTATGACGACTTGCAGCTCACTTTAATTTTACATGTACGCTGTGAATTTTCATTGTTTAGAAAACCATTGCTTTAGAAAACATCTGGCGTCTTTTCGTTTTGCTTTAGAAACATCTGGCGTCCTTTCGTCTTGCTTTTAGAAAACATCTGGCGTCTTTCGTTGGTTTATTTCATCAATCAACGGCGTTTTGAACAAAATTTTTATTGTTTAATCACGCACAGGAGAAATCTCACCAGGCACTACCTAGGAGGTAAACAATGGCTGCTAATGGGAATGAGAGACAGAAGAAGTCGGCTTTTAGCTAACACTTACACTTCTACTTCTACTAACGTTTCCTACTGGAACATGCCAATGGCTGCTAATGGGGAATGAGAGACAGAAGAATTCGGCTTTTAGTTAACGCGCACGCTGCAAATTTTTTATTCAACAACGCACAGGAGAAATCTCCCACCGGCACCACCTTGGAGGTCAAGATCTGGTACTAGCGTTACGACTGGTTACGCACTACGAGGGACGAATGGGTGCCGCTTTAAGGAGCTTCGCCCCTAAAAAGAACCCAAAGGTGGAAGCAGTAGCAGCCAGTAAGTCTCTTCATGCAAGGTACAGTCGCGCTCAATATGACTTGCAACACGGGAGCGCGTGGCCTCACGAGTTCAAAGACTGCTCATGGCTTCCACTAGCCCTTATTTACATAAATAAATGCTGTTCTAGCACTCGGGGATGATTCCAAATAAGAAAATATCGTTTAGTTGCTGAAATGAAAACAAGTTGAACCCATGTGCAATGTTTGAACTCATAGGGCCACATGCTCCCGTGTTGCAAGTCATATTGAGCGCGACTGTACATTCAAGGACTTTTTATTGCAAGAAATTAATTAGGAAATTCCCTTTCATACTAGACATTCCATACCTTCCATAAACAGTGCTGCAAGGGCTCTGATATATTGGCGAACATAAATGAAAAAAATCCTGCCTCCATTCCACCCTGTGAAAGCGGATGTACAGCGAAGCTGTTAAATGCATGACCCAATGCTCCCACGGCTGTAAAGTGCACCGAACATCAAATTGCACGCAAACATACTCTGTGCGTCGCGATGTGAGCTCATGGCCTTGACAGTAGGCTTGCGCGAATATTCGAGCATTTCGAATATGCTCTGTGCGTCGCGATGGTTGAGCTCGCGGCCTTGACGGCAGGCTTGCATGAATATTCGAGCATTTCGAATATTCAAACAAATATTACAGTATTCGAATTCGCTTAGATTCGAAATTAAATTAGTGGAAATTTCGAAGTATTCGAAATGAACGAATAAGTGTATATTAGTCCGCATGTTAGAGCACTGCACGGGCTCGGGCCTACCCGAAAACCCGGGCCGGGCCGGGTAAAGTAGCTTTCACGGCGGGCCCGGGCCGGGCTCGGGTCTGAAGCTCTGGGCTTAGGGCCGGGCCCGGGTTCGAGGTGGCGGGCTCGGGTCAGGCCGGGCTGGAACTTTGCTCAGTTCTAAACGGGACACTAAAGTGATACAGTGACTCTGAGAACTCGAACGTAATCAGTTTCACCATCATAAGGATAAAATCAAGGGCAAAGTTCAATTTTTAAATTTCACGCTGAAATCTCTTCGCGTGACGTCACGGATTTCAAACTGTATTTGCCGTTCTTTGGAGACATTGGGTCAACGAAACTTCTTGAAACTTGCTATGTTAAATCTATGGCCCTCTCAGAGGTCAATGTACTTTTTACCGATTAGGAACTACGTAGATACCAGTAGAAGCCGTCAGAACCTATGACATCACGGTGTTTGTTGCACGATTTTCAAGGTGGAGTCGGTACCCACCCGCATTTTCTTTTTGTGCGTTTTCTCGCTTACCAAGACTATTGTCGCAGCGAGCGTAGTGATTATGGAATTATGGTGTAGGAGTAGGTTGTACCAGATGTAAGCTGACGTTGCCATTTGAAAGATATTTTTAATATTTCATATATGAATCATTTCTGAAGGGTATTCGACGGCAAGATTCCACTAACATATCGATACCTGTGTCCAAAATGACTAAAATCTGGACGCCAATTCTGCAATATAGAGCTTTGTTTCACGGTTATCCATCAATACATGGTGGCTGCAGGCGGTGCCTCACGAAAAAAAAAATGCTTTAGACCTGCCATGCCTGTTTAGCTCAAAAACGTACTTATAAATAAAAAAAATGGGACGAAGACAGTCATGTGCGGGTCGCAGGCGGCTAGAAAGAGGTCCACGGGCGGTGTTTGAGACCCCCGCACTATATATGTAGTGCGCGAGCTACATGATACTGCCACAACAGCGCGGGAATGTGCAGGAATAGCATAAGTCAATTCAACATGCATATTCATGTTTAGAGGCAAAGTATATTCGCTTGACGAAATATCTGGCTTGAAATAAGAATAACGAATTCCACGCTGGGTGATGTCTTCTTACCTCGAATCATATGCATCCAATGAGCAAGCGTCGAGAAGCTTATTCGCACTTTTATTACCAAACTGGAATGAGCCCCGAAAATAGATCGCAATCACATCGTCCGCCTACTTCCAGTCCTATCAGTGTAGTCTTACCAGCGTAGGCCACCTTCTACTGGCACAACATTGTTAGGAAGGCATACACCATTATAATATGGGAAAAAAGAGCCCTGTGCAAGCCGTGCATAACAAACACTGCTTAAAACTGCAAGGAGAAGCCCTCAGAGGCATTTATAGATTACATTGAAGAGTGGCACAAGGTTCGGGAACGAGAGGAATGAAGGGATGAGCTGGATAGCTATTTTCATTCTGCAGAGGTGTAAAAAGGACATCCTAAATTTGCTCCAGTGGTGGAAGTTAAGAACTATACGCCTGCCGACGCCTTCACATTTAGCAAGGCAGATGTGCGCCCCTGCGCCCCTGCGGCCAGCGCAAGCAGTGCAAGGAACTTCAGCGCGGAAGGACATGTGATGCAATGGCGCATGGTGTGCTTATAGCGGAATCTCTTTGTAATTTTATTTTTTGTACAATAACATGCGAACAGATAAACTACAAACTATGCCACGAAAACCTATAGACTGTATATAATGGCCGTGGTGTGATATATGAAAAGAATGCTATGACAAATAGTTATTTTTTTCATTCGGCTTCTTATACGTATTTCCAAAGTACACGTGGTGCGCGCGGTTCGTTTTAATATTTATCTAGGGTAGTGTATTTACAACAAATGTAATAAATTTGGCTTTTTTTCTCTATTTCTCTTGATGTGGCAAGGTGCCACTATGACAAAGATATATGTGCTATACATATCCAGAAGGGTGCAGGGTTGGCTTTGTCGTTACAGCACACCTTAAAGAGACACTAAAGGTTAAAACGATGTTTGTCGTATTAGTAAATTACTCCTTCACAATTCAAAATCACCACGCCTGCCGCGAGAAGACAAATGGTAAGCGAGAAAACGCGCAAAAAGAAATTACGGGTGGTGACGCCACCTTGAAATTCCCGCACCAAACACCGAAACATCATAGACTTTGACGGCATTGACGTAATTCCTACTCGATAAAAATGAAGTGCATTGTATTCCGAGGGGGTTGTACACTCAGAAGGTTCAGCAAATTTCAACATGCCAAAGTCGCCAAAATACGAAAACTACGTTTTGAAATCCGTGTTGTCACGCGTGGAGATTTTAGCGCGCAACTTAAAAATGATACTTTGACCTTGATTTTCGCCTTTATTAATGCATCTGTGTTGGTGAAATTAACGACATTAGATTTCTCAGAGTACAATTTATCAATCTAAGCCGATTCACTGTTTCACTTTCGTGTCGATTTAAATTTCAATAGAGAGCACAATAAAAACAAATTGAAGAGAGTGTTCTGTTCTCTGTCTTCTCTGTTGTTATTGAAACTGGACTCAAGCTGCAAATCACTTTTCTTCCTACAATGTCTGCTACAAAACGCTCTTGATGATCCCGACTGTATTCGCAGAAAATTAAGTACAGTATACCACTGCCGAACAAACGTTCATCGTACCAAGTATGTCCGCTTAACTGTTTCCACGGTGAGCCAGCCCCTTTTTACAAGAAAGTACGGTATAGGTCAAGGTACTTGCTAGCAAAGCATGCGCCAAGCGTGCGTAGATATTTGCCACTTAAAAAGCCTTGCGGTCGATTCTATGTTCGGGCAACACCACCTAGATTATTGGCTCGGGCCTCTGTCGGGCCCGATATCTGGTCGGGCCAGGCCGGGCCGGGTAGGCGAATTTTTTTCTCGGGTTCGAGCCGGGCCCGGGTCTCGCTTTTAGTCGCCAGGCCAGGCTCGGGCGGGTAAATTTGAACGAGTCCCGGGTCCGGGCCGGGCCCGGGCCGAGAATCACAACCCGTGCAGTGCTCTACCGCATGTAACCTCCCCCGCTGTAAAGGTGGTTTCACTGCAGTGGAGGGGTGCTATACCGTGAATACACCTTTCCAGGAAAAATCCGCACTGTCGCGAAGCCCCACTTCAATGTTAAGGGGGGACACTGCTCTTAAAATTTTCTTATTTCTTGATTGATTTTGATGAAACTTGGTGAGTTTATGTGTATTTGTGTGCTGATTTCAAATATGCAATGATTTTTCTAATATAATGAGCAGTTTTTAACATACAAGATATTCCATGTGCCTTTTGGGGAGCCAGATTCTTTCTAAACTGAGAGAGTTACAAAGTAAATCAGCATATCACAATAATCTGGAATCAGAACTGTGTGCAGTGCAACAAAAACTGATGTTCTATTCATTTGAAAAAAGTTATGGTATGTTAAACATGTACGAGTGTATCAATTTCAAGCTGGGATTTCATTGGCGAATGTTCAACACACCGTAACTTTTGTTCTAATGGGTTTAGAAGATCCATTTTTGTTGTAGTACTGCACTCAGTTCTGATTCTAGGTTATGGTGATATGCTGATTTACTTTGTAACTCTTTCAGTTTAGAAAAAATCTTGCTCCCCAAAAGGCACAGAAATATTTTGCATTTTAAAAACTACTCATTATGCTAGAAAAAGAATGGCATATTTGAAATCAGCACACAGATATACCCAAAGCATAAAGTTTCATCACAATCGATCAAGAAATAAAAAACAATTTTTAAGTGCCGTGTCCCCCCTTAAATGAACATATTACCCTCACACTGATTCATAATTTTTTAAGTTTAAAAACTTGTTGTACCGGCTTATATGCCCCAAGTGTCGTAAATTTTAAAACGTTACATATTTTACAGGTTATCACTTGCATTCTACCGAAAGTGAAATCCTGCTACTATTCAAAGTTGCTTACACTTCCTTTGAACCAGAAAGAATGACATTTGCACATGCCTTGTTTGAATTAAAAAAAAAATATTGTGCAGCTTAGTTGGGTCATGACAAATATGCTCATTTTTCTTTATAATATGTGATATAATATACTATTCGAATTCGATTTGAAATTATTCGACCAAATCACTATTCGCTTCGAATTCGCTTCAAACCTAAAATATGCTATTCGCACAAGCCTACTAGACGGACATGAATAACACTGCAGCACGTTAGACAAGCACTACAAACACAAGACTCATGCTGTAAAATGCTTTATTTAGTCACCAAAGCTATAGCGGCCTTGTGGTCACTGTCTCTACACATAGTACTTTCGGCACCTTGCATGCAAAGCTCCACGAGTTTGGCAGTGGCAGGAAGCCAACGCTTTTTGTTTTGCAGCAGCTCATGCTCATGCTGCTCTTTGGCAGACTTCCGCATTCGTGGCCTACACATGGCCATGAAGAAAGAGATGAGCGAAAATCTGGCTGATCATCTGCTTATGGGCAAGCATGATGTTGACAAATGTGCAAAACCACCCCTGCAGACTACTGGGTCCCACCGATTTACATCGTACTGCCCCACTGCCGGCTGTAGTTGCATGCTGTTGTTACACCAGCCCCAGTGCTTTCCTCTCGAACTGCACAGTTTTGTGGGTTTTTTTTGTTGTCTGAGTGGAGAGGGACGCAAGTGGCAAGAGTTTTTTTTAGCACAACGGTACTGCAACAAAAAATTGCAACCAGAAAGAGGCTAACAGTTTCGCTATAAAAATTGTTCACAGAGTATAGTTTTCAAGCTGAAGTAAGTCTCCAAGAATTTAACAGAATAAAGAGAAGAGCCAGAAGATCTTGGGCATTTTTTTTTTGCAAGAACTTGGCAGCTAGAGCTACATAGAAACTGTGCATACATTTAGGAAAAGGAACATGTTATGCATGCTTTATATTAATAATCAATCAATCAATCAATCAATCAATCAATCAATCAATCAATCAATCAATCAATCAATCAATCAATCAATCAATCAATCAATCAATCAATAATTTATTTAACATGCCCTGGAACAATCCTTAGGTCTTAGTGCAGAGTGTAAGCATCAAGTAAAAAAGAATTAATGATAAAATGAAGACAGGTTACAGGAAAACATACCAACAAAAAAGATTTTTAAAAATAAAAAACAAAAAAAGAACGATAGTGCATATTATATTCCCACAACACAAGAAATATGGAAAGAAAATGGTAATAAGCACTGTTCACGAAAAAAACAAAAGAAAGCATGAGGTAAGCTGAAAGGACAAAGGAGAAAAAATGACTTGTACAATGTGTGAAATTGTTAAAAGAGTGTGATATTAGGAAAGAAAAACAATGACTGGGAGTTATGAAAACTTTCAGATCAAGTAAATAAACACACTGTGGACTGTTGAATGCTCGTAGAGACAGGCAGATACATGAAAAGGTCTGTGCTCTCTGATTATATTACATGAGATTTGAAAAACAACACAAGTGAGCAGTTCCAGGCACTGTGAAGAAACCAGAAAAGAAATAGTAGATCAGTGTGATTTCGTTGATAGTGAGGTAATGGCAATAACAATAATACAATAGTGCTAGAACAAAATCTAGAGTCATTTACGAGCAAATCGATGATTATAGGAGTGTGTGAATATTCGAAATTTCAAGTAGGAATTGTATATTTTCCTGATTCAAAGCATATTTGATTAGAAAAAAATGCATATTCGGATTGTCCTGAATATTCGGCCACAGCCGTATATTTGGCCAAATTTGATTATTTGAACAAGTGATGACTTATGAATGGTACGCATTCTTATTTTTAAAGTAAAACAGCGCTAATATGCACCCATTAGTTTATGTTCCACTTCGCGGTTACTGCATACTACTGTTATTTGCATATTTATGCTGCGTTCCCAGCAATTGGCTGTGTTTTACTGTAATCACTGAGAAATATGCATGATGCGCGACCTTTGCACTTCGTTACAGCCCGTCAGACGTACCCAGGTGACAGGGGCGGTCCCTTTTTCGCCAAGGTTTATTCTGAAGGTCTCTTATACAGCATATGTTGTACTTTTGCATTCTATAACAGATACAATAAAATAACTGTCAAGAATGTTACCTGAACAATGTTTAAATGCTTGGAAAAAGAAATGGCAGTGTGCGAGCATCACACTGCATAAGGGAGAAGGTCTTTTTCACTTTCAGATATGTTGCTACAGCACTTGATTGGGCCCTGCAACACTTTTCCAAGTAGCCATAGGATGACTTCACTCAAGGAGCTTATCGCCTCACGAATCGACCGCTGCAAAAATTTTTAGAATCCCTCCAGTACAAGCGCAGTTACAAGGATTTGTCGCACGCTGTAATTGCTTCCTCTCTTCTCTTGTCCCGACAAAAGCGCTGGAAGCTAAGCAGGGAAGGATGGCACGGGGGAAGAAGGTACGTCATGCGTGCCTCGTGACCTTGAGCACTTTTTTTTTTCTTTGAACACACGGCCTACTTTCAGTGCGATCGCGCGCGCGGGCAAGTGGTGGCCTCCCAGTAACTACCAAGCGTGCCATGTTCAAATCAGTCAATGGCGTGGAACTTGAGTCTATGACACAATGATTTTGAGAAAAAAGCACCATTTGTCGAAAGAAGAGGAAGCGATTTTTAGCTGACTTTGAGAATTTATTGTAAATCTCAGGCCGTGTGCTGCACTATAATGTTTGGCTCGTGTGTTCTCAGGAACCTTGACTATTGATCGGCAGCGTTTTCTGACCATGCTGAAAAAGTGTTGCAGGGCCCCTTTAAAGAGTGCTCGCCTTGTCAACATGTCAAGCAGTTAATTTTTCTGCGTGATAATTTGTGATGAGTGCATTACCAAAAGTACCTTCAATTTGCTACAGCCTAATGACATGCAGTTTCATTCATCTGTTTTTTAGAGTAATGAAAGCTATTGTCAATTCTCGTTTTGCAACTTTTTAATGATGCACACACAGGTGAGGATGGGAAAGGCTAGATGGAGCGACAAACTTAAGAATTTCACAGGAATAAAGTGGAATCAGTTTGCACAGGACAGGATGGGTTGGAAATCACTGGGAGAGGCTTTCTTCATGCAGTGGACATTTTCAATATTCGCACACCACTAAGGATTATATATGCTTAGGAATTTTTTCTGAACCGGCCAGTGATCTGGAATGGCATTTCTAAATGCCATTCCAGTCCAGTGATGCATATTCAAATTAGGAAGACAATGACAAATTGCTGTGTACAATTTGCAGAAGTGAACCCTGTCGACAGTCTGCAAATGAAGGCAAGAGAGTGAGGACTTTGTATAGCAATGCACTTAGAGCGAGTAGAAAAGTGTAAGGCTGTATCAAAGAGAACACCAAGATCATTGATCTCACAATCCTTACATAACAATGCAGAATTAAAAGAGTAGAAAAATGATGTGCTTGCTGCTTTGTGAGTGAAGGTCATGACGTTAGTCTTAGCAGTATTCAAGGAGAGGTTACTATTCCTGCATCATTCAAAAAAAAGGATACAAATCTGACTGTGGAATGCGACAGTCACCATCTGTATGAAAACTTTCTTGACGTGGTCGGTGATGAAAATATCTTGATGTGGTCGGCGCATAGAAGGAAAGAATTCCATATGGTAGAAGAAACATAATTAACAAAAATTAAAAGAGGAGCAGGCCTAATACTGACCCTTGAGGGTTCTCACTAGTTGTTTTGTATGAAGGTGGCGTTTGGCATTTACGGCAACATAATATGATCTCTTAAGAAGATTGGCATGGGGAGGATTGAGAACTGAAGAGTCACCGTCAAAGAGCATAAGTTTAACCATAAGGATTGAGTGGCTGACTACACTAAAAAAGCCTTGCTAAGGTCGCAGTACATGGTGTCGACATGCCTCCCTGAAGTACAGGCATGGAGATCTGCGTCGTGAAACTAGCAAGATTTGTGATAGTTGAGCGGCCAAACAGATATCCGTGTTGGTCCTGAATCAAGGAGCTCATCACACTAAAAAAAATATGTTGTGAAGAGAAAGCTTGAGGACCTTGATGTGGCAGAGAGAACAGAAATTCATCAGGACTGTGTCAGGACTGCCTCAGATCAGGACTGTCAGATCAGGACTGTATCAGGACTGCTGATGCAGTCCTGACACAGTCCTGATGTGACCCCGGCAGACTTTTTCTTTTTCCGAAATCTCAAGAGAAGCCGGAAAGGTCATTGTTTCGATGGTGTTCCCGCCATCCAATGGGCTGTCACAGAGCCTCTGAGAGTGGTCACAGCCATAGAGTTTCCTACAATACTTATTAGAGGGAACTCTGGCGCTAGTGTCTATGGGAGCTGCAACGCATGGCGCTTCAGCCAGCATGGGAATGGTGGGTGGTACATGGATTTGTCTGAACTTCGTTCTTTCAGCTCCGTTTGGCTTCGCATCGCCTGCATCCGCTTTGTCGCAAAACGAAGTTCAGCAAAAGTCAGTAGTTCCACTTCGCCACTTTAACCTTTTTAGGCTCACCAATTTAAATCTGGTCACGAAGTTCACAACGGTCCATTCTTTTATCCGAAACGAACGCCAAAACACAGCAATAAACAAAGCCACAAAAGCGTTCGAAGCCGTAAGCACGAAGATTAGGCAAATCCGTGTACTACCCATCATTCCCATGGTGGCTGAACAATCGCAGCGCCAGAGTCCCCTCTAGTTAATTTTAGGAAACTCTATGGTCACGACAGCTGACTTTCAGGGAGCCTTTGCAGCGTAGGAATTGCATTGCACTTGCTGTATCAACACACGAGGAAACTATTTTGAAGAATTTAAATAACATGTACCAATCGGATCAATAAATATTTTTTTACCAGACCCAGTCTTATTAATTTATGGACAATTTACCAGAAGCATACCATCAATTCACCAGAAGCACACCGTGTTTTGGTGACTTATGCATACATAACTTTGAATTGATATACACTCAAACCTCATTATAACAAAGCCGCATCTGCCACGAAAATAACTTCGTTATATCCGAAAATTCGTTATAAACGTTTATTTGTAACACTGCAGCTATGACAAGACTATTCTTCATTTACTTCGTCATAACTGATAATTCGTTATAACCGTGTTCGTTATAACGAGGTTTGAGTGTAGTTAACTGTTGATACGAATGTCTCATAAAACAGACAGACCAGCAAGGTCTCTTTGTCGTTGTCTTAAGGTAGTTTTATAATGCTTTTACTTTATTCAGGCAAGCATGAATGACTGATATACAGGGTGTCCCAGCTATCACGCAGCACGATTTAAAAAAAGAGGAACGGTGTTACGCGAATCAAACCTACAGCATATTGTTCATAGTACACTAGAGTAGCCACTGCTATTTTTTTCGTTAATGAGGTTTAATTAATTAGTCATAATTATATTTCTAACTCGACAAGTACTCGCCTAATTGTCAAAATTTCAATGAGGCGTATGTAGGCATGTTCAAATGGCATCTAACTGCGCTACTTTCAACAACGTGCTAATTGCGCGCTCATTTTATCCGGCTGATAAAGAAAGCCTGCTAAATATGAAAAATAACACGTACTACGCTCCCACCCGCAAAGGAAACCAGCGCCCTCAAATAAGCTTACTGCAAACAACCGCTTTGCCTGTTGCCTGTTGCGAAAGACAGCGTTCCGCATTTTGGCAAGGGTACAGGTCGGGCGGCAGCAATATGCGTGCAATTTCGCTTGAATTCAATCCGTTCGATAGTACGCCGCAATCGTCCATATCTCACGGCCGACTGTTCTCATTGATAACGCGGCAGGTGTTCCGATTACGGCCTGACTCTGTAAAACCAAGCGGTGCGTTTCTAGGCCGGGGAGTGGCAGATAGGGCGATACGTTTTTTTTTCTTTCTGCATTTTTTCCTTGATACTGTCTGCCTCATAGGGAGCCTGTTTGAGGGCACTGGTTCCCGACGCGCGTAACACTCTAGTCACGTGTCACTTTTCATATTTCGCGGGCTTTCTTGATCAGGCGGAAAAAATGAGCGCGCAATTAGCACGTTGTTGAAAGGAGCGCAGTTAGATGCCATTTGAACATGCCTACATACGCCTCATTGACATTTTGACAATTAGGCGAGCACTTGTCGAGTTAGAAATATAATTATGACTAATTAATTAAACCTCATTAACGAAAAAAATAGCAGTGGCTACTCTAGTGTACTAGGAATAATATGCTGTAGGTTTGATTCGCGTAACGCCGTTCCTCTTTTTTTAAATCGTGCTGCGTGATAGCTGGGACACCCTGTATATCTGGTACACATATAGACTTCAAACTTCTCAGCAGAGCTTTTCCGCAGTGGAATGCAATTAAAACATGGTACAGAGGTTCAGGTGGCTACACTACCTATTCTATTGCACATACCTTAAGTTCCCGGTTGCAGAGCACTAAGGCACGGAAGCGGTCCACCATTTTGAGGTCCCGGGGCTCCAACAAGCCGGTAAGGCGCCGCACGATGCTCTCACCAAACACATCCCACACTAACAGGTCACTGCGGTTCAGCGACACCATGTGACTTGCATCACCTTTGATGGTGTACAGCTGCCCCAATGTTCGGCCCTTTTCCTCTTCATGTACAGCTGTTGATGCTGGCTCTTTGGATGGTTCACGCAGATAGTCACTGACTGGCACCAAAGAGGGAAACCGACGCGCCATTTCATAGAGGTTCTTTAGATGGGGAAATTTTAGATCAGATGTTTCACAAGCAATTATCTTTCGGAACCGTGCTGTTACATGTGCTGCGAATTGTCTTCCATCATAGCGCAATGCATAGCTGGACAACTGAACCAGTTCTCGAAGCATAGCACATTCCATGTCAGCAGGATTCAAATTCAAGAACATGTCGAGCTCTTCAAGCAAAAAGTAGGGGTCACAGCAGCAGACCTTTATCTGCAGCCACTCAGGATTCAGCAGGAATTGGCTCCGAACAACCTGTCCAAGAGCTTCAACGCTGTCACCACTGTCACTGCATTTTACAGGTGCACTGTCACCAGCTGGCCCATTAGCTACCTGAAGTCTTGACAGAAGTGTGTCAACGCTTGCCAGTTTTTCACGTGCCAGGCTGATGAGGTGCAGGATATAGAATGGCAGTTCATTATGTTTCCGTCTATTTGAAAAAACTGCATTTTTGGGGATATGAGGGAGATCACGCTGGGTCCCTTTATCTGCTTCAGTTGCACTTGTAACAGATGAGACATCCATGCTTGAGACAGACTGAAAATAGTCGAAGAGTGCCATTGTGCACACATGAGCAACCTCCAAACTTGGACCATGCTCTGTGCACAACGTCCGAAACAAATCACCACACCATGTGTTGAGCACATACCCTTCTACAACCATCACCCTCAGAAAATTATCCAAGCCTGCTTGCACCAAGGCCCAAACAGCAAATGGGCATCGTGTCAGTGGCCTCTTGTGATGTACTAGAGGCATTTCAGCAAGTAGCGATTCATTTGATGAGACCACATCAATAATTTCTTTGTCAGAAAGTCCGTGGCGTGAGGCACTCAAGAGTCCCAACACTAAGGATGTGACCTTGGGATGCACCTCCTTCTTTAGTTGATCATGAAGAAACGACACCACTTCAGCTTCAGAGTGAAACGTGGAAGGTTCATCTGCTCCTTGCCAGTGTGATGCAGCACTTGCTAGAAGTGTGGCAAATAGAGGGCTTGGTGACTTCTGCAATGATGCACTGACACTTTCCAACTGCTTAGCACTGACTGTTCTGCTACATTTTTCCAAATATCTCTGGAAAATGTCCTTGCATTGCTCTACACCACAAGGTCCCAAGTCTATGAAGCATTGCTCCTGATTCTTGAGTTTAGCCTGGAATGAGCACAAAATAGCCACAGATAAATTCTCTAAGAATGCAAATCTCACTCCTACAAACATGACATTAACAACTTTTTAAGATAATGAAAGTATAAAAATCCACTGCCACAAGCCTGTTATATTTTAAAAATATTTTACTACTATAATAGCAATTTTAAAATACTGAATAATTCAAAATAACAGGCCAAATTTTATTCTTTTTCTATGCTTGCGGACCTCAATATAACACATATGTTACTAAATACATTGGGCACATCTGCAACTCGCAAGGCCGTGAAACATTACTCATGCTACTTGTGCTATCAGCATCATTACAATAATTGTTGTCATTGTCACTGCCTTTGTAATCATTATCATATCTTTTCAGATAGCCAATATTTCAGGTTTATGCCAACCTTAATGGCTGCTCACTAACTGTTATTCACAGATGTACAAATTGATGCTGCAAATAGTGCTAGATTGCACCAATTGCACCGTTAAAAATTCTGGGAATCTTGAAGGATGACTAAAAAACTATCATAGGTCACCTTACTTGTGCTACTTAAACCTGAGTACACTCAACAAGTCGGCGTCTTTGGATGCTTCAATAATTTAACATATAAAATATTTGCTAAATAGCATCCCATATTGGTCAACATTCCTTCATTACTGTTTCTCACCTAAGCCAACGTCATCCGATTGGACTTTACAAAGGCCTTTGAATGCGTTCCAAATCACATCAGTGACTTTTGGCTAAGCTTTTATGCTTCATTCTCAACCTTTTCACATTATCACAGAGTACACAGTACACATCTCGCACAGCACACAGTTATTGGAACTCATCTCCCAGCCACTGCCAACGTGATCCCCAAGATCATTGGCCAATGATCACAGATCAATGTGATCACTGGCATCAGTTTGTCGGAATGGACTGAAAACCTAAACCAAAAAACAGAAAAAAAAAGAAACAATATCTTTGACCAGAACGAAAACGTAATCGAAACATTATCTATTATTCCACTTCGAAGGGAAACCAAAATATTCTTTATCGGTCTTCGGTTCAAGGCAGAATTTGGCAATCTGGAACAACCGATGTCATGCAATGAGAGCATTAAAGAGAAAGACAACTGCTCAGAACACGAATTGAGATAACCCAACTGATGTAAAGATTGTCTATTGTATTGGCTAAAACGAGCTTTGTTTTTCTCATTAGATGTGGATTTCTATTTTTATTTCTTCACTAAAGTCATGAAAAATGACTTTCAGTGGCCCACGTAGCAAAAAAGCGAAGGTGCAGAAGAGTCCGATCACGTGACCTTTTACTGGTGTACACGGTTAATCGTCTCTATATCAACACTGAAGTGCAGTACACTTTCTATTATTATAATCTTTTCTAACTTAAAATGCACAGATAAGCCTCCGTTTGTAGTAAGCAGAACAGTGGTGCCATGTTCGCTTAACATATGATCCGATGCTCATGAGTGGCAGCATGAAAGTTGTCAGCTGAGGGACTAGTGGCACCTGCCAACGAGTTGGAGAAGTACCAGGAGCACATGCCTGGTTCGTGAGCCCATAAATAGGCTTACTGTGACAACAAGCATTCAGAAAACTTACTCAATCGCCTTTTTATATTAAAAAATGGTTGAAAATGTCAAAATGAAGGCGGTCAACCACAGTTGCACTCACTCCTGTGAAAGCAGAACGTTGAGCATAATGAACAGTTTGCGAGGAGGGCTTTCGGCATCACTATCGCTTCTCAGCGTTGCTGGAGGAGGGACTAACTTATTTAGAGGCTTCTCAGATCGCAAAAATTCTGCTTACAAAATATTCACGCGCTTTTGGAATCAACCGCTGCAGGTTTATTCACTACTGAGGAGGAGCTTTTTGTTGCATCGTAAAAAACTACGTCCAGAAAAATCAGTCGTCAGTCCCTTTAATGCATATCTCAGGGGAAAGTATTAGCACGTATCTCAGACAGGGATTCCAAAGTAATGATGGGGAGCCAGCAGATGGAAGCAACAGAGGACATAAAAACAGAGAAAGGTGGCTTAGACTTGGCGGCCTACATTTATATAGGAGGATAAATCTTTGCCTTGGCTGTTAGTTATATATGGGTTAATTGTTGATGCTACTGAATAAAGAAAGAAAAGAAAAAAAGAAAGACCTTTTGCACAAACCTATGTTACATATTTATAGGTACTCTACCAAACAATTACCTATATCGTTGTACAGACAAAAATGACACACACTACGACACATGGGCGACATATTTATAATACGGGGGCACGGTCAGGACAGCCTAGCTAAATTTGTAACGTTCCTCAACTCCATTCACCCAACAATAAAATTCACATCTGAATCTTTGTCCAGCTGGAAATGTTAGACAAAGAGCCGTGCCTTCCAAGAAACATGAATGAGTTCAAATTTGGGTAGAACGAAAAGAGCGGCAACTGAAACTATACGTGTTAGAAGAAGTGGCCCTTGGCGTGCCAGCCACACAGGTAAACGTGGAGAGGGCATTCTCAGTGCTGAAGTTTGTTTTATCAGAACAGTGGTCTCGAATATCAGAGAACACACTCAATGACGTGCTGCTTCTGAGATCATGCTCGCTCCCTTGACGCAAAGCTTTCAGCCTGCTCAGAGAATTCGTAATTCACTTATGGGCAAAAATAAATACTATGTTCTTATCGTTACTTTGCTTCTAAATTTCCTGCATGGAAACAAAGACCATTACAAACTGCTAAGGACCCTTTTTAGGGGGTTCCACAAACAGAATGGAACTTTTTTCAGTGGAACGTAACTTAAACCAGAAAAAAACATTTTGTTCTGACACCCTGACTGGCATAAACACATTTGCAGATGTATGTACTGCTTACACACACACACACACACACACACACACACACACACACACACACACACACACACACACACACACACACACACACGCATGCACGCACACACCACGCACACACACATAGGGAGGAAGAGACAGAGAATAAAAAGCAGGTCACTTAAAGTGCAAAGCAAGAGAAATGGGATTTCGAAATGGAGAAGGCAAAATAGAAAAAGCATGTACATGCATTCTTTCTTGCGATAGGATGGCCAGGCAGGCTAGCTCGTACTGCATCATTATAAAACAGAGTGCAAGTACACACAACACGAAGAAAGAGGAACACAGACTACACATGCTTGTGGTTTGTGCTCCTTTTTCTTTATCTTTGTCTTGTGTCTTTTTTGTGTGCTATATTTTTAATAATCATTGTTGCTTATTCAGCGGCTGGTGCCTCACGATTCACACCTCTGCTATAGGGCATAGCATGCCATGCTTACATGCACTGCAGAGCATATCACTGTCACGACACAGCTTGATGTGCATAATCCACTGACATGCTGAAAAACTGTTCACTAACTTCTGCATTTAAGGTAGCACTCACTTATGATAACCCGTGAAATTAAAAGTTTAAACATCACAAACAATGTCCATGACATTGGCACAACTTGATGCACAAATGATCAGTACGATTAGCAAGACTCACATTTTGATGCAGTCAGGCTCCCTGATCCTGCACTGTCTTCATCATTAATTCTAGACGCATTTGACACAATAAACCTATCGGTATGCACGATGGAAGTTGCCAAGCAGCAGCTCCCAGAAGTGCCCAAAATGGAGAGTTTCTGTCTGGCTTTGAACTATTAGTATTGATACAAAATATTGGAGACTTGGAGCCCTGCTTCTGCAGTCTTGTAAATAAAGGTTTTTTAGGTACCATCTCATTTAATTTGCTACTAATGTCCTCTCGTCCTTGCCAATATGGTGATTACCACGTCTTGCTCGAAACCTTGTCCACGTTTCGCATAGTGAACTGATGAATATTGATGGCTTCAGGATAAAAGCACATAATTTTCCAACAATGTTGCTTTAGATGAGCACAATGAAATCAGCCAAGCAAGTAAGTCATCAAATGTTGTAAAAATTTACCTTGAGGTCCTCAAGTTCTTTACTTCCATCGCGGACTGTAAGCACCACCTTGACATAGGGAGGCAACTCAGACGGCAGCCAGTCAAAGGTATAAGCACTATGTTTGGTGACCTGGTCCAACCCATCAAGGAGGATGACCAGAGGCCTATGAGATGACACCTTGTCCAAGAGAACGCCTAGTACTTCACGCTGCTCAGAAATGCTCTAAAAAGAAAATAATTTAGAGTAAAAGGTAAGGTATTAATACTTAACTATGGCATACCGCACCAAGCAAATTTTCAGTACTATTGTGTAGAGCGCGAGTATTTGCCTGAACAGGCTGTGCAAATAGCACAGCCTGTTCACTATGCATATATAATATAAACAATAGCTTTAAGTCTAAAAACTAATGACTAGAGTTTTTTACAAAGCAAAATTATATTTCTTGGTTATAATGTTCTATGACATTACAGTTCCTTTTCAAGAAAATTAATTCTTTTGAAATACACAAGGTGGAGCAAGTTTCATGAAAAAGAACAGTTTTAATCTACGTGAACGATGGGTGCTAAATGGATAGTGTTTTTCCCTGCCTCTGCATTGCAAATTCAATTATTTTGGCCTCACACTGCCATATTCTAACTTTCTAATTAATGAGACAGTAGAGGGGCAACAGAAAATTGCTGCTCCAACCTAGATTACAAGAAGTGTTTCTTAAACCACGAAACTTTCTTCTCAAATCACCTACATCAGTTCGTACAACATCTAGATTGGTTTCCTTTGTATCTTTAGGCTACACTACGATCCATTACAATAGTTCGTTTTCAATCAGTTTCTTTGTATTCGCTTTAAAATTCCATCAATAATAACCTAACATAATATGAATTACTGACACTTTCTGTGTGCCTTTGTAAAACCTGATTACCATGTATATAAATGTGACAGTCAGAATTTCACGGATTACCACAGGTATGACAAAGACAAAAAAAAAAAAGAACCACGCAGCAGCTATTATGTAATTTTCAGTGATGCTACCGAGGACTTCTGATTTGGAGCAATTTTTGGAGCAGCAAAATTTTCGTTTTGGAGCACTTTGGAGCAGCAAAATTTTCATCTTGGAGCACTCTGGAGCAGATAATTTTGCATCTGGTAGCACTCTGGAGCAGCGAATTTTACATCCTGGAATACACTACAGAAGCATATTGCAACAACATTCAAGCACCGGAATATTACTATGGGGCTCTTATGAAGGCTAGAAATATTTTGATTCATTGCAAATCTCATGGAAAAAATCATCTCAGGAGAACTCCATACTTCACTCGCTAATGAAAAAATAAGGGCTCATGCAGTTGAGTGTTCTGAATTAACCTCTTCGGCGATTATTTTCGACACTAGCAATAAACAGAATACCAGATCAATAAAATTGCACTTTATGAAATAATACTCTAAATACATCTATGTGGTTATCAGCAGACATTGTAGACAAACGCCGTGATGTACAGCAGTGCCTCAATGCCAAAGAGCCACACTGTCCCTAATGAATTCCCCTAAGAAAACTCCTAGGCGAAAGCCAGGTTCTTTTTCTTCTCGATCGACGGGTTGATCCTCCCCCTCCTTCTCTGCAAGCTTTCTGCACCTCACCTGGTTTGGCGCTAGCTCCATGATCGGCGCACCGATTACGGAAGCAGTGTAAAGCGACGATGTCGTGATGGCGTCATCACGTGACATCACGATATATGACGCCATGATGACGTCACAAGTTCTGACGATCTATGACGTGATGATGACGCCATCACATGATTATCTTTTGCATTAATCGATTGACGCCGCCGACGGTCAATTTTCGTGTTTGATAAAGCATCTGATGCTTTCGCATTAATATTGCGTATTGAACGTTAACAACCTGGCCTTACATACCAAACTGTCCTCCACCATGTCACCTTGCCATGCGCAAAACAGCTTCGCTTATCGTCCACTTCACAGAGTGAAATGGCTCCTCAACTTTTTTTAAATGTTTATTGTGACAACAATTATATGGACGCTCTCCGCGAATTTTTGTCGTCGCCATTGCCGTAATTTTCTGTATAAAGACCAAATTAATAACATCATCACGCGCATTCTAGCCGCGGGTAAAAGCTCGCGAGCGCTGGCGACGAACGCGGCTGAAGCGGAGATTAAGCTAGCCGGCCGTCTGTCTCCGTCGCACGGACAGCGCATATGGGATAACATCTTCCCGCGTGCGGGCCTGCCGTCGACTGCTCATCAAACAGAGAGGAAACGCCCCGCCCGTCTTTCGTAAGGAGCATGAAAGGACGCCAGGGGGGCGGGGGGGGAGGGGACCGCATTGTTCGAAGGGCGCAGTCGCCTGCGCGCGCGCCATCTCGAGGCATCAGGAGACGGCTCGTAAACTTGCTGTGCTCTCAACGCTTACTTTGTGTTTAGAGAACTCAGAGCAAGAAAACGCTTCGGTTCCTGGAGCGGCCATATTAACTTAAACCAGCGTTTTGTTGAGTTACGCGAGATCGAATCCAAAAGAGTTAGCTGCTAGTCTTACTTTGTTTCACAATACAATTTTTTGGTATCGCATTCATTGCTTAGCCCTTAAGCGAAACTGAGTTTTTTTTTTTACCCGTCAGCTATTGACCCGCGAAAGCGAGGGGCGGACGTGTAACATGGGGTAGCCGCTTCACTGTGGGCCGTCAGCGACGGGCCCGCTACTGACAGCTGCGTATTTGCGGCTGCTCCGACCAGGATATATGCTTTTATTAATGAGATGACATTTTCAAAAAGCAAGCAAAAAAATTCGAATTGGAACCCGAGCACGTGAGCTCGAAAGGGCAGGGCCTTTTAGGGGGTATTTACCGCAGAGTGATTAAACTCGGACGTGCTGGTATAAGCAATTACGAAAGAGCTCTTCCGAATGAAGATCCATGGATAAAGTATATCTGAGGAAAAGTGTGAACGCGTTTCCACCGTTCGCGTGCTCTTCCATAAACGCGAAGCAAGGAAAATTCGATATTGTTCCATATATATACTGCTAGCGATCCCAGATTTCATTCTGCGATGTCCGGAAACAGAAGTGACAGATATTTTAGCAGCACACATGTAGTTATTACTGAACATTGCTTTTCTTACATGCCGTGCGACGCTTGAAACGAGCTATCAGCAGCGTTTCTAGAACAGACGACGTCCGCCGATGAATCGCCGTCGCACTTTCTAGCTACCGAGAGGCCTAGACGTCACGAGCCTCTGCGGAGAGCGCGTTTTGCTGTCGAGCCGACTGGCTGCGTCGGCACCGTGCATGGCATCGTGGCTTATTAGGGACGCACGCGCGAGCGCTATTTATTCAGCGGAATAATTCTTGGTCCATGGTTGCGACTTTGGCAGCCCCAAGATCAAGCTGCACATATTCTGACGCGCCGGCCGTGCGATTGCCGGTGATAGACGCCCCCAAACCCGAAACTTTGGCGCAGTTTGGCGCAATTTTCGTCGATATTATCAGGATGGCGCAGTAAATACAATTTGGCGCACTTTGGCGCAGTTGGCGCAGGAGTGGAATCACTGAATTTTAGCAAGCTAAAAATATTTATTTATTAACACAAAACCACAAGATCGTACTCTGGTCCTTGGTGAACATATACTTGGTATTCTTTAATCGTAGCGGAATTTAAAAATAAACTGTGGCAGCCTTCACAATTTTGCTCCTTGATCTAGATTACTCGAAAAGGCGAAGATTACTTGCACAAGAAACCTAAATGCATAATCAGCTCACAAAATGTTAATAATCAACTTTATAATTAATTACTTCATGGTATACATTGCAGTTTACGAACTATAGCTAATCAGTTTACAAGGCATATCTATCTTCTTAGAAGGAACTCTGTGGGGGACACGAAGTTTTGAGATTGTTCGAGAAGTGTACCATGAAAATTTTAAAATTAATTTCTGACAATACATGAATTTTCACGACTGCTACGGCGCTGGAACTAAAGGCAAAGAAATACACCTCACTTAAATCCTAACACTGTAGTAACAAAAGAATAACAGCTACAAAATCAGTAGATATAAAAAGACAAACTACAATGTAGGGGAAATGGCACACAGCATGTAGCAACTTGCATGCAGTATCACATCAAATACTATGATATATATTAGAGGTAATGAAATAGACCTTTTAACATGTGCAATTTTCAGCAAAATAGCAAATCAACTACGTCACATACACACACACACACACAAAAAAAACTTACAATAAAACTACAAACAATTTAGAAAATACAATTTCGATTGCCCCCTATATACAAGTAGAGATGTAGTTTGTTCAGTGATGTCAAATAATGATGAATGATTATTTAGTAAATCTAGGCCTGCCATTTTAATAACTCAGTGCCATACTTTGTTGTTATTCATACTTTAAAGAAATTTCTGGTTCCAAAAGGATGTGTAGTTGTATGGATGTGTGCAAAAAAATATTATCAGAACCTGGTTAGCATTCTTGAAAGGCAATTTCAGTGAGTTTTTGGTTACACAGACCATTCACATAAAATATGCACAGACCTTTTTTTCTGCAATATATGTATACTTTCAAAGTTAATTTTAGATGTTATACACCATGCAAGCAAACTGCAATGCAGCCGAGAGTGAATGACAAAAAAGTACAATTGATGCTTCAGTTTCAGTGGTACAAATGCACAATACCTTTTCAGTATAGCAAGTGCCTGTGCTATGTTATGTTTGATAAAGTTAACATGAGAAGTGAAACACAGGTTTTATAGTAGAAAACACCAAGACACTTATGCTCTGTAACCCTTTCTAGAGTATAAAACTGCAATGTAATTATAGTGTCACGATCAGCTAGCTTATTAATTGCAGAAAATATATTATGAAGTTTGCCTTTGTAACATTCAGAAGTAAGTGGTTAGCATTTAGCCACTGCAAAAGATTATTATTTAGCCAAGTATTAATTGTTGGAACCAGAGGTGATATCTTAGTAAAGGAGGGAAAAAACATTTACATTGTCTGCATATATCACTATGTCAGCTGAGTTAGGAATATTCACAATATCATTTATGTAGAGCAGGAAAAATTTAGGGCCTGAAATCAACCCCTAGGCTACACCATATTCTGCGAGTAATAAGTCATATTTGACATTATTGATATCTATAAATTCAGAGTGATACTGAAGGTAGCTGTGTTGCAAATCAAGTGCAGGGAACCATATTACATATCTTGGCAACTTAAAAATATTGTACTATGTTTAATCGAGTCTAAGGCTTGTTGAAGCCTGAAAACATTCCTATTTTGTAGTGCTGATTTTCCATTTTAGCAATTTTCTTGCAAACATTCAGAAGAGACAACTCAGAAAGTTTACCTTTTTCAAATCTATACTGATTCACTGTTACGTTAAATTTCTCAATGTGCCTTGTTATTCTAGAGTTTAAAGCCTTCTCAGTTACTTTTGATAGAACAGGGAATATGACAACTGTTCGATAGTTGATACAGCAACCGGCAGCACCACCTTTGTACATAGCAAAAAACCTACCAATTTTCATTTTTTTTGGAAATAATTCCAGTACAAAACAGTGCTGGTTATATGACAAAGCGCGTACATATTAAGCTTACTAATGATTTGGTTGTATTTGAATGCCGTCAAAGCCGCAGGAGTAGCTGTTTCTCACGGTTATTTGATAATCTCATCCGATGTAAAATAAGAAAAATTGCATTTCCCTCATTTGCAAACTCATAAGGCATGACTAATTCTTAACTAATCATATAGCGAATGGTTCAGACTATAATAAATATTAATTAAATTCACCACTTAATAATTGCTCTGAAAAGCACCGGTGTTCCAGTTGAATTATTCTGCACTTCTTAGGAAGCCATTTTGGTAAAAGATAAGGAGAAGAACAATGCAATTTGATGTAAGTTTGATGGTATTTATCTCAAAATATGCTAAAATTTCAAAATTCATTTCAAGTGGATGTGTCCTGAAAATTCACTTGCTTTGAAACATAGCTGCAACATGGATAGTGATCTGATTAGCTATAACTTATTTAGTGAATTGCACTAATCAGCTAAATATCTACTGTGATACCTCATACAATTGATGTCTGCTTCCTTGGGTAATCTAATTCAGGCAGTAGAGTTGTGCTTTCTGCCACAGGCAATCTGAGAATTTCTGTTACAGTAACAATAATACTAAGAAATTAAACATTTATTATAGTGCCCAGAAACACCTATGAAGCTTCTGTACTGGTGAACTTGGAAACTGATACATAAAACACAAGATACACGCCATTATCCAGAAAATTAAATAAGATATACAAAACTATATGAGGTGAAGCATCAAATAGAATAAAGCAACTCATCAGTAATAGAACATTACAGAAAAATAAATGAGGAGGAAGGCTTGACAGCAAGTTAATCATACAAAGCGGCTTTCCCCTATGCTTGCATAGAATCACAAACATTTCAATATCGGTAGAATATGTATTTTATATGCACTGTAAGTAGTAGTAGTGGCAGTTATAATAATAATAATAATAATGCTTGGTATGTAGATAACAAGAAGCCTGCTATAATGATTCACAGTGCCACAGGCTTATGTAGTTGACTTGACAAACAGTTGTAAGTGAACTTTTACAAACGTAACCACATCCATGTGCCCTCTCTTTCCACCCTCCCCGTCATCATTTTCTACTTCAGAAAAATACATAAGCTTAATACAGTCGAACCTGCATATATTGCACCCACATATAATGAATTATTGTGTATATCAAACAGTTGTAAAATGCCCTTGAATATAGTTTTGATATATAAAACATATTATATATCAAATTACCTATATATAGAGAACTCGTTTGAGATCCCCTTCAGATTCGATATATCCAGGTTCGACTGTATACATCCTATTTTCAGTGTAAATAACCTCTACATCCACACATTTATAACATGCATTTCGAGAAATTCATCTAGAGGAAACTAGTTCACACCTTGGATGCGAATATTGAGTGCATTCCATAGAGTGCACAGCACTGCTCACAAATGCTTCGCAGTAGCTGCTGCTGGGTGTCTGAATCGGGTGATGTGCCCACAAAGCGCACAATGACAGGTGCATCAGGCACCCAGGTCTCGCACAGCTGAGCCACCTTGGCCACCAGAGTGCTCTTTCCACTGCCTTTGACGCCATGTAAAACAAGTGGATGGCGAAGCTTGCTCCGAAGATACTTCTCCAGCTGAGCAAGGGTCTCTGTTCGTCCTATCAAGGTTTCCGCAAGAGACACGCACATCTGGGCCTGCTGCACTAGCTCCACATAAAGCTGTTGCTCTATGCCTGCACAATATAAAGAAAAGAGAGCTGTGATATGCAACGCTAATACTTGAAATGCCTTTTTTAGGAAAATTATGGCTGACTATGTGCTTGGCACCATTTGCACGTAAAAACAAATGCTGGAAAAGCCAAGGGCTGGAAAGGTGCCTACATGTGCAAACAACTTATTTTGGATCAACACAGCAAGCTGGGCGAGTTGGTAAGTTAACATGTTGGGATAAACGTACAGCGCAGCACATACTCGTGTCTGTTTCTTAGTCCTTTGTATGTGCCGCACTGCATGTTTATTCCAACATGATAACTTATTTTGCTCCACCAGTGGTTGCACTACAGCGGCATACAGTAGAGTGAAATCTGTAGGAAACTTTGTAGGAAGGCGTGCAACATGCTTACCAGAAAGTTAAGAAAAATGAAAACAACCTTATAAATAGGCTTTTGACTTCGAAGTTTCATCTGAAGAACATCTGCCGATAATGAATTTACCAATCCCAGTTCAAACAAACTGCTTATGAAAAACTGTCGGCCTTCACATATTTAAATTCTAGTTTAATTAATACAACACAGCCATTACAATAATTGTGCATTTTGACACAAAAATCAAATGGCTTTTATCAATTTCTCCTTAAGAAGACCATTCTAGGGATATATGAACTAGCAGCAGTTATACAAAGTAAAGGAGAATCCTAGTACGGGTGTGCCAATACAGAAACTCTGGATAAACGTAACTCGCACATACAAAATTATGGTATAAACTCTGGTTGGCCATCTAAAAGCACGATGTGAACAAATTCTTTTCCTAACAAACTTTACTTGAAAGGAATGTTTTTTTTTGGTTTTTTTTAACTCTGGTTAAATGGAACTGGAACCGAAACTACCACATAGTTCACAAAACATGAACAGTCTGTCACCATGTAAAATAGTGGTGCTAAATAGTCAAGAAAATTCAATTCATCAAGTAGTTGCTGTGCTGTGGCAACAATGGCTGCTAGGCCATGTTCACTTGCGAAGTCAAACGATGCGCTGCATAGATGAACTGAGACGAACACAAGAACACGAAACTGACAAGGACCTTGCGCTTTTCCATTTCGTGTTCTTGTGTCTTTCGTCTCAGTTCATCTATGCAGCGCATCATTTCACTTTGCAATGCCATACCAACTAGCGCCAGTGGAAGAACTACTAGTTGTGTTCACACACCACAGCTTTCTCATTCTGTGCCTCGTGATGCTGTGCATCGTGGGCTGGACATGAATGTGCACACTTCAACATGAACAAATGCAAAAGGTAGTGATTTTGCAGTTCAAGCATCCATGCTGCACCATTTTTTTTTTTATCAACTGCCCTATTTCGAAAGCGAAAGCAGTGAATGTTGCACTTAAAATTAGCATTACTGGCTTCCATATGAGCATGCAAAGACATTCTATGTAGGGCACAATCACAAAGGATAATTCACTACAGCAAAAATTAATACACTTGATGCTTTTCAAATCAAATGACTGTTCTTGATATTTATGTCATTCTCTTAAAAAAATGGCATTGTTCTTAATATTGAGTTTTTCGGTTAAATGAAATATCGGACAGACAGAACACTTTCTTATGTCCCTTTGAGTTCTGCTTAGGCGAATTCTAAGGTAGTAATTTCTGAAACTAAACAGAATACAAATCAAGTAGCGATGACCAAATACTTATATTGACATTTTCTAATAATAAGACAACTTCTTCTTCCAATGCACTGCTGATAAGTTTCACAAACAAGAAATATTAGAGCGGTGTGTAACGGTGTGTATTAGAAAGGTGTGTAACTTTGACATGGCTCAGGTGGCCTTTTACGCATGCGCTACTGATTCATGTGTGGGGGTGTGTGCAATTCTTCAATAAACATTCAGTTGTAAGTCAAGCGCTTGTCCTGTCTGGTTGTTCTTCTTCACTGTCGTCGTGTGGTTTTTCGCTGGTTTCATCTTCCGAATATTAGAACAATATGATCTGAAATGAGCACTTATACAACATTGTGTAAACAGTACTTCTGCTGTTATTTTATCATTTTGCAGTGAAATAAGCTACCTTATAACAGTGAATGTAGCATTAAAGGTGCTGTTTGGCACCATCCGAGTGAAAGTGGGGTGTTAAAATTAAACCAAATCTTTAGCAAATTAGCTGCTTTGCAAGCAAAGCAAAAGCACCAGAGTACCATGGAGAGCCTGGTCAACAGACTTCTTCACGATATAATTCAAAGATAACCCAAACCCTTAATCATATGATAATAATATCAGGTTAGTGGCACATGAGCAATGGTACCACACAAGCGTTTAGCAGCAACAGTGCCCCGAGATCAGTATACTGTGCCTACAGTGCATATTGGGTCATTCCATGCCAAATCACCCAGCGTTTTTCCGACCATCACAAATATGGCTGAAAAAATTGCCACGCTTTTCTTGAAGTTCAAAACTCGTTCTGCTCGTTTATTTCTGTTGCCAAAAATTTTCCCACCTGTTTGTGAGAGTCTGTAGTTTTGCGCCGACTGAGCTAAAGGGCATCAAAAAACAATTTTTTCCAAATGACATTTATGAGATGCACTCGATAAAATGGTATTTCCGGCAAGCTAATGAAGTGATGTAACTATAAAAATAATGACTTATTTACGTATATCGATTCTTCGAGGGCTTTTCGCACGAGCAAAATTGAATAAAGTAGCAAAGTTTGAAATTTTTTTCCAGGAACAAGGCAAACTCAAAGCGTAGAAATGAATGATTTACTGGTGGCCTGTTCGACATACTATAAAAGAAAAATAGTTTAGTCGCTGAAGGTGTAGCAGATCGTCTGAAAAAAAAAATTGAGAATATCACTTTTTTTGAGAAAAGCTCTGTATTTAGCGTCAAAAAACTTGCCTTGGTGGTCGGACTAAAAATATGCACTAGACTTCATTTGAAAGCTCTATGTATTAGCTGAACATAGACACAGTTACAAAAGGGTATTATTTTTTTAACTTGAGAAATATTTTTTTTGAAATTTTGTATCTCCACCAGCTTTTCGCTGACGTAACTCAAGCGGCATGAAGCACTCACAAAGGCAATCTTCAGCCCATGCCCACTGACCTGGGATGCAGAAGTCAAGCATGGTGCTGTCTATAAAGCAACCCCATTTCCTTTTCCATTACTTTATAGACAGCACCATGTTTGATGTCTGCATCCCAGGTCAGTAGGCATGGGCTGAAGATTGCCTTTGCGAGTGCTTCATGCCGCTTGAGTTACGTCGGTGAAAAGCTGGTGGAGATACAAAGCTTCAAAAAAATATTTCTCAAGTTAAAAAAATCATACCCTTTTGTAACTTTGTCTATGTTCAGCTAATACATAGAGCTTTCAAATGAAGTATCGTGCTTATTTTTAGTCCGACCACCAAGGCAAGCTTTGGACGATAAATACAGAGCTTTTCTCAAAAAAAGTGAAATTCGCAATTTTTTTTCAGACGATTTGCTACACCATCAGCGACTAAATTATTTTTCTTTTGTAGTATGTCTAACAGGCTTCCAGTATATAATTAATTTCTACCCTTTGAGTTTGCCTTGTTCCTGGAAAAAAATATCAAACTTTGCAACTTTATTCAATTTTGCTCGTGCGAAAAGCCCTCGAAGAATCGATATACATAAATAAGTCATTATTTTTACAGTTACATCACTTTATTAGCTTGCCGGAAATACCATTTTATCGAGTGCATCTCATAAACGTCCTTTGAAAAAAATTGTTTTTTGATGCCCTTTAGCTCAGTCGGCGCAAAACTACAGACTCTCACAAGTAGGCGGGAAAATTTTTGGCAACAGAAATAAACGAGCAGAACGAGTTTTGAACTTCAAGAAAAACGTGGAAATTTTTTCAGCCATATTTGTGATGGTCGGAAAAACGCTGGGTGATTTGGCATGGAATGACCCATTATAAAAACTGGCCCTATGCTTTTCAAATATGGGTATTTCATGAAAAGAAAGAAGAAAAGTGAACCCCTTGCTGCTATTGTTTTGCCTTTTTGAGTGTATACCAATAATTTGAAACCATTCAATAAATATTTAGGTTTCAAATATTAAGTATCTGAATAGGGCACTGAATAGAACAGAAATATACTGACGTAATTTACAATTTTTTGATGTTCGCACATCTCTTTGTCCTGGGGATACAGTGGTGGCTAACATGAATTCATAAAATTTTGTGGCCAAAGTACCTTGTGTACAACGTCTCTAACGCGGTGAAGTAGAGGGAAGCTTCAGCGTGTGGTCAGCACTTTCTCCTTTTATTTCCATACATTTCTTTGATTTTTGCTGAAACCTTCCCACGTAGCGCATGCATTTGGAAGACTTTGTGAAAAAGGTGCATATGCTGTGAGAGTTATGTGAAAAATAGACTACCAGGTGATTTTCCAGCCTGGCACTGTCGACACCTACACTTGCAGTGATTTGTTGATGCCTATGGAAATGCTCAGAAACATACAAGCAGGAACAGCCATGAGTTTCTGAATAATGACAGTAGCACAGCCAATAAGGTATAGAGGTGTGTGTTTAACTGATATCCTTGGCTAATTAACAATGCCTGGAGTTTAATTAGTGTAAAAGAGAGAAACGAAATGGTTTTGTGCACAATCTGTGCATACCAGTGTCAACAGAGTAATTTTTTATACAGGCTTTTTTTTACTTGTGTACCCTAATTTGTTTTTTTTTCTAGCTGTAGTGAATGACAAATGCTTTTTCAAGTGGATAAAGTACACTTCAACTTCGCTCTGCAAACTTTCAGAGCTCAACTTGTGATGAGTAATCTAATTGAAATTTATTCAACTATGCATCCAGATATGCAGGGTGTAGAAAATAAAAGCATTTGTACACTTATTATTACACTACCTCAGTCTTAAATTATGAATATTGGTAATAAGAATATTTACAGTATTATTATTATTATTATCATTATTTGGTTTGAATACATAAAAACACGAAGACACAGAGGACATAGGGAGGGAACAGGCTGACAACTGCCACCTAAAGGGGCACAACACCTGCCTGCTCCTTCGGGAAGGGGGAAACAGAGGAAAGGAAGATAGGGGGGAAAGAAAAAGGAAAGAAAAAAAGAAACAAATAACACAGACGTAAACACGAATAAGTGGTCACATGGAAAAATGTCTATACACGCGAGGCCAAATCGGTATTTTTTAAGAAAGTTAGTAGGGCTCGATGGGCCTGGTCACGCCGAGCAGCACAACCTCCCGGGAACAGGCAATCATCGAGGTTCGTACACTTAAGACAAATAAGTCCATATTCCTTGATGAGCAGTGCTTGCTGCATAACGAATGCGGAACACTAAAAAATTATGTGTTCTAGTGTCTTACAGGAGCCACACGACGTACATGATGGACTGTCTACACGACCTTGACAGTATTATCCCTCACGCACTAATACAGAGCCAACTCTTAGCTTATATAAGAGGGCTCTCTCACGACGAGGCAATCCATGACCACGAATACGGGGAGGGAACAATCCGCTTGCTCCATGCTGGTCAGGGTGCTGCTTTAGAAGATGTCGGCGGATCAACAGACGAGCGTAATACAAACACAGTATCCTCACACACAATTGCAACATGGTGTGGCTTTGGCTATTGCCTGGTTTAGGTGGCTACACAAATTGGGTACGAAAATCTTGACTGAGCAATAACAACAGATTGCTGCGAAAACTTAATTTCATCATCATCTTGTTCTACGCCCACTGCTGGACAAAGGCTCCTACCAATGATCCCCAATTTGCACAGTTATGCACGAGCAGCTTCCATTTTATGCCTGCAAGATTTCTAATTTTATCAATCCGCCTAGCCTTCTGCCGTCCTCAGCTATGTTTCCTATCTGTTGGTATCCACTTCGTCATGCTAACTTACCTCCACTTATTTGTCCTTCGCATTGCATGACTTACTCAGGTGCATTTCTTTCTCTTAAGTCAACTAGAACACTGGCTACCCCTGTTTGTTCGCATATACTCTGAAAACACACCTCGGCACGGTCGAGTTGTTTCATCATTTCCATCTTCTTCAACAACAGTGTCTACCATGGCTTTCAGATCCCGGCTAAGCGTACTGCTTAGCTCATCAAAATACTCAGTATTCTCCTGAGTATTGGGCCCTTCCTTTGACCACTTCACACGTAGCACCAGCTTCTGTGACTCAGGAAGCCTGTCCTCCAGCTGAGCCCTGACAAGGTTGTACCTGCAAACCAGCCAAGCAATAAACAACATTTTCGAAAAGGACAAGAAAAGTGGGGAAAGAAAGGCAGACACCAAAGAAATATGAGCAGGCTCACCGTTTTGAGTCGGAGAGGTCAACGGGGCCAGTGCCCTCAGCTGGTTCCACTAATGTGCCAACAACACTATTGCTCCGCTGGGGACCCCTGTGAGTGAACCTTCGCTCCATCCAAAGACAACAAAGTGGTTTTTGGCTTTCAGTCAGCACAGCAGCTTCCAGTTCCTCTTCTACCACTGCAGCAATGTAGATCCAGATAACTATTTTTGCACAGCAGTAATATGAAACAGTTATAACTTTTGCAATGCTGGAAAAGAATTTTTTTATGATAGCCTATATATTTACTATAGTACAACCTTACAAATGTTGTTTAATAATATCACAATTCATCCATGATATTGCTAAAAGAGGCAGTTTAATGTTATGGCAGTATCTTTTTCACAACACAAAAACTTTTTACTCTCGGAAGCCAAATCCTTATGCCATTCAAAGCAATGGTTTTCAACATTTTCTTTACGGTTGCTTAAAATTTAGAAAAATATCTGTGCTGCTAATATGTGTTGTAGGGATACCTTGTGAATGGAAACACAGGTACAGCACAAAATAGACAAAAAATCTGCTAGCTACAGAGGTATCAAATAAAGGCAGTTCAAGGGTAGTGCCTGTCCTGCCCTTCTAATCAATATCATTTTTGTACAGCTTCTAAGTTCAAATCAGTGCTGCTTCAGGTGTCTTTCGAGGCACTCACTGCACCACAACTTTCTTAGGTGTGCTTTCCCTTCACAGTTCTAAACTCTTGTACACACAAGAGCAAAGTGCACTTCCTGGCCACAAAGCATACAGACATATAGCTGCAAAAACTATCCAGAAGGCTGCTTGATGGCACCCATTTCACCCACCTTATGAACAGCTAATTACATTCCAGTGCACAAAGTGAGCGAACTCTGCCTACAGCACTTATCTTCCCAACTGCTATTTAATCCATTCACTACTGAGTTTTTTGGCCAAAACCAATACAAAAATACCGATTTTTTTTAGTTCCCTATTTGAGTGTGTCTTTAAACAACTCAAAAAGGTATTTAAAGGTGCCTTATTCGTAACATACAAGCAGAATATATATATTTTTTTAATATGCACAGAATTGGCTTCACAGCACTGCACCATGAAGAGTGCCCTAACCTTTGCAGTCTTCTATGCAGAAAATGTCTCTTTGAAATTTAAAAATATAAAACGCAAGGATAAGCGATCCTGCAAAAAAAAACCTTGGGCACTGGCGGGGCTTTGTTTACATCTATTGGCGTCCACTGCCGATACATCGAAATGTGTTCGTCATCCGAATCCGATGATTTAGAGATAATATGTTGCTCTGTATAGTCGCTGCCACACTCACAGGAGAACTAAAATTCTTTTTCATTCCACAAAACTTCAGCATTTTCTTTCTTCTTTTTTTCTGAACAGAGCCATTGCCGGCATACACGTGCCACTCGCGCACAGAGGAGGACGCCATTTTCTAATTCCAGTACGAGAATCAAGTTCTTTCTTGACCAAAATGCATCCTTTGAGCATGTTATTAAATTCTTTACTGCGTCATTTGTTCAAGCCAAAGAGAACTCGGCAAGATGATTCAGGATAGCTTAATTGCAGCACCCCCGAGCGATTCTTTTAGCGTGGACGAGCCCAGCTCGTCTTCAGTGAGAGCGGTATAAACTGTGAGGATGAGCTCAGTTTGTCTTTGGTAGGGAAAGGGTTAAGTGCTGACAACTAAAGGTTGGCATTTGTAAATTTCAATTGTGAAAACAATTTGATCATTTTAAATAGTGAAAGTGCAAGTATGTATCAAATTAAATAGCCAATACTTTTTTTAACTACATGACACTAAATAGTTGCAAACTGCGAATGCTATGCTCTCAATTACCACCTCTGAGCAGTGCGAGCTTAAAAGTCAATGCTTGTAGGTGTTACTCTGCTCCAGCTGTCATTTTATGTTGCATTGCTTTGTATCTTAGGCAAATGGAAATGTTTACTGAGAATACATTGCACAGGATCTACAGTAGACTGTTTGCATTGTTTCTATTGAATTCCAAGTCTGGCCGTGGAGAATTGAAAATAAGATCACATAAACAGTTAACTTCCGTTAATTCAACTTTTACAGGATTGACAAAATTGATTTAATTGTTTGGAAGGTGAAATTAAACTGTTAGAAAAAAAAATGACCAAATGCACCGTTTCATGATTTGACAGTACTTTCTTAGTTTTTAACACATCCACAAACCTAATGCACACCCAATTTTTATGAGTCCAAAGTAGAAATTTCATGCAAAGGTGTCATAAGAGCCACAGAAAATTGAAATCCAATGCACATCTGAAAGTTTAACGAGTAAAAATGTAGCACACCTCCAATTTTGGCAATCAGGAAATAGGTGAAGGCACCAAAGTTACCTTCACAGAATGGAAATTTATTAAGACATAATCTATAGTCGTCACTCAGATCGCACATGAACCACATCACATCATCTTTCATAATGACCACTGATACCAACACTCACGCCATGACAATTGCAAACGAGGATCATGGTGCACGCAAGGACCAACAGCCACTTTATTAGTTTGTCCTGTAGGGAAAGCGGCTCTTGACAATGCTGGAAATACCTGACACAATTTTGCTGCTATTACTTTAGCAAGTAAAACAGGTTTTGAATGATTTTTTGAAATCAAAGAGAAAGCAAATCTTCGTTACAATCCTATATGACATCTTGCTCTGTTGTAATCTTGTTACAACAATGCTGACAACGCTGGCTCTGACAGTAGGTTCTTACAAGGCCGCGACCATGGTTTCACTGTGCAGAGATTTTTGTACCAATATTCTTAAGGAAAAAAAAAGCATGTAAGAAATGGGTTAATACAGTAATAAATCACGACGAACTGCTGTTTTTGCTTTAGAATAATCTTAGGAATGTCCAAAAATATGCGTTATCAGAAAGAGCTAACATGTCTTTGGCATGTTCGCTCTCCTGTGGCACTGCCACGCAGACACTGCAGTCATTTTTAATTCTAAGTGGAGTCATGAGTGGAGTCACGATTTGAGATGAGCAAGATTTTGCTGACCAGTCAAATTAAAATTATCCAGTGAGGACGAACTTCAGAATTGAAGCAGTAAAACTTTTGGCCCATAGAAACATATGGCTGCCAGCTGTGACCTTTCATTGGGATCGAATGAACCGAAAAATTGAATTAGCTTGATTCATATTCATGGAAGTCTGCTGTATTTGGTACTTGGCTCCAGCCTAATGCAAAATGTGTTTTAAAGTGACAACTGAAAAAAACATAAAGAAAGATATGTATATAGGTACACAAATGCCACAGTTTATTTTTGTTTCTGAACAGCTTACCAATGTGATACAGCTTACCCACCTGAAACGAGATATTTCCCACGCTGTTCTGTAGACAGAGCAGATCTTAGTGCCTCCACCATCAGTGATGCCTGCTTTTGCCATAATTCAAAAGCAGCACTCTGTGCTGAGGGATTCACAGACATGATGTCTGGTATGCGTTCACGTATAGCACGAAGTCTATAACACTTTGGGACACTGTTCAGGTCTTCTATGTACCAGTCGAGCAGCAGCTGCCTCTGTTCTGATGACTCCACAGCATCAATAACACACATCAGCACATCGCTAGGCAAGCTGGCAGGCAAGATGTGTGGTAGCTGGTTTTCCAATTTCTCATTGAGAAGTACCTGCAGAATTTTGGAAAAAAAAGCATTGTAAGCAGGAGGATTGACTAGTTTATTCAGAAAGTGTATGAATGGCTGCAATCACAATTATTTTGCCTCTACAGTCTGTTCTGTCCATTGCATTAGCTCTTTTTTACAATTTCAAAGGGGCGCTGAAGAATTCTAAGTTGACAGTCTGGTAAATCCCACTTTCGGAATGCTAGTAAGGCGAATTTTTTTTAATAATAAAAAAGTCTTACCAACTAGACTGTTTCTTATTTGGAAAGAACAAGAAAAAGTTGAAATGTGGGTGGTGAACTTAGGCAAAGTGCCCAATATGAAATGAAGTGGTAGGCTCACATATAAATGCTTGATGAATGCAATGCATTGAAAGAATTTCACGTTACACAGCTATGCCATAGTCTTAATTTTTTTTTCATAGCAGTGGTTGCTCATTTTTTACTCATGAGGGTACATTACAAGTGCATTAAGAAAGCCCGGACTACAAACTGTCTTTACACAGAGTCAAAACTGCTTAGCTGCATTACTAATAGTTACTTCCAATCTCTCTGTCTGTGAAGATTAACAATGGCATTACATATATAACAGGGCTGGACGAGTGATAATTCAATCTTCCAATTATGCTCGATTAATGCTTTAATCATGAATAACTTCTTTATTGGTTGAGGTCACACGAGCAAAGCAGGCAAGCATTGGCATCAATGTCACTGTTTCACTTGCACAACAGCAAAGAATGGAACCACAGACCAAGCTAGAATGTTACGACAAAAGTGTTATATGAATGCATGTCTTTCAAAAGTCAGAACAAAAGTTGCCCGTGCACGCTGCCCTTCGTGACAATGAGAAAAGTGGTCTACTAAAAAACCTTATCGCAGCAGAATTTGTGACTGCGTCTGTGTGAGTTTCATAAATCAATTTAAGTGATTATGTATTTGATTGATGAAAAGGTCTGAGTTGATTGGAGTAAAATTTAATTTAATGCCGAGACCTTACACACGCACACGCGTGCACACACATCTACATACACACGCATGTATGCACTTTTCCAGTCATGCCTCCTGAAGAAAAGTGGAACCAAAAAATGTGCACTGGTAGCAAAGAAGCAAAGAATGGATAACTCCATACCAGTGCCAGAAAGTGGCCTTGAGTGCGCAGTCGTGCAATGGTCTGGTGGCAAAGGTGTGCAAAGGTGTCACGATCCATGGCCTCCACATGGATGCCCCAGTGAAGGTCCACCACATTGAGATCATAGCCTTTGTCAGCAGCATAGGCACGGACACTGGGATAGACATGCTGTTCCAAGTGTGTGCGCTCAATCTCCATATCAGCCAGGCCACAGCAGATATATAGGCTGATGAGCCGGCTGCCTGCAGCCAACAAGGATGCAGGCACAGCACCCAACCGGCCAAGCAACAGTGCCTGCACATCATCTGGAAAGCTTTGCAGGCATGGCAACCCATCATCAGAGAAGGTCTCGCTGCCTGGTGCTGGGCTCTGCGCACATAAGAAACAAATGACATAAGACATAGTAGCTTAGATGCGAAACTACTTATAGGCTTATCTACAAACATGCTGAGGCAGGAATCTCATGCTAAAGTGCCTTCTCTGCATTACTCTATGACTGATGACTGTAACTGCTGACTGTTACAATAATTGTAACAGTCAGCAGTTCTGCAGCAACTGATCAAGGAGGAAAACAACATACCATTTTTTACAGTTGATAAGAATGCTTCACACACACACGCACACACACACGCACACACACACGCACGCACACACACACACACACACACACACACACACACACACACACACACACACACACACACACACACACACACACACACGCGCGCGCGCATGGACACAAACACAGTGATAAAGGTTAATTTTAAATCCACTCACTGTGACCTGAGGGGCTGGAGATGCAAGGGAGCCACTATTCTGCTGCACTTCTGTTAAAGAGGTGTCAACTGGAGCTAAAGGAGGCGCTGTACTTCCAGCAGTGGCAGTAACAGATGGGTCAGATCGCGAAGGTGGTGGTGTGGACTCCTTGCCATATGGCAGGCTGTCTGTGGAGCGCACTGAACTGCGTCGTCTCCCTTCAGGAGAACAGCTGCTGGAAATTGCACCAACAAAAATGCACTAAGTGTGGGGGTGCAGGTTATGGTATGCTTGAAAATAATACTCGGTGACTGCCAGCGGCAAGTTGCCTTTTCGTCCAGTTTACTTTCTTCACATCTATCTCACAATTATTACAATACACTTAAAACAGTACAATTAAAGCTCCCTATACCTTCCTTGGCTTCATTATCTGCTGGTTGTCATGAACTCTGTGTGTAATTTTCTCAAATATGAGTGCTTGGAGAGTAGACTCATACAGACACTTCTTTTTGTGTATAGAGTGTCCTCAATTAGGTGGTCTTTTTATTATTTGTTATGAATACTGAACTACTACATGAAGCAAGCTTCTCAGAAATGGTCAAATAATTTTGGTGGTGGATTAGCAATTAATGGCTAACTGGTTTAGCCTTTGATCGATCAATCAAAGCTGTGCACAATTTCATATTGGCAAAACTTTCCTGTGGAAGGCTTTAATGTTGTGATGGCTTATTCCCTTTTCTATATTTCTTCAGTAACCTGAATCACGTGGCTAAACTCCTAGCTTGATTTCATTAAACACTGCAAAGCAAACAAATCCAGGCATAAACTTTACCGTTAGGTCAGAAAACCTTACATATAAATTTGCTGGTAGGTTATTGGTCAAGTTCAAGGCAAAATATTTTAGTGGTTCACAATGGCCTCTAAGCACTTGTTACTACTATCCATGGTATTTGTGCTGTAAGCTGCAATTATAGGGAAATGTTGCTTTAAACCATATCACTATAAACGTCTTGACAGCAAGGTCGACAACTGGGCTAGTTGGTATTGTTCCACTATGTTCAAAGCAGTGCAAACAACACAGACAAAGAAAGAGACATGCTTGTTGTGTCTCTTTCTTCATTTGTGTTGTTTGTGCTGCTTTAAACATAATGGATCCTGATAGGTAGTGTGTGCACAGGCTCTAATGATAATAATGATAATAATAATAATAATAATAATAATAATAATAATAATAATAATAATAATAATAATAATAATAATAATAATAATAATAATAATAATAATAATAGCTTGTGTTGTACATGCCAAAACCACAATATGATTATGAGGCAGACAGTCTAGGGCACACCGGATTAATTTCGACCACCTGGGATTTTTAACGTACATCTAAATCTAAGTACACAGGTGTTTTTTCCATTATGCCCCAATTGCGCATAGGCTCAATGCAGCATGTCATCTGTGTGATATCAACATTCGTTCCTAGACAAAGAAAATTGAAGACATTCTGAAAATGCGTCTTTTCTAGGTATAGTCAGGTATGTCAAAGATTTTTTTTTTGCTACTTTGTAGAATGTTGACATTAACAATTAATGCTAAGAACCCATCACAGATGCCTTCAAGAGTCTGCCCAGAGCTAATCGTAATAAAAAAATAAATAAAGAAATTCACAAAGGAGCCCATATACTTAATCATGAAAAAAGTCATAGTACTATAGAACATTCCCCTTCCATCAGACAAATATAATAATAGGTCAAATGCCATATCAATAGAGAACAGAAGCAAGCAACATTGCTGAAAAGCCCACAGACACAGAATTTGCCCTTTCACTGCAAAAAATGTAAATGTAGCCCAGAATTAAGTGCAACATGCGCAGTTCATAAGAACAGTGATAAAATACCAAACGAGATACTAGACGCCTTCACCATCAATGAAAGCAGCAAAATTTGCATGACTGCTCCATCGATCAGAAAGGTGAAGAAGAGAGCATAGCAGGACCAGAGAAATGTGCTCACATAGTATCAGATTTTATTGCTTGTTTCTTTTTTGTTTTCTTCGTTCAATGTATATGTACCTTAAGATGACAAACAAACATTTTGTTGTTAATTTACCAATGTGCCATGTTTCTTTCCTCACTGCTGTCCACTACTGTCATTGTTGAGCTAGTTTGCTACTTGAGTCTCAAGTAGTGAACCATCTTGTATGCCTGTTACACAAGTGCCTCAAGTCTACATGCTCGCTATCATTCCAGAGTATGGGCGTACATATAGTTTGGTGTGTCTGTATACCTCAAAATGACACAAGTGAGTGAGCATCACAAAGCATTTTGGAGGAGTTCAGCACTTACGCACTATCCATGACAAATTTAATACGCACCCTTTCTTCTTCTTCTTCGAACGATCCTTATCCTTCTTTTGTGCAGAAGAACAGCTGCTACCCATAGCTCTTGTTCTCTCTTCACCGTCTTCAAAAAGCAAAAGGTGCAATTCTGAAAACAAAATTCACGGGTTGGTAAGTTATTAACACCCAAGTGCTGCCCTGCATGAAACTACTCTAATGAGAAATGCAATATAACACTGATGTAGTGAAAGAAAAAAATTATGAACTCATTCGCAGTTTTTCCCATGACTAAGAGCAAACAAATTGCCTGCAAGGAAGGAAGTCAACAAGGCCTCCCTATGGGAAGGTGAATGAGGCCCACAAACGAAGTCTGACAAAAATATACTGAGGGATTACAGGGGCACATTTTAAAATAATTAGTTTCATTTTGCATTCTTTTCATCCTAGGCCATTGGCTTGCACAAAGCTGTGCCCTTACTATTGCCGATATTGCAACCGAGGGGAATAGATCATAGAAAACAGAAGCAGATGAAAAGAACCCTTACAATGTATTATCCCACTCATGCACAATGAAAGACTTCCTTTCACCTAGTTGGCACATGAACACCACTACATACTATTCAGGTAAGCCCCACCACACAAACATAGGAGCATCCAAATTTCAAAGTTTTCATGATATAAATTGAGTAGCCTTTGCTACTTCATTTATAATTAATCTAAAAATTTACAAATCAAATTAGTTAAATCTTTGGTTCTGTTACAATATAAGAATAAAACACTTATTGGAATCTACAGGAAGAAAGATATGTGTTACAAACGATTCTACTGTAGGAGAACTGTGATTGCTGCGCAGAGGCATGAGTTCCTAAGAAAGCGTATCAAGCAGCTAACCATCATTTGCAGTGATGCAATAGGTATGCCCCAGTTTTAGACGGCCTGCACACTCATTTTCACGCAGAATCAGATATGAGAGCCATTTAGTTGTTTCTCATATACAAGCTAAAATTATCCTAAAGTGCAAGAGGAAGTTATTCTAAAGAGGATATTATCCTAAAAGTACAAGAGAGCCTTTGCAGGTCAGCCAACTTTCAGATTCTTGCAAATAATCAACTTTCTAAATTTCATCTTTCCCATTCCGTGCAAACATAATTGGTTCCAGCCACACAGCACCACTGCTACTGCCACAATCAGCTGCTTTGTGTGCCTAGTAATAGCACAATGTAATTACATACAGACAATACACCATTCTATGTACCAACCTTCTAAAAATTTTCATGTGGCCCAAGATATTATTTTTGGTGTTCCAGCCCTTCTATGAAAAGACTGTTCACTCAGCCCTTCTATGAAAAGACTGTTCACTGGAAATGGCGAAATTTTGTGCATAATCAATAGCATGGGTAATTAATTCACTGACTAACCTTCCAGTAAATCGAATATTGTTATATTCATGACTATAGTCGGATACAACATTAGAAGGCAGCGGCATTTCCTCCTCAAAGGCGGATGAACATGAGCCTGCACCAATGGGCGTGCACTCGGGACTGGCGTCATGAGCAGGACGGCCGGTGGCTCCGCCTTCGGAGAACATTGGTGCGTGCTCGAGCAGGACTATTTCTTTAGTCGCGGAGGCGATCGGCTGCCGCGCTTTGGTCGTCTGGGCGGGGCCTCTCCTGTTTTCTTAAGTTGCATCCGACTATAATGATTTTTTTTTTTTCCTTTTAAGTAACACTGGAATGCAGCCAAAAACATTTACGCATCAAATAATATCATAAATTGTTCACCTTTATTTCCGGCCACAGAGAGTAAACTTGTAAAAAAACAATAACAAATCATATTTAAGTTATAAATGAGTTGTTATAGTAATTAATTACTAATTAGTTAGCTGAGCTGTCCACAGACAATAACATGCTCAAGAACAATCCAAGTTGAAGAATGTTATTTGGTCCATCCAATTGGTGATACGAATTGTTAGCCAGGGTCCCCAAAATGGAATGGACTGGAAACCAATTGGAATGTTAGACTTCAATGGGATAGTCCAATTGGACTTGACATGTTCAAATGGTAATGCTGATTTGTCTACACTTTTCCATTTGGCCTTCCAGTGGGTTCACTGGTTCACAATGTTTTATAGTCCGATTGCTTGTGCAATTACAATCGGGATCAATCAAGTGGAACATTCATTGCTCTAGCTTTGAAGTGAAATGTTTGGACATCATTGATGTTTGATCATCAGGTTTCACTGGCACAAGGACCACCGACACCAAACAGTGCCATTTGGGCATCATTACGAGCGCAGTTGGCATTAAGCATTTGAATCAATTGGATATGGTCATGGGATCAGCTAGTATTATGAAAGTTCCAGTTTGTCCTCATTATGTGTCCAACTGGTACTGGCCAGTTCAATTCAACCCTCATTGTATATCCCAGACAGTAGCAGTGTATACTACACATCAACTTCAGAGGCCTGTCATGCACCGTGTGTTATTTCAACCGGCTTGTAATGTAATGTGCACATTTGTACGTGCTTCCCGAGTGAACAAATAGCACTCATTTAACTTCACTGTGCTGTGCACTGCTGCAGAGGATCACTTTACTGAAACCACTACAATGTTCGAAGAGCTGTTTGACGTGCGCCATTCTGGAAGCCACGCCAAAATAATAATTTTTGTTTGCTTAGAATGGATATAGCCAATAACAAATTATGTTTCAAGCCTTAGAGTTGATTATTTTTATACAAAAATAGAACATGACTGACTTCACAATAAATAGATCTTTAATTACACAATAATTAAGATTAATTACTAAAAATGTTTAAATCAACCTATTACCACTTTCCCTTTCTTGGAATGGAATACTGAGTGCCTTGGAATAAAGTTGTTTAAACATAACACATTTACATAAGTTCCACCATAATTCTCAACTGAAGGAGACATGCGATTGTGAGATATGCTTGAGGAATCATATTGACCAAGTAATTATTGGAGTGTTTCATGTTGGAATCTACAGTTTTACCAGCTATACCAGCTAATTTATTGAGAATGCATTCACTAGGTTCCAATGGGACTTAAGTATGCCAAATGGCTTCAAGAAAGGTACACAGGTAAGCAATGCAGTGCAACAATAAAATTGTTAATAAAAATAATTGTACAATTACAATGCAAGTCCTCAAATAAGAAATAACTTTGCACCTTGGTATGATAAATGGAGAGCAACATTCAGTTCTTTTTGAATTATAGAGTCTGCCATAGAAATTCACCGATTTGTTTTAAAAACCTAACACCATTTGACGGGCCAGAATTTACAAGCCTTATGAGAGAGATTACATTTAGTCACATGGGGGTGCCTCAGATCCTCACTCATACATTTGTGCATGAGAGTTTTAGTGCACACAATTAGGCAACATGGTTTCTTTAGCATAACAAGCACTACCTAGTTGTGTTTATGGGCTGTACTTACAAAGCTTTCACCAGTTTCTTTCACATGGACAACTACAAAAGTTCAATTGGTTGACCACACAGAACTAATTGGTTTGCACTTAACAACTAAGTGGGAAACCAGTTACATGTGGTTAGCTCCAGTCAGATCAAATAAAACGTAGACAGGAAAGGAACACAAATGATATGGAATGGCATCGTTTCTGTGTTCCTTGTCTACGTTGCATTGCGCTGCACATGCTCTTCAATTCAGGAAAATGTACCAACTAGCCCGTGAGCACTAGTTAGCCTTGATTTTGATACAATTTGAATAAAACTGGGAAGCTTGGATTCAGTTGGTTACATGTATGGCCCAGTAGGTTGCAAAAGTCACACTTGGTTCAACCCCAGTTGGTATTAGGTTAAAGTTTTACAAATGGACCCACTGCATTTTTTTAGTTTTGTTAAAGGAGCACTGACACCAAAATTTTGCATCCTGTTTTTTCTGTTGCGGTAAGTAGTTAATGACCCACTTATCATGACTGGAAAGCTCGTTTCCTCGAGTGTGCAACCGTTAATTATTTGGACACGGTTTTATAGCGCCCAGTCGCAGTTTCGGTTTCAGGGAGCACCCAGGGAGGCGGGACCCAGAGTGATGGCTATGTAAACATAGCTGGCTGCGTGATCACACAAAACTGCGTGCACAAGAGCACCGCGTCAACAACTCTTTTCAACGAAGGCTTCCAGGGTGTTGCTACAATGTCCTCTGTGAGGTTGTAGATATGCGTGACCCCCTCAAGATGCACTGACGAGGCGAGGACACCTGCCTTTGTACTCTCATGCAAGTCTCCCCTTCTTTCCGTTGAAAAGGTCTGCCAGGATAGAGGGACTTTAGGAGAGGGTGGGAGAGAGCGCCCGCAACAATCGTGGCAGCCAATGCAAACTCATGACGCAAGTGGCGGTTGGTTGTTTACAAGAACACCAAAGGCGTGTTTTGCGTGGAGTGGCGCGATGCACACTTTAAATGTGATTTTAAATATGTTCTAGGCTATACTATCCATTGATATTTCGTAGATGATGCGTATGTGTCCACACAAATCCATCCCACAGGTTATCTCGTCTTCGAGATTTTGTGTCGGTGCTCCTTTAAGGAAAGATGCCACTGAGCTGACAGTATTATACACTAGTACCTGCGTGGATGTCCCTTGGGAGGCCGAAAAAAAGCTGCCCGACTTGATGATACCACCACAGCAGCTCACTGTAGCTGTGCTACAATGATACGTCTAGAGCAGGGTGCACCCCGCTGACGTAGGTTTGAAGGCATGAAGTTGGTTGGTTCCTAGAGGACAACCCACTACGGGGGATCGGCCATAAATCGTGCGGTAGTAGAGTGCCATTCAAATTGCATTCTTTGGTCTCTTTTTTTTTCCCCCGACGTTCATATACAAAAATAACATTTATTTTACTTTTACCTCATGTATAAAAATCCTGTCTTTGCTTGCACTCCGTAAAATGAATAATCATCAACTTGGCAAGATTGCTGTTTTAATGAAGTAAATGCACAAGTCTGCCATATTGATCGATTAGCAGGTTATTAATCGGGTAAAAGTCTATAAACGAACCAGTCCTACTAATTACATATTACTAAATACCAAGCCGCCGGGTCGAAATCGGGTGCCTAAACATACATTTGCATCTTTAACGTCGCCAGCTGAGCGCACGACCACGATATGTTGTGTTTGTGGTTATGTGGAGGAAGAGACGCTTATTTCTGCAGCCCTGCACATAACAGCGAGTACGTGTGGCTCGTGGGTTCCTCTCACCCCATTAGGAAAACCGGCCGGTGCCCGGCGGCAATGGCATTCGAATCCTGTACCTCCCGCATTGGAGGTGGATGCTCTAACCACACGACCACCGCTGCGGTTGCTGAACGATGGGCTCGTGCAGGGCTATCTGTGGAGGTACACAGTACACATACACTGAACTATAGGAAGTGTGGGCTACGCACCATTGCAAATCGAATCGGAGACCGGCAGCATTCAGTTGAATGTGTGCCAAAGCATGCGATCCCCACATTCCCATATATATATATATATATATGTGTGTGTGTGTGTGTGTGTGTGTGTGTGTGTGTGTGTGTGTGTGTGTGTGTGTGTGTGTGTGAATGAATGAGTAAATAAACAAGCAAACAAACAACAAATAAATAACGGAGACAATAAGAAAACGACGACATCACGAAACTGAACTACTTACTATCGATCAAAAAGAAAAAAAAAAAGTAGAGGGGGAAGTGAGGTGGCAGTCAAGCAGCGCGGTGCACGAAAACATCCGTGACCGGTAGCATGCCATTAGGAAAGCTTTCGGGGCGGTGCACACGTTGAAAGAGCATTTTTCGTTGCAGGCGCTGCTCATTTCTTCGAAGGTCAAACAAGTCGAATCGCATCGCTTAGGTTCAACATGACGCACTCTACACCTCGCCCGGCAATAAAGTCGGCCCTAGCAAATGAAACAAGACACTTGCGTTATGTGTTGAGTTTCTCCTGCTCTATGGGCTTTGTTTTTTTTTTTTTTTTGCGCTCATTTTTTAAAAGGTGAATCCGTACCAACTTTGTAAACTTCGATAAACGTAGACGCGGCTGTCCCGCTCTGATAAACGAGCCGGGAACATTTAAAATTGCCGCAATGGGTCTTGAACTGAAACTTCAATCACGCCTTGTTGAACAGAATCTAAAAGAAAAAAAAAACACGCTGAATAAACTGCTTTGCACTAAGAAGTACGGGCGCGTAAGCAACGCGTCAGTCGTGTTTTCTGCTACGCGTACTCTTCGGCCTCGGAAGCAGGCGGCAACTAAATTTTAGACAGCAGCTGGACGTCGCTTGCTAGTTGTAAACCGAGTTTACCCAACCACGTATAATGTTTTACCCCCGACGAAATCACTAAAGCTAATGAGGGTCTTTCATTCGTGCACTTTTTTCGAAAAACAAACAACACACATGTAAACAGCCACACACTATACAAAATGCACACACAACACAGAAAATAGGCGTATCCTTCATTTTTGTCAACAATGGTTTCGATTGGTGGTTAAATATCACGTGATTGTGCGCAAGCCGGCATGCAGCCACTTAAATGTAACCACACTGGCCGGCCGCGCAGAGTATTTTAGGAATTGTCGAATATTGCGAATTACGCGCTGCGAGATGCGCAAGGATGAAAAGAAGACGACATCGATAGTGGGGATAACTCCAATGAATAAATCGCTGTTTCCTGGCAGACGCCATGTATGCCGACACAGCTTAACCAGCAAACATCGAATGTATGCGGAATACGTAGAACGGCGACAAGCAACAGCCGCATGTTTGCCTGTAGGAATAAAGGCCCACAACGCGGCTCCTCCGTGTTTATATACGCTCGCACTTTCGGCATGAAAACTCGAAACAAGCAGTTTTTAATGCAGCTACGCAACTCGTGCATTGCTGACTTTAAAAGAACACATAAGAAGACATCCATCAGCGTATGTAAGCTGGAGGCATCCGGTTTCACGCGCGCCTAATGTGGCCCTTTTCCAGAGGTCACACACTCTCCCAAGGTACAGCTCGGAACTAAGAAAAATCAAACACTGAGGCTCTGGTGACATCGCACCGTCGAGCTTTGCAAATATTGTGCAGTTCTTAAGTGAAATCAGAGACGACTCCGCAGCATAGATCAGGCTCAGTCAACGCACTCACACATTTCCAGGGGTCCCCGGCAAAACCAGGTCGCTGCGATTCGTCGACACTGCTAAAATACTTGCAACAGCCAGCACTTGCAGAACCCCCGAGCCTCTGATGAAACAGGGAGTCGAGATCACCGATTGCATGTCAAACGAAACGCGAAGGTCGACAGTGAAACGGAAGGGAACAAGGAAGCTTTCGGGGCGAGAAGGTCTCGCGAACGCCAAACGCTCGCCATTTTGGCCAGGGCGACTGGATGGATACGGTCATGCGCAGTATTGATCATCCGCGGATGCTGCATGGCAGAGCAACGAATCATATGATGCGGTGTCTGCTACGCTGGACGTAGATTTGTAAGAAACACGCCGAGCTAAGGATTACCAACACATAAGAAATAACTTTTTCACAAGCGTGAGGAAAAGCGATCACTGGCAGTGCCGGTTATTTACCAATGCTGCGGCTTTATCTCCATACATCGCCCAAAATAAAGGATACGAACCGGCAGAGGCACAGTGCAAAGCACGTTTAACGCTGAAAAGGGCACCTTTTGATGGTCAAACTCAGCACAATGAAGTATATAACGAATTTTAAAATATAAAGACAGGCGACACATATACTATCAAAGTGATCAGGTGAATTTATTTCACTTTATTTAATTATTACGACAGTACAATTGCAGTGACGGTGTGTTTACTAGGACTTGAGTGCACGTCATATATGTGCAAGTGTGTGCCGCGTTCGCGAGCCATGACTTTGTTTAGGGTGTCGATGTTGTGAGCCGTCCTCCTTACCGGCCATGCTTCATTTTCCTCTCTTTGAGCTCTATCACTGGTTTGAACACAAGCAAGCGTGCGTTAACACCGGGATCGGCCACTTGTTCGGCGCGAAAGATGATCGGAATGGAAAATGATATAGATTCCCACAAAGCACGGCCCCTCGATGTTAACAACGCCGAGTGCGTGCACACATTGTAAATATTCTGTCCTGCTGTAGGCAAGCAACACACACCTGCACACTGAGACCATTCATAGTACAGCCGTTGAATAACTACGCGCCAACACTGGGATTTCACACATGCTGATAGCAGTTGTGTAGCCGGTGTAGCTCTTGCCCGCTGCTGACATCAAGCGTTTCAGCGACTTGTTTTAAGACGCAGCTGACGCAGCATCGGGCAGCATGGCAAAGACACTCTCTCCCATTCCTAAACTTTTCACACAAGCAAGTACTATGCACGGATATATTACGTAACCCACGCACTGCTTTAACGTGGTGAAATAAAATGGCAAAAACGCAACCAAGAGGTGGGAGTTTTAAGAATATTTCAACGTCATTTAAGGTCACCCAAAACTTTTATAAAAATTCTTGCACATAGCATGCGTTCTAAATGCCCAAGCGGAAACTTTTCCAACTAATCCACGTCCACGCGACCCCTTCCCGTTAAAAAACTTAAGGTGCTTCTCACTAGATGGCACAATGGATCTACAAGCGGCTCTCTTTTCGAGGTAACATACATAACGTTAATATCTTTTTTTCTCGACTTGTGTAGCAGTCATTTGATGCAATTCATTTCTTGACAACGTTAGCCATGTGCTGAGCCAAGTTCCGTAACATTTCACTATGATCTTGACGCTAACTGCCGCTCGAAACGGACTGCCGATTGCCGCTCGTACGCTCGCACATTGACCGGCGCCATGTTGCTACGGCACTACTGTGCTCGTCTGCGCTGGTTCGGCTAACTGCTGTTAGGCTTACCGTGTAGTGCGCAGGCGTTTGCGACGCCGGTGACGCCTCCGTAGAAGTGAAAAAAGATCGGATGATCGCCAGCATCGAGCCCGAATTTCTTCTCCACCGTAAGGTCTAAAGGTTGTCGCGCATTATTTTATTTATTTTTATTTGATACCGAGTGTCTAGAATCGGACGTGGGCGGGTGCATTTTGCGGCGGAAACAAGTTTTCCTTTTGATTTCGGAACTGGGTGTACCATCTTGCCGGTATTCTAATCTGCGTTCCGTATGAGGAATGTGTGTTATATTTCCCCCAAAGAAATCTACGACTATTTTCACGCATCTTTTGCTTTCGTGGGCGCGACAAGGACAGCGTCATGATGCGGATATCGTTTGTTCAGAAATGCCTCGTCGGTATTCGATTTGCTAACGTTTGACTACCTGCACACTGTAGGGCTCTCTGAAATCTTGCTGGTGGGTATTCGATCTTCACCTGTCGCTCGCGAGAGTCTCCCGTGCGATAAGAAAGCGCACACCGTATCTTCACTGTCGTAAATCTGAAGCCAGTGGAGGAGTATCGTGAAGTTTATATATCCTTGCCAAACTTAGAATCGAACGGCAAGGCCATTGCCCGTATAGATGCTTAATTTGCATGCTACTCGGCATGTAATGTTGGTATAGCTCGTAGTTTCCGTCGCATGTTACGTTTTTCGGCTACGTGCCATGTGTAGCGGGCGCTCTTGTTAGGTAGGCTAGTTCGTACGGCATTCACATCCTTCTCGCTGTTTCGTTTAGCTTCAATTCATCCGTTTATGTGTTGGCAAAATGTTTTCTTTCGTCAACTGCAAGGAGTATTTCTGCAGATGTACTGTTTGCTAATCTGCAGGTTATTCTGAAATGGCCTTTATAGAAACTGTCAGTTTTTGTGCTCAGTAACCAATTTTATGTTATGTAGTGTATACCCAAGCTTTACTCAGCGATGAGTAACAACTCAAGGACAACTCGCATATGTTTTTTAAAATATATATTTCGTAGCTTATTCGATTATGGCCACATATGTGACTTGTGTCTGGCTACGTGGGCACCCCCCCCCCTCTTTTTTTTTCTTGCTGTTTGTTTGTTGTGTTGGCTGCTAATTTTCAACCTGGAGTGGAGTTTGTTGCTGTTTCCGCTGTGAAAAAATGCGCTGCAGTTTAACCATTTCTGTGGCATTATTATGCCTCATGTCTTTTAAACAGTATGAATTGTATAGTGAACATACAGGTATGAGAAGGGGAAAAAAAAAGATTGACTACACATGAATAGCGTTGGGCATAATTCTTTGAATGGATGGCTTACAAAAGTATGCTTTTGCCCACTAGTATACATGGGGTTTGGTGTCAAGTGGAAACATACTGCGAGCACTATTATGGTTCTTTGTAGTGCTGGCAGTTGTTGGCATGACCACTTTTGTGACAGCTACAAATGCTTGTATGGATAAGTTTAAAAACATGAAATTGTCGTTACATCTGCCTTATAATTATTTTACGTATATTCATGCATGCAAGATGCCTCGCTGTAACTAAATGCTGTGCTCTTTATTTGGTACTCCACTGGCACTCCTCTGCTGGGGATAGCATGTGTCATAGCCAAACTATGTCTTTGGGATGTGTAACTCAGTCAGTTCATCTTATTCATGTGGGGTGTGCATATCGTGCGAAAGTCTCTATATACCAAAGGAATAGACTTGCTCCGCTAGGAACAGATCAAATGCTACCGGAAGTGCTCTAAATCTGCCATTGAAATCACCCATTATATTCCACAGTGCTAGCATTTATAATGTGAAAGTGCAGCAGTAATGTTTTCTACAGCATAATTGACGTTGTGAAGTGTTTGCTGGAACATTGAAGTCCGTCAAAAGTACTTTTAGGCAGCCTGAATATGGATGATCAACAGCTTCACACATTTCCCAGGCAGGAATGTTACAGTAATTGGTGTACCCCTGCCTTCCAGTGTAATTGGACATTTGAGAACTGTAATTGTCAACTTATTGGATCAAATATTTCAAAATCGAAATGAAATCTGAGCATTTGGATTTGAAGTCTGAAATATTAACATATTCTTAGTCACTGTCATTCTCTACGGAAGCAGAGATGGGGTCTAGAAATGTGTACTTCCCATTAAAAGTATTCACTGTTCCTGTGTTCGGTGTTGGCACCAAATCCAAAAACATGAATGCTTTTAAAGTTATACATGTCATAAATAGACACTTAAGTTATAACTACTAAGTCTCTTGGAACACTTTTTACACCCTTAAAAAACTGCTTGCACAAACTGGGATTATCAAGAACTAGGCAGAGTGCATTCTGAGGCTGTATTGTTTGTCGGTAACTTTCGCGAATACCACTTGCCGGGTGCATTATTTGGTTAAAGCAGATGAAGTGGATGCTGACTTTCATTACATCCACACACACCTGCCATTATAATCTTGCTTCGTAGCTCTTGAGTGTATTGACAGCATGCTCTTTGGTTCTGTGAGGTATTGCATCAGATATCATGCAAGGCAAAAATGGTAGTATTTTCATTAGGCATTTATAGAGAATATGAAAACTAAATATTGCATAAGAAAGTTTGCATAAATAACGTGCTTTAAATTGGCGAGGACGTTCATTTTGCAATGTTAAGCATGGCTTTTAAAATTTTGTAACTTTCAGCAAACATTTTTATTCTCAGGTTATCAAATTGAGTCAATGCAGGGGATGCTGCATGCTGTTTTCATGAGCTTAAGCACGTATGCATAACACTGCTTGTAAACATAACCTTTACTAGACAATTGGCAGCATTTGTTTTTGTTGACTGACCATTAATTGTTTTGGGTTATAAAGCAGCTTAAGACCATTGTAGCCATTCTTGTTTTTAGCTTTATTCTTTGGTTGCAGAACTTCTATCTCGAACAACACATTTCTTACTTAAGCAATATGCCATATTCTGGTCACACTGATGGCTTGACATGCAGGACAGTAAAAAAAAAAAAAAACTGCGAAGAATCTGATTCCCAAAAAGGGATAAAAAGAGTGATTGCATGGTCTGGCAGGAATTTTCTTTTTTTCCTTTTGTGTTGTTCTGATGCTAATCAACATTACCAAAACCAGTAAAACTTTTCATTTGTAGCATATTGCATCTGGATCTCGAGTCTCTTATTGCTCGAGCCACACTTATTGGTGTGTGGAACTTGCATTGGATCCTTCCATTTGATCCTTTATAAATGTGCCAGACAGACTTGCCCGTCTGTTGTGGATCCCCTTGTTCTTGCGAATGTTGTCCTATGGGGTTAATGAGAAAAATGCAGACATGAATCAGTATGAAGAGTATTTCTACACACGCTTACTTTACTGATATTGATACAGGGTGTTGAAGGTGCCACATTCTCCCAGCAATGGCAAAATAGCAATATTTTTAATCTTGCAATTACTGCAGCCAATAATTAGCTTTTGTATGTGCTTTTAGGTGATGATTCAATTGATAAAAAAAAATTCACATTAGTGACTATTGAAAGTCAAGAATTTCGTTGTAATTAGGAGTTTTCACTAGAAAATGCATGGTCTTGAGGGCTTTAAAGGGCCTCCTCACCAGGCCCCTTTGCAAATTTTGGTTAATCACTGGAAGTTGCAAGGTGCAGTTTGGAAAATGTTTTACCAAAAGAAGTCTTCAAATCTTCTCGCTGTTAGATGTGTTAGAAGAAATAGAAGCGTCTATTACCATGCCTCTAGGAGGCGAGCTTCACAGTCGGAGGCTGTGCTCTATTTGCTGCAGCTGGCAGCCGTAAGCACCATCACTCCCATGCATTGTCTGAAGTGTCAAGGGAAAGAAGCACATCGTGTTGACGTGACGAGAAAACCTTCCTCCCTTTTTCTTCGTTCTCTATTTTGCCTCTTGGAGCACTGGCATCAGTGGCATTGTGCACTTTGCATTGGGTGAAGAAGCGAAGTTGCATGCCATGCATGGTCAGTGGCGTTTCACAAACGGTCTGGTTGCGCTCGCGTGCACCACTCTGGACAGGTTGGACGTTTTAAAGAGTCCGTGCTGCATAGGCATATATGTGCAAGTTTCCTCTCATTCTCCCTCTGAATCTGCAGCTCTTGCGAAAAGAAGGGCACAACCTTCTGTTCTGATTTTTGAACTTTCTCGAGCCACACAGGCATTTCATAATTTGCAGACACAATCGTTACTAAGTATGTAATGAATTTTTTCTCATTAAATGAGTGCTTATATTTTTAATTCCTGAGAACCAGTGGAAATAAGTGATGCTTGGTGCACCATGTGTCAAAAATATGCAGCAAGTAGGATACCTAATTACATGACCTACCATGAGTGCCTGAGTCTCCTGGGCCTTTACTTAATATTAGGATGTGATAAATTTCTCCTGGAGTAGATTTCTTTAAATTATGTTAATATTTAACTCGCAGTGTGTATGTAGCTAAATGTTCGATTGTCATGTGTAGAAAAGTGGTGCTGCATTAGCGTGACTTAATGAAACAACTCCCATGTACAGTCCTCATTGTGATGGCAATGAGCATTGCTCTGGTCCAGGGAAATATTGAAGTTCAGCGTTTGTACAGTTTCATGTTGGGCTGTCACAGGCGAGCTGTAATTTTCTATTGCAAATGGCTGACACAAAGCAAGGATGTGTTTCTTAGTGTGACCACTCTCTGAAATGTGGGTTGTTACCATGCTGTCGTGAAAAAGCATTATATTGTTTAGGATGAGTTGGCCTAGCTTGTGTATCAGCAGAATTAGGATGGTCATGGCAAGCTATAATGTAGGCCTATGCAGGTCGTCGGGAAGTTTTATGTGGTGTCCAAATGCACAGTCTAGTGACGGTTCTCTTTGGTTAAGGAGACTGATCTTGAAGGCTTTGCTTTTGGTAACTGCATGTGCCAGAAATGATTCAAGAGTCGGAAACACATCAAAGAACACCAACGTAGCCATGAGGTGGGGGTGGTGTTAAAATTCCCCCGAAATTTTTGAATTTTGCATGTGTGTGTTAGATGCACGCATACAAACACATACACGAAGATACATAAATATTGAGACCCCCCCCCCCCCCCGAAAAAAAAAAAAACAATTTCTGGCTACACCTCTGTCAGTCTATGTTTTAGATTCTACCTTTTAGAGAGATAAGGTAATAGAAATTTTTTAAAAGGCTTAGTACTGGAATGCAGACATGCTGCAGCAGCTTTCTATTTTGAAGTGGCTGAAAAGGAGAAAATGTAAATAGTTTACCGAAGTTGTACTCACTCCTTTGAAAGCTGTCAATTTGTGAGGCAAGCTTTTGGCATTGTTCGTACTTCTCTGTGTTGCCATGGTTCACTTGTACTTTTTTAGATTGCTTAAATAAAAAAAAATAACTGGGAGTAACTGCTGCAAGTATAAAGACATTGGAGGATGAGCTTTTCATTGTGCCATGAAAAAAAACTAGGTCCTTAATTTGTTGATGGTCTCTTTAAAACAAAATTGTATTACTTCAACACATTCTTTTTAAACTCATCATAACTTGTGAGTGAACGTTATATAGCATGTACGGTGCTCTTAAATTCAATTGCAAACAATGCTGGAACCATTATTCTGTCACCTGCGTTTGTAAAGGTGGCTTAGAGGAACACTAAAGGGCATACATTAAGTTCATATATGCTGTCAAAATATCATTACAGAAACCTCGCAGTGTTCGTTGGCAAAAATTGCCATTTTAGTGTCACCTGGTAAAGATGTACTTTGGCTAATATATGGCCTTGGTTTTTCTGATGTTATTAGGTGAGCATAACAGGCATAACATGGTGAACATAATCATACTGTACTTCAATTATATGACTGAAAATGTTTCACCAGGAAGCAGAGTAGCACAAACGTTGGTGAGAGTGCTATGTCTGAAAATTTATTGGAAATATTTGAGATGATAAAAGGCTGGTGGCAGAGTGGTTGTTTGACCTCCAATCAATTTGCCGTCGTTTGCCTTTTTTTGGTGTAAATGGGGTGTATGATGTATGTATAAGCGTTATAGGGTTGAAAAGTTACTGCCGTTGATCGTTTACTTTTAATGTGCTAGGTTAGCAAGCCTTCGTTCTAAGTTATTCAAGTGTGCATTGTTGCTATGCAGTGAGACTGCGGAAGAATTGGTAATGTGACATTTTTACAAGCTTTCACGGCGCCTGCAGGCCTTGAGGTGTTGGCAGTACAAGAATCTGTCAGATGTATGAGGTTTTATTATTATATTTTCGTGTATTGGAACATTTAAATTTTTTAAAGTGCAGTGCCTATTGTGTCAGCACACATCCTCCATAGCTTTATAATTTTGGAAATGCTTTTTGTTTTTTCTCCCACCACTTTTCAATGTCTGGCAAGTTATTTTGCTTTTCAGCATTTTAGCTAAAGTAGTATGCAGTTCTGTTATGTTTCACCTAGTATGCATTTCACACATTTCTCACAAGAGAAGTGTGCTTCTCTCTTGATTTAAAATGTAGATAAAAAGCTTTAGCAACTGCTGTACTGCTTTTGTGGCACCAGCCAGTTGTCATTGTGCAACATTATAAATGGTGTTCACTCTCAACTGGATTGGAGTCCTCTGCGCACTGCCTTTATGACAGCATTCCTGCAGATACTTTAGGTTCTTAGCATGAACATTTCTAATGATAACTGAGTAAAGAATTTTTCTGGTCTTTATGGCTTGCTGTGTCATTCTCTTTGCGCACTATAGTGAAGCTTGTGTTCTATTTTATCTCGAAGGTCTGGTCCTCTTGCATTTTTTGCGAAGGAGCCATTGCTTTGTGTTGCTGTCAATTTTTTATTTTAGATGTTGAGCCTTCATTTTTTTCTCAGTAGTGTAAGCTGTCACCTGCAGTGATAGTTTGCTTGACCCATTTCTGTGTGTGTTTGCTGTTTTTGGTCTTTTCCCGCCTGTGCAGCTGCTGTAGTGATAGATATATTGCACACTATCTTGATAATAGGATTTACTCTCAACTGCTAAGCAGCCATCATATGAGGCAGCCATCTTGATGTTACTGCCGTGCCGTATGTTTCTGCATTATGCTGTTGCCTCAGATTCTGTATGGTGTATGGTGTTCTATACACCATACAGAATTCTGTATTCTGTATGGTGTTCCACCTTTGATGTTAATTAAAGGATGAGATGCTTACTGCAACTACTTGCTTTCATAATGTTTCCTGCTAGAGAAGTTCACACTAAGCAAAAAATAAAAAAAATCTAAAACCGCTAATTTATAAAGACAACCAATTTGGACTAATAGGTAAACACAAAACTGTCTATTTTCTTGGATTTTTTGATAATAGGTTGTCTGTTAATTGTAATTACAGCATGGTTGACAGTGCTGCAGTTGACGTTGATTGTTGAAGTAGCATTCCAGAAACTTCGTAGTGCTTGTTTCGTGCCAAGGAAATGCTTATTTTGAAAGAAAATCACGTTTTAGTGGTCTGCATGGCGTACGCGCACTTCAAATCACCCGCCTGAACGGGCCTTCTGACGTAGCAGTTGCCGTGCCCAACGTTGCCCGCCTTTACTGCCCGGCCGCCGACACTACGGTTTCTTGCACAACAGCGGCCATCAGCTTTACCAAGACGCAACCATGAGCCACTCCGTAACTGCATAGTTCACTGTAATGGAGCTTAGCTTGGCCAGCAGCAGCAGTAGAGTATCATCAGTGCGAAAATAGCGAGAGCCAAGCACATGCAGCAGTACGTGACACTGAAACTACCACTGAGACGCGCAGCTCGGCGAAAACGGAACTTTTGAACCCCTCGCACCGTTCTCCACGGTAACACCAAGAGGTTCTTTTTTCCATGAATCAAACGAACAAGCAGCATTTTATTATTTTTTGTGATGCACGGAAAATTCTTTTTTTGTTACAACTAGTTTGATTACTAGTGGGTAATTGTACTCAAGACTCTTGACGTCATCAGGATCATTTCTAAATTATCCACTCGTGGCGCACATCGTGTCCTACATTTACCCTAATTTCTCGATTGCTAGAGCACTGCTGTTGATACTATTGATGTTTTATCTGTTCTCACACATTGACCTTTCACTCTGACATACATTATTTGCCTTTAGTGTCCCTTTAATTAGGTGATTAAGTGGAATATAAAAGGAGCACCACATTGTGGTTGGTCAGCTTGATATTTTTAACTTCAGTACAGTTCTTAAAGAATGCTTTGTTAGTCTGAACTGATTAAATGTTTGTCTTTAGTGTTCCTCTAACAGTTTTATTTTTAATTGATCTCGTGCAGCAGAATTAATGGAACTAGAGCTTCAAAATAGTGGTTTGTCATAGTTAAGTGAGTTAGTATTTTTATTTTGGGTCTCTTTAAACATTTAATTAGCCTTGATTGACCAGACATCGTCAGTCTGTGAGGTTGGGGGGTTGTCTGCTTTTGTTTCCTTTTTCTTTATTCTCTGGCATACCAATTTCCACTCGTTGAAACCCACGTATTTGGCATTCCAGAGATGTAATATACCTGCATAGGTCAACGTAATAATTTTCTTTTCAATGTCCTTTTTAATTCTTTTTAGACTGTGGCTTAATAGTTGTTTGTACATAAAAAGATTTGTGCTTGTATTAAAGGTTTTTCGAAATGACTACATGTTGGCAAAGATTTTACATACTGACTGCAGTGAGACAACTACTAAAACAATGCACTGTAGAAGTCAATGCTTTGTGGAAACAATGCAGTGTGTTAATGCAGTGTAGAAAATACATAAAGCAGAGAAGTTAAACGCAGTTTTCCCATCTCTGTCTTATAGTTCCTTCCGTAAAAGTTTTCACATGGATTGTACGTCAATGTGCTATGCTCCATTCAAGGAGCATAACCGGCAACTTACCACTGTTCGTCAAAGTGAAAGTGTACAACCATCGCATATTGCCAGTACCAGCACATGTGGCAGAAACTTTTCGAACAACAGAAACTTGAGAAAAGTTGACAATCACACAGCATGCGATGAAATGGAAAATGATAGGTGTAACATTAAGCAGTGATGCTACCGCTGCGCCAATTGCGCCAGACTGCGCCAAAGTGCCCTGGCTGCTACAACCTGCTACATTTCCTCAAAATTTGGCGATTCTGCGCCAAGCCTGCGCCAAAGGGGTGTACTCCGACTTTCAGAAATGAAACTAACTACATGAGGTTCCCCCATTGAGAGCGACATCGCGCTGTACGTGGACGTACGCGGACGTTCTCCATGAGAGTGATGAAAATGGAGACAAAATACAGTATAACCTCGTTACAACGGATCTGTTTACAACAGACATTCGGATATTACATACCAATTTGCGGCGTTATGCCGACCTCCGTATTAGTTCCATTGATTGAGCTTCGTTTACAACGGATTCTGGTACAACGGACATTCGGATATAATTGACTAAAATTTCAGGCCAGCAAGGTGGTCAGGACTCCTTTAAGCGGACTTTTCTACCACGGTCATTAACTTCCGACTTCAAACATCGCTTAGCATACTTTCGGGACGGGAGCAGCGCACCGCGGATATCGACGTACCGATTTAAGAACGAAGGCCGCCGATCCCCGGTCTGTCAATGATCAGCTATGCCTAGCTGTAGCGACAAAAAAAAACGACGCGCAGCGTGCTTGGTGTTGCGTTTGGGACGCTGACACGCGAAATTGCGAGCCGCTGCCACCGCTTCTCTGCGCGGTCGCTGCGCGGCGAGCTTGGCAGGGGGTCCGCTGCCGATGAGCAAAATGCCCATCCGCGGTTCTGAGGAGCCAGCGGGCAATGCGATTCGTTGCTTGAGACGAAGGACATTACGGCTTCTTCGCTTTCGCATGTCCGCTAGCGCGACGTTCTTGCCCGCAAAGTTCGGATTTGGCTCGTACATCGGCACCGTGAACGGAGTGAGGCCTAACCACGACATGTAGTAGAAAGCTCGGTTGCGATGTGCGTGGCCGCGGTGCCCGATGTTTCAAAGTACGTCATGCTCGATTGCGAGTACAAGGAGTTGTCCCGCGGTGGTCTTCGTCATAAGCTTCGAAGTGCTGATAAGAACCTCGAACAGCGGGTCCAACGAGTCAACGCTATTAGTCGCACGTCTGCGATGTTCGCGACGAGTGCGGCGCGCTATCGTAATTTGATGATTGAGCTTCCGCTTGCAGCTGCCCAACTAAAGCGTTCCAAATTATCGTCGACCGGTAAACACAGAACGAGTTAGTAGCGCAATTTTCGACAGCCACGACCTCGCGACGCACAAGCAGCAGACGACGATACCGAAGCGAGCATTAACACGTTTTGGCTGCTTCTGCGGTAATACCGCAGAAGCAGCCAAAACGTGTTTTTCGTACGCTTGTTACTGAATGGAGGAGCCAGCTGAAACAGAGAACTTGAACGCGGAGAAATGCTCTTTACGACGAGCCCAAAATGGTGGCGCCCAGTTGCGCCGTTGCCGAGCTATAATTTTGAAAAACGCCTTTTTTTATATTTCCGCAATTTTCGCCGAGTCGGCAGACGCAAAACAAATTTTTTATAGCACTTCTACGTAGTTTTCATTGAAGTCATTTTGGAATCAGATAGAAATGGGCTACAGAAACTGAAAATGCGATTTTCCAAAAATCGCATTTTTTTGGTCCCCCGTTAAAAATAAGACCATGTTTGTGACTCGTAATTCTCTCCAGTTATAACAGACCCATTCAGTGTTTACATGAAAGACTGTTGTAACAGTACTTGGATTTTACATACTCCCTTTACAACAGACCAAAATCCTCTTCACTATGAAGGTCTGTTATTGTAATGAGGTTATACTGTATCAATATGGTGTTGTCAAGCGGGCGAAGGAACTGCGTTTTGTGTTTTTTTTTTTTTTTTGTAATCAAAGCATCAGCTGTAGGCAACATGGCGTAGCAGCAGTCAAGCGACATGCAGCCATGAAACGGCACATTGATGCTACCAGTCGTCATTGAGACGCTTCAGGCGGGCTGCAGCGGCCGAAAACGATCCAGCCGACTTTGGAATTCGGCAGTCAATCAATCAATCAATCAATCAATCAATCAATTTATTTCCTTTCAATAGGAGGAGTACAGGACTAAAAGCTCGAGAGCTTGACGAGGTCCCGACCCCGTTACAAGTTGGCAATGCAGCAGGATGGCGGACAATCATGAATGCAAAATACAGAATACACTTTACAAGTTTAACATGGCGTCAAGTAATACAAAAATTATTATACAAATCACTGAAAATAGAGAGAATAGTTTATATGTATAGTCATGAAGTGGCATGAACATGAAAAGCAACAATAATAAGAATGGCCAAAATTCCGAGATATATATTATTCCGAAAAATGAATACGATGGGCGAAGCGTTTAATTAATGTGACAGTTTTGATTAGACGAAGGATCAAAATCTTCGTGCTTTAAGAAGTTTAGTAGGGACGGCAGCCTGTAGGACAATGATTGTTCATCATAAACAGTTCTAGGGGTGGGTACAGTCCACATTTCTTTGTGCCTGGTCAGAACACTCGGGTTTACGTTTAGCTTAGCAAGATTAATTATGGTATTGGTACCATGCTTAATAAACTCCTTATAACACAACATCAGCCTGTAATTATACAAAGAGAATACTGGAAGAATTTCATATTTTGGAAAAAGAAGTTTTGTAGATGACAGATAGTGTACAGCAGCAATATGTCGTATGGCTCTTTTCTGTAGTAAATACAACTTGCGCAAATTTGTCACTCCGGTAGTACACCACACTATGCTACAATACTGTAACAAAGATGATACCAGCGCATTGTATATCGTAACTTTCACCTTAGTAGGAAGAATACATCGCATACGTGCAAGGACACCAATGGCAGATGACATCTTTGAGTGCAGGCTATCAATATGTACATTCCATGTTAAGTGCTTTGAAAAATATACTCCAAGGGTACTAACGGAATCTACCATATCTAACTGCTGAGAGCCCAGAAATAAATTAATCTTATTTGTCGAGATTTTTCCTTTAGGCATATATACAATTACTTGCGTTTTTGAAGGGTTCATTTTTAATAAATTCGCCGAGGCCCAGGAGTCTATGTCAGACAGCGTTTTATTAGCCATTACCTCTATCTCTGTTTCCAAGCTCCCTGTAATAAAAACTGTCGTATCATCTGCGTACGATACAAATGTTGCGTTGTCTGTGCAGTGTACAATGTCATTTATGTAAATCAAAAATAAAAGTCCATAGAACGTTTTGCAGTGTGACCGCGTGACAAACGCAGAAACTCTGTTTGTGCTTGGCATGACTCTCAATGGCATCCCATACTCGTGGGCCGACACAGCAACTGCCTTGTTTCCCAAGTTATTTGGAGATTCCGAAACAGCGAAGCAGTTTAGTTGTAAGAGGTTCAAGGCATCCTACATAGTTAGTGATGGCCTCGGGCCGTATTTCAAGAAACTTGTGCTTGACGAGCTGAACAAGCCGGATGTGGTTTTATCTGTTAGCATTGACGAGACCCCTCTTCCTGAACAGAGGTGCCAACAACTTGATGTTGTAGTTAGGCATTTCTCCAACAAAATGCAGCGAGTTGTGGATCACCTACTGTCTTTCTGGCTGGGCTCTACGACTTCGGAAATTTTGGCTAGTGAAGTGCGGAGAGCAATGATGGACCTGCTGCAGAAAAATGTCATTTGCTTTTCTACGGGTGGCCCTAATGCAATGAAAAGCTTCAGAAAAAAGATGCAGGAAGCATACCCTGACATCATAGATGTAAGAGAGTGCTGCTTGCACAAAGTGCACAACTCATTTGCCCGCGACTTGAGTGCTGTTGGCTCGGATGTCGACGCTGCTGTAGTCTATGTTTATTAATTTTTAAAGAATTCTGCGGCTCAGAATGAATTGTTGAAGGCAGAGCACCTGCTCCAAAAGCTAGTTTTGCTGCTCCAAAACGCAATTTTGCCTGCTCCAAAAGCTGCTCCAAAGTGGCCTAAGCCAGTAGCATCACTGCATTAAGGCATATGTCTGTAGAGTGGACAAGAGTACAAAGGCATAGCTGCTATCCTTGTCGAGATTGAGATGAAAAAGTGGACCTGGGCAGGTCATGTAATGTGAAGGACAGATAACTGATCATTAGTTAGAGCTACTGCGTAAATACCAAGAGATGGGAAATATAGCTGAGGATGGCAGTAGGTTAGGTGAGGTGATTAAAAAATTTTCAGGCGTAAGATGGAGTCGGCTCGCGCAGGGAAGGGAAAATTGGAAATCTGTGGTAGAGGCCTTCGTCTTGCAGTTGACAGAAATATGCTGACGATGATGATGTTATTTTGGAGGCTTCGAAGCTTATTTATATTGATATATATTGCAGTATCAAAGTATGCATAATGTTGAGTCTTGTAGTTATGAAAGCAACTTTTGCAGATTGACAACAGGTATGCCGACGCCTATGCGTCTGCGAGACCTGATTCGTCAGATCCGGGCAGCTCGAACAGCAGCAGATGAGCGGGCAGTTGTGCAAAAAGAGTGTGCTTATATCCGATCAACATTCCGTGAAGAGGACAACACCTGGCGCTGTCGCAATGTGGCCAAACTCCTCTACATTCACATGCTTGGCTATCCTGCACATTTTGGTCAGGTAGGCTTTTTATTTATTATTTCAGGTAGTCATCTGTTGAAATCAAACATTGCTCTAAAGATGTTGATAAGTGCTATGTGGCCATTGAAGGTTTTATTCTTGCAATGCTATGTACATTTGCGTCATTAAAAATGTTTTGAGGCTGTTGTACATACAGTAAAACCTCGTTAATTCGAAGGCCTCGGGACCGAGAAAAATATCCCAATTAAGCGGGATTCCCAATTATTCGAAACAACGCAAAATCAAAGAAATCAGCCAGAAAACGTGATGTACGGAAGTCACACCTTTATTGTGGCAAGTCAGCCTACTTGGAGTAAAATTCCTCCATGCGTGACTGACGCGTTCGGTAGTTCCCAGCACTGAAAGTCATATTTTCCAGCCTGTCAATGAGGCGCAGCATCTCAGCCTCGCCGCCGTTGCACTCGACGAAGCTGCGCACAACACTCAAGGCATCGATGACATCCGCCAAAGGGGGTGCTCGGGAGGGCTCGTCATCGCTGTCAACATTAGAGGCCGAATCGGTCGATCTCGCAGCTATCTCGCTGTCGATGTCGGCGTAACACGTCTGCACTGTGCACTCGACATTTGCGTACTCGGAGAATCCGATTGGAGTACACTCCTCGTCCGCGTGCAAAGCCTCATATCGAGCGCAGAGAGTCTCCCCTTCTTCATCAAACGGGCAAGTGACAGCGGTGACAGCAAACTCAGCGGAGGTTGCCTCTTCTTTCACAAAACCGGCGTGCTCAAAACACCGTCGAATAACGGTGGCCTCCACCTGCCTCCATGCGTGAACAATGAGGCAAATACCACCGAGGAGGTCAATGTTATACTCCTTTCCGTTGTCATAGCAAAGGAGCATTCGCTTCAACAGATTGTAGCGATATATTTTCCTGGTATGGTGTATGACGCCCTGGTCCATCGGCTGCGATAGCGACGTCGTGTTCGGGGGTAGAAAGACCAGCCTGATTGCCTGCAGGTTCTGAATGTCGCCGTGAGCTGGGCAATTATCGACGACGAACAAAACGCTGCGCCCTGCGGCCGCAAACTTGCGGTCAAGGTGCCGCACGTATTCTTCAAAGAGTGCAGCCGTCATCCAAGCTTTCTTGTTGTTTTTATAGATCAGGTCATCCTTGGATGGCAGTCGTGCATTTTTGAAACAACGAGGCTTTTCTGTCTTCCCAATAACAAGCAGTGGCAGCCTGTGCTCACCGCACATGCTTGCACCAAACAAAACAGTGATTCTATCTTTGTTCTGTTTCCGCCCCTTAATGTCTGCCTCCTTCAAAGCGAACGTCTTCGTAGGCAACATTTTGTAGAACAGAGCAGCTTCATCAAGGTTGTAAACATCTGCTGCTTCGTACTTGGCGAGTAGTGGAGCCAAGGTGTGCTGCTTCCAGCCGTCGACAACAGACTGATCCGCGCTGCCACTCTCGCCACAAACAGTCACGAATGTCAGGTTGTTGCGCTCCTTAAATCGGCAAAACCATCCATTGCTGCATTTAAACTCAGAATGTCCAAGTTGCAGCGCCAGCTGGTTGGCCTTCTCACGCAATATGGTCCCATTCACAGGAAGGTGTGCTGCGTTGGCTTTCTGCAGCCAGTCGATCAGAGCTGCTTCAACGTCGGCGTACGTAGGCGGGCGTACTCGTGTACGCTTTGACGAGTGCGTCTTGCTGTAAGCATCGAGAATTTTCTCCTTATTCTTGATGATGTTGCACAGCGTTGACAGAGGCACGTGGTGCTTTTCGGCGAGAGCCGTTTTCGACGCCGTCGACTTGCTGGCCTCTTCAATTAAGCACACCTTTTCGTGCAGGGACAAGCTCTTGTACTTCGGCATCTTCCTTCCAAGCACACCTCAATCAACTAATTCACAGGGAAGACACTCAAGCGGAGACAGTAGACAAATGGAGCAGTCGCACCGAATCGCACAATGCTCGCCAGCCGACATCCAAATGGCACAAAGACTCCACAAAACATTCACTTCGCTAGAGTGGCTAACATCGCTGTTGAGATGATGATGATCATGATCGCAACCGCACGCATCGCTGCCTGGCAATTGCTAAAACATGGCGTCTACGACGTATTTCCGGTAAAAAAAAACATGGCCTTCGAGATCCGTACATAAAAAAAAAAATGCATGTTTTAGTTACAGCCTCCGAGATTCGCAACACCCTTTGCATATCTTGGAAGTCGCGGCCAAGTGTGCCAATTAACCGGGAAGTCGCAGACTGGCCGCACCAATTATCCGGTTAAATTTACATGTAAAAATTTGGGACCGCGCAAATAATACAAATTATCCGGGATTCCCAATTAACCGAGTACAAATTACCGAGGTTTTACTGTACGGTATTTTGAATATTTGCACAAAAAATTGCTTAGCACCATTTGAGATGTGATAGGTTAACGGGAAACTTTTCGAATATTGTCAGAAAATGCTTGTGCAGTCAAGGTTGCGGTGAATGCATGATCGAATACTATTTCCCTGTATGCAGCACGTGATTTAGAATGTCGTGTCACAAACAGCCAAAAATAGCTTCTTCTCTGCTTCATAAAGTTATCAACTATGCAGCGAGTGGGCCCGATAGGCACTGGCTGAATTGGTTATTGCAAAAATATTCTCAGTAATACTAGCACGGTTGTTTCGAGTTAAATGAAAAATGATATATAAATGTATTTAACGATAAGAACACTGACGAAGTGTCATCTTTGCATTTCTGGTTATGCAGAAATGTGCAGACACTATTTTTGTTTGTGTACCCTACAATGCATTTTTATTCCCTAGCGTGCTCACTAGAGAGTGATATTATTAGCGTCATTGTCAGCCCACCTTGAGCTGAAACTGAAGGTCTGTGTTACTTACGGAATATCATAAAATGACTCTGTGGAAAACTGGGAAATTCGTGACATTCAGATACTTCAACTTGGTAGACAACCTGTCAATTGTCTGACATCTTAAAACTGTTAAGGTCTTTTGCTTCTGCTTTAACATAATAGGCTCTGCAATTGATTTTTATTGTCAAATTGTGACATATTGCATTTTGTGAGGCAACAGCCCACCTCTGCATGTTGGTGGCTGAGGTTTTACTTTTTTCACCTTTTTCTCATGTGTTGTTTGTTCGAGGTCTTTCTTAGCCCTTTATTTTGCTTAAAGTTTAGAAATTTTAGGCTGTTGATGCTCTGTGGTTTGATAGCCTCCTTGTAACATTGCTGCAATGTAATCCTGCACTTATTTTGTCCTGATGTGCCACTTCTGATAACAGCCAGTTCTCCCCCTCATCATTGTTCGAACTGAAAAAGGCACTATTTAGGGGCAGCTTTTGTGGCTAATGGTGGTGTATGTATGCTGCTTTGCTGCTTGCAATTGCTTATCTTAGAATTTTATTATATACCCATATTTTTTTCACGTATAACCCGCACAAAAGTAAAAAAAAAAAATTGATCCTAAAGTAAAAAAAATTCGGCAGATCCCACGCACTGTGGGAATCGATGTAATGCGAAGCAGCCAGCAAAGAACTGCATACATCGCCTTGTTTGTCTTTGAGCCAAATGAAATCATTCATGCCATGGCATATAGTGCACCATATATCGCATGTTTGCCATGCACGCATGCATGCACAATCTAGTATACACCATGCCAATGAAACGCATATTCTGGTATATAAATGCATGACCTGTCGTTTATGTTCATCACGCACTCGTGTCATGCCTTACCAATTTTGGTATATATCACGTTAACAAAACGGCCGGAAGCGCACCATGACAGTGGCATGTAAATCATATCGTACATCAGGCACGTAGCCAGGATTTTTTTCGGGGGGGGGGCCAAGGCCTTATTGTTCGAAAGAAAGTCTTTCCATGGCAAAAACAAAAAAAAATGTTGCCTGGGAATATAGAAGGCTAAAAAAATTTCGGGGAGGGCCCGGGCCCCCCCTTGCCTACGTGCCTGCCGTACATGACATGCATAACATGATTCGCATGTTAGGACCTCTCATTTATGTTCGTCATACAGTCACATCGCGCAATGCCAATTTTGGTGTATATCAAAGGAGCGAATTGGCCGCGAGTGCACCATGAGTAGAGCATGTAAATCATGCCATACATGGCATGAATATTATGGTTTTTCATGTTACCACCTGTCACTAATGTTCATCATACAGTCTCATTGCGCAATACCAGTTTCGGTGTATATCAAGCTATCGAAACGGCCGCGAATGCACCATGAGCATGGCATGTAAGTCATGACATACATTGCATGCATGTCATAGTTTTCATGTTACCACCTGTTATTCATGTTCTTCATACAGTCACATCGCGCAATACCAATTTCGGTGCATATCAATCTAGCGAAACGGCCATGAGTGCGCCATGAGCATGGCATGTAAATCATTTCGTACATTTCATGCATGTCATGATTATCATGTTACCACCTTTCATTTACGTTCATCATACAGTGCCGTCGCGCAATACCAATTTTGGTGCATATCAATCTAGCGAAACGGCCATGAGTGTGCCATGAGCATGGCATGTAAATCATTTCGTACATTTCATGCATGTCATGATTATCATGTTACCACCTCTCATTTATGTTCGTCATGCAGTCGCGTCGCGCAATACCAATTTTGGTGTATGTCAAGCAAGCGAAACGGCACGAGTGCGTCATGAGCATGTCATGTAAATCATGTCGTGCATGTCATGCATGTCATGATTTTCATGTTACCACGTCTTATTTACCTTCGTCGTACAGTCGCTTCGCGCAATACCAATTTTGGTGTACATCGAGCTAGTGAAGCGGCCGCGAATGCATCATGAGCGTGGCAATTAAATCATGACATACATGACATGTATGTCATGGTTTTCATCTTACCAACTGTCATTCATGTTCTTCATACAGTCACATCGCGCAATACCAATTTTGGTGTATATCAATCTACTGAAACTGCCGCTAGCGCACCATGAGCGTGGCATGTAAATCATGACATACATGTCATGGATGTCATGGTTTTCATGCTACCACCTGTTATTCATGTTCTTCATAAAGTCACATCGCACAGTACCAATTTTGGTGTATATCAATCTAGCGAAACGGCCGCGAGTGCGCCATGAGCGTGGCATGTAAATCATGTCATACATGACATGCATATCATGATTTTCATGTTACCACGTGTCAGTTATGGTCGTCATACAGAAATGTCTCGTCATACCAGTTTTTGTATGTATCCCTTCATTTAAACGGTCGCGAGCGCCCCGAGACCATGTTATGTAAATCATGCTGCACATGACATGCGCGTCATGATTTGCATCTTAGGACCTGTCATTATGTTCGTCATGAACTCTTGTCACGCCGTACCAATTTTGGTATATATGAAATTAACGGAATGGCCGCAAGAGCCCAAAGACCGTGGAATGTAAATCATGCTGTTCATGACATGCGTGTCATGATTTTCATGATATGACCTGTCATTTATGTTCGTAATAAGGCCATGTTATGACACACCAATTTTGGTACACATCTGATTAACGAAACGGCCAGGAGAGCACAAAGTCGTAGGCGGCTAGATAGATAGATATACAGACAGACAGACAGACAGACAGACAGACAGACAGACAGACAGACACTGTCTGACAGACAGACAGACAGACAGACAGACAGACAGACAGACACAGACAGACAGACAGACAGACAGACAGACAGACAGACAGACAGACAGATAGATAGATAGATAGATAGATAGATAGATAGATAGATAGATAGATAGATAGATAGATAGATACGCTCAAAGTCGCAGAAGTTCGCTAAGAAATAAAAAAGTGAATTCTAGTCTGCAAAGGTGGCTTCACGGCAGTGCTTCCAAACTATGCAAGAAAGCTAGCTTTGTGGCAGTATGTGGGGATAATTTTTATAATATATATTTCGTGAATCGTTGTTTAAGATGCGGGTTATACGCGAGAAAGTACAGTATTGCAGTTATTAGTGACATGATTTAAATGACCACTAATTTATTGAACAACCAAACAGCTTGAAAATTTGACAGGGTAAGCAGTTTGCACGGAATTGGCTAGTAGAAACAATGTTAGGAGTTACGTGACTTTGTGAAGTGTGGTTGCTCTATCAGTAAGCTTCTTACCCTTTGGGTTCTCTGGTTGAGGTCTAAGCATTACAGCTCATTCTAAGCCAATTTGTTCACAGTTGTAAATAATACTCCTTAAATAAATATGGTTGCCTCGATAATGTACGCATGTTCTTGTGTGCTGTGTTACTATCCCATTCACATTCTACGAGTTAAAAATCGTTCACATTGTGGAAAGGCAGTTTGGTACTGTGTGATCTGGAGTGCAGTGAGCATAACCTTTTTAATTTCATGGATGCTAAAGCTAGTCAAATATGAAATAACCTACTTTGTTGCTTTCCACTATTTGGCTGTAATTTGTCACTTCCTCGTGCAGTTGGAGTGCCTGAAGCTGATAGCATCATCACGTTTTACGGACAAGCGTATTGGTTACCTGGGAGCGATGCTTCTCTTGGATGAGCGGCAGGATGTACACCTGCTTATCACCAACTCGCTGAAGAATGATCTGAGCAGCCAAACTCAGTTTGTGGTTGGCCTAGCACTTACTGCTTTGGGTTCTATCTGCTCACCAGAAATGAGTCGTGACTTGGCCGGTGAGGTGGAGCGTCTTCTAAAAACGTCAAACGCCTACATTCGCAAGAAGGTAGACATTTCCTTGTTCACTGCATGCTTCATTCATTGTGACTTTATAAGAAGTGTCCAAATATTTTTTTCTTTTTGATGAGCAAGGCCCTGTGTGTGCATGTTTTTAGAGCTGGAGCAATCTCTTTATTATTAGCGGTTGCAGTTCTTGTATAAATGCCCCCCCCCCCAACTCCTAACTTTTTTTTTCTAATGTTGAGAATTTTTGTATTGTTTTACTATAGACTATTGATAATTGAAACTTTCGATTAATTCAAACAAATCTTAAATTTTTAGTTGGCCTGCTATGTTTGCAATGTATTTTAAAGCCACCTTATTCAAGCCGGAATAGATTTGAGTGCAAACGGACGCGACACAAGAGACTACGACTACGCGAGGGCTCTGTGTCTCGTCTGTTTGTGTTCAAATCTATTCCAGAATAAACCAACACGCCCAACAAAGCATTTTATTAGGTTACTTAACTGCCTCGCTGCAAAAATTTGGTTAATTCAAACTTTTTTTTGCTTATCCATACCTAGCAATATCTACTGCCTTTGTTGCGTCTAGCTGAACATTCGCATTTTTATGTGATGAACAGACACAAATAAAGCAGATTGCCTGTCTACAAAAACAGCCAAACTAACTAAACTGCATGCACCAACAATTGCATACTGACTGAGGGAGAAAAAAAAAAAACCGAGACTGTCTGGCCTTGGCCTATTGCTTGCTGAATGCTTCACTTTCGCCGCGGTACACTGGTGTCATGCGGGAAAGTGTCCTAAGATTGGGAAGGGGCTATCAGCTTTCGCAGGGCACAGCACATTTCATCCATTACTTGCATACGCATGCATTGTATAATGAAGACTACCAGTATGATCGCTGATGTCTAATAACTTTACTGGCAATCATGCAAAGCAGTCTCTGATGTTGCTGCTGCCCTGAGAAACAGTAAACATCACAATGCAAGTTGGTATGTTGCCCTGAGTCATATTGATAATTCTAACAAAATGCTGAGGTTCCCTTGAGTTTATCAAGAGTCTACCGTATTGCGGATGTGGAATGAAGTTTTGTGAAAAATAAATGCTGTTCACAAAAAAAGGAAAAAGAGATTGTTCATCTTTGAACCAAAAGTCTTCTACTATGGTGAAGTCTTCTTTGGGGAACAGAGGCAAAAGGGATGTTCACTTAGACAAGTTCCTGAAGAAGGTGAAAATAGGCAACAGCAAAATCGCTGTAGTGTAAAAGCAATGTGTTGGTTCCAGTTTGCTGTGCCAAAGTTTGTGAACGCTTGGGCTGTTTATAAAAACATGTCCTCAATAATAAAAGGTGTATATATATTTGGAAAGACTTGTGTTAAGATCAAGGTATAAAAAACAATCTGCATGCCAACCCCCCCCCCCCCCTCCCTCGCTCTAAAAATGCTTTTTTTTTCTTCTCTCTCACTGGCAATATGGCTGTTAGAAGGAGCCATGATTTAAGAGCCATTGCACGTTTTTGCTCTGGTCGTGGCTCGCAAACGCGAACCAAGACCAGAGCAAAAACGTGCCTCTTTATTTAGCCAAATATCTTTCCAGCAGGGATGGAAGTGTTGCTCCAATTGCTCCAAACTCCTCCAAAAGAGAAATGCTGCTCCATGCTGCTCCAAAGTGTAATATTTGCTAGTAACTGCTCTGAACCTGCTCCGAAATGGTGTTGGGAAACTAAAAAAGTCACAGTTTCGCCGCAAGGGCGAAGCAATGAATGCGATAGCAAGAAACTAATGCTATACGAAGTGAGGCTCACCAATGGATACTCTCAGTTTGAACAGCGCTCCTGTTGCAAAGGCGGCCGAAGCAGCGAAGGAAACTAGCGTGCTTCAAGTGTCGAGCTATGACACTTGATAGTTCGCGCTCATCTTCTATTCGTTCGTTTAGCGGCGTCCCTTGAGCTCGAGTGACTCTCGTACGCTCCGTAAAATGAGCGCGTACATCACGGTGAAAGCTCGAAACATCCCTTTTCTCCTCACCACGAGAAAACCGCGCAAGCAGACAGCGGAAGGGCAAGGTTCTCCCTGCGCAAATATAAGAAGCAAGCGAGCTCGCAGACGACTTTTAAATGCGCCCGTCGCGCCATCTCGTTGGTAATGAAGAAACGCTTATAAGCGCCTGCCGTCTCCGACTCCTGCCATCGGTAAAGGGTGTGTATATAACGCTCGCCGTTAGCTACCTGAAGGATCTGCGCTTTCTGGCGTAGCGGTTAGCGCGCTGCGGAACGAGAGGCTGCTGGTCCAATTCCGCGCTTCGGAAGCATTTTTCTGAATTATTTTTCTTTGGGACTTTGATATATATATGTATATATATACATACTTATACATATATGGTGCATGACGGCGGCGATGGCAAAATCCAGCCGTGACTGTCCATATAATTGCTATTGCAATAAAACAATGAACTTAAACCATGCGACCATCCAGGGAGCCTAAACGAAACCAAAAAAAAGCTGTACATACTATCATCCAAGTATGCTAGTATGTAGCTTGCTTACTAGCTGCATACTAGCATATTGACAATGCCAGACGTCCACAATGCCACATGACTAGCAGACTGTTTTGGTGAAATGTGTGTGAGATTATTTCGATGTCATACTGATTACTAACTTCTGCTATGGCGACTTTGATGTGTGACTGACTACATTTACCATTTTATCAGCTTAAACCTCATTTATGCCATAAGAACTGGCATTTTAAGTTTAGTGTATAGCTCGATTATAGCTTTAAGTAAGTGTATAGCTCGATTAGCTGTTTTTTTTTTTTTTTAATTTTCGATGATGGTTATTTTGGTGAAATGTGGAAATAACATATTGCTTTGACCTCATACTAATATAAACTGCTGCTATGACGATAGTTACATGTGATTGTGGCTACTTTTATAATTTGATGCTCAGCTTTATCGCTTTATCATTTCTTCCACAAGTTCTGATATTTTAAATATATGTAGCTCATCTTACTTAGTTTTCAATGACCATCCATCTGCTTAATTATTTGTTTCTTGCAATTTGCAGTGATTATTGTATGTGCAGCATGTTTAATAATCAATATTAATATTTCTGATATGCTTATTTGACTCCAGGAGTCGTTAAGAATATTTTGCAATCTGCTCTGAAACCACCAATAGCTGCTCCAAAATAGCATTTTTTCTGCTCTGAAGACACTTAAGGCTGCTCCAAAGCAATATTTTTTCTGCTCCAAACAGCAAAATGTCACTTCCATCACTTTTCCAGTCAAGCCAAGCAGAGGTCCAATTTTTGGATTGTCGCCATCTGAGGATGAAACCCAAAAACTACCTTGAAAAACAAACAAACAAACAAACAAACAAACAAACAAACAAACAAACAGGTGCACTTATTTTGCAGCAATAAAGCAAATTCTATTTTAAAACATAAACTAATTTATTTCAACATTATGTTTCTGACACTACACTGCTCGGACTCTCAGCACTGGAGGCAGCAATTTTGCTTGTTTTTACTTGTCTCGCGTGGTCTCACTCGCTATGCATTCGTGTTCTGCTCAGCCTTATCTCAAGCAGACACGATGCGAGGGGTCGGTCACGCACTCACGTGTGACTGTCTGGCACATGCTCAGAGGTGCCACCGCCAGCTGGCTGAGCGGAGCGGGAGGCAAAATACAGTCAGATAAAGGTGTATAGTGTAACAATAAAATTCTTACCTACTAACCTCTTGCTTTCTAGCTTGAACTAATTGCAGGTTAGAGTGTGACCTGCATTTGTGCAGCTTTGACAAAGTGCTGTCAGAGAAGCATAATTGCAGGAACAAAAGTGCCATGCAGTGAAAACAACAGTGCCGGGCTGTGCATGGTGTACGTGGCATTGGTCTGTAAGGGTAGAAATGCGTGGTCTATTTTGTAGGTAATCAGCAGTCGGTGCAAAGTCCGAGTGAGCAGCGATGGCTAGTGTGTATATATGTGCCATCTTTCCTTGCCCCAATTGTGGGATGTTGCGGTGTCTGAAAAGATTGAAGTGTGAGGCATTGCGATGTGTTTGCACACTTCTTTCTGCACTTTTCATCATGACAATATTACAACGGCTGGTGTTCTTGGTCATCAAGTGAAATATGGTCACATTTGCCTGTGTGCGTGTGACACCTTGCTTGTTATTTAATTAGTAAGTGAATGCTTACTGCAAAATATAGGGCTGGTAAAACTACGAACCTTAATTTGTGTGGTTATCTAATGCGTCTTCTGTTATCACTGTTTTGCAAAAGTGTCACTTTTTTTTTTATTCTCAGTACATTAGAGGTTATGCAGATTGAGGTACCTAGTATAATATTTTTGCTTTTGTGGTGGTATTTCTTCAAACTACCGATCTAAGCAAGAACCACAAATATAATTGCTGCTTACTGTTGTACTTAAAGGGGTCATGAACCACTGCTTGGGCTTCGTGGAAAAACACATCCTGCAGAAAGCAGACACTGCTATGAATAGCTCAGCCAAATCTTGCACTTGTGTGCAGCAAGGAGAGTTTAGAAGCGGAGCACGAAGTTACCATTTTCTCAAGCGTGCTCTCTTCTTACAGAGGCCCGTCCTCACTGTCTTCAGTGGGCAGGGTGCATGCTGCTTGACGTCAAACAACAGATAGCATGCTATTGGCCAATAGCTGACATAAAGCAAGACCGGCATTTGGATCAGATGCATTTCTTGCCATGGGGTGCCGCCACATGCTGGTCTGCACTCCATAGTGTGCTAACGTTACTCAGTGAGCCACACTCGCACACACGAATCACAGCAGGAGAGAGAGATCGCATTTCATAATGTGCACTGAAGGTCATGATGTGCACTGATGTAACTTTTTTTCACCTTGCCATCCCTCCCTGTGTAGCTTCCAGCATTGTCTGGATGAGAAAAGAGAGAAAGCGCTTAAAGCATATGACAAAACCCTGCAGCTCTACTCGTTTTTGACGGATTCAAACAATTTTTGCGGCAATCGATTTGTGAAGCAATAAACTTCGATAACGAGGTCATTTGATGATTGCTTAGAAAAGTTGTTCAGGACCTCTTTAACATTGCTGCGCATTTTCACTTCCTGTTCTTACAATCAATTTTTGTTATGCTTGCAGGCTGCCTTGAGTGCCTTCAGGATTATTAGAAAGGTTCCAGAGTTGATGGAAATGTTTATTCCTGCAACACGGTCACTCCTCACTGAGAAGAACCATGGTGAGTGTCTTGCACCATTTTCAGTGCTTACGTACCAAAGTCGTAATCACTGGCCAGCAGGTGCCTGCAACTGGATATCATGGAGATTTCTTGCTGCACAGCGTGGCATTGGCCACATCATGACTTGAAGAGGGCGTACTATGTTTACTCGCATAATGGTTGTACTCTTTATAAAAAGATTTTGATGCAAATTTAGGGGTGCAGTGATTAGGGGTGCTAAAAAAAAGTTTTACATTTTGCAGTTACATAAATTGCCCACTTCCCTTTTATTTTTCTTTTATTCTACAGGATGTTTTTTTTTTGCAAAGGTAACAGTGTCACCTTCCCAATTATTTTCAATGCAGTCGGATGCATCGAAAATCTTCAGAAGTGTCCCAAAAAGCTAGGCTGTAGCGTCATCACTAGAGACCGGATTTTAGGCAAATACCTGTTTTGTTCCTTGCACTCCTATCGCACCATTTTGATATGTGAGCATGAATTCGAGTTTAAGAAGGGCTTTTATATTCTTAAATAGCATCCTTATAGTGCCTATAAATGCCTATTTTTGGCATTTGTGTTTAAATGTTTACAAATGCCTATAAATGCTTATCTTCAAAATTGGCACTTATATGAACACTATTTAGCCACAAGTTTCGCTCCTGGGTGCTGTTTGAGACCATTGTTCATGTTACCGCATAACATTGTCTGTTGGGAACTATGGGGTTCAACCTAGTGTTCAACTCCCGGAAACCATAGAGTTTTCTACAATATTTACTAGAGGGAACTCTGGCGCTAGTGTCTATGGGAGCTGCAACGCATGGTGCTTCAGCCAGCATGGGAATGATGGTAGTACACGGATTTGTCTAAACTTCGTTCTTTCAGCTCTGTTTGGCTCCGCGTCGCCTGCATCCTTTTTGTCACAAAACGAAGTTCAGCAAAAGTCAGCAGTTTCACTTCACCACTTTATCCTTTTTAGGCTCACCAATTCAAATCTGGTCACGAAGTTCACAACTGTCTATTCTTTTATCCGAAACAAACGCCAAAACACAGCAATAAACAAAGCCACAAGTGCGTTCGAAGCCGTAAGCACGAAGATTTCGATCGTGACATTCTGCCAGCGATAACTATCTGTGCCGGAAACCTTTCAACTTTATGTTGTTTGGTTCCACTCACTGCTTCGCATTTTTTCTTGGCCCTCCAAATAAACGCAGGTATGAAGGTATGACTTTTCAGCTGCTGTCACATCATGCTACAAGACCAAGGTTATAGGTGCATTTATTGTACGAGTGCAGTCATTGTGCACGCTAATACGGTATATGTGAAAGTTGATTGTAGTTTTCCCCGTTGCTGTAATTTGTAAATGACTTAAGTTTTCTTAAGGTACATGTTTTTGGAAATGCTTATACCTGAAAATTTTTCGTGCAGGTGTGCTTATCACAGGGGTCATCCTCATCACAGAAATGTGCGAGAAGAGTCCAGACACATTACAGCACTTCAAGAAAGTGAGAACGGTTTGTTGATGTGTTGTGAACTTTCCTTTTCTTTCTGCTTGCTTTGATCTGATTTTGTTATCCTTGTGACCAAACTTATGAAGAAATGCTTTATCACATTCTTTTTAAGGTTCATGTAGTGTTCTTTTAACCATAGTTATGTAATGACACATAATTCATTAGCAATCATATTCACTACTCTTTCTACTGTTTTAATCACCCTTAAGGCTTTACTGGATTTTATTGCATATAGTAACTGAAATTATGCAAGCTTTCGTGTTGAACATGCTTAGATGCAGTTTGAAAGTGCTTTCATTAGTTAGTGTAAAATGTGCTTAGTGCTGTTGACTATGGCAACTGTTTTCTTTTCTGCAGTGGTGTGTTATAACTAAAATGGCCTCTCTATATAGCTGTTATTATATTGCTTTCTCTTATGATTTTCCCCATGGTTTACCATTCACCCTGTTGATGGGGGACTCTGCCATTATAATTGTCAGTTAGGCCAAAGTATTTTTCTTTCCAAGGTTCCCATTTATTTTGTGCCCAAGTAACAAAAATATTGCACAAATGTAATGTAAAAGTTCAGAAAAGCACTCTTTTCTAGTGTGTTGTCAAGAAACATTGGCTAAAAAATTGGCCTTCAGGAGGTATCATTGCACTATGGACTGCCACGGATAAAAAAGTACACAAAAAAGGGGGGAAGAAAACTTTACATGTGACATGTAACCTTCCTCCCCTTCTCTGGTGATGACCACCCCTAAAAACTACTGGGGAGAGCCTTGTTTCCTATGTTCCATGCAGGGCTTTGTGGAGTAGTACAATTCCAAAGTCAATTTAATACAGAAGCAGGTCCCAAAGTAAAGAAACTATCAGGGGACCACCTGTTAGTACATGTATAAAATGTAGAACAAACGATTAAACAGGGTGTAGCTAGAAATTTTTTCGTGGCGTGGCGGTTCAATGGTTCAACCACCCTTTATGTATGGTCGTGCGTGTATACATACCCTTGCAAAATTGAAAAATTTCACGCTGTTTTTACCTTAGTTGCTAATCACTGGCTACATCAGTGATTTGCAACTGAGGTAAGAACAGCTACAGAATACAAATTAGCATAACAGAAGGAAGTAAACGACATATATCATCAAAGTCCTACGATTAACGAAAAGTACAAAATCAAACATCTAATAGTTTAAGATTATACAGTAGAACCCCGCTGTTACGTTCCTCACTGCTGCGTTTTCCCGGCTGTTACGTCGTTTTCCGCCGGTCCCGGCATAGCTCCTATAGGATACAATGTATTGGGAACCCCGCTGTTACGTCGTAACTGTCGGACCGTTCCCGTATGATACGTCGCGAAGTGCGCTCGGAGCCGACCGAGTGACTACCAAAGAGAGCGGCCATGGTGCATTTTCACGCAGTTTGGCCTCGTTTGACTGTAATATTAGCCGCATGAGAGGCGCAAGCAACAGAATCTTTCAATTGATGCAAACAAAAGCATGGCCTTCGAGATTCAAATTGCAAAGATGGCGTCTATGACGTAACTGCTCGCGAAAGCAAGGCCTTCGAGATTGGCATTTACTATTGACAAAAGCATAGCCTCTGAGATTTGTATTGCACAAACATGGCGTGTATGACGTAATTGCTTGCGAAAGCAAGGCCTTCGAGATTGGCATTCACTTCTGCCATCGCGCTGGCGTAGACTCATCATCATCGTTATTTGTTGGAGAACGGGAGGAGTTCGAGCTGGTTGGAGCTCGCGTGGTCGTGCGTGCGGTTCGCGGTCGGACTCGCCGCGCCGATTGCGATTGCGTGTGCTTAGTTCTTTCATGCCTACAGCTGTTGGTGTTTAAAAAATCACATACGTTGATTACATTTCTGTGGATGAGGCCGTCCTAAGCTCCGCGTTTCTATCCATCGACTAGATCGCGGCTGAGCGCGCCAATTTTCGTGCTGCTCGTAAGAATTGAAATAAAATTCTGTACCACTAAATATTTTGCCGTTTTTCCTGTTTTTCGGCTCTTACGTTTCCCGTCTCTTACGTTTATTTCCTACGGTCCCTTCAAAAACGTATCAGCGGGGTTCTACTGTACATGTAAGTGCAAACATAACAGTAATAGGATAGGAATTACATGTGTGGGGGGCTGACAAGGTGGTGTTAATAAAACAAAGATCCGTGTTAGAATGATGGATAAAGCTATTCGTGTTGGAATGATGCTTGACATTTGGGGGAAGACTGCTCCAGTCACGAGCTGTCTGAGTGAAGGAGTAGGGATGGAGGGTCTTGGTGCAACCATTAGGTGAGTAGACAGCCTTGTGGGGACATTTGCAGGCTGAAATATGATGGGCTGGTTGGATGGGAGAGTTATAATGAAACATATGATACATTTTGTGGTACAAAGGCAGCCTAGCAATAATAAAGTAATAAAAAACCTAGTTTAACGTTTCCGTCACCACGCCTATTCAAATCGATCACTGGTAATCAATGCTTTGAATCGTTGATTTTGGCATGTTGAATTTGTTTGTAGTGTGCCTAGCACCTACTACTAGTTTGCCCAGTCACTGAACTTTCAGAATCAGTTTGAATTTGCCCGTTTTGGCGACGTAGTGATTTTTGACAGACCTTTGCGCGAACCAATGTGTGTGTGTCATTGGGGAAAATGCACTTGGCTGACGAACTTGAAAGAATTGCGTGCCGCTTGGGGTTATGCTTCAATAACATCAAAGTTCTGTAATCAAAAGAACTTGTGCAAGTCAAATACCAAATTATGGTGTCAGCTTCGTAATCTGACGATGTTGAGCAGTAATAATGGCCTGAAATTTATGCCAGCTATCCACTTGAGAGCTAATGTTTGGAGTCGAGGAAGATTTATTCTACCAAAAATTATTTCTGAAGGTCCGCCGCATGTATGATGTGTGGACGTGGCCTTTTCAGCCAGTTTCCTGCAGCTTCGGTTTCGCTTCTATTGTTATATTAGACGCAAGGCCGCATCTCGTGTCACTAGTTGCTCCTATGGCGGCGGGGTCACGTGCGCATGGGTATGCACCTGCGCCGCGATAAACGCGCGCCACTCGAAATTGTCTTGCAACCACACCTGAATTTAGTGACGACGAGCTTTGAGTCCAAAGATGATAGCACCTGAGCTTCAAGCTCTGATGGCAACGATATTTTGAGTCAGCCTCGAACATTTTCAGCTGTTCAGGGGTTGATTTCGTTTACGGCCTCAAGTGGTCTCCTCCGGCCGCAGGTGGGTAGCTGCTGACCTTTGTGCACAATCTTAGAGCTACTCTGGTTACGTGCGAGGTCCACACGTTGCTTGGGCGTGATGTGCTTGCGCCGGCTGCAAAGCTTCTCCTCATGACAAGAAGGCCGCTGGAGCAGATCTCGGCCCCGCACTATAGTGCAGTGCGAGACGTTTTAGGACTGCGCATGATTTCGTTCTTTTTTTTTTATACTATCTGCAGAAATACGAATAAATACGCTTGGATGTAAATTTTGAAGCGCTAGCCTATGCGGAGAGAGGTGGCTCATGGAAAGAGGTCAAGCCAGACGAACTGGTGAAGTTCATTGCACATCTGATTTATATAGGTGTTGTTCACATCGCGGGGATCCATCTATATTGGAACACCAGCAGACTATTCTCGTAAAAGAACAAAGATTTTATGCGAAAAGGGCACGAGTGCACCTGCGTCTCACGAAAAACCAGGAAATGCTTCGCCGCATTGCACGAGCAGTTAAGCAGTACCTCGGCTCAAATTTTTTTTTTGTCTATTTTGATAGAAACATTGTGTAGAACGTTAATTATTTTTATACGATTCCTGGGTCATTTATCTTCAATACAGTGGAACCTCGATTTTACGTCCCCCGGTTTTCCAACGACCCGCATTTTACGACGAATCAGTTTGGTCCCGGCAAAACCCCCATAGAAATAATGTATTTAAAACCTTCGTTATACGACGCAATTTTACGCCGTTCCCGCATCTTACGACGGCTTTTCGATTCCGTCCGAGAGAAAACACCACCTTTACTCGAATCGGACGCCGACAAAAATATTCCCGAGTGCAAAATAAGAACTTAAGTTCCCCTAGGTTGTCGATTAGAAAAGTAGAGAGTGCGACACTATGCCTTCTTCGAATGGAAAATTTATTCTCCAGGCAATTCATGCGCTTCTGTGATCCACTTTCCCTGACTTTTAAGATCGCTCCAGGATACGCCTCGATCGCATGCGTATCCAGAGTCGTTACCTAGATAAGCTCTATCTAGTACACGGAGAAGCTCCAACTGGCCGTAAAGCACATCTTTGAGATTCGGGTATTTTCACGTTTTCAGTCCGTGGAAACTTTTCCTGGTCGACATCCAGCTGACCTCCTGCCTTTGTTTGCAGCACTCACAGTCACAGGCCTTGAGCACGCAAAAGGGCGCGACGCAGCTATTTTCACAGTGCAAAATAACTTTCGCTTGATATGGACGTTCATAATAACAGCGGGACATCACACAAGGGACTTCACAAGGGAACAAATATGATGCGCACAGCTCAGTCGTGCACGAAAGTATCCTACGCAAACTCGTGCTCCGTCGCCATTATGTGATGGCGATGACACTGTGTCTGACTCTTCCGACGGAAGGCTGTTGCCGACGCGGTTTCGGTTTCGTTTTCACGTGCAGACACTTCTCAGGCTCGATTTATCGGGAGAAAGATGCGCGTTGGATTCTATATTTTAAAGTTAAGAATAACGACTCGCTCACACCTCATTTAACAAAGTAATGCTGCCATTAGCTCCTATTTTCAAAAATAATTTAATCTACCATCCTTGGAGAACCTCAGGGTCATGTCATGGGCTATTGAGGCGGTCTGTGCCCCCTTTTTGGGCAAAGCTGTCTGCCACTGCCAATATTTTCAGTTTTTCGATTATACGACACCCGGATTATACGACGGTTTTGCGTGGTCCCCTCAAAGTCATAATCGGGGTTCCACTGTATGTACATTCTGAATTTTATTTGTTCTGAGTGTTTCTGCATATATAGTGTTTTTTTATTGCTCTCTTTATCAGCTGGCGACAAAATGTTACACACCTTAAAATTTTTATACATTCCACAATATTTTTGTTGCTTTACAAATTATATTTTTTTTGAAAGACCATTTTATTATGCATAATTTGGTATGCTGCAATGCATGCTGGAGCACATTTCAAAGTGGCAAAAACTCTCTTCCCGAGACATATGAAAAATAATCATTTTCTCGCGGTAACGAAAAAGTTAAGTTGAAATGTACTGGCTAATGGCAGAATTTCGGGAGCCTGTTAGGATGTACCACTGTCCCCGACTTGTAACCCATGTCTAAAAGTAAGTTCTGTGCTTCACTTTAGAACTGAAAATTGCGATGAAAATAATTGACCATCTATTTTGTGCGAGACCTGCTACCATGTAAAAAAAAAAATGAATTGACGTGAACCTTTCGTTTTCGTGATTGTGCCATTAATGAAGTGGAACTAGATCTTAAATTTCGTACGCATGCAACTGTTTGCTTCAACATTTGCTTCATAGTTGATTACAGTTCTACCCACCTTCTGTAAAGTTTGTACATCTCTGTGCGAAAGTAAGCCGAGCATGGGTAGCGAAGTTCACCCCAAAGCGTAATTTGGAATTTTATGTGTCAATTCATGGACTAAACCCTGGCATGACTGCAGTTAAACATTGGTATAGAGAAGTCCTAAAAATCAGCCACCTACATCATTACATGAGTTTTCATAGATTCATAGATTAAGTACCTTAAATTTAGGCCTACATTTCTCACACCAATTACAGAAATTATTTGTGCACAGGCTTCACCCCTCTTGTCTTGTTGGTGTCAGCCACTTCTCACAATCCTGAATGCATGTGTGTTGCACAAGGACATCACATTTTATATGGACTGTACACATCAGTGGAGTGAATCGTCATTGCTCTTGCACTACTAATCTTAGGCTGCTGAGCGTGGTGTTCATGATTCAACCGTCCTGACACTAATGTCTGGTATCAAATTTTTGTTAAATTCTTCAGTCTTCTTTTGCTGTAGTGGTCTGGAGAATCCAATTCGTAGCATTCTATGTATGTTATTAAAAAGTAAAAAAAAATTGTTGCGTTGAGGTTTAACTGTATCAATGTTTGGTATATTTTAACATTTCCATTCTGTTATTAAATCTTGAAAAGTATTCTGAAGTAATTAGGTCTTTCTTTAAGCTAGTTATAATGTACGTTTCATTTGTAGTCTGGATATGGAAGCAGTAACTGAAAGATGATTGATACAACAAGATTTAAGTGGCCTTTACCTTTGTCACCAGCTGTCTCAAACCTCACAGTTGACTTCTTTGACTCAGTACTGTTGACAGAAAAACTAGTATTATTAATCACTACAAACTAGCAAAGTGGATTGATAGAAATTGCAGTGCCATATCATTGGAAGGACTGCATTTGGTGAAGTAGCCCATCTCAGTGTCACTTATGTGTGTGTACAGAAACCTGGTAGTTAATGGCATCTTTATCAACAATATTCATGGCACAGACACCTTGTAGGATGTGGCAGTGACATTGTTCAGCAGTCCGAGAGGGTGGTCTTTCTGTAGTTGTATCGTTGCAGATGTCGCTTTCCTTGTTTATAATGTGCCTTTTCATATGGGTTATTCTTTCCACCATCAGTTGGCATAGTAGTGCACTTCTGCTCAGCGAATCGTTTCGCTCCATCAAGCATTCTATCTCCTTTTTTGAACACAGTCTTTAAATAAATGGGGACATGCATGCCTTTTTGTTGAGCCCAGAAGCCAAAGCTATATTTTGAGGCATTTATATTATGCAGAATTCTTAAGGAACTGACTGCAACTATTATCCATTATTTTATATTGAAAATTCATACGTAATTTTATTATGAACAAACTGAATTTCATGAGAACGTGGAATATTGCTTCTGCTGTGTTTTAAATAGGACTAAGTACTGAGTTCTGAGGAAAAGGCTCTGCTAGGTTGCCTATTGTAGTAAGTGGGCCAGACGAGGGTTATTCTTTGCTTCCAATTCCTTTGTTGAAAATTGGTTTCGTCGACTGGTATTTGAAAATGTTGAAGATTTCTGTAGTGAGCAAGAGCAGCATCATTAAAATAATTGCATAAAGCTGTGGTGCATGCCCTAACTTGGCTAACACTAGTTTATTTGAAAAGCTTTTTTTTTTGTTATATAAACAGTAAAATCAGCATTTCACTTTTTCTTTTCTTATTAAGCCCAACGGCCAACTGTGGCGATTTTTCGAAGTCTATGCATTGCTGGGTATGTGTCCTTTGCACACTTCTGTAATTTATGCAAAGTACAGGCTTGAGAAATGTGCAGATTGCTTACAAATAAATTTTTTTTGGTTATCTAAAACCACCCACTTGGATATCAAAAATTATTGGCCGCATTGCGTGTGATGTCAGCGTGAGCACAGCGACGGGAGTGATGGAAGCCCTGATACGGGTGTTCGGGGATGCAACGAGCAAACCGCTGCAACGTCAAGAAGACAACAATCGTTTGTGTTTTATCAAGTGTCCTTGACGTTAAGAAGTTTTAAAGCCAAGGAATTCATAATTACGCTGCTACCAAAAATTTGCGCCAGCAATGAAGCACAATATACTTGTTTATGTCATGTGCTTGCCTGGTTCATCTCTCTACTGGGTGTGTCCAGATAAGATCGAACACGAGGTCCCGGTCACCATTCCCGATTGTGATGAAATTTACTGCAGGCCTAGGCATTACACCCAGAACAATGGTTTCGCAGTTAGTTTTGCGAAAAAAAAATTTGTCCACCTGAAAAAAAAAATATACAAATTTTGGCCGCAAAAAACGTTTTTCCGCCAATTTTGCGATTTCTGAATTTTGAGCGCACCTAGGGAAAAAACGGTGCACTTCTCCATCAAAATATTTATTCCCCTTAAAGAACAAGTGAAATACAATCTTATGAGGCTATTACTTCCCTTGCTTGTCGAAGCACTTTTGAAGAAAAAAATCACAAACTTGGCAAATCGCACGAAATACCTGTTTTTCAGGAATTTATTGCTGCAGGCAAGTTAAAGTGAGGATAATAAAAATGGGTAAATATTAACTTTGATACTTTCGCTCTTTTTTAAAATAATTAGCGTGGTTTTACCGCGCTCCGTTTTACTCGATAATTGCGCTGAAACGTAAGTGATTTACCAAAAACGCCGAACTTTGAAAATGATTTTCTCAAAAAGGCCGTTTTTAATTTTTTTTTTAAATCCCTCTGATTGAAGTCAAGGGCGTCGTCTACCATTCTGCAGAAAAAAACGTTGCATTATGTTGGTTGCTAACAAGTTATAGTGCCTCACATGTGACCATGCCAGCCTAGCGGCCGCGTCGTTCCTTATTGGCTGAAACTCGGATATAAGTTGCTAAAAATACTTGTACGTGACATAATCACAAATCAGCAGCTCCACACCAACAAATGCGCAGTCCGGTGTCATGGTTCAGCAAGCTTCGTCTTGCGATCAGCCGCTTGACAAACCCGCAGCAGCGGCCGCTCGATGCTGCGGGCACTCATATTACATGAGTGCCGCTTCGACGGCGGATGAGCTCTGCTTGCGCGTGAAAACTACGCTAAGAGGACGAATGAGATAAGGAAGGTATCACTGTGAAAGTTAGAGGCTGTTAAGTGCCAACAAATGTCATAGTATGCAACGAAAACACTGCCGGCGATTTCCCAGTGAGCGCCTTCAATACAGCACGGATGTATTTTTTCCCCTGCTGTTATGCCCGAAGCCGCATAATATCGTGATAAACGCTCGACTTGCGTTGAATATTCGATCTGCCGACGCACAACAAGAGAGTATTGTAAAAGCGGTTCTTCAATGAAGCAAACAACTTGGACACACTTCTTTTCACAGCCGGCTGACGCAAGTGTTCTGGCACGAGATGAAGAACTGCAATTTGAGTAGTTTGACCATCGGAAGCACGTATGACAGCTTTCTTTAGATGTCAATGGCTTTCTTTTGTGTCATCTGTTGCTCATAGAATGATCCTAATTATCTTTAGCCCATCAGAAGAGAGAAAGCAACACATGAGCGCACTACCGGAGGCGCTCACTGGGAAATCGCCGGCAGTGCATACTATGACATTTGTTGACACATAACGGCCTTTAACTTTCACAGTGATGCATTCCTTATCTCATTCGTCCTCTTACCGTAGTTTTCACGCGCAAGCGGAGCTCATCCGCCGTCGAAGCGGCACTCATATAATGTGAGTGCCCGCAGCATCAAGCGGCCGCTGCTGCGGGTTTGTCAAGCGGCTGATCGCAAGACAAAGCTTGCTGAACCATGACACCGGACTGCGCATTTGTTGGTGTGGAGCTGCTGATTTGTGATTATGTCACGTACAAGTATTTTTAGCAACTTATATCCGAGTTTCAGCCAATAAGAAACGACGCGGCCGCTAGGCTGGCATGGTCACATGTGACGCACTATAACTTGTTAGCAACCAAAATAATGCAACGTTTTTTTCTGCACAATGGTAGACGACGCCCTTGACTTCAATCAGAGGGATTTAAAAAAAATTAAAAATGGCCTTTTTGAGAAAATCATTTTCAAAGTTCGGCGTTTTTGGTAAATTACTTACGTTTCAGCGCAATTATCGAGTAAAACGGAGCGCGGTAAAACCACGCAAATTATTTTAAAAAGAGCGAAAGTATCAAAGTTAATATTTACCTATTTTTATTACCCTCACTTTAACGTGCTTGCAGCAATAAATTCCTGAAATACAGGTATTTTGTGCGATTTGCCAAGTTTGTGATTTTTTTCTTCAAAAGTGCTTCGACAAGCAAGAAAAATAATAGCCTCATAAGATTGTGTTTCACTTGTTCTTTAAGGGGAATAAATATTGTGACGAAGAAGTGCACCGTTTTTTCCCTAGGTGCGCTCAAAATTCAGAAATCGCGAAATTGGCGGAAAAGCGTTTTTTTGCGGCCAAAATTTGTATATTTTTTTTTCAGGCGAACAAATCTTTTTTTCGCAAAACTAACTGCGAAACCATTGTTCTGGGTGTAATGCCTAGACCTACAGTAAATTTCATCACAATCGGGAATGGTGACCGGGACCTCGTGTTCGATCTTATCTGGACACACCCTACTGTCATATGCACCCACCTGTCCAGGCCACTCAAGTTAGTGGCTATGGTAATCGGGTAAAATGCTAAGAAGTTTGTAAACAAACTGTAACTCTCTTATGTTGTTATTGGAAGAACAAGTAAGCTTGTGGATAGCGGTGTTTAGCATTGCAGCTATAGGATCGATGAAATTAATTACAAGCCAAGTACGAGCCACCTTTTACATGGTGCATAGCTTACCGTGCACAAAGAGATCCAGTACGTGCTATGGAAAGAGTTTCCATGCAACAAAGTTTGTGCATGCGCACACTTCAGCCGATGTGGTATCACCATACTTTACATATGAATTTTCGCTTTTTTAGAATTTTCAAATTTTCTGAGCATTTCTACTGTCAGGCGTGTGACAGCAGTGTCTCGGGAACATAGAATCGCTATTACCTTGACATGGTCAAAAAATCGCTGGAGTTGGCCTTGAACCATCTCACATGTTGCAGATTAACAATAATGCATGCCTTGTAGGTATAACTTCGCTAAAAATAACGAACTTTTGTGTAGTGTGTATATTTTGTCTTTTCATGTTTTTTTAGCTCTACCTTTCTGAAAAAGTTGCAAAACACCATAGAGAATTGTGTGCATCTATTTTAAGTGTGTCATATTAGTGCCTTATAGTGCTAGAAGCAGCCTTTATGCCTCTTTTGGAGTGCTCACTTCTGGTTACTTGGTGTAAGTGGTTCATAATATCTTTAGTTCAAAGGACCTTTAGTCAAAAGGGCTACCGCTGACAGTGGTGTCTTCTTTTCCCTTTTGCTCCCTTTGCCCGTTTTTATTCCTCTTCCATCCTCGAACCACTCTCGTTGCCATTGTGATGGGAACAGTACAATGAGGTATCGCTTTTTACAACTTGCTCATTCCTTGCCTTTTGTATAACACCTTAGGCGTTTCTGTTTGTCTGGCTCCCCTTTTGAACTTTTGATATGCCTGCTTGCTTTGTTAGCATGCGTCCTTTCATAACAGTTTCTCACTCTCACAACTCTAGGCATCGCGGTTGCACAAATATTGATTAGTTTTTAAATTTCATGTTAATAAACAGCAGTTTGGACTGTGGTTTCACTCATTTGCTGCCTAGGAAGTTAAGATATTAATGTGACCCTGCAACACTTTCTGTGAAAGGTGTGGTATATGTTTGGTAATCAGAAATACCTTCTTAAGCAGGATTTTAACAAGCAGTCGCATACGCGCTGACTAAAAGGAATTTTCGGCAGTCAAAATACAGTTGTTGCCTCATCTGTGTAGCCCCTCCCCCCTTCCTTGTCATGCTTGATCTTGCACTCCAAGCTGTGTGCCTTGTTCAGAGCACGTGCCGTGCCAAAACCACAGTACAATTATTTGGCTTGTTGTAATGTGTAACTTCGGATTACTTTTGACCACCTGAGGTTGCACCTAAGTCTTAGCCCATTGGTGTTTCTTGCATTGTGTCCCATATAAATCCAGTCACCATGGCCAGCAGTTCAATGTGTAACCTCATGCTTAGCAGCTCTTTAGCCACTGCAGTGGATGTCGAGCATGCTGATTTTAATCATTGCATTAGACATTTTTTCTATTGCCGTAGTCTATATTGTATAAGCTTCCATTATCTGGTCATCTTGAAGGCTCTAGTAGTGGTGTAGTGTTAATGTTCTTTGCCACCAGATGGTGCCAATGTGCTATCATTAATATTTCTCACTTTTTTTCCAAAGGCACAACTTATTCATGACATTTAAAAAAGCACACTCTATAGCCATGTTGTTTAATCTTGTGGAAAAGTGAGCAGAAAAGTGGTAGTCATGTAGATTTAGTTTAAAAGAAAAAAGGCAGGCAGTCTAGCGAGTGGTATGGCAGAATCCTAGTTGCATTTAAGATATCTTTATTTAGAATACTGTCGGCTAGTAGCTGGGCAAAATTGCCATGTTCAAAAGTGTTGCAGGGATCCCTTTAGGGTGTTCGCAGGAATAGCATAGCAAAGTCATCTGTGTGTGAGACTGGGGATTGAGAAATGAGCTTTTTGCATTTTTGCATGGCAGCTTGAGCTGTGTGCTCATGTTACAGGGACATGCGTTTTTGAGATGCAGCAGTAGCAGATTTGTTTTTCGTTTATTTGTATGTCTTAAGTGAACACTTATGTCGTTGTTGCATGTTTATTAAAAGTATCTAGGCATTTTGTTTTACAGAGGTTGCTAAAAAAAGATGAATTGTTGTCTGGCTTCATTCATGAAACAGTGCCATTGCTAATAGGTATGCAGCATATATGCATGAGTATGATATACAAGCAAGTGCAAGGCTGGCTTACATCTCGATTTTTCTCATCTTGTGCTTGTCTTTTTCGTGCTCTTATTGTTCATTGCGTGTTCATGATTAACTAATCAAAACATGATTTTTACAGAAATCTTGAGCATTGCTAGTCAGGGCCTAGTCCATACTTGCACAACAATGGCAATGGAACTCAGACTGAAGTTGTGTCCTGTTCCTGCAAAGGAACTGTGTGCAAAACTGCAACACATTGCAGTGGCTTATCATAATTAGGATTTAGTCTATTCGGTATCATTGAACTCACACAGGGGACACCTAAACTTTAACAGATTACTTTGGTTTAACCAAGAATGGTATAACCAAGAATTGGTACAAGAGACTTGGCAGAACGAAGTGTATAGTTTGGGAGGGCACCCACCCTGTAGGAAATCGGCGGCATGGGACCGCCAGACCTAAACAAAAAGTCCTCTATCTTTTTTTTCTTTTTTTTTTTTGGTTAAAGCTTCTGCATTTTCAGTGTTTTCACCTGTGCTGTCGTTGGTGCAAAGGTGTTTTTCAGACGGGAAACTGATTGGTTTTATCCTGTTGGCATTACACACATGACTTTGCTGGTGTCACCAGATGCATAGGAGGTTGTGGGTTTGGGTGCCACTGATGGCAAAGGTGTTTTTTTGTCCACTTTAGTTCATTTCCATTGATTTCATAATTACTACACTACAGTTAAAAATAACACATAGTAATGTCCCCTATGCTTTCCTTAACTTAATTGTTTGCTGGATTCATTTGGTTGTGTCTGTGAAATCGTGCTGTAATAGGAAGTTGGGAGTGTCTAATCAACAACTGTGTGGCTGCCGTGATTTCTCACTTGCCGTTGCTACACTCCTTACAAGTGCTCCGCAGTGCAGCAAAAGCTATGTCTTCTCAAGCAGTGGTACTTGATTTTCAGTCATCCCTTGTCATTTGGAAACTGACTGGTTTTATCCTGTTGGCATCGCACACATGACCTTGCTGGTATCACTAGATGAATAGAAGAGACAGAAAAGCATGGAAAGAAGCACCAAATTGTATTTTGTGCCTTCATTGTGCTACATATATCTGCCAGAGATGATCGTCAAGAAATTCTGTACATATAATGTCTTTTAGAAGGTGAAACTGGGAATGGTGATTTCCCTTTAGATTGATTGTTTTTCACCTCTAGTGGCTTTCGGTTTCTGTGCCTTTATTGCAATCAGCAGTGTTTGACAGTGCAGTGTTTTAGGTTGTATTGGCCACTTGTCTTCTTTGCCAATTTTTTTGTACCAGCTGGTAAGGCCATCGTCCTCCTGCAGTCGGGTCACAAAATACAAATTAATTGTCTCTTGATTTGACTGTTGCAAGTCTTCCAAAAGAAACCTTTCTCTCAATTAAGTGATGCACATGAGTGATATGAACTGCTATGCAGTTCATGAAATCAACTGTCACCAGGAGGTTTCACATAGTGCTTGCAAAGAAAATTCACCTTTCTGTCTTTGTGTTCAGTTTAAACAGCACAGAATGACATTCTCCATAAAAGTCTACAGACATTGCCTATGAATGTTGGCAGTTTTGCTGTTTTCTAAAATAATAAAGAAGGTGCTGTGCTGCCATATTCCTTCAACCCTTTCCCTACCGTGAGAAAACAAAATTGTGCCAAACTTAGCGGAAAAATTTTTTCGCTCAATTTGTAGAGCTTTTTTTTCTGAATAAAACGGCACCATTTCAGTTCAATGGGTTTTTTATTTCACTAATTGCGTAAAAAAAGATAGCTCGAAGGTGGCTTCACCGCATGGCAATGCAATAAAATTCATGGCACAAATCGCACAACATGGTCAAGTGTGGTCATCTATAGAAGAACTGATAGCTGGGCCAGTTGGTGATAATACTTGAACATGTTTAACATAGCGCAACGATGACGAGGACACAAGAGAAGAGGAGACAAACCACAACTTATTCATGACATTTAAAAAAGCACACTCTATAGCCATGTTGTTTAATTTTGTGGAAAAATGAGCAGAAGAGTGGTAGTCATGTAGATTTAGTTTAAAAGAAAAAAGGCAGGCAGTCTAGCGAGTGGTATGGCAGGATCCTAGTTGCATTTAAGATATCTTTATTTAGAATACTGTCGGCTAGCAGCTGGGCAAAATTGCCATGTTCAAAGGTGTTGCAGGGATCCCTGACGCTAGATGTGGTCATCTAGCGTCAAGAAACACAACTGTGACGAGTATAGTCATCATTGGATCTATGTGTGACCATTTTTTGTTGACGACTGGTATAGTCGTCGTCGGTCATTTTGGTACATAATTTCATGACTACTATACTCGTCAATGGGAGGGAAAGGGTTAAACTTTCACATATTATGTCACTTGATTTAATACAGCTTTAAAGCCTTTTCTTTTTAGTTCGGGATGAAGATGTGCAGTCATATTGTGCTGAATAGATAAAAATATGTTGTCTCAACACTACTAGACTGTTTTACTTGAGAGTTCATACAACCCACTGCACTTGGCTGCTGCGTGGGAACGCAAATGTGCATGTGCCATCCATTTAGCAGCAAGCAGGAAAGTGTAGCGAGAAACATGCTCTATTTAGAAGCTACCTAAGCGGAGGATGGCCACTGTCTTTCACTAGTTATCTAGTTAGTCTGAAATGGCTGCTTGCGGTGAATCATGTCTTCGTTTGCTTTCACGTCAAATGGGGGGTACTGCTGTACCCCCAGGGGGTGGTACAGCAGGCATGTGCCCTTGCTGAAATTTCTACAGTATAATACTTTGCATAAAAACAACACTCAACACTTGCCTTGCCTAGTCGTCACTTCACGGTCAAGGGCATACCCCCTCTGAAAAAAATTCCTGGCTCTCGACTGACTGCAGCTTATGTTATAATACACAGTGCAAGCCTTGAAAAAGTCAAAATGGGCCGTTTACGCATTACAGGTACATGACCAAATATCTTATGAACAAAAACCTCTCTCTAGATATTTGTAGTACTGTGTAAAAAAAAAATTACTTTAAGCATTCACTAACTGTATTCTGTTAGATAGTGCTAATAGTAAAAAAAAATTCACTTGGATATGCTAAAATGCAGCTAAAGCATCAGTTACCTTTGCTCCGCTCTGGGGAAGCGTGGACCAAAGATGCATAACATGCTTAACTAAAACACTATACTGCTAACTTGTCTGATGCAGTATTTCAAAACTCCAACAAGGTTTCAGTGACCTGGCAGTGCATTAAACCTGTGGTGCTGGTGATTCGGCAGCCATGTTTGCACTCTCTGTTCTACCTCATACTGTGCTTTGTCAATAACTTTCACTATTGCATCTTTTATTATTAAATGTGTGTGTAGGAGAGGTTGGCGTCATGTGTGATGCCCACTGCTGCTTTTCTCTTAAGCTAACAGTGCATGGCAAGATAGTCCAGGTTCAAACAAAGGAGAAAACAAGAAAAAAAGCAGTGCATGGCAAATATTCGCTTGCTGCTATTGTAGCAAACACGCAAATAAGCTAAAAGAGAAAAGAGATTGAAGTGCATAAACTCGCATAAAATTCGAACTATCTTATTGTCTGTGAGAACTCGCAGTTTGCAATACAGTAGTTGTGTGCATTTCTCTTATGCTCACTTGTATGCTTCACAATACAATGTGCATATACAAGGGCAAAACGTAGGTTGCAACAAGATGAATGTCAAGGGCATCTTGTACACCACATACTGCTGCAGAAACTGCTCTAATAATTTTCCACTGTTCTTGATTCTTGCAAAAATTATTTAAAAGCATTAAATGTGCGCTTTTGTAGTTCAGTCGTTTGATATGGCCCCAATATTCTTTCCTGCAAAAGCTGCAGAGTGCTCAATTTATCTCTTGATTTTTTTCTTTGTGAAGCTTTGAGATCACAAGGTGTTCGATTTCCTCTGATTCCGCGCAAGAACACATCACACTTCCAGATCAACCTATTTTCTGTAAGAAGCGCTTTGTAGTAGGTGTTGTGCGTGTCATGTCTTAGCATATGTTGAAGGGCAGAAAAAAAAAGTAACTTTTAAAGATATAGCCTCCAGCTCATGTTCTCAGAAATGGCAGGCTTCTCAGAATTTTGTGCAATGCCCATTGTTGTGTAAAAATGCAAAGAAAAAACTGTGTTCATAAGTGTGCACTCTCGTACAGCAGTGAGGATCGTATGAAATCAAAGGCTTGCAGTGCTCCATTAGTGCATTCATGAAATGCTTTAAGACCTGTTGTACTGGTATACAGGGTGTTTTGTTTTTTAGACAATACAGGTTTTTTATAAAAATTTTATGACAGTAAGGCTCCTGTTGTTTTCACACACAAACATCACGTCGAGGCGGACGTATTTTGCCGCAGTTAGCTTGACACTGTTGTGACTAATTAACAAAAACTTGTTAATTGACTTTTTAATTATTGACTTGAGGGCAGGTGTTTATATCACAAAGCTGTAGTGCATGCCAATTCATGGCATACCTGTTTTTTATGAATCACAAAAGTTGCACGTAGTTCGAGATATTCGTCATCAAATTTCAAGGGTGAAATTGAAACTGATCGCGCAAAGCACGCAAGAAGTGCGACCGTTCTGCGATGTCAGACCGGAACGACCCATCACAAGGGAGTGACGAAATTTTAATGAAGGCGCGCTGTGGCTGTATGTTTTCGTGAAAAGCTGCAAGTCATCTCAGTGTGCCTGTGCATCGCCTTACTTTTGTGCGTAGTGTATGGTGCTTTTCCGTTTCTTTTGAACTGTACACAAGGAAACCGCACTTTCAACCTTTTCTTTGTCTGGCAAGCATAAAACTCTGACAGCCACTTTTTCTTGCAGACAAGCGAAATATTTTTTCGCGCCCTTTATAGTTTAAGAAAGAAACAGATAATCACCACCTATCGCACACAAACATTAAGCTATCAACTCCTGTATTTCAAAATGCTTGCCGATTTTTCTGGCCATATTGTGCTTCGGCGTGCCTTTACTCAAAACTAGTCATTTCCCGGTCACGTGTCATACCAGTGTTCTGCCGCGCTTTGTGTGTGCCGGGCGCCGTCAGTTTCGATTTCACCCTTGAAATTCTATGCTGAATATGTCCAACTACGTGCAACTTTGGTGATTTCCAAAAAATATGTAGGCCATGAATTATCATGCACTACAACTTTCTAATATAAACAACTGCCCTCAAGTCAATAATGAGAAAGTTAATTAATGAGTTTTTGTTAATTTGTCGTGTCAACGTCATTTTAGCTGTGGGAAAGTACTACCGCCTCGACATAGAGTTCATGTGCAAAAACGATAGAAACCTGACTGTCATATATTTTTTATAAAAAATCTGTATTGTCTAAAAAAAAAACACCCCGTATATGCCCACATGGTGACAGCAAAGATTAAGACTGTCTGGACAAAGCTGCATTAGAGAAAGCAGTCATCACCGACTAAGATGTGACAGAAAGCAGTCTCGCACATTACTGTGGCCGTGCAGTGAGCCCTTACATTGGCTTAGAGCACTGCACGGGCCCGGGCCGGCCCGAAAGCCCGGGCCGGGCCGGGTAAGGGATTGTTTGATCGGGCCCGGGCCGGGCTCGGGCCCGTGACCTTCAGGCTCGGGTCGGGCTCGGGCCTGAGCCAGGCCCGTATTAGTCCCGGGTCTCATACGTATCTGTATAATTGCGTGTGTACGTTGTTTGGCTTTGTTTTTGTTGTTTTTTGGGGTTTAACTTCTCGAAGCGACCCAGGCTATATGAGACGCCATCGTTGAGGGCTCCGGGTAATTTAAAAGTTAAACCACCTGGAGTGCATTGGCGGGCACAGAAATTGCACAGTACAAGACGTCTACAATTTTGCTCCATCGGTATGCTACACGTAATTTCAAGAAACGCCTAATATAAGTTTCCACCATTATAGTGAGTGAAAGACGTTCTCGGGTACCGTGTAAGGAAAGCAACGGTAAACTGCCTAGATTAGTACATATAAGATGTGTGCATTTGTATCTAGGGAAACATTTCGAGCATGAAGTTTGCAGGAGGCTTGCTACATTTACTCAACAGCCCTAGTTCGTATGCAATTGATGTAGACTCAAACGAAAAATGTCTGCCATGTCTTTTTTTTTTCACTTTATGGAGGTATTATATTTTGTAGTCGTTCTTTGAAATGCAAAAACAAGGCTGCGTGGTTAGCACTGCGTGCGTACATGAAACAGTCATCCATGACTCCAATTATATTTTATATGGCCCTGCAAATATTCCGCAAGAGTTTTACGGGCGTAATTAACCGAAAGTATACACAGTACCAGTGAAAGTCGTGACACTGAAAGGAGTTCCTAAAACAATCTCTAGAAATTATCTTGTGTGCGGCAGGTATCTTCACAATAACCGAAGTTTGGACAGTGCCTCCTTTACGCTCAAGGCATAACTAGCTGAAACGGGCCGGGCCGGGCCGGGCCCAAGCCTTTCGGGCCCGGGCCGGGTACGGGCCACATTTAAGAACACCGGGCCGGGCTCGGGCGGGCCGGAGCATGGCGTCTTCGGGCCGGAAAAATCGGCCCGTGCAGTGCTCTACATTGGCTTACATGGTTGTAAAGGCACCCCCTCCACACGCAGTATCAGCCATACGGCAGCCAACCATTGCAACAAAGCAATACATATAACAAAATAAGTTGGACTTTGCCTTCAATTTTATTAAAACAAGGATTTGAATTATAAACATTACAATACATAGTAACCTGTGTTGCAAAAGGGGAGCCTAGTGTTCACTTGATGAAGTTTCAGGGAAAGCTTTGCCACGAAAGTTATTCTGAAAGGTACCGCTGAAACAGTTTGCATTACCTTTTTCTTGACACATTGTCTGCTGTGTGCATATAGGAGTCATGTAAGATGGTGGGTGCAGCAAGCAATTTATAGTGAGACCATTCGACACATATGGTGGTGTACTGTTGGTTTGTGACCTATTCACAGATGCTAAACTTGCTTAGCCAATTTCTCTATCAACTTGACCACTGGCATTGAAATAATTGGAAGACAAGCTTATTCATGCTCTTATTTGGATTAAGATGGGCATGTTACATGTCGAGGAGCAGAGGAGACTAATGGATTTCTTAACTACAGTGCTTATGTAGTAAATCCTAGCAGAGAGAGTTTGATGATCTTGCATTTTAGAAAAACTAAAAAAAAAGAAAGTGATGCGATGTAATACACATAAACAGGGTTTACCGGTTTTGCATTTGTACTTGAAGCATATTATTTGTTACTACTGCAGTTGAAACGTTTGATGTAGTTTTGTGAGCCTGCAAAATTATCTCTGCTTTCAGCAAATGGCATTCTCCTTTTTTTAAAATCTGATTGGATACAGCTCCTGCATGGTGTTTTTTGTGCCAGCCTGCTTGATTTGCACTTTGTGAATAGTAGGCCTGAGGTGCACGCAAACTTCGAAGTGTGGCATGCTGAGAAATAAATTTTTTTTCATTTGGATGTTATATGAGTGCTATGTTTGAAGCACTGTTGCAGATTTTTTTTTTTTTTTTTTTTTGCATAGAATAGCAATGTTCAACAGAAGAAAAACCTATGTAAAGAAAAGGGGATGCATTGCTGTTTAACTTCCTTGGTGATGCTGTAGTTGTGCTTTTGCTTCATTTCCCCTGGTGGTGCTGATGTTGGTAAAGTGCTGAAAAATTTGTGCGTGTTTCATTTGTTTGCAGTTGGTTCCCAATTTGGTGCGGATTCTGAAGAACCTTATCATGGCTGGCTATTCTCCTGAGCACGATGTCTGTGGCGTCAGTGACCCCTTTCTTCAGGTATGTTTCACCGTGCCAATGATAGTGAAAGTGCATGCATTAGCCAGCCTTCAATTACCTTGGAGAAATATGAAATGCCACGCTTGAACAGTTATAGTATTTCGGGTGCACCCATGTATGCTTCTGATTGACAGATGGTGTCGCAATTCCTGAGCATGTGCATAAAAGTTTTGTGTCTGCCTTCTTTTATACCACCGTGTGACGTTTGGTTGATATTTGTCATTTTTGTGGCCTCTTTCCCTTTGTGCTCGTTTCTTCAGGCCAAGCTTTTTTGTGCCATGAGCATGGTGTGTATAGGTCCTTGAAAATACTTGAAATTGAGAATTCTGTTTTCAAGGCCCTTGAAAGTCTTGGTATTATTATAATTCAATATTATAGATGTAAGGCACAGGTAGCATGCTTTGCTGCGCGACTATTCTTACTGCTATTTGTATGCTTCAACACGCTACATGCATGCAAATAAAGCCCTTGTTTTATGTTTTGATACACGCAACCTTGCTTATTTATCCTCCATGGCTTGTAATTCCTTTAAGGGGAGACACTGGTCTCGAAACGAAAAGTTTTATTATTGGAGATATTGTAATGAAATTGGGTGTGTATATGTATTTCTTCCTCCTGTTTTCAAAAATATAATTAGTTTTCATGTACTTCAATTAGTTATCAAATTGTGAGAGCATAAGTGAAATCTAATTAGGTAATTTCTTACGGGTCATTAAGACACTTTCCCTCAGTATTTTTAGGTTCTGTTTAAGATGCAGCTGTAGCCAAAGACCTGCCATGTGGAGCTATGCTATTTATATTGTCACTGAGATATATCATCATATAAGAACTTTCAATTGTATTGACATTGTGTAATCTTGAAATGCAATTAGCTCACATTATTGTTCACAAAATTTCATATGTTCATCTTAGCCACAAAAAAATAGCATAGCTCCACAGTCCTATTTCTTACGAATTCAACGGTATAAAATTTATCAAAATTACCTTACAAAAACATAATGAAAAGATCCGTAAGGCTGGTCAAGTTGGCAAAAAATGTGAAGCTGAGAAAATCGCGTTTGAAGATTGACACGCACTGTATAAATTTCTAAAAGGAACCTTTAACCATAAATTTTATTCACATGTTCCCCATCTGTTTCCCTTCAAAACAAAACAGAAAGTGTCTTGTTCCACCCAAGGAATCATATCTAAAAAAATTTTCCAATGTGCAAAGCATGATCAAAACCCCACCATGACAAGCGGCTGGGGGGTTCTGGAAAAGCCATGGGGTATGAGGCTCAAGCGACTGGCTGCTCATGTCTTTTCAGTCTTTAGGAAGAACCTTCTAGATGTTAGGCAGCATGTTACCCTGGGTAATAGGTTGCTATGCTTGAGAGAATACCTTCAAAGTAGTCCAGGACTGTAATCTTCAGTTGCACCCGTTTTGTGTCTCCTTGCAAGAGTCTTTTTTGTGTTGGTGCTCTTCAGATGAGTTGCATTTGCCTTGCGTAAACGCAGAGAGTCTTTTTCTAGGCTGTGGTCCCAGGGCACAGCCGAGACAAAAGTTTGAGTAAACAACATGGTCAATTACAAGGCCAGTGTAGAGCTCAATGATGCAGCCCACACCTATGTGTGAGCTCCGACCTCGCGTCATCCATGAGCCGTCGAACACAACATCGATGTTCCCTATGGGGTTCAGGAAGTCTGTATACAGCTCTTTTATTACTGCCACACTAGCAGCTTCACTTTCAGTCGCTGTGTTTTCGCAGGCTTTCACTAAACTTTTTAGGTGTCCCTGAAACGTCTTGTGGTGCAAGCCTCGGTGCGAAAGGTTCATACACGCACAAAAGTCCGAAAGGGCAGTAACACCTTTGCCTATCATCTGTATCCCCTTCATGGCCCTCATGTTGACTTCGAAGGGAGTGATGGTGGCAGTTCCGCTCACTCTCGGAGAAGAAAATTGCTTCTTCTCGAAATCACACTGCTGCAAGAAAAAATAAGCTTTACCGCAAGGCCGTACTCCTTGTCCGTTGCCTTCCTCACGCTGAGACTTTTTGCGTCGCATTTGTCGCACTTCGCTTGTGCAAAAAAGTTATTCAAAACTTTCATATCGACGAGCAAAAAAATCGGTCCCGGCGTCACCGGTCTGGCACTCCGCGCTTACTCCAAGAAGGTCGAACTTGCGCTGGGTAGCCGACTTTCCAGACAGAACGGTCTTCGTTTGCGCCGATCTCTCAACTCGCTGCGCCTGCTCCGCCGTTGAGTAGTACGCGGCATCAACCCGAAGTGTTTCGCTAGTCGAACTTGGTCCCACGGTGTCGTCAGTTGAAGTTCCCGGCAGGTCCAAAGGGTCCGGCCGCGACTCCAACTCCGCTGCCGACGGTGCACTTGTAGCCGGCGCCTTCTTGTTCCAAGCCCGTTTTTTACGGCTTCCAAAAGCTCGTTGCGTCGATGGTTTCAGACGAGAGTCTCCAGGCATCTCGATCGCGTGGAAAAACTACCGGCACAAAGTAGAGACACGGTCCGTCGAGAAACACGCACGATCGCAAAAGCAGGCGCACACAAACGGACAGCCACGGCGGAGAACCAAACACAAAGAAAAAAAAAAAAATGACGTGTCGGCAGGGTTGCCAGGTACTCGGAGAGCTACCCGCCAAATTTCGGCCCATTAATAGCCCAAAAGTAGCCAAACGTAATTAATAAAAAATAGCCCAAAATAGCCAAAGAGTAAATATGAAAAAAAAATTCTATTTATTATTTTTTGTGCAGAGATAGTTTCACATGAATAAAACAAAAAAAAATGAAGCAGTATTAAAAGAGAAATCAATACCTTTTGTGGGGAATTACCCATATGATATGCATATCTCCAAGTGTGCTGCTCCATGCAAGATCGCGTATGTGGTGCGGATAGTGGCAACAGAAAGAAAATGCCACTATTTGCTGGCATTTCTATTTTCTTGTTGCTTTATTAATTTGTTTTCTTTGAAGTGACGCCAGCCACAATGTGATGATCGTAGCCAAAGTAATGGAGAACCCAATGAAGTTACTTCGTGTGTGCTTTCATTGACACTTTGTATTTAAATCCACAAATTTATCCGCTGTCAGAGGGAGCGACTCAGCAGCAACGCGAAACCCGGCAAAAGAAGCTTCGCCTTCAAAGGAAGAGAATGAATTCATTATTACTGACTACCGTAACTGTATGGTGGAGGCTGCTGACCGTTCTCAGTCTGTCTACCTTAACGGCCACCTGTCTAAACCCCTCCAGTCACCTCGGGCGTCCCACAAGGGTCTGTTCTCGGTCCTCTCCTATTCCTAATATATATTAATGACTTACCATTGCATGTTTCCTGTAACATTCGCATGTTCGCTGACGATTGTGTAATCTACCATACTATTACTAATTGTCATGACCATCACATCCTTCAGAACGACCTTAACAATATAATAAACTGGTGTAATGTCTGGCTAATGACTCTAAACCCCCCTAAATGCAAACTCATTTCCTTCTCTCATCGTCACAATCCCTCTCGCTTTCAATATTCTATTTCTAATTCATCTATCGAATTGGTAGAATCATACAAATATCTAGGAGTCACCCTCTCTTCTAATTTGTCATGGCGCGCCCATATTACTAACATCATTTCAGCATCGAACAAAACGCTCGGTTTTCTTAAACGCCACCTCCAACTTTCCCCACCCCATGTTAAATTACTCGCATATAAAGCACTTATCAGACCAAAATTAGAATACGCATCTGCCATCTGGAGCCCGCATCAAGCATATCTAATCACTGCATTGGAAGGCGTTCAAAATCGGGCCACCCGATTCATTCATTCATCATATTCATATGACGTCAGCATTTCACCCTTGAAAGCTAAATCCGGCCTATCACTCCTTTCTTATCGTCGCCGCATTGCTAGCCTTACCCTTTATCATAAGTTCTTTTATTCTTCTCTCAATCAAGCCCCGTATATCACAGCCGCCTCACGCATTTCCCACCGCACCAGTCATCCACTTCAAGTTGCCCGCCCGCCATCACGCACCGCCACGTTTTCTGCTTCATTATTCCTCCGAGCAGCTTCAGACTGGAACGGCCTGCACTATGACATTGTCACCATTGCCTCATCATCTACCTTCCAGGAACGCGTCACTGATCACCTGCTATGTTAACTTGAAACTTCGCCGCTTGTCTTATTTGCAATGTTAATTGAATCTTCACTGTTTGTCATTTATTTGTAATCCCACCCCTTATGTAACACCCCCTGAATGGGGGCCTTTAAGGAAATAAAACTGAACTGAACTGAACTGAAATAATGCAAAATGCCAAGGAAAAGATAGTAGAAAGAGTGAAGGAAAGATAACTGTGTACGTAGACACTTGATTCACAACGAACTTGAGGCACAACAACCACTAAAGAGGAGAAAAGGCATCGGAAAACAAGCGTTTCAAGCGAAGGCAGGTAATAGCCCAAATGTAGCCAAATAGCCAACGACTAAAAATCCCGCCAAGTCCACAAAAAAGTAGCCCAATTTGTCGCGCCAGCCAATGGGAGACTCGGAAAGGCGCGCTTGAAAAGCGCGCCGCGTGAGAGCCAATCAGTGGCCTGGAAACGACCTTCAGAAAACCCGCGACGGCGGCCGTTCTGCTTGAGCGACGCCATTTTGAGATGGCGCAAAATGTGCACAAAGAAAACAGCTTCAAATCTAGCCCAAGATGGCGGCGCTCGGCCCGCTGCAACGCTCATGGCGCGCGCGGGAAGTTCGAACAAATTTCGTCCTTTTGGGGACATTTTAGTGCTGCCGGGGTGCTTTGAAAGCCGATTTTATCGCGTTTCCCGACCGAATTTAGCGTTAGCAATTTGAGAGTAGGTGCTCAGAAGTACAAACGCCTCGAAAATAAGCTTTGCGAAAAATCGATTTTTTGACCATTTTTGACCGTTCCAAGACCCGCGTCTCCCCTTAAGTTTGAATGCCTTGTTTGGTAGCATGTGCAAAACAGTGCCATTTTGTCTGTATGAATGCTTCCAATTACGTGAGAAGTAATTTCACTACTGATTGAAGAAGTTCATTTGCAGAAGTGCATTGTTGATATTAAAAGTGGTGGCGAACATTTTGAATACTTGCATAGTACAGTAAAAGCTCGTTAATTCGAATTCCACGGGAACGCTGAGCAATTTCGAGTTAAACAATATTCGAGATAATGAAAGTGAGCAAAAATGGGTGGATTTCGGGGGTGGGGGCACGAAAAATATTTATTGGCCAAAAAAGTCGGTGATGACCATCTGCTTCTTTTCTCTGAATGCCACAGCTGCGGCTCTCTGTTCCAGCGCGCGGACGCGGCGCAGGGAATCCTCTTCACCCTCTTCAAAGCTGAGACACGCCACATTAAGTGCCTCCATCACCGCAGAATCTGACGGGCGCACAGGCGCTTCGTCATCTTCGTCTTCCTCACCTTCTGGCTCTTCAGCAACAGGCTGCGCACCGGCTACTTGAGCGATAATGTCCTCATCAGTCAGGGCACCACACACCGATGCACCGGTGTCAATTTCAACATAATCGGCAAAACGTACGCCCCGAAGAGTGTCGCGCAATGCCACTGGCATGAGCTCCTCAGCCCCGTCCACGTCGACGTCACAACTATCCTGCGCACTTCCAGCTGCAAATCCACTGTGGCGGAAACAGTTTGCGATTGTGGTCGCGGTCACCTGTTCCCATGCGCGCACCAACATGTGCATGGCAGTGAGCAGCGTAATGCCGAAGTCCTTCCTGTCGTCCGCGCACAAAATCATTCTCTCCAGCATGTGACGCCTATAAAAGCACTTGATGTTCCTTATCACACCCTGGTCCATTGGCTGTAGGGCCGCAGTCGTATTTGCTGGAAGGAACACTAACTTTGTTGCTCTCAGCTCAACGTCGACTTTGTGCTCCAAACAGTTGTCGACAAGAATAACGCGTCTGCCGCCCAGTTCCATTCGCCTGTCGAATTTCAGTAGCCACTTCCTGAATAGGTCACCTGTCATCCAGGCTTTCTTGTTTGCGGCGTACTCCGTCGGCAGTGACCGAATGTTTTTGAAGCACCGTGGCTTGAGTGCTTTGCCAATCACAAAAAGGGGGACCTTTTCCGTACCGGTCATATTTGCGGCGACCAGAACAGTGACACGCTCTTTGCTGCGCTTGCCGCCGGCACAGCTGTCTCCCTTGTAGGTGGTCGTCTTGTCTGGCTGCAACTTGAAAAATAACGCTGTCTCGTCAGCGTTAAACACATCCTGTGGTGAGTAGCTCTCCAAGTACTGCTGCAGGGTGTCGCTTCTCCAAGTAGCGCATGTTTCGGCGTCCACTTCCTTTGCCTCGCCGGATAACGTGCGGAATACGAGATTGTGCCGCTCCCTGAAACGATGAAACCATCCCTCGGAGGTGACAAAGCCTTCAATGTCCAAGCGCAGGGCGAAATCGGCTGCCTTGGCCATGATGATAGGGCCGCTCAATGCGATACTCTGGGCTCTCATTTCTTTAACCCAAATAATCAAAGCTGACTCCAGTTCCGGGAACTTCGCTGTCCTTAGCCTTTTTCGACTGGCGCCAAAATCCTCGGCTTCATAGGCGTTTTCAATGGCCGTCCTGTTGCGTATGTAGGTTGACAACGTGCTCGGAGGTATGCCGTGCTTCCTCGCAATTTCGTATTTGCTCGAGTTCCCTTGGTCAACCTCTCGCAAAATCTCCACCTTCTCCTTGACAGTCTTCGCGCAGTAGTTTCCCCGCGGCATCTTGCAACTTCGATGCGGAATAAGACGGCTTGACGGCGTGAACGAACAACGTGCTCGAGGAACAAAGTGACGCTGCCGGGTGCGGCCTAGGACTGCTAGGACTACTCCGCCGACTCCTCAGCGTCCCGCGGGTCCCGCGTATACAAGTGGCGCCAGGTGCTGAGATAGCGGGAGGGCTACGGAAAAAAAAAAAAATTGCTCCCTGGATTTCGGAGGCCATACTTTGCTCGCCCTTTGCTCGGAGGCCACTTGAAGCTCGAAAAAACCGGTCGTGCCACCTATCGTTCGGCCGTAAAAGCTTCCACTAGTGTTTGACGATGATGACGCTCGGCGGCGCGCGCTTCGAATTATCCGTAGAGGCGGCAATTTCTGTTCTAATTAACGAATCGTTTTACACATGGTCTCCTATGCACTGCGGACCGGACTGCGGCGACCATTTCGAATTATCCAAAATTTCGAATTAATGAGGTGTGAATTAACGAGCTTTCACTGTACAGTGCTATACTTTCGCATGGGATTTCTAAAAGGCATTGCAGCTGTCCTATACAGACAACAATTCTATATACCCTTGTGCAATATGTGTGGGTTTAACTTTGCAAGAATTGAAAGCCTCTACTAGTGCATGTGCAGAACTGGAAAACCCCACCGTTGGAGCGAGGGACACCAATGCTCAGTGCTGGCTAAAGCCCCTCCATGCATTTTCCGCCGGCTAGGTTAAGTAGCGCCAACTCGTCCGCCCCCTCTCCCTTTACACCGGTTCCCCGCCTAGCGGAAGCCGAAGTGCCGCCATGAGGTTTCTGCTGCTTTTCCGGTTGATGCACCTGCCCCATGCCCGCCCATGCCCTCCCGACGCAGAAACACCGAGCGAAAACTCGCTCAGCGGCAGGCAGTTTACGACGAACCTCAAAACAACAACACTTGCGAAACGGAGAAGCAAATATGAGCTTTCTCGTGTGTGCACATGCGTGCGCAGAAACAAGATGGAAGGAAAAAGCGGAAGGAAGTGGCTCAAGAACTTCCTTCCCGAAGCTCCGGAATCGGAAGTGGGCGTCGTCGTCGAACATTAGATGGCGGTACTTAAAAAAGCGGCAGTAGACGCGATGGAGGGGCTTTAGTGCTGGCTTCAGTGATGCTACTGCTGCGCCATTTGCGCCAAACTGTGCTAGGACGCAAACCCTGCTACATCCCGCTACATTTATCCAAATTATGGCAAATCTGTGCCCACCCTGCGCAGAATGGTATGCTCCAGCTTTCAGAAATGAAATTGACTCTTCGAGTGCAGCTTATATCTAAGGGGCATTGCAGGAGCTACCAGAATTGCGGCGCATGTGCAGTCTGAGCCAAGCCAAGCTATGGATAACGCTGCTGCTGTTGTCATTATCCATTGTGGTGGCAATGACACAATGCCTGTTTTTACTTTATGCAAAACTGCTGCAGAAGCTGCGATACTCATCAGTGTGTGACTGATTAGTGCTCGAAGTGGCGAAGGCCTTGCAACTTTCTTTGTAGTGAGGTCGCTGCACTAGACCTGTGTCATCACTTGAGACATACTTTTCATTACTGCTGACATATCCCGATTGTTTTTTCTGCCATCAACCTCATCAGCTCTACAGATCATGCATCCATCTATAGCTGTGTAGCCAACAGATTCGATGGGAGCAGACACAGTTGAATCTCCTAGTCTGCTACAGCTTCTGCCGTGTTTGTGAAACTGCACGCACACAGCATTAAACCAAAACAGAACTATACTATCTTCATGGTCGATCATGGTCATGGTCGTTCATGGGGTGTCTTTTCCATGACAATAGTCATCTATCTTCTGTGTCTTTTCTTGCATTATCATCGCACGCCCAGTACTTTGAGGTCACAAACAATGTGCGCGCCATCAGCACAAGAGCATTTCTGGTATTTTTAGGAAACGAAATGCAAGCAAGCAAGCCAGATGATGATTATGGTTGTGGGACAAAGACACACCGTTAAAGGGCTCCTAAACCACCTTCGTTATCTTTTTAACATTTCAAGCAAATGTGCCTCGTGTTCAGCGTGCCATCATGATCAACAATGCCAAATGTGGGAGCACTGCGGGGCACCGTAAAATCGGAAAACAATCGCATGATCCTCTCCCGGCCTTTTCGGTATCCCGAGCACTGGTCGTTTCAAACGAGAGCCTGTTTGTTTGCTAAGAAGTAAGCACGCTCCCTGCTCTTCCTAGTCGACTTGCTTGGCAAACGGCAGGGAGAGACCAGCTGACGGATGAAGGAAAGAGAAAATAGAGTGAGAGTTGTGTCTTGACCATCAAACGGGTGTAACTCTGCTACTAGGGCACCATTTCGAAAAATTCTCGTGGCTACATGCTCATTGTAGACTCATGCACAGCTGCAACACCACAACTTAATTTCGAGCCCTGATTGGTTCAGGGGCCCTTTAATACAACTTCTTGTTTAAAGTGCATGTCCCGCTTGCTGCAACCACAGCGGACAAAATCGCATGTTTGCCATCATCATCAATAGGGATCGTGCATTTGTGAATGTTATGGCCAACAAGTGCTGAGTCACAACTAAACCACTGTTTGCCAGAACCACTGCGGACGAAATCGTGATTGCTATCGACACGATCACAGATATCACAGATAGTGATTACTCGGTTTTGAAGGTATGTCATGAAGGGAGTGCCACACAGGGCATTGAATGCAAGAATAATGGCAGTAAAGGAAACAGTAAGACTGAAAGGGAATAGAATAATGATACTGAATGCGGTTAATGCATGCCCTTCCACTTTTCTTCCTTCTGATTCCTCTTAGTCGTTTTGGTTTTATTGTTGAGGGGATTAGCTAGCATGTTATTTTGGAGAACCTTTCCCCAAATTACCAATTTGTTTCTCCAAAGGCTATATCACAGACATACTAGCCTATTGCATGTTTTGCCTGTGTTGCTTACACTGCCCTCAAGATTTAGTGCCCTGTTTGACAGCGTCTGCCAAATCAGTGCTGTTTTGTTATGGTGAATATTTTCCATGACACTTCCTAAGCATGGTGTTCCTGGTGCAAAGCTTAAAGCATGAAAAAAGAAAAAGGGCAGGGAAGAGACAGAGGAGGACCAGCTACCAACTGCATATTAACGGTCAAAGGTAGAAAATGAAAAAAAATTCCAGGCATACGCATGGTGTGTAAGCTGACATCAAACATGTCATCATGAACAATTCAGATGTGCACAACACAATCAATGTGTTACTGACACAGGCGGACCCTTTCCTTTTGACATGAAAGGCTTCAAGAAGTTTCCTCGCCCTTTGATCTCTGCTTTTGCAGACTACTTTAACTTTCACGAAATGCGGCACACACGAGCTGGACTTGACGTGTTGGATGATGCGCACAGTCACTTTTACCAATACTATTGGCATGCTCCCTCAGCCGGTCATTAATACACCATTTAGCTTGTTCTATACATGCCACAATTCAGGGGAATTTCACAGACAACACCATCGGCACACCTGAAAGGTTTCACATGGCTCTTGTGCCATCCTTGCTACTTAACATGAGAGGTTCGCTAGTGCAACTGTGCCGATTTATTAGGGGAAGAAAACACAACCGGAGAACACAACTGAAACTTTATTGCAGGTGAAGATATTACGACTGCTACGACTGCTGGGCCACAATGACCCTGAGGCAAGCGAGGCCATGAATGACATCTTGGCTCAAGTTGCTACTAACACTGAGACTAGCAAGAATGTGGGCAATGCGATCCTGTATGAGTCTGTTCTCTCTATAATGGACATCAAATCGGAGAGTGGACTGAGAGTATGTATTTTTTAGCAGTGACTGTCTCAAGAGAATTTTGAACCATTTTGTGTCTTCAATATATCTTTGTTTCTCTAGTGTTTTTCATCTAGCGCTGGGGTCGACAACCTGTTGAGCCGGAAGGCCAAAAGTGACATGAAGCTGACACGGCGGGGGCCGGACAGAAAAACAGGAGTGGGGTGGGTGGTTTGCAGGCAAAGAGAAAAAAAAATTTGATAAATTGACGACGGTGTACAAAACTGACATGCACTTGGAGGTTCTTGGATGAAGGTCCTTCCCAGACCTGTGAAAAAATCCGTAAACCGGGGGTGGGTGTTTGAGCTGACGTTTCAACAACTGGACTTGCCTTCTTCAAGGCTGGAACTGTAGAAGGCTGAAGAAGACAAGTCCACTTGTCGAAACGTCGACTCGAGCACCCACCCCCTGTTTACGGATTTTTTCATCGCAAGCTTCCATCTTTCCCTTCCTGCTGTTTTTTGGATTCCCTGACCTAGTATTTCCACAAAGAAACTTTCTTCCCCCATTTTTGGACCTCTGCAAAGAGAGGAAGCCGTTGTCTGGCTAAGTGTGTAGATGCGGGACTGGGGGAAAGAGGCCAACTGGAAGCAATCTTTCTTTGTTCCTTTCTAACCTTATTTGAGTTCAAAACTGCCATATCGGCCTTCAGATAGGAAGTGACATGTGGAGGGGGGGGGGTTCTGACGTGCAGGGGGCCGCATAATACTGCCCCGTGGGCCGCAGGTTGCCGACCCCTGATCTAGCGCATTCAGCCACATTAAACAATGTTTTAAGGCCCTAGTTTGTTTTTATGTTATGTGAAGAGAACATCAAAAACCATACGTTGTTTACAGTATGTCAGTGTTCAGTTTTAAATTTCATAATACTTACTCTTACATGGCAATTACTGTAAGTTGTTTGGCAAACAGAGGACCTTAAATTCTCTATTCAAAAACACCCCAGACAGCATTAAATGGATGAGCAAGTTAAGGTCAGATTTTTTTATAAAATGAGCTTAAAATGTAAACAGAATTTACTTGGCAGAAAAGTGCTGTGTAAATTATGTGCTATGTAATATACAGTGCTCGGCAATTGAAATGCAATAACCTGCCTGCATGGCAATCGGTGCTTTTTTTAGGAGCTTGCTCCTTATGCTCGCGCCTTGTCTGTTGTCGGCGGCGTGTACACTCTCCGGTGATTTCAAGAATGCTCACTAGATGGCACGCCACGCTTGGCGCATGCGCTAGTTAGATAGGTGACTGCTAGAGGACCGCGCCTCTCGTTTTGCGCGCTTCCTTTCTCTTTGGCGGGAGCTCACTCAGTCAACACTCTTCGTTGCCGCTCCACAGCATGAACACCCCAGCCAAGGCGGGGTGTTCATGCTGCTGCCCGGCTCACAACGCAGCAGCAGCTCGGGCTCGCCATCAAGACCTTGTGGTGAGAGCCTGGGAGGCCGAAACGAAGAGAGCTAATGTGTATATAACAACGTTGTCACGTCTATGATGGTAGAGGAACGTGTACGGAGGATTTGCGGGTTACTCGATCATCTCCGAGCAAGCTCCTCTAATGTGATTCACTTCGTGGATATGGCGGTGATTTTTTGCTCCACAGATGAGTACTGGCGACTCCAAGCAGGCTCGCTCTGGTAATAAAATTAAAGTGAGAGTCTCGGTTGAGCATTGTGACAGCGTTTTGACCCCCACGAGATCACCCAGTACTCATCAGTGGCGTAAATGGTGCTGGCCACCACGTGATCAGATTATCATGTATCAATTGCTGAGCATTGTACCCACTGTATGCTGTTCCTTATTGAACGAATTCGCTCACATTTGTAAGCTTGTACCCAGCTTTTATGTCTGTGTAATTTCAACATGCAATGTTTAATTTGATATAAGAAATTCATTTGACCTATGCACAGGGGTTGCACCTGTTTTACATATGATATTTCTTTATTAAAGTTATTTATAATCTTTATGCAAAAAAGGTAAACTTTTGGAATCTGGGACTTGTTATGCATTTCTGTAATTACCTTGGGAAAATGTCCATTGCATTTATAAAATCTGGTTGGCCCAATGGTCCTCCAAGCGCAAGTGGAAAGAGGAGTAAGAGGTTACCTAGCCAAAGTTGGGCAATGCTGAAGCCCTTGAACAGAAGCCCTTTTTGTTGCCAAAGCACTGAATTTTGATCCCTTGTTGGCAATGTCTTGAAGGTTTTGTGAAGAGTATCAGTGGAGTGTATATTTCTGTGGCTACTGATGATGGAGTGATCTACAGAATCATCAAAACTCTGTTCCAGATTTTCCCTGGAGCAGTTGGAATCTGTACTTAACGTTGTTTAAAAGCTATTTGTTGGGGCTATGCTGAAAAACCTTTTACATATACCTGGTATGCTGTGTGTCATGCTGTTTACAGCATGTTAGACATTTTTCAACGCTTCCTTTTAATTCCTCACCAACATGTAATTTAAGAAGTTGCTGCTGCCCTTATGGGTTTAATTAATGGAAGTAGACTATTTTTTCACAGTAGTTCCACTCGCACTCTTGTTATTGTATGCACATTTTGACGTAAGGGTGCACATTTTAATGTACTGGTGTTTCATGCTTTGTTTTTGTTTTTTTCCTGACACTAGTTACTTTCTATTGACAGATATTGGGGGTAAACATTCTGGGCAGGTTTCTCCTCAACACGGACAAGAACATTCGCTATGTGGCTCTCAACACACTTCTCCGGACAGTGCATGCCGACTACACCGCGGTTCAGAGGCACCGCAATACCATCCTAGACTGCCTGAAGGATCCTGATGTTTCAATTCGGAGGTGCGATTACTACTTCTGTGCTTTTTCGAACATTCTACACGTGCTTGAAGCCTTATATAACCCTTATTGACAATGTCGCTGTCAAGAACTTAACAACACTTGGCACTCTGATGTCACATTCATTGGGAAGGGAATGTCTAATTGCGTACAGAATTTGGCCATGTCTTGCTTTCTTTTTTGTTAACCCTTTCGTATGCAAGACAAGCTGAGTCATGTACTTGCAAAAAAAGGACAGATGATGAGCCTAGCTTGTCTATTGCTGGTTTACTTTTCATGCAGCCCTAAGGACAATTAGAGCTCGTCAATTGCTCCGTGCTTGTTGTAAATCACACCAAATGGCACAAGGGGTTATTTAATAGTGCAATTGTAAACACAGGCATCTTTGTTTTGTTGCTGTGTTTCCGGTGGTCTATTACTAGATAAAACCTTGTGTGCTGACATTTTGTAATGTTACTACATCAAAATTACCACTCTGTAATACCAGCTGTGCCGTGTATGGTAGTCTCTTTTAACTTTCCTCTTTTGTGGCCCTACGAGAGCACTTTTCTCTTCGTATTGTTGAAAGTGTCTAAGTGCACTTAGAGCAGGCATGCAACAGGCAATTAATTTTTCTAGACATGATGTACTGCTACGCTATCAGAATTGTGGTTTCGTGATTTTTTTTTTTTTTTTCATGATGATGCGAGCCATTGTTATGGATTAGCGGCATTAGTGTTCTGCTACTGAGCATGAAATCATGGAATTAGCCCTGATGCAGCGGCTACATTTTCACATGGGTGGAATCCAAAAATAGCTTCGTTTTCTTGACTTGAGTACTCGTAGATTGTACTCTCTTTTTACTGCATCTGCATGAAGTAAAACATTTTTCTTCATTATGTAAAGTATTTGAGAACATAACTTCATGAATGGTAGCAATATGTCAGGCTTGAATGAAACGATTTCTTCCAAAGTCATCAGTTTTTTTTTTTTTTCCCATATTTTTGTGTGAATGTTGAATAAAACCATGTGCAGCCTTAATTATTGAGTGAATTTTTTTGGGAGCAATATTCACTTTCTTGGATAATGGCTGCATCATTGGATCTGATTTGTGTGATGATATTGGGGAGTTTTTAGCATAGTGGGGTGTCTTTTTAGCCTCTTTCTCATCTACACTGCCCATGCATAGCAATGTAGCAGCTTATATGGGTAACAGTGATGCCAACTTGAGGGTAACATGGTCACAGAACTTTGCAGCCAGCCACTCGTAAGTCTTGGAGGTCTTGTGTGAATAAGCAGATTGAATACTTAGGTTTGCCACCTAGCAGCATCCTGCATAGATAGTTTGGATACTCTATCTGCCTCTTAATGCTGCCTTGCAGTGGCCTTAATAATTAGGCAGCATGGTTTTGAATTGGGCTGGTCGATGCATTACTGAACTTGAAGGAAATGGTGCTGAAAAACGGGTCAATGACAACAGGAGACAAACACGTTTGCCTCCTCTTGTCATTGTCTTGTTATTAGTGTACAGGTAGCATTTTATTCCATCTTGCAATTCTCTTCAGTGGTCTTTTTATTATGAGTGGCCGTGTGCTAGATCGGCAGAATTATATCAAGGAATTGCTAAGTCATTGGGCTCCTGCTAGAATGTCTCGCTGGATTTGCAAGTGATGTTGTACATTTTCTTTAATTTTGTTATTACTAAAACACTCTTGGTTGATAGTATTGCCATTTTAGATTTTCTCAAGCATTAATCTTTTTTTTTTTCACACTAAATTATTTCCCTTTATTGTGCCTTAAGGGTGAAGATTTGGCTTAAAGGGGCACTAAAGTGAATCATTTAGTCAGTTTACACAGATGACTTATTCTTTTACAACTCTATTGTCATTAATTTCACCATCATAGGTTAATTATTAGCCGAGGAAATGAAGGTCTATGTTTCCTGTTTGAATTTCGTGCCATAGCTTAAGCATGTGTACGTCAGTGTGAAGCTACCAGTTTCAGTCTTTTTGCATATTTTGGACGCATTTGTTCTGTAAAATTTTCTGAAGCTTGCTATGTTAAGACTTTGTGACCCTTAAAACACATATGTAAATCATTTTTAGCGATAAACGGTTACATAGGCCTTAGCAGATGCCGCCACCATCTATGACGTCACGGCGAGCTGGTGCGGGAACTTCAAGGTGGCGTTGCCACCTGTGTTTTCTTTTTGTACATTTCCTAGCTTACCAAGCGTCTCCTCACAGTAAGAGTGGTGCTTTCAGTATAGTGAAGTTGTAATTTAATAGTGCAAGCAAGATAGTTTTTCTTTTTAGTGTCTCTTTAAGGTTCATTTAGAAGTTTGGAAGCAAGAAATACAGAAATTGTCTGTAAAGACCATGATTCCAGTGATCAGCTTTGTTTGTCCTCCACACTGCTTGAAACCTCTTCCGCATTTTATTTTTTTATACAGACGTGCACTGGAGCTATGTTTTGCACTTATCAACACGCAAAATATTCGAGCCATGACGAAGGAGTTGCTGGTGTTTTTGGAGAAGGCTGACCCCGAGTTCAAAGCCCTTTGTTCCTCAAACCTTTTCATTGCTGCAGAAATGTGAGTTCTGATGTTCGGCTTTTTACAGTTATTCGTTTCTTTGGCAAGCACCTTCAGTGTTTATTTATTTGATGTATCTAATATCAATTCCTGCTCTAGCAAGCCAACCTTTATTGTGTACCTGTGTTTTTGGGCAGTTTTTGCAGTTTTTGTGTGCGTGATAGTGGTTGGGCAGTACGTATTGTATGAGGGTGTGCTTACTGGTGTCTTCAGAAGGTGGCCTGCAAGAACAGCCTGTAAACTTGCGAAAGGGTTTGTTATGCGGTCAAACCTCGATATAGTGATGTCATGCTTGCTGCGGAAAACTTCATTAAATCACGCATTTTGTTCAGGTAAGGTTTCTATGTTGCAACAGGGAAAATAACCTTACAGGTTTCTAGGGCAACCGTGGTGTACTATATTACCTCATTATCAAGCATATTGAAGCGCAGCAGCCAAAGAGAAGAGCAAAGTAGCGTGACTGCTCGCTATGAGAGCAGAGATGGAGCCTGAAGTGCGGAAAAAAATATATTGGCTCTTTCGTACAACTGTGTGACACCAAAGAGCATTTCTAAACTATGACAGGGAACATAGCAGCAGAGCAGACAGCTCATCGGGCATACCCCAGTGCGCATGGGCACATTTGTACAGTACTCTGCTAGTAAAGTAAAACTTGCACGGCTTCATTTAAACGTAGCACCGGCTGCTGCATGGCGATGGTTGTTCTGAAAAACTTGAGTGCAGTGTGTCGCCTACTCTGCTCGCTCCGTGCTAGAAAGCTTTGTTGTACTGTACTTTACGTTCTCACATGTTTGCTGTCGGAGAGTGTGTAGCAAGGTGTCTTTGTGCCCTTGCCGCTCCTGACCATGCACAAGTGCATTGTGTATCTTGTTAGACTAATACAGTGACAGTGATGCTACTTTTGTGTTTACACACGACATGTATTTAAGCAGTTTCGTACAAAGTGGCAGCAGTGAACAGTGGCATGGCACTGTTAAGCTATTGCCTGTTAAAAGTGCAGTACGCTTACGAATGTATGTCCACATGGGATGATGGCGTCGGTGGTCATGGCTGTGGAGGTGCCTCAGTTGATGGCTTGAAGTCCTTGCCCTCGTGTGGCATCTTCTGCTTGTCGGATGGCCCAAAGCTGGTTGGCCAGATCGTGGCGATAATTTTTTCGCTGGAAAAATGGCTGGCAACTGATCGTTCGTCCATCACAATGTAGCAAGCGAGTTTTATGCCAGCATGCGGAGTTTGGCTGAAGCTTTTTGTCTTCGACAGCTTCCACCATGTTTGAGTTTTGTGACATTGTGCACGCATTACCCGAAGTCAAAACGAAGGTACTGAGTGCCGCATCCACTGTGGACAATAGCGTGGGTGCTAAAAGCAGGATCATAGCGTCCACGCAGTTCTGAATGCATGCACGCAGCCTACGTCCAGAATCGAAACGAAACTTTTGAGCGCCGCATCTGCTGCTGAGTAAACCTGGCTCACTAATGCACAATCATGGATGGTAACTACGTAATTCTGAAGGCATGCTGCGAAAACGAAACTACAGCTTGTCGCAGCTTTGACCCTAGTCGCAATCATAGAATGCGCCCACGTAGTTCGCATGCACTGAGTAAAATCGCAAACGAAGTAAGTTTGCCGCAGCCTTTGAAACCTTGGTCGGTAACAGTGCTATTGTGGCAAGATTGTGGATGGCGACCATGCCTTTCTGAAGCCCTGTGGCCGTTTCTGTTGTTCGCAAATGCCGATTTCGTTCCTTTGCGTTGCACATTTGCAGCGCTTTGTGTTTGGTGCGCTCAGAGGATTGTCCGAATGAACCGGGTTGTGGCCTAATATGACCGAATTAGCGAGCCAGTGATGCCATTAAACAATATGTATGCTTGCCGGGACTAGAGAACATGTCCGAATTTTCCTATTTTCCGAATTAACGGGGGTTGAATTCACGAGCTTTTTCTGTATCACGTTCTACTCTTGAAGGCAAAGCTCAAGTATCCTCCAAGTTCTTGCCTTCTTCAAGGCACTATAACTGTAAAGGTTGAATGCAATTGTTTTCAAACTTCAGTTTGTTAGTGTACCTCTAGGTGCGATCTTGACAATGTTTTGTTAGTTAGTAGCTGCATAGTTCTGGTTAGTTTGCTGAACTTCACCTTTTGTTCCTCCGTAACAGGTATGCGCCAACAAAGCGGTGGCACATTGACACCATGATCAAAGTGTTGACAACAGTGAGTATTGTTTCTCTTTAGCTTGACTACATTGATCCTTTGCTACCATTGATACCATGAATGTAGTTAATGCTAACAATAGTGAATATTTGTTTTTTTACCTTGGCAACTGTTTACCTTGACCACAGGTTCATGAAGCCTTGCAAAACTTTTTTGAATATAGACCATCATTATTAATTGCTAGACAGTGCTATTTGGGAACATTTGAGGCTAATGTTATTTCTGTACGTATTGCCAGAGCCAACAGTTCCATTCAAGACACCTGCTTATTTTTTTATCAGTTTTCCAAGTTTCTTCCCCCTACTTTTCATTTACATTGCTGCATAGTTTTTAAACAATTGATGGCTAGGTTTGCTCGGGCACCAAAACAAAACAGCTCCTTGTGCAGTTTCAGGAAATCTCATTCCAATAGGAAGTAACCTGTGTGATCTGGGGGTCGTGAGCAATGCACCGTGCAGATGCTATGATCTCTGAGGTTCAGTGGCATGACAATTAATGTCACAGTCATGCCAGTAGAAAAGCTTAATACGATGATGGGCAGAATGAGGCAGCAATTCTTTTTGAGCAGGTGCCCAGTGGTGTGAGAAATTTTAAATGTGCAAAAAGAGACTGTTTCATGGGCTTGCCGAGCTACTATGCAGCCATGTATGCGGTGAAATTTTGATAAAGCAGTAAAATTTGGCTTGTACAACTTGTGACTTCTTAACGGCTCAGGTGCAGTAAATTAAAGGGATTTCTTATAACTTTCTTACAAGGTACAAGGAAGTACTTTTTCTTTAAGAAGGTTTGTGAGTTGTCTGCTATAGACACATTGCATGCCCTTGATAAACCATGTTGAGCGCCCAATTTATAAACCATGCATTTGTGTTTGTGCAGGCGGGTAACTATGTGCGGGATGACGTGGTGGGCAGCCTCATCCAGCTCATATCAGAGACTAGCTCTCTACACACATACACAGTTCAGCAGCTGTGGCAGCAAATCTCCCAGGAAGACTTCTCTGCACGGCAACCCTTGGCACAGGTGGCTTGCTGGTGCATAGGAGAGTTTGGTGACTTGCTCAATTCTTCTGATGGGGCTGATGCGGAGCCTGTAAATGTGAGTACTTTAGCTATCTTGAGCGACGTACATTAACTGTAATGAAGGCACATGCAACATAGAAACAAGAAATACAGTCGATCCCGGATATATCGAACTCGAAGGGAATCGCGAAATAGTTCGATACAGTCGATCCCGGATATATCGAACTCAAAGGGGATCGCGAAATAGTTCGATGTATCGATAATTCGAAATACGAAATATGCTTATTTAATGCTTTAATTAAAGCACTGCAGGCCTCGACACAGTTTTCTGAAATCATAAAAAGCGCTGAACATGACGATTCGCTCACATATGCTAAAGAACAAGGCGAGAACTTCTTTTGCAAGGTAGCGCACTTTATTTCGCATGAATAAAGTCGTCAACTTGTCTTGCTTCTTGCGCGCCGTAAATTCATCAAGTCATCGTCAATATTATATAAGCTTTCCAAATAAGTAAATTCAGCACCTTCCGCCACAACAGCGGTGATCGACGCTGAACGCTGATGCGAGCTCTGTAGCGCCGTAAAGGGTTTAGCGGTGGCAGCGGCGGCTGGCATCTTCAAACCGCACGGGTTCATTTCCGCAGCACCGGCAACGTCAGCTATGATCTCGGCATCGATGGAGTCAGAAAGAGCTACGTCGTTATCTGCACCGATGAAGTCACTCGCTGTGCTCCCGTCCGATACGGCGCCCGGAAACGCTAACTCGCAAAATTCACTGACGCACCGTACGCCGTAGTCGGCGGTCATGACGCGCCCGAAGTCGTCACCTGGCACCAAGGCCCGCAAGGAAACAGTGCACGACGGTGCTTTACTTGACGTCGTTTCAAGCACCGGTCATCATTTTTATCGCTACAAGCGGGACAATGTTTAGTTAGACTCCCGAATGACGATTTATCAAGAACAAAGCGCGAAGTACACACAGTACACATTCTGCAAGAGACAACGCCACACCGCTGCACGAAGAAACATTTCTCCACCGTTGACATGTTGGCGATACCGATGGTACTTGTGGATTTGCAGAAGGCAGCCGCTACTTTGGCGAGAAATGTGAAAAAAAGCGTAGCCTCTGAGATCAGCATTTTAAAACCGAAAACACTAAAAATACGTCATGAGGTTGCGGATCTCGAAGGCCATGCTTTGCGGGCCCAAATGCCATCGTGCGCGAAGAGACAAGGAAGGGAATGCAAACATTACAACAAGACTGCGAAGCCACTTCGAATTCTCATTTTGGTGCCCTCGGCAATCAGCCTCTTTGAAAAACACTAGCCCATGCGTTAAAACCTGTGTACCGCGCGTCAAATATACCGGTGAACTGACAAGCGCTGTGCAACGAACTAGAGCAACGCAATTTCGTCACCTGCGCGCGACGAGGGATTGGAACTTATAAGAACGCGGCCGAAAAATGATCAATACTAGTTGTTAGGAAAAATGCACTTTCTAGGATTCGGCGCGGGGTCAGCGTTCGATATAGCAGATGTTTCGCTGTGCGGGAGTTCGATATATGTGCCCACCAACCCCATACTTTTGCATGGGAAATTCAAGGGGATTTCTCAACTGTTCGATATAGCCAATAATTCGATATATCCGAGTTCGATATAACCGGGATCGACTGTATATCGATAATTCGAAATATAAAATACAGTCGACGTCCGATTTCCCGGACGCCCGAAATTCCGGACATGCCTGATTTCCCGGACTCATCTGTGGCACCGTCAAGTTCCCCGTAGAGTCAATGTATTAAAAAGTCCGAAATTCCGGACGCTTATAGCCTTCGCCATCAGATTTCCCGGACTTTTTACTGTTAACCGCCGACCCAAAGTCACCACCGACGCCGCCATTTTGGTTGTTTTCATTTTCATATCCTCTAACCCACCATACTCGCATAGCAGGCATGATCGCAGGTGTGGCCAGCAGCACCGCCGCACCGCGCCGCGGCTGCCGTAACCTCGAAACTGCACGTGTCAATCCGTTGCCAGCCGTAGCTTAGCCAAGCCAAACCTCACTGTGTTCGTTCACGTGTTGTTTTGTCAGCTGTGCCAGCTCTGCAGTCGTGTCTGCGGTTGATAGTTTGCTGCTGCGCGCTACCTTCAGTGATCACGTTTCCCGACCTTCAGCATCCACCGAGTTCCTAGCTGTTTCGTGCTGCGCTTTTCGTCTAGCGGATTCGCCGTTTACAGCAATGGCACCGACTGCTCCTTCGTCTTCGTCCGTGCCTTCAAAGCGCACAAAGCCACCTCGTAGGCTCACGATGACGAACTGCCATCCGCGGACGTTGCCTTCGACGATCTGCGCGCTGGCGGCGTGTTGATTCCAGCCGAGATAACCCTTGAGGGCTTCGTCGACGCTGACAAAGACCTCGAGCTATGTGCAGAGTTGACCGATGACGAAATCATTCATCAAGTTACGGAGGATTCCGATGACTCCGACACCGAGAACGAAGAGCCAGCTCCTACACAGCCAACGAGCTCGGAGTTGACGCGAGCACTGATGACACTGTCATTGGTGTACAGCGGCAACATGACGTTGACTGAAATTGAGGCAGACATAATCGCGGGCAAGCGGACCGTGCAAAAGAAAATAAGCGACTTCTTTGCGACCCATGAGGTAGTGCCGGCCACGTAGTATTTTTTTTTTTATAAACGGCTCTTTTCAGAGCCACCTAAACGATGCATTGGCTGAATTGCTATGGGAATCTTGTATTCCGGCTGTGACCCTCTCCGTCAGCGAAAAATACCTACCAAAAAGGTGCGTTTTCACGTGCATTCGTTTTTCCGGACTGCCCGATTTTCCGGACGTTTTCGCGGTCCCTTGAGGGTCCGGGAAATCGGATGTCGACTGTATGCGTATTTAAGGCTTATATTAATGCATTGCAGGTCTCGAAACAGTTTCCGGAATTCGTAACAAGCGCTAACATGACGATTCGCTCACAATTGGTATGCTAAATAACAAGGTGGCAACTTCTTCTTTTGCAAGTTACCGCACTTTATTTCGCACGAAAATAGTCTGTAAACTTGTCTTGCTTCTTGCGCGGTGTCAAGTTCATCAAGTCATCCTAAATATCATTGAATGAAGGCAAGAAGATTACTTTTAAGGGCTGGTTTTTCGTTGTTAGACACAATATTAATGAGAACTAACAGAAAATAATGCCACCGAAAGTATAGGGGATTCTATTTTGTAGTCATTACGATATAAATATGAAAATATCATTGAAGCTTTCCAAATTAGCAAATACAGCACCTTCAGCCACGACAGCGGTGACTGACGTTGAACGCCGATACAAGCTCTGGAGCGCGGTTAAGTTGTTTAGTGGCAGTGTTGACTTAGCGGCGGTGTTGACATCTTCATAAACGCACGGGTCCACATCCACGGCACCGTCAACGTCAGCCTTGATCGCGGCATCGATGCAGTGAGAAACAGCGACGTCGTCATCTGCACCGATGAATTCGCTTGCTGTACTCCTGTCCGAGAGTGCTCCTGGAAATGCTGCCAGAAGTCCAAAAATCGAAGATCCCCAGTGAGGCACCGTACGTCGTTGTCAGCGGTCATGACGCACCCAAAGTCTTCACCTGGCACCAAAGCCCGCAAGGAAACAGTTCATGATGGTGCTTTGCTTGACGTTGTTCCAAGCACCAGTCATCATTTTATCGCTACGAGCGGGTCAATGTTTAGTTCAACTCCCGAATGAGGATTTCTTAGTAACGAAGCGAGAAGTATGCAAGTCCTCAAGTCGCAAGAGACAACGTAGCCCACAAACAACGAAGGAAACAAGTCTCCACCGTCGACATCTTGGCGGTGGCGATGGTACTCGTAGCTTTGTAGCAAGCAGCCGCTGCTTTGGCGCGAAAAGCAAGAAAAAGGGTAGTTTTCGAGATCTGTTTTATAACCGAAAACGCCAAAAATACGTCACGACGTTGCGTATCTCGAAGGCCATGCTTTTCGGGCCCGCATGCCATCGTGCTCGAACAAACAGGGAAGGGAATCCGAACATTGCGATGAAGCTGCCGAGTATCTGCGGATTCATCCTATTTTGGTGCCTTCGGCAATCGGCCCCTTCGCAAAACACTATTTACGCGCGTTAAAACCTACAGATCGCACATCAAACAAGCCAGTGCACTCGCAAGCGCTGCGCAACCAACCAGATCAACGTAGTGCAACGACACCACCTTTTCGTCACCTGCTCGCGAAGGCAGAACGAGGCCGAAAATGACCAACATTTTTTAGGAAAAATGCACTCCCTGGAGTTTAGCGCGGCGCAGCGTTCGATATATCGGATGTTTCGCTGTGCGAGAGTTCGATATACGTGTGCACCAGCCCTATACTTTTGCACGGGAGATTCAAGGGGATTTTTAAACTGTTCTATATAGCCAATAATTCGATATATCCGAGTTTGGTATATCCGGGATCGACTGTACTTCAGAACTATTTTGGCCCTGAATTGAGGACATACAGCTTAGAAATGTGTGAGGCTGTCTTGAATAACACGTTTGAAAGTTTCATTTTGGGTTGCACTTGTATAAGATATGTATGGAGTATTGGAAGCCATTTGTGCAATAACGGGTAAATTAAGAAATTTTTTTTGTAAAGATTCATGATGCGGTGAAAAAATGGTAATTCGTTTTGCTGATATCGAGGCAATTTAGCAGTCCATTCCCATTGAAATGCAAGTTGATCAGTGGAGCTGCACTTGAGCTTAATTCAGCACCATTTTAAGCAAGGAAAATTGAATTTTGGTGTTGCAGTTGGGTACCATAATTGTGTTCATTTGCATCCAGTAGTGAGGCGGTATGTGTTTTTGCCTAGCCTCTTATTCTTGCATGCTTTTTTTCTGGAGGACATTTACTGAGGGACGTAACACTTGTAGCTTAGGCTAATACTTTTGCAGTGTCAAACAAAGACTCGGCTGTGAAAGCAAAAAATTTGAGTGCACATTCATTGATGAACCGATATCATTTTTCAGGGGGTCTAATGCTAGCAATACTATTATATTTGTTGAGTAAGCCACTGTGACTGGAGATGTGCTGACGAGGACAATGACTTTTCCGACTACTTTTAGTGCTCCATCAAGATTATGCTGAGATAAGCTATTATGGCTGTTGGCACTAATTTGTGCGTGTATACACACGCAAAATTTTAAAACTTGGGGGGGGGGGGGGGAGGTGGGGGAATTGAACCCCCCAGCCTCCCCCCTGGCTATGCCAATGTCAGTGATTTAATTTCATCTTTATGAGTATTCTAAGTATGCATGCATGTGTGCATAAGATTTCGTTAACATGTACAACTACTCCAGCTTAGTGTCATAAATATTTGCGTTCGAAAATGTGTCAGGTAATTGCTCCAGAAGGTGGTTATGCTGCTCCAAAGTGATGTTTTAGCTGCTCCAGAAGCTGCGCCGAAATGGCTTTGGCCAATCACATCACTGTGTGCGTGAAATCGAGAAAGGGAAAAACAGTTCAACATGTTGGTTTTTCTGGAGAGAACTGTCAATTTATTTTGCAGTGAAAAACTCGTGATCTTCGCCTGTGCACGTTTCACCAGCAGTGAACGCACACACTTTTCATAGTCCACAAGCGCTTTCCATGCATCCTTCCTTCAAAGCAACCACCATTGCCCCCAGTGCCCTCTGGTACGTTAGAACACTACTGACAGCCGTGTCCGTTCTGTGCATTTGCGCGGCTGGCAGCATCATCAAAATAAAGCTAGGGTGGTGTCTAGGGTGCCTAGATGTTTTAATGCAATAACGTTAAAGTGCATGCTCAAAGAAAAACCTGTCTGTGTCAAAATTAGAAAGAAATCACTGCTTTTTTTACTCACTTATTTCAGGAAAAGCTTCAGTAAATCAGGTTTGGTGGCTAAGGTAATTTTGTTAATTTGGGATGGCAATATTGAACCCTGTGGGTACCTGCTGGGGAATGGAAATCTCTTTTTATTAAATTGGAAAATTTGTAAAATCGGGTTTCATTAGGCTGACTTTTAACTGTATTTGAAAACTTTGTCAGCATCGGTCTTTGATTATGTTAATGGCGGTAACATATACATTTTGGAACATCAAAGTTTTCCTTTTATGTGTGTTTTAATGTTACGTCTTTTTATTTTCCAGGTCACTGAAGATGAAATCATAGATTTTTATGAAAAGATGCTGAGCAACAATCAAGTGCAGCTAGTAACGAAGGAGTACGCAGTCACATCACTAATGAAACTAAGTGTGCGTTTTACATCGTCTGCACCGTGAGTTCCTTTCCTGCTCTGTCTCTGCATAATTTATTGTGAGATGTTAAGAATCTGGTGAAAGGTGTTGCAGTAGTTACCACTATGTAAGCCGGAGCCATTACAAAGGCCTACAGTGCACTCAAAAAACCCCAAATGTGTCCCATCAGGGAGATTTTGTGATCTTTCTGCTGACAAGGAAACTCAACTCCCTTTTGTTCTTTTACTCTGGTGCTTATCAGTGAAAAGTATTTGTATCACTAAAAAAATATCGAAAACTAGTATGCAGCAATTAAGTATGCTGCTAGCACGCCTAGTGTGTGAAAAAACAAAACTGGCATATGTTTTTATTGGTTTCTCAGGGACGCAGCAACACATCATAGACCACTCAGAATGATTGCCACACCTGTGTAATTAAGGCTGTGTGTCATGACAGCTAGTAGCCCCTGCCCAGTCTACTGTAGTACTCTTTGCCGCATGACTCCAATGTTCTGTGGCAAAAGTGACTTGTGTTCCGCATGCGAAAAACCAGAGCCAGAAAGTTTTGGAACCGCTGTCCTTTGTTATAATTTTCTATTGGGTGGGGTTGGAACTGTTTTTCGGGAGATCGGAAGTCCCTCGGGCAAATTGGGTGAGTTGGCAGGTGTGCGTTCCCAATTGTGCATGTAGATGCACAATTGGGAACTTTTATTAGACTGGCATCATTTAGTGATATTAAGCATAGAATGCTTATTGATGGCATGTGCCAGGTTTCATCCGCATTCACACAGATCTTCTAGATATCCATTAATGGTATGTCTCCAGTCGGAAAGGCTCAGAGCAGTAAGCTTGTGGAGCACTTGTCATGCCAGAACTTCAACATTGACACTTAGCCGTGAGCCAATTGTGAAACAGCAAGTATTAAGGAGGCCTAGTTACTGCACCTAGCCGTATGTGCTATGCATGTTGAAGGACATTCCAAATATGAAGATGCTGGTGACAATTGATTTGTCACCTAATTATGCTGAATAAGGCAGTGCTGTGATTTCCAGAATAGGAGGAGGTATTTCTGCTAGTTATGAAGAATGATTAATGGTTATGTCAAAAAAATTTAAGCACATAGTAAGCAATATGATGGCAATGAGCATGCAATGGATTTCAAGGAGGCAGAAGCCCAAGAGCACCATGCCACATTCATGCTTTGCCAAACAAGTGTTTAAGAGCAGAAACATTGCAAATGCTGATTGGTGCAAAAGATGTAATGTCATAGCAGACATATTGGGTCATGTGACATTGCTATGAAGTCATTCCTTATTCTGAAGCTATAGTTTGCCTACAGTTTCCCTGTTTATTTCCTTATTTCGTTGTGTATTTCATTATTTCCCCAGCATGCAAAAGCCACAAAGCATTTTTTTAGCACCAAGAGTAAACGTGTTATCACTTAGTTTACTAGGTGACACCTTTAGGCCACCAAAGAGGCAATGGGCACACCAAAGCTCAAACCTGGGCTGGTTCGTGGGTTGGTGCTTGCCAAAGCTTTCATCATCAGCCAATTTTTGTATGTGATCACACCCTGGCACACTCCAGCCTCAGTGGTCCCACCCCACTCATTACCCAGTTCTATGATATTATTAGCCGTACACATTGTGCTCACTTAATGAAACTCCCGTTAAATGGAACATACTTGCTTAGTCCCTTCAGGTCATAGGTCGGCAAAAAATCTGGAGCTCACTCAGACTCACTCATGAAATATATTTTGCCCTTAGAGCTCACTCGGGCTCAGACTCACGAAAATTTTCTTCAACCGGACTCACTCGGACTCAGGCTCACTGAAAATTTTCTCAGCCGGACTCGCTCGGACTCAAACTCACGAAATTATTACTCACTCGGACTCACTCAGACTCAGACTCACGGCTCTATCTAAGTCTGAGTGAGCCGACTCATGAGTCTGTTATTGTATAATTGGTTTTATCGGCTATAGTGTGAATGCTCTTTCACACCAATATCTCACATAATTGGTGCTCTACTTGGCGCCTTTTGATCTCGCACCTTCAAATATGAGTTATCAGAGGTTGCAATCCAGTAAGGACATTTTTATTGAAAGGGATGACTAAGACGAAATATTTTTATCAAGAACTTCCTGTGAAAGAGTTTTTGGGGGCCGGTCATGGCCCCCCCCCCAACCTCTGTAATTCACGCCTCTGATTAATAAATATTGAGCTGGCGTATGAACTCTAGGGCTTTGAAGTATGTGTGAGTCAATGGGACTATAAACGTGAGCCAACATAACGCTGATAGTAATGCTGAAGTGGTGTAAATAGAACGATAGGTCGGCAAAAAGGTGTGGAGCTCACTCAGACTCACTCAAGAATTATATTTTGTGCTTAGAGCTCACTCGGACTCAGACTCACCAAAGTTTTCCTCAACCGGACTCACTCGGACTCAGACTAACGAAAAATTTTCTCTTCCGGACTCACGCGGACTCAAGCTCACCAAAATATTACTCACCCGGACTCACTCAGGCTCAGACTCGCAGCTCGATATGAGTCTGAGTGAGTCTGAGTGAGTCGACTCATGAGTGAGTTTGCCGACCTATGCTTCAGGTTCTGTTTAATGCGATTCTGCTGTACACACTTCTGCATGTACTATTGCATTCAGTATGATTTGCAGCATGAAAGCTATACTCCCACAGACAGGGAAAGCTGGTCCAGCTGGTGGCACCAATGTGCGGCGCTAAAAAGTGGAGAGGATATCACGATAGTAGTAATGTGCATACCCTCCTGCTTTCTGTCGTCTGCTATCTCCTATAACAGTGATGCTACCGCTGCGCCAATTGCGCCAGACTGCGCCAAAGTGCCCTGTCTGCTACAACCTGCTACATTTCCTCAAAATTTGGCGATTCTGCGCCAAGCCTGCGCCAAAGGGGTGTACTCTGACTTTCAGAAATGAAACTAACTACATGAGGTTCCCCCATTGAGAGCGACATCGCGCTGTACGCGGACGTACGCGGACGTTCTCCATGAGAGTGATGAAAATGGAGACAAAATACAATATGGTGTTGTCAAGTGGACGAAGGAACTGCGTTTTTTTTTTTTTTTTTGTAATCAAAGCATCAACTGTAGGCAACAAGGCGTAGCAGCAGTCAAGCGACATGCAGCCATGAAACGGCACATTGATGCTACCAGTCGTCATTGAGACGCTTCAGGTGGGCTGCAGCGGCCGAAAACGATCCAGCCGACTTTGGAATTCGGCAGTCCATGGAACGTTTTGCAGTGTGACCGCGTGACAAACGCAGAAACTCTGTTTGTGCTTGGCATGACTCTCAAGAGCATCCCATACTCGTGGGCTGACACAGCAACTGCCTTGTTTCCCAAGTTATTTGGAGATTCCGAAACAGCGAAGCAGCTTAGTTGTAAGAGGTTCAAGGCATCCTACATAGTTAGTGATGGCCTCGGGCCGTATTTCAAGAAACTTGTGCTTGATGAGCTGAACAAGCCGAATGTGGTTTTATCTGTTAGCATTGACGAGACCCCTCTTCCTGAACAGAGGTGCCAACAACTTGATGTTGTAGTTAGGCATTTCTCCAACAAAATGCAGTGAGTTGTGGAACACCTACAGTCTTTCTGGCTGGGCTCTGCGACTTCGGAAATTTTGGCTAGTGAAGTGCGGAGAGCAATGATGGACCGCCGCTGAAAAATGTCATTTGCTTTTCTAGGGATGGCCCTAATGCAATGAAAAGCTTCAGAAAAAAGATGCAGGAAGCATACCCTGACATCATAGATGAAGGAGAGTGCTGCTTGCACAAAGTGCACAACTCATTTGCCCGCGGCTTGAGTGCCATTGCCTCGGATGTCGACGCTGCTGTGGTCGATGTTTATTACTTTTTTAAGAATTCTTCGGCTCGGAATGAATTGTTGAAGGCAGAGCACCTGCTCCAAAAGCTAGTTTTGCTGCTTCAAAACGCAATTTTGCCTGCTCCAAAAGCTGCTCCAAAGTGGCCTAAGCCAGTAGCATCACTGCCTATAAGCAATAATGCGACATTGCGATTGGTAAGGTGTGTTGACCATCATGTCAATCATGTGATTGTGCGCTGCAAATACCCCATTATGGATAACGCATAGATTCTCTTGCATTAGCTGCTTGGGCCATGAGAGATTCTTGCACAATGCACGATGGTCGTTCACGGTCAGTGAGATAAAGCACTTTCGGTCACAACTGCCCATCACAATCGTTACCTCTTATTTTGCTGAAACATAGTTTGCACTGGCACTCCACTGAAGAAAACAAAACTACAAAGCTAGAGCAGCGATGCAGCGGGACGAAGCACATTGGGCTTCATCACGATGACCAGCATCACTTCGAGAGTTTAGAAAAAGAAGCAGGCGACAGAATGTGTGCATTGCTAGAATAGAAATATCCTTTCCAGTTTTCTATTTTTTCAAGAGCGTCTCACATTGGTACCACCAGCTCAGCTAGGAGAGTGCTGCAGTCACAGTACGCGCATGGTAACTCGCATCGAATGCAATAGTACGTCAAACTAGAGGGAACACAATCCGGCCACCATAAACCGATTCACCATTTTACAGGTTAGAGCTCGGAAAGCTCAAACTTGTTTCAATGTCTGTGTGGCAAGGGAGACAGTTCCTGCATGGATTCAACACATCTTTTCACAGAAAGGTCAATGAGTACTGCATTGATGTCAACTGGATTTGGGAAACACATTAAAGTGACACTAAAGTGAAACATTAAACCAGCTTAGACAGATAATTTTTTCTATTAGGACTCTGTTGTCATTAATTTCACTACAATAGGTTAAATATTATAAGAAGAAACAAAAGTCAGTGTCGTGCTTAAATTTTGCATCGAAACTTCAGTAGTCTTTTGCATATTTCAGGCACATTGGTTCAGTGAAATTTTCTGAAACTTAGTGTGGGACGACTTTATGTCAAACACAGTGTAAATTGTTTTTAGTGGCAAGCGATTATGTAGGCCCTAGCAGATGTCATCAAAACCTATGATGTCATGGTGACCTGGTGCAGGAACTTCAAGGCACCGTTGCCATCTGTATCTCCATTTTGCACATTTTCTCGCTTGCCAAGCGTCTTCTCGTGGCAAGAGTGGTGCTTTCTATATTGTGAAGTGGTAATTTACTAATACGAGGAAAATAGTTTTTCTATATTAGTGTCCCTTTAAGATGTCAAGGCGACATGCTCGTTGTTCTACTGAAATGTCCATGTGTGGGATAGAAATGTAGTCTGTGGACTAGAGTTTTTAGCTTTAAAACAGCTTTGGAGGTTGGCTTGCTTCCAGATGTTTGTAAATGGTCCATTTTGCCATCTATTGCTATTATCAGGACCACAGTTCTGGATAACAGGGTGGCTACTTGGTCTGGTTGGTACTGCATTCTAAAAGGAAAAATACGTTCTTTGTGCGCAAAACGTTTCAGAAAAGAAGAAAGATAGGACAGAGCGCACCCTGTGCGCTCTGTCCTATCTCTCTTCTTTTCTGAAACGTTTTGCGCACAAAGAACGTATTTTTCCTTTTAGAATTCTGGATAACTATGCCATACAAAAAAAAAATATGGAACAAGATTTGTTTATTGGCACAATAGCTACTATTGCCTGTAGAGTATCCATTCACTGCATTCCAATATTAATGCTAAAAATGAGTGTTGTATCTGTCTGACCTGTTTTTGTTGTTGCATTTCATACATTTATGTGCCCGCTCTTGTTTGTTTGTAGGCGGATAAAGAAAGTTGTGGATGCTTTCGGTGGTAACATGAATGTTGAGTTGCAGCAGCGTTCCATTGAGTTCTCTTCACTGTTTTCCAAGTTTGATCACCTAAGGTATGTAAGTCACTACACTAGTAACGGTTTAAATGGTTTAATTTCACCTTCATACAAAATGAGTAGGCATAATATAAAAAAAACGACCTTGCGTGAAGGAGTGTGCTCCAAAGATGATTGTTCATGAACCTTGAAGATGATTGTGTGTGAACTGGTGCAAGTCATGCGAGAATTCAGGTAATTTGGTTTCACACAAAAGAAATTTCTAAAACTGTGCTTAAGAGGGATAAAAGCAGTTCATAGACTTTCGGTGAGTCATAATGTTTGATGCAGTGAACATGTTGTAGTATTTTTGAGAGAATATATGTGATATATTCTGTGAAAATCCCTGAAAGGGATTGCAGTATTTATAAGTAAGTAAAAATAAATAAAAAAACTATCATTTGGTAATTACATGCTAGTGGTTGCCTGCTTTGAAGACGGGTGCAGTTTGGGCTTTCTCCCAACCATTATAAACGACGCCAGTTCCCAATGAACGCCTAAATATACGATGGAAAATTACGCTAGCCATGAAACATTGTTTTTGAGTAATTTTGTTTTAATTATCACAGCCAGCAGGTGTGGTTTTAAGTGATACAATTAGCCTGGATATACCTTCGGAAGTAAATTCAATTTCAGGCAGCTCATCATAACTCAACCGGGTGAAATATTGACAGTGGAACTTGGGGGACGGAAAATAGACATAAAGTAATCATTGAGGGCTGGAGCACACTTGTCACTGTTGATTGACTCACTGTCAGACTTAGTAAACAAATATTTGCAAATTTCGTTCCTTGGGAAAAAAGTAGGAATGGGCGAATATTCGGGCGTGTTGAATGTTCGAACGAATATTAAAGTATTCGAATTCGCTTCGATATGAATTTAGATTATTCGAAATCAACGAATATATGTATACATTTGACTGCACATAAAAACTCCTGTAAAGGTGGTTTCACTGCAGTGTCTTGTCACTGTGCCGTGAAACAACCCATCCAGGGGAAATCTGCATTGCTGCGAAGCCACATTAAATGTACATATTTTTTTTTAGTTTAAAAGCATGTTATATGGGGTTATATGCACTAAGTATAGTAATTTTTAAATTGTAGCATATTGCACCACTTATAACTTGCACCCTCCTGCTATTCAGATCTTGATACTATTCAAGGCTGCTTCCACTTCATTTCAAACTATAAAAGTGACATTCACTCATACCTAGTTCCAATCCCTAAAAAATTGTGCAAGGGTCATGACAAAAATGCTCATTTTTCTTAATAATATGCTGTAAATACTATTCGAACTATTCGATTCGAAATTATTCGACCGAATCACTATTCGCTTCAGATTCGCTTCGAACCTCAAATTTACTTTTCGCCCATCCCTAGAAAAAAGATATGCATAATTATTTCCTGGGGTTTGGGCTGAAGAATTTATCCTTTGCACCAGCGACCTTTTGAAGATATTGCTGTGTACAAGATTGTTATTTATTCCTGAGTTCTCTGGTTTTCTTTCTTTTGCTGATCTGCAAAGGCATTTTTTTTTCTGTTTAAAACGGAGTTTAGTCACTTGTTGAACCATTGATTGTTAGTGTCAGGTTTAAGAACTATTGTTGTAATGTGCCTTATCTCTAAGCTGCACATTTTTGTGCAACACTCGGTTGGAATTAACAGAGTGGCTTTGGAAGGCATCCTGGAAATCGTCATAGAAAGAAACGAGTATGCAGTTAATGAACATATGTGGCACTGGAGTACATGTGGTCGTTGATTTGCTGATGACATTGTTTGTGCCAGCCACACTACTCGCAATGAGTGACACAACTCATTGAGGTGCATTGTCTGCCACTGCTGGTAAACGAGCTGGTCAGGCAGAGGCCCAGTTCGCAATACGTTTATTTGAAGTGACTATGAGGGGAGGTATGGTTGACAAAGCACATTTGGTATAATGTTGCTTTGGTGAAGAGAAGTGGCCAGGTGTAAGAGGAGCGCACCACTGAAGCAAGAGGCAAAAGCTGCTCATTGTACTTTTTGGTGTTGGCCATGCTGTGGTGTGTCAGCAAACATGGCTTATAACATAGAGGACTTTTGCTTGCAGAGGGAGCCTTCTGGAACGCATGCCTCCAATGGAGAGCAGGTCTCTCGCAAGCTCAGCTGCATTGGACAATGGTCAGGCACGCGAAGATGAGATCCTGCTTGATGACCAAGCCCCCAGGGATGCCCAAAACACTCCATCTGCAGTCACTGGTGGCCCTCCTGCAGAATCGGTCAGTGTCTCTTCAATGCGAATTGGTATACGTGCACAAAACCTTTACAGGTTTGTCCAAGAAAACAGCGCTATTGAAACAGACGAGAAAGGAAGAAGACGGGAGGAGTGCGGTGCCGTATATCGACCAGACTGGACAATGTTTGAGTGACCATCTGTGGGAGCATGTGAACAACATGAAGAATGAGAATGGGAGCACTTTCGCTATTAAGTGCCCGTCCTGTCTTTTCCCATCTGTATTTTCCATAGCGCTGTTTTTTTTCGGTGAATCTATAGAAACGAGCTTGCCTTCAAACAAGTTACTTTGCATGTGTTGGTGTAGTCTGTTTCACTCTGCATATCTTCAAAGCCAAGGCACATTATTTTTTAGTGTATGAGGATGATATTGAATCACTGATAATAAATACCCCAAATTGACCGTAGCATCTAAATGACATGTATATATGGCACAAAAAGAAAAATGGTGCGCCTGAAGCTCTTGCACTGACATTTTTACCAGAGCTGAGTTTTTGCATGTTGTCTTCTTTTTGTTCTATATTTTTCACTGGATGCAGAGCTCTTTCACATTGACAGACACACACGCACATGCACACTCACTCACTCACACACACGCACACACACAAACAAATAAACAAAACAAAATCACGCCTCTTCATGATGAAATCATGCTTGCAGCAGAAAAATTCATTAGATATAGTGAATTTCGTTGAGTTGAGGTTTTAATGTTTAAACAGTAACAATAACTTCACACGTTTCGAGAATAGTCCTGCATCTTGGTAAAATTGCCACAAAGTTCAGTGCAGAACTGAAAAGGCAGAAAAAATTCTGGCTCTCTTGCACAACCATGAGATATCATACAGTGGCTATAAGCCTAGTGCACTGCTGTTCCTAACCGAACTGGCAGCACCACCTAATGTAGGTGGTGGAAAAGTTAGGATTGTCATTGCTTGCCTGCGGGCGCGCAATCGCGACGGAGTGGCGTAGCACCTCACCGAAAGGATATGAGAATGTCACGAAAGTCTGTCACTTTTCCATACTGCTGTGCGCACGGCTGCCACAACAGCTGGAGGAACCCCATTGGAAAACAGTTATCTATAAAATTCTGTGTGTTCCCATAGAAATCTCTTAAAAAAGAGAGAAAAAAAAAAACCTTAAACTGGAGCTGTGCATGGTGTAAACACCACGAACTTTGTCCATAAATGTCCTCACTCTTGCGTGCTTTTTTTTGTCTTTTATTATTAATTTGATATAGTATATACAGAAATATACAAGGACACTAAGAAATAGGGAGGGAGCAGGCTGACAGCTGCCACCTAGAGGGGCACAACGCCTGCCTGTGTATTTTGCACTCACACGTGGTTTCGTCTCGTTAGCCCAAACAGCAAGCAGTGACGGTGTGCTATCAGACGCACATTCGTAGCATCCACTTCGTTGGCAGTGAAAAGAGTTATATAGCTCAGCACCTGTAGAGCATTGTAAAATAAAAAGCTCACCTCCTCTTGTACGTTGTAGGTTTTCATTTGCACTATGCATTTCCCAATGATGTCAGAAGGTCCCCTTGCGCTCAGCAATTCTTTCACGCCGCACACCTGACCACTCGTGTTCAACTTCTTGGCAAGCAACGAGCAATTCTCGTTGAAGCACCTTTCAACATCTTGAATACTACGGAAACCACAGAACAAACACACGATGGTCGCCTCTCTCAATCACATCCATGCGCGAGCTGGCGACGCACCTTTCCAGCAGACGACAACTAATAATGAACTGATGGGCACTTCCATTTTTATGGTACGAAATGGTGAGTGTGTGTGGGTGTTATTGTTCCCCTTGTGGTGTCCAAGGGAAGGATTGGCACCAATAGACCGATCTCACCAGATGATCTGCGCATGCGCGAGTTTCCGACAGCGGCACTGCCGCCATCTTAGCTGGAGTACTCTGAGCGCTGCTGGTGCGGCTGCTTGCTGTGTGTCTCAGGTATATTGTCGTTTGGCATGAATCCTCGGCACAGAAGACAATTGAACGCTGTGTTAAACTGTGTCCGGACCGCTCATGTATGTTATTTTACTTCAGGTTACACTGCATATCCTAGCTTTAAGGAAAAAAAAAAGAACAGTTAGACAACGTTTACATGCGACCAGGTTGGTCTCTTCGTGTTGATGGGCACGCGTCGCTTCGCTGAATAAGTATTAGGTAAAAAAAAAATAATAAAGACGAGAAATCATGTTGCTGTCGTCATGAGAGCAAACATCTTTAGTGAACGTCAGCACGCGAGCGATACAAGTTACAGTGTACGGAAAACAACTTGCCCAAACGTAGAGCTCTCCGCGACTACGAAGACGGAAAAAAAAACAAACCGACGGGACGAAAAAAAAGAAAGCTTTTTGCGCTTATTTTTTGTTCAAGCAGTACTTTCAATGTACGTACACTGTGTTGTCAGCGCACGACTTCGAGCACAGTGATGCGTTAAACGTGAATGAATGATGAACGTGAATGATGGTCACCGTGAAGCAGGTTAGAAGCACGCCCGCGGGGCAACGACTGGCCGCATGCCGTTTGTAAAAGTTTAACGTCACGGAAATCTTCTGCACGGCAAAATATCTCCTGCTGCACAAGGGATGGATAAGTCAGTAAGAGGCTTTGGTGACACACACAATGTGGCGGATGAGCAGTGCCCCCCGAGGCCGGCGGCGGCAGGCTCAGCTGATTGCTCAGTGCCGATATCGTCGCTAGGCCAATACTGCTTCGAAGCCGCAGCGTATAGGTATGTATACGTACGTTAAGAGCCGTCTACGCTTATATAAGAAGCTAAGCTTTGCTACCGCTGTTGCTGCTTTACGCTGCGTTCGCGATAATATCACATTTCGAAAAGAATGGGAAAATCCCGGCGGCGAAGTTGGCTGCGATGCCGGCACGGTCGAATTTTCGCCGTGCACTCCATGGCGCGAGCTGTAAACATACCTTTGGCTTGTATCACAGGTATCGCTAGACACTTCACAGTCGTGATCGCATTTGATGAGAGGTCGGTTTACGTGTCGCTATATATTTAAGCGATCACTGTTTTGCCCGGAAAACACGTTGTATCCAACCTGTCGCCGCTGGCGGCGATCGCCCCGACGAGGGGATCGAGCACACGTTGTATGAAGTTTTGCTGTCGCTGACTGGCACATCAGTAGCGCAGAAAGCTTGTTATGACGCAATAGATTGTTGCTAAATTACCATGCACAACACACACAAATCACAAACACGGTGAACAACACGTTGAAAGTGCGCCGTAGTTGCCGCTCCGTCCGACTTCGTTGACTGTCGCACACATTTCTGTCGGAGCTTGACATCCTTTGAAAACAAGTAAAATCCGAGTCCTTTTTCTTCAGTTTGCTGTTGTAACATCTCAGCTTGCAGCACGTGAACCCAACCATCGCGATTCATCCAAATACGGCTCCTAAAGCTTGATAATGCAGCTCGCCGATGCACCAGCTATATGCAGCTGAACGTACCGAGTACTCTAAGTACCGGCATGCACTGCGGCAGCGGTGGCGTAGTGCAACTCGCGGTGAGATCGGTCTATTGTTTCTCATTTTTGGCGCATGCAGCTGCGTTATTTTCCCTTGCTATGGGAGTGAGACCTCATAATTGGGCTTTTAGTAATACGAGGGACGAGGAAGTCTGCTTTTCTCGAAGGCCTTGAGGCGAAAAGGCGATGAAATACTGGTTGAATGCCGATGTCAACGAGAGTTGCTAATAGACCCGTTTTTCGCCCAAAAGTGAATAATGCCTTTACGCTGCCTTTTCCATACTCTATATCAAAGTGGTTTAGCTGTAACTGCACAGTGCCTGAAAAAGTAATTCAATCAGTGCTGCCAGTGAGAAAGAAACTTGGAATTCACACAAAAACTGCAATTCATAGAGGTGTTTCATCTTTTCCTCTGCTGAGCGCTGCCATCGGGGTGTGGTTAGAAAGCTCAGTGGCTCACCTTTCCATGCCCACCCTCCTTGCATGAAATAGCTGCATCAAAAAGTGGGAAAAGAAGAAAAAAGAAAAAGAATGATAAAGGCAGGTCTAACTAAAATCATGATGTATGTTGAACTCTGATAGCTTCTTGCTATGGCAATTTGCATACCGATGCTGCCAGTGAAGTGCTCGCCTGTTGCCCTGAGAAAAACTTTGCTGATCCACAGTTTCTTTGTTGGATAATTGCATCACTGTAAACAGTGGCAAACCGATGGTCGTTTTGAAAAGTTTGAATCGTGAATTGCTTAATGGCATACGGAAAGCCAAGCACAAGCTCTATGTGATTATGTGCAGTGACTAGGCTTGTGTGAATAGTAAATTTTAGGTTCGAAGCGAATATAGTGATTTGGTAATTGCATATCGAATTCGAATAGTATGTATCACATATTATAAGAAAAATAAGCATATATGTCATGATCCAACTAACCTGCACAATATTTTTTTAATATTGAAACAAGGCATGTGCAAATGTCATTCTTTTTGGTTCAAAGCAAAATGGAAGCAACTTTGAATAGTTGCAGGATTTGACTTTCGGTCAAAAAATTTACTATACTTAGAGCATATAAGCCGGTATAACAAGTTTTTAAACTTAAAAAAACATGAATCGACGGGAGGGTAATTTGTTCATTTAACTTCGCGCCAGTGTGGATTTCCCCGGGATAGGTGTACTCACAGTATAGCACCCCTCCACTGCAGCGAAACGACCTTTACAAGGGGTTACATGCAGTTTATATATGTGTATTCGTTCATTTCGACTTCGAAATTTAAAATAATTTAAATTCGTTTCGAAGCAAATTCGAATGCTGTAAAATTTTTTCAAAAATTCAAACTGCTCGAATATTCACACAAGCCTAACAGTGACAGAGGGGAAGCATGTATCGCGACTCGTGAAATAATGTCAAACAACTCAAGTCTGCACCCTTGTATATCAGCACAGTAGCATTGCAGCACATCTGTCATGGAGATTGCTTTAGCAAATGTTGGGTGTGGGCAATCATCTTTCGGCGGCGGCAGCTCTCCTTTGTCTTCAATGTCACCAGACGCCACCACATCAGCAACAATTTCCGCAACCCACGGGCTTGCCGTCACTGCTGCCTCGTCATCAACTATGACAAAATCTTCAAAGCCAACTTCTTGGGGCACAGTATCAGGAATGCGTGCAAGTTCCTCCCAAAGAAAGGAATACTACTCACCATCACCTTCAGCTGCACCTGTGGCTTCGGCACCCACCTGGCACGGTCCAGCATTCTGAAAACAGTTCAAGATTGTCGCATGTTTCATCTTGCCAAATGCAGCTGATCGTCTGGATTGTGCCTAGTAAATTTGTCTTCAATTCTTTGTTCATTCACAACTTCGCAAACCTTGCAGTGTCCATGAACCATTTGTACAGGGATTTTCTCAAGTTTGTCATAGGCCGGCTTTCAGATGGGACAGCTGTGATTCCCATGCATTGGCTTGAATGACTGCCTTGTTTTTGAGGATCATTTGCAGCGTGTTTCTCGCAATCCGCCTTTTTCACCACGCCTCAGCGCATGCGCTCTCCCCTAGTGGCAAAGTTGCAAAATGTCTCATCTCGGAGGCTTTGCTTCTGGCAATACCGGTTGTCCCGTCCCCTACCAAACCCCTACCAAAATGGCAGAGGGCAGCACAGGAAAATGAAAGAGGCGGATTCCAAAGTGCACTGCGACATCGGATTTTTTTTCTCCACGTCCGACATGGCGAATGATCTCCACTTTGGCGCAGAGCGGCAGAGCTTGCCGCTGCTTTGTCATCATCTTTTGAGGTACACCGAACGCTGCAGGTATGGCAATGCAGGAACGGTTAGAACCACTTAAACGACACGTGATGCACAGGCACAGCACCAAATACGTATAAACGTGAACAAAGAAAGTATGGAGGATAAAAATAGAGTGCTGTTGTCATGGTGCATAACCGCGTAGCTCACCTTACATTGCCCTTCTCGTCTCCCCTTCTGATGCCTGTTCTCATGTTTCTTCTTGCCTAGTCGGGTCACGTGGTGAGCATTTGCCAAATAGGAGTGCTGCGCACAAAGAGGCTATATGCCTGTGCCTGCTGTGCACCTGTACCTGCTGTGCTGCCTGTGCCCACACATTTTGTGGGCCACAGCTGGGCTGGTCTGTGCACATGCTTGTTAATGAGCGCGCTTGCGCTCCATTCAAGTCCAGCCATGCGTGTGCACGCAGTCTTCTGTACCCACGAGACAGTCGGCTCAGCATCCATTCTCCTCAGATGGCGCTTACCTGTGGTGGTGCTTATGACATCATGGAAATCTACCACGCTTCCAACAATCTGTGCAAGCTTGCTGCGCTGCTTAGCTGCACCTGCTTATTCAAGCGGTTCTTTGTCAACAACCCCTTTGGTTTTCACACGATATTTCGTGGTTGGCGCAGCAAAAGCTTCTGTAATGTTTCTTTTTTCATTCTCTACTGTCGCCACAGCAACGCAGCTCTGGTGGCCCGGCGCATTGGTGCATGCGAGTGTACATCAAGCACGAGCACCAAGTTCGATATATTCTATGTATAGTTCATTATGGAAAGTACATTTCACATTAATAATGCTGAGACAAGTTTGCGTGTTCAATATAAAGCCTAATCCGTTGTACCCGGGTTTATTATGGACAGGTTTGATTGTAGCACTGCTTGCTATTATAGCACTGTTGGGCTGATACTCTACCACCTTTTATTTTTTTATACAGTTTACTTATAACAATGAAATCTTCATGACATTTGAACATAGTTATAAGTTGGTTCAACTGTGTGGCTGTTGCTCGCATTGATTTTATGTTTAGTGGCTCTGTTATTGCCTGAATACATTCTTGCTGCATGTGATGTTGACTAGCTGTTAGCTGTTGTGATACTGTCTCATAATTATTAAAATGTAATGGTGCTCGGTATGATTTCGTGTCTCAGAGTGCATTGCTGGACCTCCTGGGAGGTATGGCATCACCTGTGGAATCTGCAAGTCTACCTTCAACAGCGTCTAGGAGTGAAGGCGATGTACTTGATGTAGGGTCGACATCCTTTGAGGCTAGCAATCCTCCACCTACTGGAAGCACTGGTAGCAGTGACCTGCTTGATCTTCTGGGGGGCCTTGACCTCTCAGCTCCAACGCCTGCAGGTGAGTTCAAACAATGTACAAGGAAGAAATGCTTATGGGAAACAGCTTTTAATGGAATTCTCTTGCAACAAAATAGTGTGGACAAGAAATTGACAGCAGCAATTTCAGCAATCATATCGACCTTGTGTAGCCTGTGATGTTTTCTTCACTGCTTTAATACCCAATGAATAATTTAACTATCGTGACTAAATCATATTATTTTAACTTTTCTTGTAATACACTGAAGGCCAACCTCTTGTCTTCTCAAGGTCTACTGTAGATTGCCTGAATATTGTCCATACTTTATTCACATCAATATGGTCCATGAGTCATAAAACGAGTCAATATAAGTGCTACAGCTTGCAGCAATCGCGAATTTATGAGATCAACAGTATATTACGGGATTAAGTTCAAAATATGACCAATTGAGAAGATTTCTACTGTTGCTATGCAGCACCACGCTCATCATCTGCAACAAAAGAATTATTGGATCAGCTTAGCAAGCTTCCTGCCTTGACTGTTCTGATGCCTGCTAGGTCTGCTTCAGTATATTGAAATAGGGTTACTGCATATTTTTCTACTGTGATCTAAGCTATGTCTTGTTGCAACAATTGAGCAGCCCTTTGAGTTTCCTTCTTTTATTTTCTGCAGTAAGGGTACATTTGCACTCACAAGCAAATGTGAATAAAGAAAAATGAGTTGTTTCATGTTTGAGAAGGGCAGGCAAAAGTGCAAGAAGTCATTGGTAAATGCTTAACTTTGTCAAGTGATTTTCCACCAGGGTGACATTGTGACGCCTGTCATAAAGTCTCAGGTTCAGTTTCCTGCCACAATGGCTGCATTTTTGTAGAGGGTAAAAGGCAGTAGGAGTGCTTGTATACCATGCTTTGAGTGCATGTTAAAAATGGGCAATAAATTAATCTGGAGGTCTTTCCACCTTTTTTCACTACCCACATTTGCTTGAGTGTGAGTAGTAAGAATAGGGACTTCGAAGGACTAGTAAATTTTTGCAGGAAGACATAGCCTAGGTCAGAGTAGAAAAATAAGCAGTAGCGGTATAGTACTATGGTAAGTTTTGCAACACTAAATCCCATGTTTCTACGTCTCACATCCACAAGTAGAGAAGAAAAAAGGGGGATGTAGATAAAAGAGGTCGCAACAAATCAAAAATATACGACAAAGGGCAGAGGCCATGCTGGATGAAATAAACCAGTGTAATTGGCACCCTCAGGCCCAGAAAGGAAACACACTATAGCATATATAGCAAGAGTCAGGATAAAAAATAGGAGTCCTGTAAACGTAGGACAAATAGTAGGTTTTATGCAAGAGTAGTGGGCCGTGATGTGAATATTTGAATGAACAGTCCAGCCACACCGGTGTACAAAGTCTAGGAGCCAAATCACTGTAGACGCTTGGGCTCTGCACAAGCAACCATGCCCATGATGGAGTGCGTTCCACACGTGCTAGAATTTCAGACTGCACGAACTTGGTGAAGAGAGAAATATTTTGGAAATATACCGTATTTTCTCGCATATAACCCGCACCAAAAAACGGAAAAATTTGCTTACAAAGTGGGGGTGCTGCTTATATGCAGGGGTGGGTTATATGCGAGAAAATAGGGTACTATAGATGGCAGGATCTATTCAAAGCTCATAAACTGCATGTTATTGCATGCAAATGAGCGGAAAACGGGGAGAAGTTGCAGGTACAGTAAACCCTCGTTATAACGAAGTCAACGGGACGGCAAAAAAATTCGATATAAGCGGTAATTCGATATACGCGACTGCCCCATAAAAGCTCAGCAAGTACAGCTAAATTAGCCATGACAACTTCGCAGAAGTGATATTCATTGAAACAAACCTTTATTCACGCACAAAAAAGTCAGTCAGCTGGCTTTGTCGGGTGCTTCGGCTGGGCGCGAGGAGTGCCCGCTCCAGTTTGTTCAGGCAAATTATGAGGTCGTGGTCGCCGCCCGCGCACTCCACTCTATTTCGCAACAGACGGAGGATCTCCTGCGTTTGTGCCACTGTTGGTATTTCGCGAGGCTGTTCGTCTAGCGGCTCTTCTTCCTCATCAGGGCCTCCAAGCAAGTCGACTATTTCAGCATCCATAGCTGGGGCAACGACGGGTACATCTGCATCAGCCATCGCAAATGATTCAAAGTTGCCTTCCAGATCTCCGCCAACGATGCTGTTCACAGCTTCGTAGAGATCGTCGCAGTCCTCGCAGTCATCATTAGTGTCTTCTGCATGCGACCGGGAAAATCCGGCATGTGCAAAGCAGTTTGCAATCTTTGCAGGGGCCAGTTCTTTCCATGAATGGCATAGTAAATGCACTGCTCCAAGTAAGTCGGTGCTGTATCCCTTGTTGGCATCGTACGCAACGAGCATCCGTTGTAAAAGACTCTTCCGGTATAACTTTCGTGTTGTCTCAATAATGCCTTGGTCCATGGGCTGCAATATCGCGGTCGTATTCGCTGGTAGAAATTCCAAAGTGATCGCTTGCAGATTTTCAGTCTTGCCATGGCTAGGGCAATTGTCGATAACAAAAAGCACACGCCTTTGCTTTGCCCTAAACTGTCGATCGAGCAGGCGCACATACTCTTCGAAAACGGCTGCGGTCATCCAAGCTCGTCTGTTGCTTCTGTGTATGCAATCTTTGGGTATCGTTGCGTTGCGGAAGCACCAGGGCTTTGCCGCCTTCCCTAGTATCAGCAAAGGAAGCTTGTCCTCTCCCGTCGCGTTAGCACCGAACAGCACTGTAACGCGTTCTTTGCTTTGTTTGCATCCTGATGAGGTTCCGTCCGGTGTAGTGTACGTGCGTTTTGGCAATATTTTGTAAAAGAATGCCGCCTCGTCCAAGTTGTAAATGTCTCTGTCTTCATACTGCTGAAGTAGGGCGCTCAGCCGATGCTTGCACCATCCGTCCACGACGTCGCGGTCCACGGCTGCACTCTCACCAACAATCGATTTTGAAGACACGCCGTGCTGTCTCTTGAAACGTTCAAGCCAGCCGTTGCTGCACTTAAAATCTTGCTTGCCCATTTGGGCGGCTAGGGCTTCGGCTTTTGCGGTCAATGCAGGCCCATTTACAGGAAGGTTTGCACTTCTAGCGTTTTTCAGCCATTCGAGAAGCGCTCTTTCCACTTCAGGATACATAGAATCACGGTTGCGCTTTCGTTTGGCTGAGAAACTCTTCTCGAAGCCGTCCAGTACGGCATCCTTATTCTTCGGAACAGCTGATAATGTTGACGGCGGTATTCCGAATTGTCTTGGGATTTCAGACTTCTGCCGGCCTCCTTTTTCCACCTCACGTATCAGCTGAACTTTCTGCTCCAATGTCAGACACTTCCGTGTGGGCACCGGCGGTGTCATTTTCACTTGACGGTCACTAAAAGCACACACGATGTATACACACAACGCCACGGGTTCACACAGACCTCGCACAACACACGTGCACGAGTGCGTTCCAAACACGGATGGAAAAAACCCAGGGAGCACGCCAAGGCATTGGCTCTGTACTGGTCACGTGACACCACCGGCATAGCCAGTGGCGTAGGAGGGAGCAGCCAGCATGTTTACAAAGAGCGAGTGCCTCCGGTGGTCGCCTCCGTACCGGAGTAGGGCGCGGAGGAGGAGGGTAAGATCCGCGCCGCGGAGACTCTCACGCGGCGAAGAATCGGCGCCGCGGTGACTCTCACGCCGTCTGCACTGGCGCGCTTTAGCCCGGCAACGCTAGCGCGAACATTGCTCGCTCAGCACAGAAAAGGCCGCTTGGCGCGGGTGGTGGACGAAAAAAGCGCGCAGGCACTTCGGCGGCCTGGGCGGTCGCTCGCCCGCTCTTAGCGCCGCCGTGAATACGCATCCGCAACTTGTTACTTCGCATTAAGCAGAGCAAGCTATCGACATGCTTCGAGTAATCCGGTCTAAAATACACGCATTTGGGTCAGGACTACGTGACACTTCGATAAAAGCGATAATTCGAATAAAGCGACTTCGTTGTAATGTGGGCTTACTGTACATTGGTGACAAAACAGGACAAGAGGGAATGTATCGGTAAATTAGTGACATTGCAAGGGTTAAAGAACCCCAGGCTGTCATACCTATTTCAAAGCCCTTCTGATGGTGTTTCTCATGGCTTCAATGTTGCTTCAAGATGTCAAAACTCCATTAACACTTTTGAGGTTCAGCGACGAAATATTCAGTGCCGCGAAAAAGTCCCAACTGGTTGATGCCGTACATTTATGGTGTCGGCTGTATGTTTTAAAAATGCGCATATTTTTAAACTTGTTTTTCCTAGCAGTACTGTCACCCTGCGAGGGTGCAGGGAATTTTTTTCTTGCGCCGTTAACCCTTTGAGGGTGGAATTTTTTCGCCAAATGCGAGCTGCCAGGGTTGATCTTTTTTATTGCTGATTTAAATTCTTCAGATGAATTTATTTCAGAAAAAAATTTTTGTAAATTTTCTAGGCTGACCATCAAGTGACAAAAAAATTTTGTGTTGTTACGTACACATGTTTTGTTCACAAGTAACAGCAAAATAAATTTTTAAAAAAAGCTTATACTACTGTTTAAAAATTATGCGTTGCAGTAAATGCCTGTGTAGTTCACAGACGTACAAAAATAAGTGCACGAAGTGGCATCCAGTGGAAACACTGAAGTAGAAAAGTCCCCTTTTATCCAGTCAGCATTGTCTCACTGCGCACGCTTTTGAGATGTCGCTCGCTCATCAACATAGAGTCTTACACTTAACTATTATGTAACTCCTCGTATGACGGGCTGATGTCCAATGACTCTGATTCTGATTTGTCATTCGAGCGGCTGTTCGGAGGAATCGCCGCTCACTTGCAGCAGAGAAACCGGCGCGCACTTCCGTACCGCAAGCAAACTGTGCAGACGATTGCACTGAAGAAAACTGTATGGGTGTGCATGCATCCAGAAAGCTAAAATAAGGCAGAAACCTATAATAATCCTTCATTGTAATGGCAACGAGATAGAAGCGGTTTTTTGTGAGTCTTCAAAATGGGAAACGCAACCACAGCGGCATCATTTGTGTCAGCGCCTGCACGGAAACGAGCGTAACAGTGTACCGGGGAGCAATAAACAAGAGAGTAACAAAGCAGTCACCCTTTGAGCGATTCTAAACCAGACTGCCATCAGTTCTGCGAACGTAGCAAACGGGAATCACCCGAAGGACGAAACCGAAATTAGCTGGCACACCACTCTAGTAAAGCACAAAAAAAAATGGAGAGACATCAGCGCAAGAAAAAAATTCCACGTATTCCCGCAATGTGGCAGTACATGCCAAGCAAGAAAAATGATAGAAAAAGGCGTGCTTTTTATACATACAAGCGATGACGTACATGTACGTCATTGACCCTAAAACGGTTCACCATCCGTATTTACACCAAGGTACAGTAAAACCTCATTAATTCGAACTCGGTTATTTCGAAATCCCGCTTAATTCGAAGGGTTTCTGCGGTCTCGTATTTCGCAATGTAAATCTGAGTGGATATTTTGAAGCGGCGGTCAGCGCCAGCCCGGTTAATTCGAAAACTTTGGGTGCCATGTGCCAATTCCCGATCCCGATTTTGCCGCAACTCTGCGGAAGCGACGGCCATTAGGAGCCACAGGGCAATGCAGTGTAGCGATATTAATGAGTGACAGTTGAAGCAACCCAGCCTCGCTGGTGCTAGCGCAAAAAAAAAGTAATAAAGGAAAAAAAACGCGGTCTCGTGGTCAGCTACAACGTGTGCCTGCGGAAAATACGACGTGCTTCACTGCAACACAGCGGTGACACGCGGGCAGCATGTTGCATGCTTCTCACAACGTCAGCGCGTCATGATTTACCCATTCTTTTTGGGAAAAGAAAAGATAATAAAGGACGACCTGACGGAATTCATGATGTATGCGAGCCTCCGACTGGCGGTTGCTCCGGCAATTTGCGCTCTTGCACTGCTGGCGGAGTTCTTGCCTGTAACGCCTACTTAGAAAACTCAGTTCAAAACTTCAATGATCATGTTTTCCAGCCAGAACAGATCGCGGATTCCGTCACGCTGGCCATTATCATATTCTTTATTTTACCAGAAAGAATGGGCGAATGGCCGCATCATGATGCGCTGACGCTGCGAGGAGCAGGTGACATGCTGCCCGCATGTCACCACTGTGCTGCAGTGAAGCACGCCGTTTTTTCCGCAGGCACGCATTTCAGCTGACCACGAGACTTCTTTTTTTTTCTTTTTTTTTTTTTTTTTTTTGCGCTGACAGCAGTGAGGCCTGCTGTTTTCCCGGGTTTGCGGCAAAAATTGGACCGGGTATTGCTGGAAAACAACCCTTGGAGCCGCAAACTAGAAGGCTAAACGACCACCTCCGATTACTTTCAGTAATTCAAAGTTCCTTGCATCCCGTTTTTTGTATTTCGTTAATTTGAAAACCCACTTAATTCGAAAGTTTTTCACAGTCCCAGTGACTTTGAATTAACGAGGTTTTACTGTATGTTCAGGTCGACGCGTTGTCTATCATTTGCATATTTGCTTGCGTGTGAGCATGCGTGCGGTGGTAAGTTTGGTTTCATTTCGTGGGCAGTTTGTTTGTTGCGTTTGTCTCTCTGGTTTCTAATCTTTCAAAGTTTGACCACCTTATACTGGCTTGTTTAATGCCTACGACCTGCCACGGTCGTCTAGTGGTTATGGTGCTCGACTGCTGACCCGAAGGTCGCGGGATCGAATCCCGGCAGCGGTGGCCGCATTTTCCATCGAGGCGAAAATGCTTGAGACCCGTGAACTTAGATTTAGGTGCACGTTAAAGAACCCCAGGTGGTCAAAATTTTCGGAGCCGTCCACTACAGTGTCCCTCATAATCATATCACGGTTTTGGGACGTTAAACCCCAGTAATTATTATATGTTCATTGCCCGCAGGTATGAGATTTCAGCTGTTCACAGGCAGCCAATGGTATATACTAATGATGCTGCTATATACAAACGATGCTACTGCACCTGTGCATTTTCTTTCTACAGAATCACAAAAATTGATTGCTTGTTAGTGGCAATAAGGTAAAGGGTTACTGGAAGTTCTCACTCGTTTGGTTTTTCTAAAGGGCGCACAAGTAGAAAGTTTTTTTGCTTGTTGGGGCTCACATGCACAGTGATGATGCTGTTTATGTGTGTGCCAGTTTCTCTCACGTGAGTGAGTCAGGTGGCAATTCCTTCGATCTGACCCACTGCCCAAATGCCAAATCTCAGATTCATTGGACATTGGTTACTGAGATTGGGAATCGCTAACCAGTTTGTAATAGGAAGCTGATCGAGGAGCATTTTTTTTTCAGTAGCATACGTGGCACGATTTTGACTATTACATAATGGTCACAGTAATCTAGTGTGCACAATTTCCTAAGCCTGTGAAACATATTTAGTCCAGTGATAACAGTTTTTATAATTTATATAAGTTTTTTTTTCTTCTATTTTTGTTCAGAAATAAGCAATGCACCTATATTTATGCAAAATATTTTTTGTCAGTTTATGGTCCCTCTTAAAAAAAATTTGGGTAAATGTTTTTCAAGTAAGTCACTCTGAAGGTTTCAAATCTGCAATAAAAAGAATCATCCCTGGAGGGTCACATTTGGTGAAAAAAATGTGACCACTTGTGCTTATTGCTGCATGCTGGTGTTTTACAGTGACTTTTCGTATGGAAAATTTGTGCAAGGGTTACTGACAAAACTGCACTTTTATCTTGCAGCCCAAACAGCACCGTCAGCAACATTAATTTCATCCCTAAGCAGTCTAGGCGCTCCTGTAGTTCCTGATGGCATTGTCAGCAGGCCACCTGTGCTACCTACCACAAATGGTAAGTTGGGCTCTTGAATTAGTCCTTGTAACTGTTCCTTGTAAACTGAGAGTCCTTGAAGGCAGTTACTGTGCAAAAGCTTAAAAACAAGCTTCAGCTATCAGTGAAGCTTTACTGGGGAAAAGACATTGCATTTTTTTACTTTAATATTGCAAGAAACAACCCTGCCATTCGAACCACCGAAGCAGAAATTCATCACTGAATTCATGACTGCTGCCAAGACATAAATGCATCATTCACAAATTATTTGCCTCATATATCGCAGAACCAAAACGCCTCAACAGCTGTGCTCAAATGTTGCATTACAGAGTATCGTAACCATCGGTGATTTTTTTTTAATTATGGAGTACCAACTCACTCAGTATTCATTACTTCTAAGTTATGTTTTTTCACTACTTGTGGAAGTTGGTAACCTCTGCAGGCAATCTTTAAGGGCTCTTTCAAAAACATTGATGCACAGTTTCTTTGCTTCATAAAAAAAAAAGATCTTGGATGCAAATTGCATGAAATTGTGTTATGAATATTTTATTTGATGAAGTGTGATTGTCTACTTCTGGAATTCTCAAACTGGGTTCTGCAAAGTGGTTCCGCAAGCGGTCAGAACAATTGCGACTCACTTCTGTTTTGCCCCCATGGACACCCAGTTTATAGATTCAGACAGGAAAAGTCACCTTGCATTTTGCATTTAAGCCATTGCATGGCCCATTTACATATCGGGAGTCTGTGAGTAGCAAGATACCCATGCAGTAGTGGCACTTAACGGCACATGGGGCCTAAAACATGCAGTGGCTTCATGGCTGGTGAATGCTTTACGAGATGCAAAGGTGTGGGTGGGGTACCGGGAGGAGTCTCCATTCTGTGTATTATCGCTAGTTCCGCATCAGCCGCGATGACCTGAAAGACTAAAGATAACAAGCCAATGAGGTGGTGTTAATACTTTGGTTACGCGGATTTAGAAGCGTCGCCTCTCTCTCCCCCCCTCACCCTACACTAGTTTCTTTGTGCTAAAAGCATATAGAGGAAAGTTAGGGGTTCTGCATTTCGGTTCCCCTTGGCAAGAAAGTTTGAGGACCCCTGGTCTATCTTATTGACATTGTGGTGTTATACATGTGCCCCTTTCTCTCTTTTTTTTTTTTGCTCATTTGAACTTTTGTGCTGATTTGTACTGAAAGAAGAAAATTTGACTGAAATCACATCACCCTATAATAGGAAAGCAGTGATATGGTTTTTGAGAAGAAGAGCTCTCAGTAAAGATGTCCGAAGAAAGTCAGTGATTTATCTGTACAGATGTTGCATTATCCTGTGGGGATTGAGGCTTGCCCGTCGCCATTGCGCGGGTTTTTCGCCTATTTCTGCCATCCTCATGTCCGATCATGTCGCTCCCCTCCTCCGCCGTCCTACGGCGCTGGGCGAGCGGGGGTGACGTTAAACCCCCTCACCCCGGCGCCGGATCGCGACGGTGGCGCCACGTTCGAGTCTCGCGCGCTCGCGTCTCGCGAGACGTTGCGCGCGGCGGGGGAGTCAGACACTCTCTGGACCTCGTAGGGTAAGCACGTATTTTCTTTCCTGTCCGTCGGCTCCTTTGTTTGGGCTCGCTCGGACGGAGTTCGCCAACTGTGCCTTGCGCCAGCGGCGAGCGCTTACCTTACGTTGTCCTTTCCGAACGCTAAGCTGAAGAGCGGTGCGGTGCATTCGCGTGTGGTCTTACTACGCCGAAACCGTATCTATCGAAGCCAACGCGAGCGGAGTTTGCCCTTGCTCGAGCGATCGGGCCCTGTTTTGGTCGCTGATCGTGAGAGCTCGCACCATAGTCGCGAGGGAACGTTTCTCTCAGCGGCGTGTCCCCGTGAGCCCTTTTGCCCGCGGAGACGTGCTAGCGGCACCCTTTGTGTTGTACTTTCGCCCGTGGCGTGGTTAAGCCTGTTTTGCTTCTCCCGCCGCCTTTGGGAGCGGGCGTTGTACTGCGTTTTGTGGAGTTGCCGCAGGCAATAAAGTGTTGCGGATTTCGAGAGCAGTACTGTGTACTTGCCGCGTTACGCTCGGCGCCTTGTTTGCGCTCGAACGTGCGTGTGCAGCGGTGCGCTAGTTCACGCGAGGCGACGGCAGACGCGGCCCGGTGGCTCGCTAAGTCCGAACCCACGCTAGTGGCCGTACTCCTGTGAGTTACGTGGTCACTACAATCCTCATTTGCATGAAGCTTGCCGCTGAGATAAAGTGTGAAGTCGTCTTCTGATGACTACCATTTGTAGTGTTTGTTGATGCTCTCCGAGGCAGCTGCGTACTAGCTTCATTTTTTTTTAATACAGCTTATTGGGAAAGCATTTGGCAGTTCAGCTCATCGAGAAACATAAGACTTCTTGAGCAAATGTTAAAGGGGCCCTGCAATACTTGTACACAGTATTATGAAAACATTGATGATCTGTAGGCAAAGCTCCTGTCAGCACGTTAGTCAAACATTGCACTGCATGCAGCAGGGAATTTAGAATTCTCTGTCCGAACCAGCCAAAATTGCCGGCTCTCTCATTCACAAACACTGAAAGAATAAGTGCTAAAAATTGACGAGCACAAAAAGGAGAGCAGACAAAGGACAAAAGGCAAAGCGCCAGTCCTTTGTCTACTCTACTTTTTGTGCTCGTCAATTTTTAGCGCTTATTCATTCAGTGTTCATGGATAGCCAACTAGCCCAACAGTCTGTTCTGCTAAAGTACATCTCATTCACAGCCGCCGTCATTCACAGTCGCAGTCGCCATGGCTGCGACTGGCGCTCACTAACACTCCCAAGTTTAAATCCACATATATACCCTATAAAGTGGACGGGGAGATGACCGCCGCCGTAGCTCAGTGGTAGAGCATCGGACACGTTATTCGAAGGTCGCGGGTTCGGTCGCTTCCAGCGGCATGTTATCTTTTTGTCCACTTTACGTTCTTCACATTTATATTCTAATTACTACTAATAACACCCCCTATACTTTCCTTGGCATTGCTGTCTCTTAGTTCTCATTAATATTGTGTATAACAAAGAAAAACGAGCCCTTAAAAGTAATCTTTCCTTCATCTCATTCACTATGTTGTTTTCACCTATGTAGGGAAGGGGATGAGGTATTAGTTGACTTTTTGATCACAAGAACATTGACAAAAATACCATTAGTTGTGGACTGATCATTTGTACTTGAGTTCTACTTCCAAAAAGTTAAAATTATCTGAAATCCAAAGCACTAGAATTGCTATGTTATGTATGTATGACTTTATTCTAGAAGTGGCCAAAAAAAAAAAAAAAGGACTGCCTTATTCTTGAATCGTCGGTGTGGGATAATGTACATATTGCGTTACTAGCACAACTCATCAGCATCTACGTGTGAAGGCATTCTTGGCACATTGTCGGAAACGCTGTAACCTTTCTACGCGATCTGTGCTAGTCACACGAACTAATGCGAAAGTGTCTTAGAAAGTGGTTGGTTCAAGAACATACCCCAAGTTTGTCATTGCCTTGTTACACACACAAACTGCTGCTTAACTGTTTCCCTACCGCACCCATAGGGCATCATTAGCCCACTATCGATTGTTTGAACGGCTGCTGTCGAGAGCTTCCGCGCTGCTCATAGACACACTGTGCCATCAGATGCGAAGGAGAACTGCTATAGTTTTCTTTTTTGTTTCTACTGCTCGAGTTCACTGTTTGAATCCACCCGCCTTTCGCAAGCTTCATCACGTGACCTCCCTTTCAGTCCACACTTTGAATCGCCCACCTTCATACATGACTTCCCTCTCCATCCACTGTTTGATTCGCCCGCCTTATGTAATAGTTATTACGTGACCCCCTCTCCCCCTCTCGTCGGACCTCTCTTCTCCACCCTGCTCACATTACCTATGTGATTACTACTACTACTACTACTACTACTACTACTACTACTACTACTACTACTACTACTACTACTACTACTACTACGATGACGACGATGATGGCAGAGGCTAGATTAAGACAGCTTCACTGTAAAAGGCCCATCAAGGCTGGATATTTCGAACATAATCTTTCTGTCCAGTTCTATCTTTATACACTCAAATCTCAGTATAACAAATACGGATATAACGAATTTTCAGTTACATTAAAGTAAATCAAGAATAGTTTTGTCATAGATACAGTGTTACAAATATATGTTTATAACGAATTTTTGGATATAACAAACTTATTTTCATGTCAGATGCGATTTCATTATAATGAGGTTTGAGTGTGATGCTTTGGAAACATTGCTATAGTAAAAGTGAACTACACAAGGATGTTATTTGGCGCCCTAGAAAAAGCTTTGAAAGGGTCCTGAAAGTCCGTGACTTCTCTTGAATTTTTGTCTCTGAAACCTGTAAAATCCTGTGTGTTATCGGACTCACTGTTTTTGTGAAAAGCAGCACACTGTACTTACAACCATTGTCAAAAAACGGAATGTGCTCATGACCAGCTGTAGGCTATAAGAATTGCTTCTGGCTATTGAAGTTTTAAGATCATATACTTCAGATGATTTTTATCTTTGTAACTGAGTGTGTGTTGCTGTAGGAATTAGAATGTGGTGATTCTTGAATATGCTAAGTTCCACACAAAATGTATGCCACTGTGAATGCGGCTAATTTTTTTGGAAGGCTTATCACCTGATCCATATTGTGTAATCTTACCAGTTCCTGGTAAGCCTAGAATGTTCTGCTATGCAAAGGTATTACTTAAACTTCAATATAAAGAATTTTCATTTAATATCATTAGCTTCATTAAAAACTCTTCGTGTGCGTGTGTGCGTGCATGGGGTTGGATGGATATACTCTTAATTTAGCGGAATTAGCCTAGTGTGTCAGCTTCAACAAACAAAAGCAGCAGTGTCATCACAGCCATGCTCAGTCAGGAGCAACAAGGGCACAGTAAAACCTCACTGTACCGACATTCCTGCAGCATGGTATGAATGTAGCAGGTGATAGAGTGCACAGAAAATACTTGGTACAATCGACCCCATACAGCAACAGCTACTGCACTTCAATGAAGTGGCGACGGGGTTTTTTGGGTAGCAGATTGCTGTACAAATGTGCACGTAGCATAGCGGAAAGTCGGGCAAATCACCCACTCTATGCCCATGTTCCCTGTCATGATTTCCGAGCCATCAATGGAGGGTAAAGTCTGAGGGTAAATAAAATCCTGATTTGACATCCGTTTGTATTTTGAGCTGATGTTTTTCCTAATAATGTGGAATAATCTTCTCTGTGGCTCTGATATGCTTATGATCTATGTTTCTGAATATAGGAATATTTTAATATGTTGCTTCAAATGTACAATTCATCAGCATCAAGCTGGACCAAAACTGAAGCTTACTTGACGCTAAATTTTCCAAAATATAAAATGTTTTTTAAGAAAAATTGCTTCAATGGTCATTTTCTGCTGTGACCCTTCCAACTATATACTCACTGCTTATTGTTTCATCATCATGCAGGCATTCCCCCAATGACGGTTTTTGAGAAAGATGGCTTGAAGTTAGACTTTGCCTTTGAGAAAGAACCATCGAGCCCACAGACAGCAGTGATTCATCTGACAGCCATCAATCTGTCATCCTGTCCAATGACAGATTTCCTGTTTCAGGCAGCTGTCCCAAAGGTGAGTGTGGAGAATATGTTTTTGTTAAACTTTCTTACTTATTAAACACTGCACTAAAACTCAAATAGTTCATTGATCTCAAAATTACGTCATATGTAAGCGCTGACAGAAAATTTGAGAGCCCAGATTTTCACTATTTTAAATTTTCATGAGCACACATGTCTTTGTAATGTAATGCAGCTAAACTCGATATAATGAACTTCAAGACGATGAAATTCTTGATGTAACGAAGTATTTAACTTGTTATGACTTCATAATACACCATGAATTTTTGACCTCAACATGACAAGTGTAGACTACAGTAAAAGCTCGTTAATTCGGATTTCTAGGGACCGGAAAAAATGTCCGAATTAACCGAATGTCCGAATTATCGAATGGTCGAAATAAACACAATAAATGCAAGAGTTTTTTCAGCATACCTTTACTTTACATGGTAATCGCAGATGCGTCTCTGTTTTCGAGCAGAAATTCGCGCGGACACAATTTTTCTGAGCCCTTCAAGGTGCTCAGCAGCTCGCATGCTGTCTGCAGTGCCAAAACAAAATTCTTTAAGGACGACGAGGGCCTCCGCGGCTTCCTTCACAGTATGAGGGGGCCTATGTGGCTCATAGTGTGGCTGCTGCTCTTCAGGCTCTTCGTTCTCGGATTCGTCGCCATGCATCACTTCCTTGACGATTTGCTCATCAGTCAGAGAGCCGGCAGTGGCAACGCCATCAATGCCGATATAATCGTCGAGTGTCACTGCATCAGGCATAATACTTCCGAAATCCTGCCCGTCATCGGCACCGTCGTTCGGCGACACTTCGGCCACTGCGGCATCGCTGGAGTCGGGCACAACAAAGCCACTGTGCCTGAAACAGTTGGCAATGGCGTGCGCAGGCGTGCTCTGCCACACATACGCGAAGAATGCTAACTGCGCTCAGGAGACTCACGTCGTATTGTTTGCCGACGTCATGGCACAGGAGCTACTTCTTGCCGGGAGAGCCCATTTTTCAGGGCACGCAAAATTTCTACTTTGGTGGTGAAGTCCGTGGCCTCGTACTTGGTCCGCTTCGCCGGCGTTGCCATCGGCGGAGAGTGCGTTCACACGAGAAGTCAGCACAAAAGCACCAGCAACGATAAAACGGCGTTCAACGATGCAGCACACCAACGGGAACAAAGCAACAAAAATGACACCGCACCAAACCCACACGCCCCACCCACACGCTATCAGGCGTGAAGAAAAGGCGTTCAACCAGTCTCAAGTCAAGCCAAGCCAATAATTGATGTCCATGGCGATGCTGCATTTGAGCTTCACTTTTGTTCCGAATGGTTCTTTTTTCGTTTTCGAGCCTCGCCAGCGGCCCGAAAGTCGCCGAATTATCCGATTTGCGGTCAAATCTGTCCGAAATAACGAGCGCCCAGTCTCATAGAGTGATGCATATATTTACAGGGACCAGATGACGTGTCCGAATTAACCGATTTTCCGAATTAACGAGAGTCGAATTAACGAGCTTTTACTGTATGTGAATATAACGAAGTTTCACTGCTGATGCTAGTGTCTCAAGCACGTTGGTGGGCTAGTTTGTTAAAGCATTGGCTATTAGTTTGGTGCCAGCGGTCAAATGGTTGAGCTGTGTGTTTTTGCACATGCATTTTTCAAATCTAGAGAACAGCCATCGAAGTGAAGTGGCATCTTTTCTGGCTACTGTTGGGGGGACAAGGAAAAATATGAATGCTCTCCGCCTCATTTTCAGAGCAGGGGAGAAGAACATGCGTACGGGCACCCTAGCACAAGGGAGCACATTGTATTATGGACTGTGCGGCTAGTGCAGCTACTACGTGTTCCATGCTGCCCTTGCCTTGCGTTAGCATCCGGTTTTGTGTCCTTGTCACTGTGTGTCAAGTGACAGGCATGTGTAGATGTAGAGGTGGTAGTACTAAACAAAACGAGGTTTCACTTGCAAGCAATCTCAATCGTTCAGGACACGGATCTTGCTGCGGATCTGACAAGGCTAGTTCAGTCGGCGAGAAAAAGGACGTCACTGCATGTTTTGGGACATCACTGAACTCACTCTGCATGATCCTACAGTCGAAAGAAGCTATACCGGACCCTGAAATAGAATAAATTCCGAGTGAAAACACTCGAGATTAGCAAATGCTGCTCGCACTAAATCGCTGCTCCTCTACCACACACCCTGATTACGCACTGCATCCAGGCAACACTGGCCTGCTTGAAACAAATCCAACCCTGCTTAGCAGCCCGATCTCTGAGCCCTGTGCCTGAAATTTGTCATCAAAATTTTGCTTTCTTTTCTTTCCCGTATAAGATCACACCCCAAAATTGGCACACAACACTCATGACGATTTTCAGGCTCCTGCGAGCAGTATGTTTGAGTTTTGTAACTTGAGTTGTGTGTTTGCAATCCAAAGATGGCACTTATGACTCACATAGTTCGCAAAAGTAAGGTCTCTGAGATCTGTCTCTGTTGCCTACAGCTGCTGCACTGGCATAGGCTCATAATCAGGAGATTCTTCCATGCCATGCTTCCCGCGGTCTAATTGTGTTGTCTTTGTGTTTCTTTTGGTTGTGAGTCATCATTGTAATGCGCCGTGTGACAAAAGAAAGCCAGAGGACTTCTGAAGAAGTCCATGTGCACTCAATTTTTTTTTTTTTTTTGGCGGGAAAACATTGCCACTGCCATCTTGAAATTTGGTGCTGTTCCGGGAAAGCACGCCCACTCCACTTTGCTGGTAATCTTGACTTGCTGGGGGGGGGAGCTTGCTTAAAATTACGTGGCAGTGTTTTGGAATAACACCAACTAGCAAGACTTCTTTTGAACCGATACATAGCTGCAACTGAAATTCATGACACCGTACCAGGTCTTGCTTGAGTCATCAGACATTATACTAATGCACGCCATTTCACTTAGCAAGAAGCATGGCCACTATGAACAAAAGGGCTCTAATTCATGTTGTCACCATGCCAACTACAATAGGTTTCTGTGTCGCTGCATCTTAATGTTTTGTAAGCACTGAATTAATAGAAGCGCAGCGCACTGCTCAGATCTCCAGGCTTTCGTGCACTGGAGCGGGCAAAGCGATTCTAGCCAGAGTAGGGATCACCTCTTTCCTGACTAAGGAGAGAGCAGTTCCACTTCCAGACACCGTAAGGTCGGCGATCATGGTTCACCCACTTCCCCGAAATATGCATCCGGTATACAATCACGGTAGAAGGAGAGCGCGGGCTAAAGCCGTCCTCTCTCAGTTAAACAGCAGAAGAGAAAACGCTCTCTTCGTCGATGCATCTCGCTCGGGACCGAATAGCTTCGTGGCCGCCGTGGTAGACATGAGCGGCCGCACTGTGAGTGCCGCCTTGGTAAGGACCAGGTCCATCGGAGTGGCCGAACAGGTCGCCATCTCTCTGGTACTAACAACTAAAGATCCATGCCCCATCTTTTCCGATTCTATGACAGCCGTCAGGTCGTTTGACGCGAATCAAATCTCCTTGGCTGCTCACAGCATTTTAACTAAATCTACAATATTCCCTCATGAGTTGACGTGGTTTCCCGCCCACATGGGCGCCTCCGTCGACGGCATCGCCAACCCCAACGAAGTGGCTCACGCTCGGGCGCGAGGACTCATTCTCCGCCCCGGGCAAACGAGCCCCCCGCAGGCTGCGGGGGAGGGGGGTGGCGATGGCGCCGACGGAGACCCGTTGACCACCTTTCACGAGGTCACTTCACACTATAGGCTAGGCAGGAAATCCTTTCCAGATCCGCACAGAGAGCTAACTCGGAACCCGGAGATCGCCCTCCGACTCCTCCAGACTAGATAGTTCCCATCGCCGGCCACTATGGCCGTGTGTACAGACATTTCGCCAAAGTGCTCAGCTTGCGATCATCTAGCAACTTTTTCCCATTTAATGTGGCGGTGTCCCCGCTTGCGCGTTTGCACAAGAAAGCATCACATCAACAAGACAGAATTCTTAAAATGCATCGCAAGTCCGGATTTTGCGAATCAACTCCGGGCGGTCCAGGGAGCCTGTGAAGCGATTGGGAGCCTTTGGCTCCCGACCCCTTCGCGGGCGATGCCCTCCGCGGGTTTTTAGGAACCCTCGTCCCAGGACACAATAAAGTTCCTCTGTCTGTCTGTCTGTCACTGAAGTTATGCGACTGCTGAGGATGCTAAGTCTCCAATGTTATCGATGCACTGAGAATTCCAACCGTGCTGTGTACTGCAGGCAGAGAAATGTTCTGGCAGTCGGGCTGCCACTGCTCTACTTTGGCATAAGGGATCCAAATTTACTACAGTCAACGTTCGATTTTTCGGACTCCCTAGGGACCACGAAATCGTCCGAAATATTGAGCAGTCCGAAAAAACAAATTCATGTTTTTTTACTCCGCTAAAGCGGTCATATCGCCACAGCCACGTCTGAAATAGCTTTAATGCCTCCCAGTACACTTATCAGGCATTTTGGTGCGCGCCCAGGTTCCCGCAAATGCATTCAGTATCTGCCGTGAACCCCACTTAACTGTGTGCGTGCCAACCGCCACTTTTGCATCTCGTGATGAGCGCCACTGATAACAGCAAAGCGCAGAATAGATTACGGCTCTCTCGTATCATGAAGCATTTGGAAACGATGACGCGGAACGCAAAGACTGTGGCGGTAGAGCGGACGACTTGTCCTGCTTTCCCCGATGCGTGTGCGCATGTAAACGATACGATCCGCACACACATCGCCGAATCTCTGCCAATACACAGCATTTGCTGCCGTGTCAAGCCGGTCGTTTCTAGTTGTGTGCAGCACATTGCCAACTAAGCTGATGCCGTCACTGTACTGTTGCTGTATCGTACGCACGCATTTACCATGAAAGGGTTCGTGATGCGCACTTTGTTCCTGACCGCACACGGGCGCGGCAATGCCAAGCTGGTTTCGTCCGTGAAGGCAACGCGTCTGTGCGGCGCACTTAGCGGTCTCGTACAAAGAGGCAGCAAAAATGGCGGCACAGCGCATTTGGGTTCTCGCCTATTAAATGCGTGCAGTACGCATGCAACTGCGCTAGGCTACATGCACTACCGAGCAGTTAACTGAAGATGCTTATCGTAAGAGTTGTCAGCGATTAAGCCGTATTGGCGTGTTTGCCAGCTGCCGCCATCACGCCTCCGTGCATTTCCGCTGCTTATCCGTAACATCGCCACCGCCGGCTCCTTTGAATTTCTGGTCAGCTTCACCCCATAACGCTTCGGCATTGCGGCAAAGCTGACTTTTGGACTCTGCTATTGTCGCAAACAGATCAACTCGCGAAAACGCTGGTTCGAACCTACGAGATGATAGATGCAGCAGAGATGGGGGCTTCAAATAATGCCTTTCGGACCTGCAATTTGGGCAGAAAGTCCAAAAAATCGGACGCGGAATAGTTTCAGCATCTGAAATTTCAGACATTCTAATACATTGACGTCTATGAGGCTGGTGATGGTGCCGCGAAAGCGTCAGGAATTTTCTAGCATGTCCGGAAAATCGGGCATCCGAAAAATCGGCAGTTGACTGTATTAAATAACCACTCAGGTAGCATGTCTACCATATTTTCTCACATTTGAGCTTCCCCTGCATATAACCCACACCCCCAACTGCAACCTGCATAAACATTTTAAAAAAGACCCCTGTGTATTGCCCGCACATTTCAATTGCGCGTATTAATTTTGACTTTGATAGAAATGAACTCGCTAACTAAGCTTGAAGATCGCAAAAACATTATTTTCACTCGGTTGCAGTCACTAGTGTCACTTACCTGTACTCACCTACTGTCACTTTCAGCCATCGCTGTCACTGCCACCTTCTTCGCATTGCCACCATATACAGTCGAACCCGTTTATAACGAACTCGAAAGTGTCGCGAAAAGTGGTCGTTATATCAGTAGTTCGTTGTATATGGACTAGCCCTTAAAAACGTGCGCTTTGCGGCCAAGCCGTTTTTTTTCCTTTGTGCACTTTTATTAAAGTGCTAACAACCCCTTCGGTGACAAGCTAAGCCTTTTCGCGTCGTGAAGCGACGCCCGCTGCGTGCTTACGAGTGAATTAACCGCTTTTGCAATGAGTTGACATCGTTTCACCGAAGCGCGGTACCGCGACGTGGAGCCGATCGTCCCTGGCTAGTTGCGTGCAGCGCGCCGCCTACTCGGGTCGCGGAGTCACTGCCGGGCCGCTTGCTGTATGCCGTATGCGCGCGTTTGTACGTTCTTCGTGCTTGCTTCACTCCGGATCGTGCACGGATGCGGCGACTAGCCTCTTCGGTCAACGCGGCGAAAACAAGCATTTTCCAAGCAACGCGCACTACGTCTCCGCGATGCCCTCGCGGCCCTGCACGACGATGCGCGGCGCACTTCAGTTGTCACCTAGTCAGACACGCAGTATACGCTCGCTGTCAGTGCATCGACGTTTGTCGGTGCCCGTGCCGCTCAACAACAGCGAGCTACTTTCGTTTCTACAAAGCGACGCGCACTTTAAAGCGGTCTCACACGACGCGGCGGCGGCAAACTTGCGAACGGCAGCATGGCTAAGCATGGCACGCTCGTACCGCCGTCAATCTGCAGTGTACGGTGTACGCCACGCGCGCAGCAGAGCAGATATCTACAGATGACCGTGATAAGGTTGTCGGCTGTAAGGCATAACGGCACGTTTATCGACGGCCGCCACATCGCCTTCGCTCTTTTCTGATGCTTATCCGCGAAGGCATCGCCGCAATCGCATGGAAGTCGTAATCACCAATCGACCGGTCTCTGCCGTTACCGAAAAGACGGACGACTCTTTGCGGCACATTGTGGCGTCGACGAGTTTAGGGACGCAGTGAACCTTTTTGCGATGGAAAGTTATCGCGGTTATCACTTCTTGCATTTATGCCTTCTTGCGTTCCAAGGCATTGTTTGGTTCATCGCAGGCGGTCGTATACTATAGCTACAGAGAACGGCGTCAGGAAAGGTCACCGTGCGAAAGCTGACCGCAAGGCTTCATGCTGCCTACTTTTTTTTTTTTCCTCACTGCCATTCTACCACTGAAGAAACGCCTGGAAAGTGAGCGACCTCGCTCGCAGCGTCCGAAATCTGCGTGCGGTGCTCGTCGATCTGGGTACCTTAGTCGCGCGTAAACGGGAGCGGGGCACGCGCGCGAGCGCGCGCCCCTGTCACGCTTTAGAAGGCATGCTTTAACTTTTTTTCGCTTCGTATGCGCCATATTTTTACCGTGACCGCGTCTCAAGTGTTCGTTGTAAAAGTAGGAGGCTTTGAAAAATGTTCGCTATATCTGGATGCAGCTTCAATGGTTAGCATAGGAAAATCGTAAGTGCACCCAAATATGGTCGTTATAACCGATAGATCGTTATATGTGGGATCGTTATAAGTGGGTTCGACTGTACACCGAAATTCGCGTATAAGTAGCACTCTGACTTTAGCTTTGAATTTTCACTATTTCTTGTCCAGGTTAGATGCAACAAAATTTGATACTTTGTGTAGCATCTTTGTTGACAAACGTTAAGGATCAACTTATTTTTACAGACATTCCAGCTGCAGATGCTACCACCAGACGGCTCTGTAGTACAACCAAACAGTTCTGGATGTGTCAGACAAACCATCAAGGTGACAAGTCCTCAAAAGGTAATCACCTTCTTTTTCTTTGATCTTGCTAGATATGTTCTTGCATTCAGTGCATGCAGTATTGTTGAATATTTTTATATTTAGTGTTCTTACATCAAAGTGTTACAGTTAAACCTCAGTATAGCTGAGTTGATAAAATTAGCATGAATACGAAAGGGAGTCTAAACTTGCATTTTTGCGCATGCCGACCACAGTTCCAAACGAAGACAGTGCTATAGCCAGGCCAGTTGACGTACATGTGGCTCCTCCTGATGTTATTTGATTACCACAGGAAAAACTTTCAGTAGTCTGTGTTGCCTGCGTTTGTTCCATTGTAATATTTAGTAGACTGCGTAGTAATCATTCTAAAAAGTATGTCGCTGTCATGCTGCCTTATAGAACCCATTGAGGATGCGAATCAGAATATCCTACAGCATCAATGGTGCTCAAGTCCTTGAGCAGGCTGAAGTGAACAACTTCCCAGCTTCTGTGTGGCAGTGAAAGGTAAGATTACTAATTTGCTCATTGAAAAAACAACTACACGAGGGCACCCTTTATATATGTCCCTGCGCTGCTTCCACTATTTTTCACAATGACATCACTTTCCTGTCTGTGGAAAAAGTAGCACTTTTTAGGTGGTCCAATATATATTTTTTTGCCTTTAGCAGAACATGTTTCATACGGAAGTGCATAGTACCAATTGATATAGGAAGGAATTATTTTTCCACTTGTGTTAGTAGCAATAAGCTTACTTAATAAATAAAATGCGGGAAAAAAATATGCAAAAAAATTGTAAGACAACTGGAGGACATAAAACAAATATCAATGTATCTTCATGACTGTGCAGCACAAAACATTTTCAGAATATACATCGTATAAAACAGACATTCATGCAGTGTACTAGCAATTTTGAACCTTCTGTGTTCAACAGGAAGAAATGGGACTTTTGCAAACCACACTGCAGCGCTCTGGAGGGCGACTGATTATATGATTGATGGTCGACAACCAGCCGTATTCTCATGAAAGATAAAAGTTTCCATGTGGTAAACAATAAGCGATGCTGAAACATGGCAGAAAAAAATTCTTTTAGAACATGCCTGAGATCTTGAGATAAGTGCGAGGTAGTAGTGAAACGAAAACAGCACTTGCTGGAGAGCACCTATTTACGTTCCATGCCGGTTTGATGTACTTTCGCTATTCGTGTTACTGAAATCTGGCGAACCGAAGTTGCCTTGTGGGTTACTGATGCTGCCAGTATCAAAAATTTCATGTGCAGATGCGCCAGACTCTGTAGAAACGCACAATCTCGATAAGCCACCGCACATAGCATCGACACATGTTGGGAACTATGGCAGCCAACTTTGGTGGCACTTTAAAAGAACCTCGTGCGACAAAAAACATAACAAGGCAAGCAAAACGGCAAGAGTAGTGCTCTGTTTATGCGCTTGATAATGCTAGTTGTCGAGGCACGTTTCAAACCTGAGAAATTTGAATTTGAAACCTTCTATAGGGGGGGGGGGGCGAGCCATCGATGGGTTTAGATGCGGGCAGGAAAGTGTTGAGGGGTAGTCACACAAGGGAAAGCTCTGCCTCTCCCTGCAAGGGGAGCTCACTGTGTGACCTTTACATTACGCTTTAACCCATATATATGCCCAAACTCAGAAAAAATGACAAAACAAATATTTTTCTTCACAGAAAGTGTACTTATACCCTCAAACGAAAGCACAAGTTCTTTATTTACTGCCAGGTAAACGCAACACTGTTTTTCAAGCCGTCCTATACATATAGGACCCTGGGCATTAGGGGTGCTATGTGCGAGTGTGGAAGCCTTGAAACATTTCACATGCACACCGACATTGCACTTGTTCCTCTCCATGACGTATTTCATACAAAGCACGCGTTTGCCCGGAGAAAGCGGTCGGCGTTTCACGCGCACTTCTTCCTCTCCATGACGTCTTTCACACAAAGCACGCGTTTGCCCAGAGAAAACAGTCGGCACGTGGCAGCATGAAAAGCAAGCAATGTCTAGGCTTGCACACGTCGAGAACGAGGCCTGCTTGATGTGCTGTAGGTGGCGCTAGTCATCAGCTAAAGAAATAGCGATGTTAGAGTGCATCAAAGAAGCGTCCTATATGTAGGACACTGGGCATATATGGGTTAATCGGCTGATGCCACCTTTTGGAGCACCCCCAGGGATCTGGAGAGCAGTGAACAGAGCGACGAAGTTTCCCCAATCCTCGAAGTGGGACAAGTGCCCAGCCTTTGCCTGTGCAACGGCTTGGCAGTGGCAGGCAGTCTTGGTGTTAAAGGGGGAGGACTAGGACGCTTGCCAGAAATAACGTGGTTAACACTGTCCATTATCCCCAGCAGAAGTCCCCCGTGTGAATGCCCCTTTGCCAACTTTAACTTTTGACAATCCTTCTGATTTGGTAACTGTCATCACATGTGGGTATCTAGTAAAAGCTGAACTTAAAAAAACAGTAATATGATATAAAATGACCAATACCCACCCATTCTACAAATAGTTCATGGTTATATTTCCATTTATTCAGGCACATTACTAAGATTACTTAGTACTATAAGTAGTGTCAACTTGTATTGTAATTGTAGTAAAGGCCTTCTTTATTTTTATATCTTAGAAATCCACATTTATCTTGAACTTGTACGAAGAATAACTGGTAGGAATTGAACCAGTGTGTGAAGTTGGTATAGCTTCATTCATTAACTAATAATAAGTCTTGTACAAAATGGGATTTCTTTTTCCAGTATGGACAAAATTAGTGCACCATTTGGGCCACTCATGTCAGAATGCGCGAGGATTGTCGTGGTCACCCTAGCTTGTCTTCTTGCTGTCGTACTCATAGAGGTTCCTTCAAACTTTACTGTACAAAACGCTGGCACAAGTGTTCATGGAAGCTGCAAGTATTTTAATAATTCAAGCTTTTGGTTAATTCAAACAAATTTTAAGTTTTTGGTTGGCCCGTTATGTTTTCAATGTATTTTAAAGCTATTTAATACAAACTGCTCCATTGCATAAATTCGGTTAATTCATATTTTTTGTTTGTCCATGCCTGAAAATATCTGCTGCCTTTGTCACTTCTAGCTGAGAATTCGAGTTTTTATGTCACTAACAGTCACAAATAACACTGATTTCCTGCCTACAAAGCGGCCAGACAAGCCAAACCACGTGCACCAACAATCGCATGTTGACTGAGGAAGAAAGAAAAAACAAAAACAAGGCGGTTTGTCCTTGGGCGACCGTATGCAAAACTCTTAAAGGGACTGACAACCAATTTTTATGGTGCCTGTTTTCCCTAGTGCAATGGAAGGCTCACCGGTCAGTGCCTAATCGCAGAATAGTAACGCGGAAAAGGTTGTGAAGCTTCTATCATAAAAATTATTCGATCTGCGGTGACAATGAAGTCGTATACACACAACACATGCTACAAACAGTGGGAGGTGAGCGTGACAGCGGTTCGTGCTTGTGTGCGGAGGTTTGCTGCTGACTGCTGATGGCAGTTGTGATAGCTGAGATGGCAGTTGTGATAGCTGAATCATTTGTGTATGATTTCTTAGATCACTGCAGCTGGTATCAGCAGCAGTTCCACTCCTGCGCCAACTACGTGAAAGCGTGCCGAATTGGATTTGCTGTGCCATCCTGATAAAATTGGCGTAAATTGTGCCAGAGTCTCGGGTTTGATGATGTCTTTCACCGGCAGTCGCACCGCCGGCGCGTCAAAACATGTGCAATTTGATCTGGGGCCACCAAATTCACAATCACGGACCAAGGCTTATTCCACAGACGATACCATGCTCACACGTGCGTCCCGATCAAGCCACGACACCAAGCACGGTGCCAACATAGTCTCTGTTGTGCAAGTTAGCTCAATGGTGAAGCGCGCTGTCCACAGAGGCTGGTGACTTCTAGGCCGATTGTGGCGATAGTGTGTGGCGGCAATTGGTTTGGTGACATAGTCTCTTCCAGAGACGCTGCTGGTGGCTCGTTTGAAGTGCCGCATGGCATATTATTAAGGTAATATTCAGTAATCAATTAACAGGATCAATACAATCGACTGAGAAGAAAAGAGGCTGGCTTTTGCCTTTGGGGAAGGTATAAATAGGGTCCGTGTGAATTTTGAGCATTGTGACTTGGGCCTCAGCAAGTGGATGCAAAGGGGGCACTTGCACCCCCCCCCCCTCCCCGCCTCAAGCCACGCCAGCACCTGCCCTCTCAAGCCCCACCAGCGCAGCCCCCCTCCCTCGCCGCATTCCCAGATTCCCTCTGCGATGCAACACTGGTTTGCCTCCCCCCCCCCCCCCCCCATCCCCTGCAGACGCCCACGCACTGAGGCACTGTTGTATGTCGCGGCATTTGTCTGCCACTTGTGCTGATTTAAAGTGCAACATTTTATTGACATCAACACTATAGATTTGTGGCAGGAGCTCTTTGATAACCACATAGTTGTATTTATAGTGTTATTTCATAATGTACAGTTTTATTGATTCAGTATTTTGTTTATTTGCTTCTGTAGAAAAAAAATAGCTGAGGAGGTTATTCCATAACATTCAGTTGCATGACACCCTTATTTTTGCATAATCGAGTAAAATAATGAGTGCTCTGGAGAGCATTTTCTCCGTGAGATTTGCAACGATGTAGCTCTTCATAAGAGTTCATAATAATTATTCAGGAGTGTGAATGTAAATGCAACTTGCTTCTCCAGGGTGCTTTCAGATGCAAAATTATCTACTCCAAAGTGCTCTAAATCAAAAGTCCTTAGTAGCATCAGTGCATCAGCAATTATTCCATTAAAAAAAATGATACTGGAACTTTGTGTGCCAAAACCACAACATGATTATGATTATGACCACCTGCAGTTCTTTAATGTACACCTAAGTTGAAGTAAAAGGGCATTCTTCCATTTCACCCCCATCCAAATGCAGTGACTGGTGCCAGGAATCTAAGCCCTGTCGTTGACCTTGTCACTGTGGCACGTTGCCTGCTAACTTACCACGCAGGAGCAATTGTTCCTGATAAAGTTGAGAGGGCACTTAATTGCTTGTCTTGTCTTTATCACTGTATCATCCCCTTTTTATTGGCCTCCTTGATAAGCAGCACATGCAAAAATATTTAATTTTAAGAAGGTTCCAGGTCCTATCACTCCAGTGGCAAAAAAAAATGTTTACTCCCATGTAGCCGTTTTCCTGATGCACTGTAGGCTGCTGATGGCAGGTTGTGCACTTTTTCTACTAATGTGGTCTTCACTAATGGATGCACGATTGTAAAGGATGTCAAGTTACAGAGGTTTCTGACAGGTTTCCATTTGTAGTTTTTATGAACGTTGAAAGGCAAATGTGTGCTTAGCTTAGTTGGGTAGGGCGTGAATAAGCTAAATGGGTGGTTTTTTTTTTTTTTTTTTCAGGATTTCTGTCACACCATTTCACTCCTGAGAACTCTCAGTTCACATGCTGGTGGGCAAGATGGCTGCAGAGTTCTGTCACAGAGCCTCATGCTTAGAAGTGAAAAAATGAAGAGGACAAACAGCTTTGAGAGATGATGGATGTCTGCATGTAAAAGGACTTGGCAGAGAGGAAGGGAATTGATAAGGAAAAAGCCACGAGAACTGCTATACAAGTCAGCAGAGGAGCCAAGTGCCATTTTTCCATTCCCTTATTTCACATTCTATGCTCCTCATTCCCTTCCTCTTCCAGAACATCCAAGTAACCTTGCAGCTTTTGTAGGTGCAACCAACATCTTAGTCATTGTTTTCTTCACCACTCTCCAAAAGGCGGTGTTGCACTGGGCAACCTGACTTTGTTAAAAGAGTTGCACTGTGCAACAGTGACTTCACATGTTGGGTCACTCTAATGATATGTCCCTTTTTGTTGTTGCAGAACACGTTTAGGCATGTTATGAATGCTGTATGAAAAATGAAATATTGCCTACCTTTTTTTTTTCTGATCACTTTTGCCCTTGCGTTTCGATCATCAGTTTATTCTATTGTGCACGTCGCTCAAGAGTTTAGATTTTGAGATGCCATGCTGGTTTGTTTTTTTCTCTTGATGAGAGGCCAGCAGTTAGAGAACAGGCCACGGTGCTCTGGATGTGCTTAGCCATTCCATCCACAGGACAAATGGGGGACAGGAACGACTGAATGGTTTTTAAGTCCCTTGTGTCCTCCCCAGCTTATTTTTTTTTTTTCTTGCTTACTGGAACTGTGACATCTAGGACACCAGTGCTTATGGATGTATAAAGAATGTGTACCCGTGAGCACTAGCCATTGCAGGATATTTTAGAAAGATATTTCTGTGGAGCTACCAACACACTAGTTTGTTGCCTGCATTGCCTTTTGCCAAAGGCTGTTGTGGTCTGGAGTGCTTCATATAGAGAATGTTTAAGGCAGGCAACAGCAGTGGTGAACACGGTCCTTGCAAGCTTTTATTTAGGGATTATAATGTAAATAGCCCTTGTTTCTTGCTTCTTTTACTTTTTTTTTAGTGTAGTGCAGCGTTATGATCTGTCCAGAGAGAATTTATACACACCTATACATATATATATATATACATATATAAATATTGGTGAGTGCTAAGATGTCAGAGAAGGAAGGTTGAGAGGAACGTGAAGAGTGGTGCATCAGAAGGTGTTGTAGACGAGCTCGCTGTAGCCAAGTGTTCCATACTGGAAAAAGATAAGTGCCGTTATTCAATATTTCAGAGCCGTGCAATGGTATCTGGGGTTCTCTGGAAATGTGCAGTTTGGTTCCTCTATTTAGAGCAAATAATTGTGTGCAAGATATTTCAGTGTTTCCAGTTGCTCTGTAGGAGTCTAGGCATTACACAATTTTTGTAAAAAGGAAATTGGTCTTGTATACACATGTTGGGTTTCACTGATGTGACACTTTTTCTGCTTGCTATAATTGAACGAACGTGTTTTTTTTTTAGTTGGACTGTGTGAGGGTTTATGGAATGGTTGTTGTTTAGGAATGCTTGTTTAACTTAAAAAAAATAATAAAATAATGAACATTTTTATATGTTGGTGTAGTATTGTTTTGTGTGCTTATTTTGTTGCCTTACTCAACTAGCCACAAGTCCAAAAGAAATTACAGATTGTTCTTGTTCTTTGTTGTCACTGCAACCCTAAAGGACCCCTGACACAAAATTTGGAAACTCGAGACGCTTCTGTTGTTGGATAGTTCCTGCATGCGTGGGCACTTCTGACCAATTATGACTAACGGAACGTTGCCTTTTAGATACTTGAATTCAGTTTTGAAATAAGTGTGAGTGCTCATCTGAGTTTTCAGCACCTCGCGACATCGCCACTAGTATGACATAGACAGAGGCCCCTTGCGACATTCCACAAAAAAAGCGAGTATTGTCGACGTTGCAGAACATTCACGGGGCGCACACGAAACCACGACTGGCACCCAAAGGGGGCTATTGTTCCTCGCCCCTCTCGCTCTGTTGTCGGGCTGCTCTCAAGGTGGTTTGGGCTGCTTACGCCAGGAATGCTTTTCTTTTTCTGGGGGGAGGGGGGGGGGCACGCTGAAGGCACCAACATCGTTTCATTCTTCACTGCACATGGGTCCCCCGATTTGAAAACTGCGCATTCAGCGTCACCGAAGCTTGAGCGCACATAGTCTCGGGCGCTCCCCCACTGTGGGACGCTAGTTGTTAAGATTTTAGGCGGGCGTTCCGAAGTGGCGTTAACATTGGTGACATTTAATGATGCTAGCATTAATTATATGATACCTTAAAACATTTACGATTCAATTTAGGCATTACCAGACACAAGGCTACAAATTACAGTAAAAAAGTCAAGTAAAAATTTCGCTGTCAGCCATAGGTCGGCAAAAAATGTGGAGCTCACTCAGAATCACTCATGGAATATATTTTGCCCTTAGGACTGACTAGGACTCAGACTCACCTCAATATTACTCACTCAAACTCACGGCTCGCTCCGAGTCTGAGTGAGTAGACTCATGAGTCCGTTAGCATATAATTAGCTTTTTAAGATCAGGATGTCAGCGCACTTAAAACGCCAATATCTTGCATAATCTGTGCTCTACGATATGCATTTTGATCTCCGAGCTATCAGTGATTGCAATTCATAAGTACATTTTTATTGAATGATATGACTCGCACGAGATATTTTTATTAAGAACTTCTTTCGAAAAATTTTGCTGAGGAGTGGGGGTATTGAGGCACACCTCTGATCTATGAACATTGAGCTGGTGTATGAATGCTAGTGCGTAGACGTGTGTGCGAGTAGAATGATAGCCGTCATAAGGCTGATAGTAATGCTGAAGTTGAGTAGTTATCACCATAGGTCAGCAAAAAAATGAAAGCTCACTCAGACTCACTCAAGAAATATATTTTGTGCTTAGGGCTCATTCGGACTCAGATTCACCAAAATTTTCCTCAGCCGGACTCACTCGTTAAAATTTGTCTCAACCGAACTCACTCGGACTCAAACTCTCCAAAATATTACTCACTCGGACTCACTCAAACTCAGACTCGCGGCTAGATCAGAGTCTGAGTCTACTCATGAGCGAGTTTGCCGACCTATGCTGTCAGGGGTCCTTTAAGGGCACAGGGTAAGCCCTATATGTCCCATGCATTTTTGACCGTTTTCTCAGTGACTAAAAGGGATATTCACATAATGCATATATCATTTTCTTACAAATTTCCCGCTCTTTTAACTGAAGCAGATTGTTTAAAATATCACTAATATTTTGGCAAATATTTTACCACTAGGACCTAAATTTTGAGTTAATTTGAAAATTTGTAACGCAAAATCTCTAAAGTGCATAATTTCAATTCTGCTTCAGAAGTTGTATGCCTAAGAAAAAATAACCAACTGGTTATTTTGGAATACATAGGAAATAATGGTACCTAAGCAACAAAAACAAGGTTTTGAAATGATCTAGTTTAAAGTTAGAAAACAGTTAAAAAATGAACGTACTTTGCCACAAACGCCGTTCAACTATTTTATTTAGTAGCTACAAGCTTGGCACAAAGTGATTTTTCACATTGGAGCCTCTAGTCTTGCTTGCCTTGCTTCTTTTTTGAGTTGTCGTGGAGTTCTATCCGCAATGTATTGTCGATTGTGGTCATCTTTTTCCAGCAAATTGACTGTATTTTGGTCAGGCTTCAATTCTAGTTATTTCAGAATTTACCAAATTGCAAAGAAAAAAAATTTTTTTTTTTTTCAGATTTTGCCTACGTGGTGCCCTTAAGTCTCATTCAGGTGTGTGCTTAGCCATAATATTGTAAAGAAAGCATGACAAAATTTGAAATTCTGTGATCTGGTAAAGCAGCCTACAATACGCAAGGGTCATGCAGTATGGCTAAAAATTAAGGTCAATGCACTGAGTAATCACTCTGGCTTTTTGAAATGACTTTTTGGCTATGACATCGTATTTTAGCTGTTATTGTTCATGATCTGTAAGTGGCATTGTGTGCTGCAGTTCAAGCATGCGCAAAGATTGTCATTACAGAGTACCTCACTGGAAGCACTGTTCATATAGTGTAACAGTTGAATGTTGCATGAGATGTTAAAGAACTCAAGCAAATAGTGCCTTCCATGGAAATAGTACTCCTCATTGACTTGACAGCAGTTTCCTAGTCCAATAAAAAATGCCTTCTCTATTGCGGTAATGCTGGCTAAGACGCTAATCATGACCCTCATTTAGGAGAGATTGAATGCATGGTGTGTTGGCATGGAAGCACATTAACATCTCTAACCATGCAACTCGGTTCTGAAGCAATTATTTTTGCCGAACACACGACAGCAGCAAAACATCGCATTATATTTTAGTGTAATTGCAGTTAAACCTTGTTGTCCAGGTGCAAAGCTAGGAAAGGTTAGTTTTGTGCATTGCGTGGCAATGAAGGAAAGGCTACGGGGGCGGAGCTACTGCACATGTACTGCTCCGCGAAATAGTCCGGTTCGGCGCGCGTTTCGAATTTAGTTTTGGTTTCTGAACCTTCCGTACCTCCTGTGACGGCCATTTGATTATTCGAGCGGTCATTACAGCCTTACACAGCCATTTGTTAGTGAAATTCGTCACAAGCTCCCTCGGCGTGTCGTCGGAAAAGCTGGAGGGTGACGAGCGCTCACCTGAAGATTGAAGACGTCATTTTGACTGTGAGGTGCTCGTAAAAGGTGCGACGTTTTCACAGGTGCAAAAACGCGAAATGACACTGCATAAAGCAAAACAAATATATCTCCTTGGTGCGCGCTGACCCTCTTTTCAAGCAGCGCCCCGTAGAAAATAATGTTGTTTTTTCTTCTCATGCAGAAAACACGCGGTAGCACATGCGTAGTTCGGCTCTCTAGCCTTCCCTTCATTGCCAAGAAAAGTTGGCGTAGGCAGAAATTTTTTTCGGCGGGGGGGGGGGGTCCCGACATGGAGGTCTGAGCAGATAAGTGTGGTCGAGTGTCGTTTTGTGCTCTGTTTCCTAAGGGGGAAAGAATTTTCGGGGTGAGGGGCACGGGCCCGGTGTGCCATTCCGTGGCTACGCCGCTGGTGTATAGCGACAGGGAAAACCGGGAAAAGTCATGGAATTTTGAGCCACCGGGAAAAATCGCGGAATTGTCAGGGAATTCATTAATCGAGCGAGACATGTCAGGGAAAACGGCTTTCTTGTGTGGCCCTTATCTGGGTGGTGTACAAACTCGCATCCCAGCGGCAGTTTCATCTGAGTAACAAGTACCAACGTCAAAAATCTATGCTTCTGGTTACGGCTAATGAGTCGGCAAGAACCCGCGGCGGCGCGAGGCCGGCGAGTTGCAGGAACGAGCGCACACGCAACGTCGGCGCTCTCGCCCGCGTCGCCGCGTGTAGTACGTGGCTCGATGACGTGGACTTCGCTTTAGTTGCGGACGCGGTAACCGGACTGCACAGCGCGGTCGACCTTTTGTCCTGCGCGATCGTTGTCTCGTCTAAACTTAATTTTGATAAGCGCCTCCTCTCTATCGCCCCATATGGTCAGGTCAAGGTGTGTTCGGCTCTCAGTACGCCGCCACGCGAGTCTGGTGTCGAAGTTTTCAAAACTGAGCATCGATTCGCCGCTGTTTACGGTCGCGAAGTTATCGAAGGAAGAAGCGGCGGATCGGCGAAGTTCTCAAAGCAAGCCTGCAGGCGAGCACTGCACCGGTAGCGTCGGTGCGCAATCTGCCGTAGCCACAGCCGTATACACTGCGAATTTCTCCAGAACATCCTTTATCATAATTCTTTTCTTCCTGGTCTCTTTTGCGTGGTGGGAACGGAAAGGGGAAAGTATGATGGTATGAGCTTTCGAACCGTACCACGATGGCGGCGCTCGCGGGCGGTAATGACCTAGTAATAGACAGTTATAGTTTAGCGTTAGCGTGATAGCGGGGGTTAAGGGAATAGCGTTACCGTGCCGCAAACGTTGGTTGCGGAAAGCGTGTTTTAGTTTAGCGGGATAGCGTTTACGTGCCCAAGCCGGGACTGTGGCGCCACCTAGCGAAGGGTGAATGCGTTAAAAAAAGTGAAAAGAACAAAACCGAGCCTGTATCCCCGCACGCAGCAATATTACTCCTTTTTTTAGTGAAAATAAAAGTAAATAAATATTAACCAAGCACCAAAAGTGAAAATTTTTATGTTGCAGACCTGTTTACACCGATCTTCTGATAGGCCTAGGGACTTTCGAAATGGGAAGCGATCTCAAAAACTACGCTAAGTTATCCGTCATACCGTGCCGTCGAAGCTACCTGAAGGCAAGCGAAGCCATTTCGCACAGTCGTTTGCTTCGAAAGAAGTGGATCCGTCCACATCTACGCTAAATTCAGTTCGAAGCGGGCGTCGAAAACCGCCGCCATGTTTTACGTACACTACGTTAACCACGCAAACACGCTAACGTTAAAGCTGAAAAATAGCGTGCGTACGGTAAACGCTACTGGTCACGTACGGTACTGCGCATGCGCATTTCGGTCCCGCTATTCCGGTAAACCCGCTAAGCCCGCTAGCCCGCTAAACTATAACTGTCCAATGATGAGAGAGGCCCTCTTCATATTCGGTTTTTGTGCGATATTGAGCTCATTTCTCATCTTCCGCGCTCACTAAATTACTTTTTCGTGCATATTGCGTTTGCAGCTAACTCGCTTTGATTTTGATACATCGTGGATACGGCAAATCTCGCCGTATGGCATCGGAGATGCAGAGAAAGGCGACTTCCTTTTTTGTGTTGCTTTCTTCGAGTTCCCGCGCTTACGTGCCGTGCTTTTCGTGGAGCAAATCATGCAACACTACGTCAGCAAAGCTGACCACTTTTTCTATTGCTAAATAATTTGAACTCTTCCTGCGTGAATTTCAGACAGGTAAACAATGGTTCCATTCCTGCATCAGCAGCGCCCAGTGATTCCACTTCACTGGGCGGAATGGGATTTACTGCGGCGTCCTGATAAAATCGACGTAAATTGCGCCAAATTGCATCAGTCTCGCATTTGATGGCACTTATCGCTTGGTTTCGTGTGCTACACCGACACATCAAAACAAACAACCCTGCATTGTTCACGTATCGGCCCGCCGTTCGCGAAGAATGTGTCCTGTGTGAAAATGGAAATTGTCGCCATGTATCTCACGGATCATAAACCAGCGATCACCATCGTTTCGAAATTAGATGAGCATAAATGTATACATGTAAATAGGTGTTATATAGGCGAAATAATGTATGATTTCAAAATTATGCACCCTAAACAGTTTCGCTGGTAATCCGTTCCCATATGAATGTTCGACTCCACGAATGCTTTTTTTCTTCCTCCACTCAAAACACATGCTGTGTATACATGTTCCCGCTCCTAGCGCGCTAAGCTAGAGGAAGAGCTGATCTCATAGTTCCGAGTCTCACGTCCGCGGCTGGGATCTCCCATGTGATGTGTGTTTAGTTTGCATTGAGACACCGTTGTGTCGTGGCATATCTTCCACGTCTGCATGGAATACAGCATGCATGTATTTTTTTCCCTCCTCTTAGGCCCGCAGCCGCAAAATATCGTGAAAAACGCTCGGCTTGCGTTGAAAATATCTGCGGACGCACAACAATACAGTATTGTAAAAGCGGTGTTTTAATGAAGCAAAATAAGGACTTGCACTCACTTCTTTTCACAGCCGGCTGACTCAAGTGTTCTGGCACGAGAAAGAGAACAACTGCAATTTGAGTTGTTCGACCATCGGAAGCACGTATGAGACATTTCTTTAGATGTCAATGGCTTGCTTTTGTGTCATATACTGCTGATAGAGTGAACCTAATTATCTTTAGGCCATCTGAAGAGAGAAAGCAACAGATGAGCGCACTGAGGCGCTCACTGTGAAATTGCCCGCAGAGTTTTCGTTGCATATTATGACATTTGTTGGCACTTAACAGCCTTTATATTTCACAGTGATGCATTCCTTCTCTCTTTCGTCCTGTGAGCGTAGTTTGGCGCGCAAGCGGAGCTCATCCGCAGTCGAAGCGGCACTCATGTAATGTGAGCGCCCGCAGCATCGAGCGGCCGCTACTGCGGGTTTGTCAAGCGGCTGATCGCGAGCCAAAGCTTGCTGAACCATGACACCTGGCTGCGCATTTGTTGGTGTGGAGCTACTTATTTGTGATTATGTCACGTACAAGTATTTTGAACAACTCATATCAGAGTTTCAGCACATAACGAACGACGCGGCCGCTAGGCTGACTTGGTCACATTTGGCTCATTATAACTTGTTAGCAACCAAAATAATGCAACGTTTTTTTTATGCAGAATGATAGATGACGTCCTTGACTTCAATCAGAGGGATTAAAAAAAAATTAAAAATGGCCTTTTTGAGAAAACTGTGTTCAAAGTTCGGCGTTTTTGGTAAATCACTTACGTTTCAGCCCAATTATCGAGTAAAATGGAGCGTGATAAATCCACGAAAATTATTTTAAAAGAGCGAAAGTATCAAGGTTAATATGTACTGATATTTATTATCCGCACTTTAACTTGTTTGCAGCAATAAATTCCTCAAATACAGGTATTTTGTGCGATTTGCCGAGTTGGCGATGTTTTTCTTCAAAAGTGCTTCGACAAACAAGGAAAATAATAGGCTCGTAAGATTGCATGAAACTTTTTTTTTGAGGGGAATAAATATTGTGACCGAGAAGTGCACCGTTTTTTCCCTAGGTGCGCTCAAAGTTCAGAAATCACGAAATTAGCAGAAAAGTGTTTTCTGCGGCCAAAATTTGTAATTTTTTTTTTCAGGCGAACAAATTCTTTTTTTTCGCAAAACTAACTTTGAAACTGTTGCTCTGGGTGTGATGCCTAGACCAGGGTTGCCACTGACTTTCGAGTACATGTCGCCAAACGACGAGCAAAAAGTCGCCAAAAGTCGCCATTTTTTTTACAAATTTCGCCAAATAAGTCGCCATTCTAGATATGTGCGCCATAATAAAAATTTCCGCTCACGTATAGCCCCGTAGAATACAGCACCATCCAAGACCCTTCAATTATATTGACGTTTCTCAATGCCAGTCGTACTGCCCGCTTCACCATGGGAGTCCATCGTGCTGCTTCTCCGACTAGCCGCAAGATGTGCGTGATGGCGCAAGGGAAATCAATGAAGCGCTCATGATATCCTTCCATCCCTGTCCGCTCGTTTCAAAGGTAAAAGTGTGGTAAACCTTTGGCGAAAACCGGGAAAGCCTTGTTTGCAGACAGCTTTATGTACCCTTATATGAATTGAAAAGATTAAAAGGTTTACTGAAGGTAACCCGACAGAATTCTTACAGGAACCGATCATTAATGAGTTCACCTTTTCAGTGTTAACTAATATGATACCTGACGCCACCGACCTTTTCTTAAAGCAACTTATATCTACACGCGTCAATCCGATGCGTTATTAATGAACACGTAGACAACGTAAAATGTCATATAGCAATTGTTTTCATTGCACACGCTCACCGATAACGGTGTAAAATGCATCAATAAATTGCACAAATAGCCGCGTATCCGCCTCTCTTCGCTATTCCAAAACAGTCTTTACGAGCTGAATTGTGGGTACTGCAACAGTGAATAAGTCGCCAAGCTATTTAGAACAGTTGGAGCTTTGGCGGAACAAATGGTCGGAACACGCGGCCAACCCGTCGTCTAGCCCCTTCAGGAGCGAAACTTTAGAGAAGCTTAAAGCACCTAAAGCCACAAACTTACAGTGAAACACTGCCCCTTCGAGGTTTGCAAGGCACTCCGCTGACTTACATTTTGCTAGAATGTCGCTAGGGAACGCTGCAGTGCCTCCTGCATCTAGATGAATTGAGGAGATACACACGAGCTACAGAGCGGACATACCGAATGACGCGTAATGTGAACATTCTACTCGTGGGTCTAAAACCAAGAAAAATACAGAGAATGTTGCCGTTCATTCGTTGGGAAGACACTGAGCTTAGGATGCATAACTCAGTGGAGACCTAAGCCGAAAATCGCCAAAAATTCGCCATGTCGCCATTCATAATTTTAGGTCGCCACGGGCCTATCAAATTCGCCAATTTGGCGAAAAGTAGCCACCATTGGCAACCCTGGCCTAGACCTACAACAAATTTCATCAAAATCGGGAATGGTGACCGGGACCTCGTGTTCGATCTTATCTGGACACACCCTGTCTAGATCGCTTGTCACGTCTACTACTGCTACTTGTGTTCCGTCCACCGCGCAGTTTTAACTCGGTTTAAAAGTCTGCATTGCTGTCCAGTGACCGTAAATGCCTTCAGAGGTAGTGCAGCAAAAAGAGAACCCTCCTTTGCAGCATGTATGTACCATCTGTGCCATATCGTTTACCTTTCCATCAACTTTCCACGAATTCATTCAGTTCCTCCCCTGCTTAGAAGTAAAAGATGTAAATTAGTATTATTTTATCAATCACTGTTGTGTTGACGTTTACCGTGTAGGGGTTAACTCATTCCGAGGGTGACCCATCCAGCAGCCTTTACTGGTTGTCTTAAAGTTTCATATGGACAAGGGCCTGATTGCAAAATTAAGCTTCAAGAGGATGATGATTAGATTATGGTTGGCAGATGCATTTCCTTGCTGCTTCACGGGCACTGCCATCTTGACGTGCCTCCGCTTACCGGTGGAGAGTTTCGATTTTAACAAGGCAGGGACTCCATCCCGTTTTTAACAGCGGAGCTGTTTAGGCTCGGAGGATCCCCGTTAGTCGCGAACAGAAATTATCATCATCATGAACCGGCACGCGCTCTCTTCATCCTCGCTCCCAGAACACGTGCGCCGATTCGCTCGGCGTGGGATGCAATAACTCGGATGGGCGAGAGAACGAGTACAGAGAGAGAAAGAAAGAGAAATTCGTGGCGAAACAAAATGCCTTGGCGAAGTGAGATTCGAACACGCGTGCCCACGATCCGAAGGCGAGCGTCTTAATCACTCGGCTATCCAGGCACGCTAGCAGAGCATAGCATAGCCTTGTAGAGTATAGCATAGAAATGGGGTGGTAAAGGGAAGTGAGGGTGAGGAGGCGCCGATTTGTCCGGCGCCGCGTGGGATGCAATAACTCGGATGTGCGAGAGAACGAGTACAGAGAGAGAAATAGAGATAGAAAGGGAAGGAAGACAAAAAGAGAGAAAAACAGGGAGCATGACAGAAAGAGAAAGTGGGAGAGAGAGAGAAAGGAAGTATAGCAGTAATACAACACCCTCTAGACTAGAAGGTGTTGAATAATATCAAGGGGTGGGAAAGGGAAGTGAGGGGGAAGAGGAGGAGGGGAACGCCACCAGCCCCGCTTTTTCCACTAGTGCGTAGCTGCCTCCCCCCCCCCCCCATTTTTTTTCTCTAAGGACTCTGCGGGGCCTGCGAGGAAAAGCGGCTGGAGAAGACTGAGTAACAGTATGTTAGCGCGATAGCGTTTAAGAGCTCGTTTCGCGGAAATTCCGGTGTCGGCGTCGTCCTTGTTGATCATGAGCGAAGCTTCGAGATAGATGCAAATAAAGAAATCCTCGGTCCGTGTGAGTATCGAACCCAGGTCTTCTGCGTGGTAAGCAGGTGTTCTACCATAGAACCACGCCAGTGCTTGGAACTGTGTCGGAGGAGTCTCCTTAACGCATGTAATATTGCATGGCAGAATCGTAGAATCGCACCAGGCGTCAAAACATGTGAATTGCGCAACGAGTGGGTGGTTTAAAGCTGTCCACCCATTACAAACTGTGCAGGTGCACGCGCGTGGCACCTTACGGACGAGTAGTGGGTACTTCGCTAATTGGCAGAAGGAAGAATTATGGCGTAGTTGGCACTTCGCAACTGTTCTCATTCTAGGATAGTTTGACACGGCCAGTGTTCGCACGCAAACGTTCCTTGAGACACGGTTGAAGTCTGCGCACGGAGCCCAATTACGCTTATCGCATTCCACTCTTGAAGGCGAAGCTCGAGCGTCTTCCAAGTTTTGTAGCGTTAGCTACACTGGCCTAGCCGAGCCAGTTTCGCGTGGCTCCTCAAGAGCCGTGCTGCGCATGCGCGAGGATCAGTGATGTCACACAGCTGGCGCATCGGAGCCGGCACCTCCCGCGCACTCCGCCGCTGCCGCGCGCGACTCGCTGCCGCCGGCCTGCGCTTTCCAGGGGAGTGACGTCGTAGCCGAGGTAGACGTACTGGCGCCGGCGCGTGCGCAGCTATTCGCCTTCGCTGTGCAGTCGCCGTCTGACACTGCGCTTGAGCCGCTTGATAGCGCCTCTGACTGGCGTTTGCCAGTGTGGTTAAGCCATGGAGAAGGAGAGCGCAAATGCTGTTTAACGGCGCAGAAGAGCGGAGAAGCTTAACTCATCGGATCCTGAAGTAGTTGCCTGGCAAAATAAATATACATGTGCCACATAATATGTATACCATGAGTGTGTCATTGGAGCAGCAGTAAGCATGATAATCAAGCTAATCCTAGACAATAAGGAAAACTAAGAACAATCAGCTGAACCTTTGCTAACGCTACGTTATCCTGGCATAGCCGAGCTAAGCCACTGCAACATTTTTTTTATTCTATTACTCTATTGCCTCAGGATTTCAAGTGCACAAGGGAAGGTGCCGACGTTCTCGAGAATCATGGGCTCATTAGCTTCCTTTCCATGCAGTGCAGGATGTTCAAGCGAATTTCAAAAAATTACACCATCTCCCGCTAAAGGGGACCATGAGGCGATGCGAAGCCGGAGCACTTGCACGATCGCGTTCCGTTGGCGTTCGTTGGGCATGCTACCGACCTCGCGTCGTGGAACGCGAAGAGGGACGCTACGCGCGTCTATCTTCCATCTAGCCTGGCCGTTAATTCTCACAGGGCGAGCGGGGAACGCGGTCGACAGGCGGGCGAGAGGGGGCAGCGTAGAAGAGGAGAGAGAAGGGGAGGGGACGCGCATGCGCTCGAGCTCATCGCGGCGTTGCGCAGGAGAGAATTTCGGCATGTCTAGCCCGCGTTTCAGAGGAAGAGTGGAAAGGGGGAGGGGAGAGGGAAAGTGGAGAGGGGAAGGGGCGAGGGAAAGTGGAGAGGGGAAGGGGAGGGAAAGTGGAGAGGGGAAGGTGAGAGGGAAAGTGGAGAGGGGAAGGGGAGAGGGTGAGTGGAGAGGAGTGTGTGGAGAGGGTATGCGCATGCGCAGTAAGGGTGGTCACGCCGCACACCACCACCACCGGATTGAGCTCCGCCTTAAGATACTTCGCATCTAATAATCGGGGAAACACGTGGCTTTAGTCAACATGCAGGAAGAGGTGCTTTTTAGTTGATCACATCCATATGTCATGCAGTGATGTTATTTAAATATTAGCGGATAAAAACATTATGAAAATGCTCGGGGCCGCAGCCCGCGAGTCGCGTCTCCCAAGTCAGCGATAAGTTTGAGGTTAGGGTGAGTGTATTGGGTGACCTCCCGCACTGCCATGTTATATACCTCAGTGTGTGTCTGTATCGCCGCACCAGGGGCAAGCATACTTGGCTGCCGCCGATGCGATTTTACTCTGTCCGAGGAGGCTTAGGTTTCGATAAGTGTTGGTTCGATTGAGGGTTACTGACAAAATTTCGCGGCCGAGATAGCCTGCGGGATCGATTCCCGTAAATATGCGTATATCATTTGCAAAATATTAACGGCGAATATAGCTTGGAAGGTATTTTAGACGAATTTTGACGTTCGCGTGCGCGATCCAGCGCCGTGAACGCCGCACCTCGCGGCATTGACACCCTTGAAAGTGACTCGAAGGCGACCCCCTACTTCCCCGTTTCACCACGCTGCAGCCGAAACAACAAGTCATGGTGACGCCATCGTCGCCATTTCTCTATTGTCGCGCTTGCACAAGCAGACTCGTACTTTCGGCGGATGCTCGCGAGTCTGTGACCGCGGCGCGCGCGTTGAAATTTTTGTGTTTGCCGACACTGCTTTCCCTTTTCCTGTTCGAAAGGACTTTTTGATTTCCTTGTGTTGTGTGGGCTACGGACCGCGCGGAAGTGCGTCACAGTTCTGTGTGCTGACGTGGTCGAACGTTGCACACGCTAGGTGGTGATAGTTGCACCCGGCGGCTTGTCGTTTTTGGAGCTTTCTCAAACCGAAACTCAGACTGGTCGGTAATGAGGATCTTTTAATTAATTGTCTGTCGCGCGCTGCAGCAAACGATGCGCCGTGTTATAACAGGCCCCCAGCAACACATTGCAGCAAAAAAAGCGCGAGGCCAAAATTTTTGTGTCAGTACCCCTTGAGTTGAAGATGATAGAGGGAGTGTTCGTGGCTCGCTTCTCAGGAGGGCAAAGATCTCCCGCGGGGCGACCGGTGTTGTATTAATATGAGATAGCGAGAGAGGTTTATTTACAGAAAGCCTGAGCGATAGCATGCTCCAGCCTGCTACTCTTCACCGGGGGAGGGGAAATTGGAGGAAAAAAGAGTGATGGATGACGATGCATGGGGGAGGCGAGTATGTACAGTCCCGTCAAGGTGGCGCAGTGCTATAGCTGCGCATCCAGTCCAGCGGCTTGTAGGAAAGCTGCGACCGCTCTTGTGACCACAGTTGTACTGTTGGCGTCAGGCCAAGGGCCCAACACAACCTCATCAGTTAATGGCCTATTATGCAATCCTTCAGTAGAGGGAATCAATTTCTGTCGTTCACGTGCGTATGCTGGGCAGGTACAAAATATGTGCTCAAGTGTTTCTGGCACTTGACAGTGATCTCAGTTGGGGCCGGTGTAACTGCAGCCGATGATATGTGCATAACGTCACACTTGAGCACTAGACCAAACTAAAGCCCCTCCATGCGTTTTCCGTCGTTTTCCGGCAGCAAACGCGATGGAGGGGCTTTAGACCAAACCGGAGCGACGACACGTGCGATTGCACAAATGGGACCTGGAAATGAGGTTCTGCATGCCTCGTCAACACAAGGCAGGTATTATTCACCGAATTCGTCTTGGTTGTTACGCGAGGGTCGAGGCTGCGGCTCCGTATAGTTTCTTCTCGAGCGGCAGAGTCTGTCGCCTCATTTCCGTTGATGCCCCCGTGCGCTGCAACATGTAATTGAGGATCTCGGCCAATAAAATGTAAAAGTAGGAATGGGGACGAAAGTAATGTTCAGTAGCCTGGCAAGACAAGCATTTGATAAGCAGTCAGACTCTCTAGAATCTGTGAAATATGACGTTTTTCTTGGTCAAGTATTGGGAAGCCACCCTGATAAGACGATAGTACACAGAATAACAATGCGTTTGAGCATATACGGCCGAATTATGAGCTGCAGCCTACCGTTCTATTCTACGGGTACTATTAACTTTTAGTGTATAGAAGCTTTGAGGTTAACAAAAAAGCTTGAGAATGTGCAATGAACGATGGAAGGGAAATTGTTAGTCATAACATATTGATATATTTATCGAATATCTTGAGTTTCGATGACGAATATCTCGAATTACGTGCAACTTTCGTAATCTCTAAAAAATAGGTATGCCATAAATTAGCAAGCACTACAACTTTCTAATATAAACAACTTCCCTCAAGTCAATAATTATTAAGGTAATTAAGGAACTTTTGTTGGTCTCGTTGATCTCATTTTATTTGCGGCAAAGTATGTCCGCCTCGACATAGAGTACGTGTGCGAAAACGACAGAAGTGTGACTGTCATATAATTTTTATAAAAAATTGTATTGTCTAAAAAAAAGCCTGCATACCGGGTGTCCCACCTCACTCGGACCATGATTAAAAAAAAAGAAATGTGTTCTAGCGAAGGTGTATCTACCGTACCTCTCAAATCCTGGCCGTCCAGAGGGCCCGCGCGAGGGCCGTCAGGTTTAACCTGCCGGTCCCCGAGTGGGCCTAGCCAGGTGACGTTGAGTTTACTCGCGTCTATTGTGGACCGAATAAAGTTGTTTTACTCACTCACTAAGCGTTCATTAATTAACTTTAATTAGCCAACTTTCTAACTTTTGCTGCAATCGGTAAAATATTTACTTTATTTGTAGGGCGCCTCAAATAACCTATATATATATATATATATATATACCCCCACAAACACACACCTGTGATATAGTTGATGCATCACTCTGTAAATCACAAAAGATTGGCGCAATCCTGGAATGATATGGTACATTCAACTGGTCGTTTTCGTGTGCTCCAGAGTGTTTTGGCGAGCGGCTGCACGTTCGGCTCGGACACCCGTTCTCTCGCTCGGATCTAGAGCGGGCTCCCTATTGTTGCAATCTGAGTCACAGCGCGGCGGCGCCCAGTCGAATGTACCAATAGTTTCATACCTGAACAATGCAAATTCCCGATTTCTGTACAAATACGCTTTTTTTTCTCACCCAACCACCGTCGACCCTATCAGTACAAGAAAATGATTTGCAGAAAAGCTTCGTTGAAACAGCGCATTTGTCTGCGAAAGCCGATTCCTGCAGGTGTTCATTAATGCATTCTTTAACGCAATTTAACAACCCGCCATGTGGCAGCGAGTAATCAAGGCGATCATATCTGCACATCGGTCGGGATTTTCCTCTGTCAACAGCTGAATAAGCGCCTGTGATTTACGCATGCTGAAAGGGTCTGTATTAAGTTCTGCACGTAACTATAGCTACAGCGGATTGTCTTGTCTCCGAAAAAAAAAAAAACGCTCCAAAAGAAATCGCTCCAAAGGGAATCTCAAAAGAAAAAAAAAAAAACGTTATAAGGTGGCGATCTTGCCTTCTTTACACTACAAACGACCTTATCAAGATTATGTCGTAACAGAAGGTCGAGATCGCGTTACTTGACAACAGATCACATCAGTTTTACAGGCTGAAAATTCTGTTTGATTGCTAATCAAGCTTTTTTCTGAAAACATGCTGTCCTGTTTAATTACAAGACGACCTTCCTTGTCTGATAATACGGCTCTGAGCTTCTCTCCACACATTAATTCACCAAAAATCGAATATGTTCAGAAGCGTTCACTTGCATATGCTATACCTTGATGCTGACAGTGAATTCAGAAATGCAGGGGCACAAAATTTTTCACTACACTTGGTATTCTTCAAAATGAGAACCTTAGGCATCGAAACAGTGAGCCCAGCGAGTTTGACTCTTTGTAGGCGAGTCTTTGACTCTTCTGACTCTTTAGAAGCCCTTTTGTGAGATCGTGTCGATCACCTTCGTTGCAGCACTTTGGACGTCTTACGATGGCGTATCGGTGCCCTGCAAATGCGCGTTTTCATCCTCGGAAACAGGAAGAAGTCGCAGGGAAACAGGTCGAAATCGTGGTTGTGTCTTGCTCAGTCAAAAACTCGCTGGCAATGAGCACGTGTGCGACGGAGCATATTGTCGTGGTGCAGAAACCATGACGTAGCGACCTCTTGGTGCATACGCAGGACGCGTTGTCTCAGTCTCTGTAGGACTTCCACATAGAAACTTGCCAACACCATTATTCCGAAGGGAGCAAATACATTACGTACTATTTCCGAGCATTTGTGGAACATGATGAACACTAATTTCACTTTGCATTTGACTTCCTCGCCTTATTTGGACATACATCGCATCACCTGCACTGATGTGCCACTCTGAGCTCTCTCTCTCTCTTTTTATTCTGGATAAGATTGGTACAACGACGTTTCGACTCCAGTAAAAACCTCCGTTAGAAAGTTCCCACCACAAAAAATTTGTGTCGTTGTTGACACTTTGAAACTACTTGGCAACCTCATGGACTCGCTTTCATGACCTTATCTCGTACGCGGTTATTTTTTTCCCTGGCTATCAAAATAGCCCGCGAAATATATAAAGATAATGAAGTCATCGTGAACTTGCACGTATGGATGCTAGCATTGGCTACCGTAACTCAAAATTGGCCGCGTATCTGCGTTCTTCGCTGCAAATGTCGTCTAAAGACGATAGAAGAGGCGCTGCGTGAGGTATGGACGCCATCTGGCAAAACGTCGGGAAACATGAGTGTTGTGTTGCGGGCTGGTAGTCCCGGCGCAGCAGCAGGCGAAGACCGGCGGTGACCAACGCGCCCGGCGGGGACGCCAGCCAGCCCGAACACGCGGTTTGGCGCGAAGCGCTGAAGCAGATGAAACGTCCGCACTCAACGAGTACTCTCCACACACTCTTTTATTTACACGTCGCCTGGGTAAAACAGGAATGCCAGAGCGGCGCCCCATGGCATTCGTACAGTGCAATACAGAACCGAAACCGAAACACAACAATGAGCTCGTGCAGAGGGCACGGAGGAAGGCAAGTTCCAGCTCAGTCGCATTTTCAGCGCAGCTTAAAAAACTAGGGTTTTAGAATTACGTATGTTTGCATTTTCTATTAAAGGAACACACCACCTAATACTTACTTAGTGATCTTGCGCCTCAGATATGCGTGATATTTATTTTTTGATCGACAACGTTCACAAGTATGAACAGCCGTACCAGTTCAAGATGACTGGCCCTTGGGCAAGTGGTTCAACTTTGGCCGAGTGGCTGAATCGAGTGACGTGCCGAGAAACAGAAAGACAGACAGACCAAAATTTCTCCGTTTAAGTATCCCAAGAAAGACTGTCGTCTTTAAAAGAACAAGTTAGCTTGCACGGCCTTCGAACGCCGACGACAGCGCTTGCATTCGTTGCATTGCCAGCGCCTCCCAGTTATAATTTAGGACTTTGGAGGATTTCACGCATCACAACGAAGGGTGCCGAGTAGCGCTGTGCGCTGTGCCTGATCTTCTCTTTCTTTTCTTTTAGATGCGAAGGCATCTCTTGCTCGGAGGTATGTCCCGCGGCATGTATAGTCCCAACACCCTCTCCTTACTCCGGCGAAACGCATGTGATAGAGAACGTTTCGTCGAAGACGCAGTTAAAGCATGGCGTCTGAGATTGCGCGCCGGCGCACAATTTTGAAGGCCATGGTCAAAGCGTCTCGATGCCAGCGAAAAACACAGGCTGCGCTAGCATCAGGGAGTCTCCTTGACGCAAGTTGCTTTCTTTGCCTTTCGCTTCGTGTTAGCGTGTGACGGCTCGTTGTTGGAGTAGTGCAGCTTCCGCATGCACCAATGGTGTTTCGCCGCCGACTGCTTCGAACGCTGTAACATCGACTAATAAAACTGCTGTAGTAAGCGCTGCAGAAAGGCAACGATGTCGACGGGCGAATGTCGTGCCTTGGTGGAGCGAGGCAGAGGCCAGCGGGACGTGGAACGCCTGCGCGCGTTCGCGGCTCAAGCTACGAACATCTGCCTCCCGTGTATGCATGAGCACAGACGTAGGTTACCCGCACACCATGCCGTTTCCCTCCTTAATTGACGACGCTTTGAAAAAGCGCATATCGAGTACCAGTGATCATTATGTGCTTGTTGTCCCTTTGCGCAGGATTCACGATACGCTTGTATCCAGGTATAGTTAAAAACCTCAGCTACCACAACGGTTAAATCATGAACATGGGCGTTAGTCGTCGCGATGGAGATATGCCACTAGGCGCCAACGTGGGTGCATCCACGTCAAACGGCGCTATATATAGCTGCCAAACACCAACAGACATTGTACAAGCTCTCATACATCACTACACAATAAGCACTACTTCTGTGAAGTCACGTTTCACTTTCGTGTTTTACCGATTCCTATGACGGAAGGATCAGCCATGTTTTTTTTTTAAATGCGAAGCATTTCTTAGCGAACTTCTGCGACTTTGAGCGTATCTATCTATCTATCTATCTATCTATCTATCTATCTATCTATCTATCTATCTATCTATCTATCTATCTATCTATCTATCTATCTATCTATCTATCTATCTATCTATCTATCTATCTATCTATCTATCTATCTATCTATCTATCTATCTATCTATCTATCTATCTATCTATCTATCTATCTATCTATCTATCTATCTATCTATCTATCTATCTATCTATCTATCTATCTATCTATCTATCTGTCTGTCTGTCTGTCTGTCTGTCTGTCTGTCTGTCTGTCTGTCTGTCTATCTATCTATCTATCTATCTATCTATCTATCTATCTATCTATCTATCTATCTATCTATCTATCTATCTATCTATCTATCTATCTATCTATCTATCTATCTAGCCGCCTACGACTTTGTGTTCTCCTGGTCGTTTCGTTAATCGGATGTATACCAAAATTGGTGTGTCATAACATGGCCTTATTACGAACATAAATGACAGGTCATATCATGAAAATCATGACACGCATGTCATGAACAGCATGATTTACATTCCACGACCTTAGGCTCTAGTGGCCGTTCCGTTAATTTCATATACACCAAAATCGGTACGACGTGACAAGAATTCGTGACGAACATAATGACTGGTCCTAATATGCAAATCATGACGCGCATGTAATGTGAAGCATGATTTACATGACATTGTCTCTGGGTGCTCGCGGCCGTTTAAATGAAGGGATATATCCGAAAACTGGTATAACGAGCCATTTCTGTGTGAAGAACATAACTGATTCGTGGTAACATGAAAATCATGACATGCATGTCATGTACGACATGATTTACATGCCACGCTGATGGCGCACTCGCGGATTGATATACACTAGATTGATTTCGCTAGATTGATATACACCAAAATTGGTATTGTGCTATGTGACTGTATGAAGAACATGAATAACAGGTCGTAGCATGAAAACCATGACATCCATGACATGTATGTCATGATTTACATGCCACGCTCATGGTGCATTTGCGGCCGTTTCGCTTGCATGATATACACCAAAATTGGTATTGCGCGACACGACCGTATGACGAACGTAAGTGAGAGGTGGTAACATGAAAATCATGACGTGCAAGTCATGTACAACCTGATTTACATGCCGCGCTCATGGTGCGCTAGCGGCCGTTTCAGTAGATTGATATACACCAAAATTGGTATTGCGCTAAGTGACTGTATGAAGAACATGAATAACAGTTGGTAAGATGAAAACCATGGCATGCATGTCATGTATGTCATGATTTAAATGCCACGCTCATGATGCATTCGCGGCCGCTTCGCTAGCTTGATGTACACCAAAATTGGTATTGCGCGCAGCGACTGTATGACGAACGTAAATGAGACATGGTAACATGAAAATCATGACATGCATGACATGTACGACATGATTTACATGTCATGGTCATGGCGCATTCGTGGCCGTTTCGCTTGCGTGATATACACCAAAATTGGTATTGCGCGACGCGACTGCATGACGAACGTAAATGAGAGGTGGTAACATGGAAGCATGACATGCAGGTCATGTACGACATGATTTGCAAGCCACACTCATGATACATTCGCGGCCGTTTTCCTAGCTTGATATATACCAAAATTGGTATTGCGCGACGCGACTGTATGACGAACATGAATAACAGTGGTAACATGAAAACCGTTACATGATGTCATGTATGTCATGATTTACATGCCGCGCTCATGGTGCATTCGCGGCCGTTTCGCTAGCTTGATATGCACCAAAATTGGTATTGCGCGAAGCGACTGTATGACGAACGTAAATGAAAGGTGTTAACATGAAAATAATGACATGCATGTCATGTAAGGCATGATTTACATGCTATACTCGCGGTGCACTCGCGGCCATTTCGCTCGCTTGATATACACCAAAATTGATGTTGCGCGATGTGACTGTATGACGAACATAAATGAGAGGTCTTAACATGCGAATCATGTTATGCATGTCATGTACGGTATGATTTACATGCCACTGTCATGGTGCGCTTCCGGCCGTTTTGTTAACGTGATATATACCAAAATTGGTAAGGCATGACACGAGTGCGTGATGAACATAAACGACAGGTCATGCATTTATATACCAGAATATGCGTTTCATTGGCATGGTGTATACTAGATTGTGCATGCATGCGTGCATGGCAAACATGCGATATATGGTGGAGTAGATGCCATGGCACGAATGATTTCATTTGGCTCAAAGACAAACAAGGCGATGTATGCAGCTCTTTGCTGGCTGCTTCGCATTACATCGATTCCCACAGTGCGTGGGATCTGCCGAACTTTTATATTGTGCTTCACTAAAGCTTTAATCAAATAACCAGTCAATCAACAGTGTGGAACATGAGTTCAGTGGTCCGTTTGCAGCAGTTCTGTTGCTTTTTACCTTGCTATTTAATTCTTTGTTGTTAGATGGAGTTCCGTAGCTGACTTCCTCTTAATTGTGTCTATCTTGTTTGTAGTTCTTAGCGCGAACACTATTGGTTAGTTTAGTATCCATGTTTTTCTTCGTTTCTCCAGCGTAAGACAACGTTGTCCGTATGCAAATATTTAAATGTTTCAGTCAGCCACTTGTTCTTTCTTTTTTAAATTTTCCTCGGAAGTTTTTTGTCCCATTTCGCTTCGAGCTCCCCTACTTGTAAGGATGTCCAAGCTTTCTTGCAGCACTGCTTCACTAGTAACGTTTTTCTGCGCACCCAAAGCTGTAGTGTTCAAAATGTCGTTTGATTAATCTCTAATCCCGACAGCACTGCGCAAAGTAAACACATAAGTGAGTTTCTGGAATGTCTGGGAACCATGACCACAAGCCTCCCATTAGCCTCGCAATACTTCGTACTTTGATTATTCGACCTAAAGTCGAGTACGCATGTTCAATTAGGGACCAGGCCTGCTAAAAAAAGCACTAACGAACCTTCTTTCATCTATCCACAAACGCAGCGCTCGCTTTATCCTGTCAGACTGTGCTCGTTGTTCCGGCGTTTTTTATAGCCGACCATGCATATCGCCGAAAGTATCTCACACTGTGCCTCTTCCACATTATATTCTACACCAATGAGACCCTCAAAGACGAGCTGTTTCTTCCGCCATCGTATACATGTCACCCTGGAGGGATCATTCGATATGTACTCTCATGCCGCACCACCAATGACCTCCGAGGATTGAAGCCACCTCTTCGCCACCATCGCTGCTATGTATATAACTTGTCCAAAAAACTATCAGTGCAGATATTTATTCATGCCCCTCCTCCCTGTAAAGCCTTCGAACGATTGGAAATAAATAAATAAATAAATAAATAAATAAATAAATAAATAAATAAATAAATAAATTGTCACGTGGTTTATTCACGTACAAACGTGAAGGAACGTCGAGGAACGTCGAGGGTCCAAAATCCAAGCAAGCGCAAGCTCGGGTCGCGTGGCTACCACTCACGATGTGGCTTGCTTTCTTGGCTGCTTCGTCGTCGTCTGTATTGTTCACTACAAAATAAATAAATTAAAAGTCACGCGGTCCCTTATGCATTTGCCTATATAAGACGACTGGAAGGCGAAAGCCGTCTTCTTCTCACTCGATTGTATTGAACCCCCACCCCCTCTCTATAGCTTTCTGCACCCAACGTGGTTTTGCAGTGCCTCCGGGATCGGCTCACCTTTGACCAAGCGACATGTCACATGATGACGTCACAAATTTGTCATCATGGCGTCATCATATGATGATTTTTTGCATGTTGATGCCGACGGTCACTTTTCGGGCTTGATGAGGCATCTTAGGCTTTCGCCTTAGTAAGTAAGTGAATGAAAGGGTTGCACGCGTGTGTTTACACACTCTTATGCGCGGCACAGAAGAGACAATTCCTTACTGCGTACCTGTGACCCGACTGTTGTCCACGTAGAGCACGCTCCCTTTGCGGAGCAAGGCGGCGCGGTCCTCAACCCATTCGGCGGAGCCCTGTGCACCGGACTCGTCCGACTGCCAGAGCGCGAAGGCGAGGCTGCGCCCGGGGGCCACCATCGACGGCGCAGGTCCCGGAAGGCGATGCTCTGCTGCAGGAGCTGGCAGACGGGAAACCAGCGATGCTGGAGGTTTGGGCTGGTCGCCGTCCACGAGGCCCGGGCGCCCAGCACTACCAGCCGGTCTGCTCCACAGCAATGACGAAACGAGATACTATAGCGAACTGAAGGTTACAGCCTGCCTAAGGTGTTTCGAGAAATGTGTCCGAAAATCCTCAAAAATAAGGGAAATGACATATTTGCGCGCTACCTTTAAAATTACTTGTCTACGGTGAGAGACATTTAAGACGACTAGATACATTAACAACGGCAGTAATTATTGAAGTTATCTTACTTAACTTTTTAACTCGAGGAGTCGAGCGGTCGGGTCAAATGTATATATATATATATATATATATATATATATATATATATATATATATATATATATATATATATATATATATATATATATATATATATATATATATATATATATATATATATATATATATATATATATATATATATATATATGTGTGTGTGTGTGACGCTATGAATGAAAGACGGGCCGTGGCTCATACGCCATACTTTTATTCTACTGCACGCGCACTTCTTCCTCGTCAGCTTCTCCTGCCATGGCTTCATACGTCACATGATTCCCCCTCCCCCCGAAAGAAGGCGTGAGTTACAAACAACAACGAAAAGCAAACAAACAGAATTAGAAGTGACAAATATCAAAATGCACAGATCGTTCCATGTCCCAGTGGAGTTCGGTAAACTCGCAAAAACTTCAGGGGAGAGTGCAGCAGTCCGGTGATATCGAGAACAGCTCTGGTGGGCGAGGCTGGCTGTTGCGTCCTGGACAACATACCCATGCCCTGCGCATGCACACTGATGAAGACACGTGTCGCAGATATGTCACGGCTGAATAATACTGGATCACCTTGTTGGATCGAATGTCAGCATGCCGTACGCGTCGGGTTGTTTGTCGTGACTGATACACACTGTGTGCCTTCCGTTTGCGTGTTCGTTGACCGAAACTGACAGGACGACGTCGACGTTCTTGTGGAGTACAATTGATGGCTTTGTGCCTTTTTGTCGCTTTCTGTGGTGCAGAAGATGTCTCTGGCGGTGTACGGGCAGATGCCTTACATCTTGAATTTTCCTTTGGCATAATGATCTTGTCTTCGGACGTCCTTCAATCCGTGAGTGAGCTTCCGATGAAGTTCTTATTCGTCGTTGCCTTTGTTGTAGTTTTTGTTGTGTTGGATGATATTCCTGTTGTTGCCTTTGTTGGAATTCCTGATGTTGCGGAAGTTGCTTGTGTGGACTCCTATTAGGAACACGAGTTAGATTTTCTTCGTAAGCTGATGTGGTGTCCACTAGGTAGGCGGCGCACTGTGGCCTGTTGTGATGATTATCGGGCACTGTACATAGAGCGCCATCATTGCTAGAAAGCTCTTCAGAGGCTTCTGCGATGTCGCTCATTACGGACGCTTCTGACTCACAGCTGCGTGTGAGGTTTGATACATCCGAGCCTTCTGCATCGATTCGACTCACGGGTGCATCAGCACTGGGTGGCGATACCGCAGCGGAGATGGCTTGATCAGGTTCCAGTTGCGAATTTTGGCAAGACTGCGGAACTATTGAAATAGAACCTTGCTGTGAAAGGCACCTCTTGGGCTCATCCTGAGGTCGTTGGGTATTCTCCCAATGCTTCAGCTCGCTTACCGTGAACGCAGCGACCTTATCAGGCAGTTGGTAGGCGTTAGGAGCAACTGAAGAGCCGCGTGAAGGATAACCAGGCGGTGGTCTACGTATACGAGGCGAAGAATCAAAGGCATCGGGTGCTTCAGTAACGCCTCGTGTCATACGGTGGAGTGAAGACGTAAATGACGAGTTTCGTGCAGAATGGAAATCTGATGGATGTCTAGATCTTTTGGGAAAAGAGCTTGGACTGCGATGGCATAGTTGAAATTTCTCCAGATGGTGGATTACAGGCGAATCTTCACTGTAGTCTCTAAATCGGGTGATCATTTCTTCCCTGATTTTGTTCCATGATTCATTGTTTTGGAAGATGTGCGTGAGGTAAAAGCGGAAGGCCTCACCGGTGACGTAGTCGTTGAAGTTTTTGACCATGTCCCGTTCTGACCATGATGCAGCGGTAGCGTGGACCTCGAAAAGGTGGAACCAGTCCTGGACGGGTCCATCGTCCACCGATCCTGCGTACTTCGGGATGTCGAGGTCTGCTGATGATGCTGCCATGAAGCTGGTCACTGTATGCAGCGATGATGTGCGCAGATGGTCCGTATGTGGTCAGGGTGTCTTGTTGAGAACGTTGATGATGCGTGGCTGATGAAGTGGCTGCCAGGTCTTCATCCTGTCGACTTGTGTAACGTTACAAAACAGAGACGCGTCGTGGTTCAGTTGCCATGCATTTATTCTAATGCACGCGCACTTCTTCTTCGTCGCCTTCTCCTACCATCGCCTTGTTCATACGTTACACTTTGTTGTTGTAACATATATATATATATACTTTCCAGCCGCCGATAAAGAAAGTGCGCTTCTTAATCGCAATACTTTTCCGCAACAGATAACAAATGAAATGCTACCTTATGAGTATTTCATTTCACTTTGCTGTGGAAGGAATTCCAAGGAAAACAATCATAAACATGGTAAACGGCCCAAAATGCCTGTAATTCGAGAATTTATTGCTGTAGACAAGTTATACTGAGGATAATAACTCAGTAGATATTGACAATGAATTTCGTATATTGACTGTGGTATATCCATGCTCTTCTGTTCACTCCATTAAGATGTTCTTGCGGTGCCTACCTGGTTCGATGCTTCCTCTCAACATGGCGATGACGTTCCGGACTGTGGAGACCGTAAAGACATTGTGCGTCCTTATTCGGAGCCTGCCACGGGGAGAACAAGAGCGCTCAATTGCTGTTGTTCAGCCAGCCGAGGACCACTTAGCCGTTCTTTTGGTATGGCATAAGAAGGCGCATACGAATCGATTTTGCAGTTCTAACTCTATAGTGATAACATTGCAGAAAGAAAGCTCAATAAGTCATCATCATAACGAAGATTAACTTTGAAATTACAGGTATATAAACATAGTATGCACCTTGCTAGGCTTCGCCAGAATAGTCCAAAAACTATTTGTCATGTTAATTAACGCAGTAAAAGTGCGCACACAGCGTTACACCCGTATATGTCGATAAACGGTCGCTGTATGTGCGATGTAAGTCGGTTCCGAATTTTGCGCGAACCTTTTCTCGTAAGTCCGGCGTTAGCTTGATCCTTACACTGGGGCTTACACATGATCACCAGCTTGCCCAATCGTCCACCCTGATTAGTTGCATATCTGCAACGGCTGTTGATTCGGTTCATGTGGACCATGGTTCATACATATAAAGCAACTTGAACCAGCTTCTTCAGATTTACTGAGATCAACGACGCGATTAGGACATGTATAGAGCGGGATAGTTTCATGCTTACATCGTTCCGGGCTCCGAAACAAGGGCACACGGGACATTTAAGTTGGGATCCCACTGCGTAGGACACTCTGCTTCCGTCATTGACCTGCACCAAATCGAACCGCCTAACTTTCGACGTCACGAGCACTCGTTTCCGTAAAGGGGTCGCTGACGATCTTCTTACCCAAAAATGACTCGGGCGTTGTCCTCGTTTATCGGCTGCGCAGGGATTGAGGGCAGGCCAGAATCTTGTACGCTCACCCGATGCAGGCCATCTGCCGCATAAAGATCGGCGCCATATAGCATGCACTCGCAGAGCAGAGACGCCAAGGTTCTGTGTTGCGTCTATATAACAAAAAACAGAATCCAGCACACGACGACATCATGTGATCATACCTCAGCCGCACCTTACCGTGGCTGCCATGGATGCTGCGAAGAGCAACCTATACGTATATATTTATACTCCCGAGTGGTTATACTTCGTAAAATAAAACTGGGCAAAGGCAAACCATTTGCACTCAATCGCCGAAGACAATTTTTGCATTATTGCAGCCACATCTTAACCGGTATTACACAAGCGTTTTCTATTCTCTTTATATGTCCTAACTGATTCCGCAAGGTTTGTGTCTAACCATGTGATGGGTATCCAGACGTCAGAGGGTCGCCAAGAAGCCTGGCCACTGTCCCATGTTGCAGGGCGTTTTCACCAATACAAATGGGTTCGGGAAAGCTGGTACTCTGGTTCGCTGCGACGGAGACGTCCTGCGAGCTCAGGAAGAAGATTGCTCCAATGGCACCACGTGCTTGGATATTCATTACCTGCGCACACGGTGCAGTAATTGATTTTTTCTTTCGCTAGCATCTTCGTTTCTAACAATAAACCGACGTTTGCAGCACTGTAAGCGCATACAGTGGACACCATGCGAGAATCGACTGCTGTAGCATTTCGCAAAGGACTTCGGGAGCGAGATAGTGAACGTTGTGCCATATTTATAGCGAAAATGAATGTGCAAAAATAGCCACAACTTGATTTGTAATCAACCTGTTCGCCGTCAATCACATGTATACTACAGAAGGAAACGACATGTTACGGGAAAACAGCACATGCCTTACGCATGGGTCGTGGCTCATCACGGCAAAATATCTGATATGCCGCACGTCGGAGCATAGATGTATGTAAAATATCGCAGGCTAAATCTATATGAAAATTGTCACGACGATATAGGAGCACGACCGCATGAGCAGAAACTCAAGTAAAATGCAACCGTTTCATTTATAGGTACAAATAAAATAGGCGCAGGCTTCATTTTTGTAAAGAAAATTTTAACTTACCTGCTCACCCTTACTGATCTTGCCTACTCGTACCAAACATATGCGCCCGGCAACGTCAATTTTGTGGGAGCTCAAAAATTCGAAGTCGGAGTCCTCTGCGTAGTTCACGTAGACAGCGGAACCCTGTTCATGGCAAAAAAAAAATGCAAATGCAAATTTACGCAGGCCTCTTGAGTCTCTTTGTTGTACATGATAGCTATTCCTCAAGAGCGAGATAAAAAAAAAACAGAAGCAGCGCGGCCTTTGCAGCTCTGCAGCCTTTTTATCTCTTTCGTCTTATATTAAGGCCAAGCTTGCACATTTTCGAACGCCTTCCACCACAGAGTTTCCGTGGCTGCATAGTTGCAGAAGAAGCGATCAAGTGCCTGTTTATTGGCCAGTACAGGGAAAGAACCAATGTTTAAAAGGGGATAGAGTCCTAAAACGACACAGAGTAGAGCTAGGTAGGGACTCATCTTGGAAGAAATAAGGCTTGCAAAAACGACAGAGGAGTGAACCGGACAACACAAACGCTGTGTGTTTGTTTTGGCGTTTGTGTTGTCTGGTTATCTAATGTAGCCTCCGTGTTTGCATGCCTTGCTTCTTCCACGGCAATAGAGTCCTAAGTTCGTGTTCAAATAAAAGCGCGTGCATAAAGGGGCTCTGAGCTACGTGGTGTATGGACAGAAGCGATTTCTAGGTTTGTTTTTGGACGGGTTTCCGAATAGATCTGAAAAAAATATTTTCGTGCATATTTTAAATAGTATAGCGTCAATTAACAACTTTTGCTAAGTGGACTCCCATCGTTTATGCCATACTGGTGCTATAGGAAGTGTAAAATCAATTAAAGTTGAATTCATTGTATAGCTACCCTGTTATGTTTCCTGTGGTAGTCTGCATGCCGTTGCTAACTGCGGCTGAATTCGCAAAAATTTTGTTCCGTATACACGATCGCTTGTCGTTTGTTTTGATGAAAGTTTATGCGGGCGGTATCTTTTGTTTCTGTTGTCGAGTTGCGGGATTTTTGTCAGTACCCTCGACACAAGCGGCGTGCACGTGCCGTGCGATAAGTTGCGCGCGCTGATCCGTTCATAGAAGCTGGACAAGCGGCACGTTTACAATGCATATGTGCGAAGGTCGGGACGCATTCGGTCTCAACTGTTAGCATTTATCGGCGGCCAACTCACATTCACGTCGCGAGCTAGTGAGTACTCCAGAAAAGCAGACCGGTTGTTCGAAATGCTGGATGGGACGTCGGTGCTTGTTGTTTCTAAGAGCATCTCTCCGTGCCGGTACATTGTCACCTGCATCACGGTAAGCCTTCCCACTGCATTGCTCTTTTTCGCACGAAGGACACACGTGCATAATTATATAATATTAATATTAATACGAGCTACGTGAGCTGCACACCTTATAAATAACCATAATAACACGAACGAACGAAGTGAATTTTGAGAGCTCGTTTGTTTCACACAACCTTTCACTATAATAACAACAAAAAGTAATAGAAAACAAACTTGATAGCAACCTCACCGCTTCGCAGCAGACAAGCGCGTTCATCTGGAATCCTAACTGTGATAAAATTGGTAACGCTGTCGAGATGGTTTAGAAAAATTATGGCCGCTTCGCATTAGCCTGAAGGAAGAGCGGAGCTGGGGGCGGCCTTCCGTGTTTCTCTTTCTTTCTCTCTATCTGTTCCTTTCTATTTCTTTCTATTTTCTCTTTCTTTCTTCCCTCCCTCTCTATTTATCGCTTCTTCTTTCTTTCCATCTTTAGCTCTCTCTGTGTGTTTATTTCTCTTGCTCGTTCTTTCTTTCTCTTTCTGTCTTGCTCTCAGTTTTTCTCTTTTTTGTGTCTGTTTCTTTCTATTCCTTTCTCTGTTTGTCTATGTCTTTCTCTGTTTATCTTTTGATGTCTTTATTCCTTTTATTTCTCTCCGTTTTCTCTTTCTTTTTATCGCTTTCCTTTTTTCTCTCTCTTTCTCTATTTTTTCTTCCTCTTTCTTTATATTGCCACGTGCGTTCCTTATTATCACTTTTGTTGTATTCTGTTTTCGCCCACAAAGACTGCCAGAAACGCTCAGCGCAAACCGCGCCTCATTGTTCGAAAAGCTTCACGATTATTGTAGATCGTTTTGTTAGGATTGCGCGCAGGCCGCGAACGGCCTAGATTGTTCCAGAGCTTGCGTGACCCAGTGATAAGACTGGAATATTCGACGTCACATGTATAAATGCCGACGCACTTCACCACTTGTCAGTTGATCGACGGTCGACGCTCTGTTCGCCGCTATCAGTGCATTGCTGTAGTTTGTCTTTCAGTTTACCGGCCACAAGTTCGGTCAAATAAAGAGTTTCATCTCTGACGTGCTGACTGCTGCCTTCGATGACGTCACGACCACGTGACAATATCTCTTTCTCTCTCTCTCTCTTTCACGTGTTCGTTTTCGTTTAACGCTCGCACCTGCTGCATTGGGTAGTGGGGCTTGTCCAATTCCTGTGGTACATACCCGCCCGAGGCTTTTTGTTCGCGTTGGATAGATTAAGGCCGGCTTAAAGGGCCCCTAAACCACCTCCGACAATTTTAACACGAGAGTGTTTTATGCCGGGGTCCACCAAGACTTTCATGACTTGTTTCCGTCACGGAAATACGTCAGCAAAATGAACGCGATCAGATGGCAAAGATGAAGTTCCGTTGACAGGAGTCGAACCCACGACGTCTTGGTCCGCGGCGATGGCTAGCGGGCGCTTAACCCACTGCGCGACCATCAAACACGTGAAGGTGGTAACATGAACGCGCCTTATATGTCTCACACTTTCCTCTCACAGTGCTCTTGATTCGCGGTGTGGTGTAGACCTATGCGCCGGTCCCAAAATCACCGGCGGTGGCGCGCCGGTGTTTCCACCTCCGGCGGCGGCGCGTGAACGGCGCGGGGTTCATCGGATCGGCGGCGGCGTGGCGCGGGTGAAGAGGGGAAGGGAGATGTGGATTAAAGAGTTGGTGGGGAGAGAAATTTAAATTTGTCCCTTGAATTGTGAAAAAAAAAATCTGTTTAGTTCTCCTGAGGCCCTCCGGGAGCGGTGGCGGCTAGTGCTGCTCAGCTCGGAGGTCGAAGACCAAAGATGGGCTATCCAGCAGGCCAGGGAGGCTATAGGGAGACAAGGTCTCCTGGTGTCTACCTGTGCGGTCTAGCCCGGACCACAAACATGGCGGATCTCGTAATAAAGTTTATTCACTCACTCACTCACTCACTCACTCACTCACTCACTCACTCACTCACTCACTCACTCACTCACTCACTCACTCACTCACTCACTCACTCACTCACTCACTCACTCACTCACTCACTCACTCACTCACTCACTCACTCACTCACTCACTCACTCACTCACTCACCGAAGGGGCGAAGCAGCGAATGCTATAGCAACATGTCGTAATGTTATACGAACTAAGACTAGCCGCTGACTCTTTTTGATCCATCTCGCGTAACTATACAAAACACTGGTATATAGGAATGGGAATACGGTCGCTCACAAAATTTTAATTACTAAATTAAACGCGGCTGGTGTGGTAGGACCTGCGTTGAACTTCATTCACAGCTACTTAACTAACAGAGAACAGGCTGTAAGCATTTCTAATCATCTTTCTAATTTTAAATTAGTCAATAGGGGAGTACCTCAGGGATCAATACTAGGCCCATTACTCTTCACCATTTACATTAATGATCTAACTTCTCACCTATCGCACTGTCTACCTTACCTGTATGCGGATGACACTACGATTTTACCTGCTTGCACCTCGATTGATAGTGTTACTTCTAAGCTTAATAGCGATCTTGAAAGTATTATTCGCTGGTGTCGTCAAAATTCATTGGAAATTAACCCCAGCAAAACAGTTTTTATGCTATTTCACCCCACTCAAAAAAAGGTCGTTGAATTTCCGTCTATAACGGTCAATAATTATCCCATCAAAGCTTCCAGTCGGTGTCGTTTTCTGGGAGTGATTCTTGATTCAAACTTAAAGTACACTTCCCATGTCTCACACCTAAAGCAAAAAGCTGCCTATGGCATCAGGATTCTCATCAAGGCACGTCCATACTTTTGTCTAAATACCTTGCTTTCTCTTTACTATGCCTTCGTTCACAGTCACTTCACTTACTGTATTGCGTCCTGGTGTAATACATATAGCACTCATCTGGCTCCTTTACAATATGTTCAAAACCAGGCCATTCGCATTATCACATTTCAGTCACCATGATGAAGTGCATCTGCTCTTTTACAAGAGCATCGTATTCTAACCATTCATAAACTTTTTCATTTTAACATGGCAACCCTTATATTCAATTCTCTTCACTCAAACATGCCATTCATAGTTTTCAACAAAGAACAACTCATTAATCAAAATATAACTCGATATGCATCAAATAATAACTTCCTGTTACCTAAAGTTAGAACTAACTATGGCAGATTCACTTCTAACTTCACAGCGATTTCCGTCTGGAACGGTATTCCAAGTGACGTGAAAATGTCTCCAAGCATAGGTAGTTTTAAAAAGCACTTATTTTCGTAATTACTTAACGTTTAAATAATCTTGTAGTTTATGCTGTTCAATCGGAACTGTTTTGCCCATTATGTTTGTTCTGTATTGTACCAAATTCGCTGATTATCATGTGTCTGACATTGTTGCCGCTTTGTGACATACCACTTTTATCTTTTTTCTTTGCCCATTATTATTCAGCACATGTGATATCTGTATCGTTCGCTTAACATCTAACATGTACTTCAGTGTATATACATTTCATATTTTTTGCTGTCAAGTGTTATTGATTCTTTGCTGATTGATTGTTTGATTTCATTTGCTGTCAGGTGTTATTGATTCTTTGAAACTTATTCTTTTCTGTTTGCCAAGTTGCTTCACATGATTTGTTTTCTTTTGTTTAACCAGCACAGGAGGTCCCCTTGCAGCCTAGAGCTTTGGGACCTCCTTCTGTATATTATTTTTCCTATGTATTATCTTTTTCGAATGAATAAAGTCATTTCTTCTTTCTTCTTCTTCTTCTTCTTCCCGGGGGAGAAGCGGTTTTTGTGCAGTTTGTCGTATCAGTGGTCACAGCACGAAGCGGCGAGATCACAGCGCGTAGAAAGGTATACGTGCCGCTTTGCTGATTTCTGCTGAGATACGCGCGCGCCTACATAAATAAATAAATGCGAACAGCGTGGAATTTACGCGCTCGGCTGTCGGTATTTATTAAATGCGAAGAATTTAACTTTGAACGTTATCTATCTATCTATCTATCTATCTATCTATCTATCTATCTATCTATCTATCTATCTATCTATCTATCTATCTATCTATCTATCTATCTATCTATCTATCTATCTATCTATCTATCTATCTATCTATCTATCTATCTATCTATCTATCTATCTATCTATCTATCTATCTATCTATCTATCTAGCCGCCCACGACTTTGTGCTCTCCTGGCCGTTCCGTTAATAGGATGTACACCAAAATGGTATGGCATAACATGCCTGTATGACGAACATAAATTACAGGTGATGACATGAAAATAGTGACATGCATGCCATGTACGGCATGATTTACATGCCACGCTCATTGTTGTGTTATTCCACTTTATAACGTGCGTTAGTCATGCTCTGACGTCACTCGTTGCTTTGCGTATCGTACCTAAGATAAGATGCACGTGTAAGTGTTGGCTCTCTTACGTCACTCTTAGTTCTCTGTTAGCTTATAAGACCGCCAAGTGTGCGCGTTGCATCCATTCCGTTGTATTGCAAGTTGCAATAAACATGTGTCCTGCCAAGTAGGCTCCCGTGTACTAAAGCTATTACAGTGGCGACGAAGATGGGATGTTCTCTGGCGTCGGTATTCTAGGAGCGGAAGCGGCTGGGCGGATTACCACGACATGGCTTCCTTTGGGCGGTTTGAGCCGTTCACGGAGGAGGGAGACGAAGACTTCGACTCTTATGCGGAACGCTTTGAACATTACGTCCGAGCTACCCAGGTCAGTGAAGACTTGAAGGTATCAGTATTTGTCACCGCCATTGGAAAACAGGCCTACCGCACGCTGAAAAATTTATTGGCCCCGACCAAGCCGGAAGAGAAAACGTATGCCGAACTGCTCCAGATACTGAAAGGCTACTATTCTTATACTCAAGGCGAGAAAAATCACCTTCTCGTGCTGCTCCATTACGTGGACACCAGGTCATGAAACTGTGACTGGGAACCAGCGTGCTGACGCCAACGCCCGAGCATACGCCAACCGGGGGGCGCACAACGACGGGGAACCAGACACACTCACTAGACGCTATGGGGCAATTCTAGAACATCAAAGAGCACTGAGGAGGATTTACTCTCCTCCCCACAAAGATCTCAGTAGAGAGCAGTCGGTTGCCTGGAGACAGCTGCAGACTAATACATACCCAAACCTCAGTCTACTTAGCAAAATTTATCCGACTACATACGACAACAAATGCCCGCTATGCGGGGAACATGCAACACTTTATCATGTTACGTGGGCCTGCCAACACTCAAAGGATGTGCCAATAAACAACACACCAACACCGGAGCAGTGGGAGGCTGCGCTGTCCTGCTCGAAGCCTGAAGAACAGCTCAAGCTGATCGACAGAGCTCGCAAGATGGCAAAGGCCACAGGGGCCCTGGACTGAGGGCTCCACCTTCACCGGGAGAATTTCTTTGCACCAATAAAGTTTTTCATTCATTCATTCATTCTCCGAAGCCTTTGGTGATAGCGGAAAGATTCCGTTTCAACCGTCGGTCGCAGCTGGAAAATGAGCCAGTGGCCGCGTTTGCATTGGAACTAAGAAGGCTGGCTGGATCCTGTGAGTTCGGGCAATTCTTGGATGACGCCTTACGGGATCGATTCGTGGCCGGACTGAGAGATGAAACGGCACAAGCAGAGCTGCTTAAGAAGAGTACCCTGACGTTTCAAACTGCCTACGACTTGGCGAAAAGTGGGGAACTTGCTCGCACGGAAACAAGAAAAATTCACCCAAAAGAACTCGGCGACGTGAACCTGGTACAGCAACAGCCACAGCGGACCACTGGGACAAGAAAGGTCGCGAGTAAAAACACGGAGCGGCATGCCGAGACAACGGACTGTTCCCGGTGCGGAGCAACGCATGACGCCGCCACCTGCCCCTTTCGCAAATTTCGATGGCGTGCCTGCAAAAAGATGGGACACCTGGCAAGGGTCTGCAGAACAACGCCACGTTCGGTGCACTCTCTTGAAGAGAGCACTGGTTTAGAAGACTCCGGTGACTGGGACGATAAAAGTGGTGAGAACTATGCCTTGCTTAGTCATATTTTTTCATGTCGGAGTAGTTACGGTGGCTACGTTGTGACAGTTAAGATAGCAGGCAGAAATGTCACTATGCAGGTTGATACCGGGGCATCTGTGTCTATTGTGCCGGAACAAATGTACAGACGGTACTGGCCGGCGGTACCCCTAGAAAGATGTACTTTACGGTTAAAAACTTATGGGGGTTCGGCACTAAAAATTGCCGGAAAGTTGACGGTGCGTGTAGAGCACGATGGGCAAACCGCGACCTTTCCGTTAATTGTAGTTCGAACAGAAAAAAAAATTGTGACACTTTGTTGTTGGGCCGCAACTGGCTAGAGGCTTTGAAGCTGAATTGGTCTAGCGTGTGTAATATCAACTTTGAGAGATCAAACACAGTTGATAGATCAACCGCACTCATCAAAAAGTTTTCGGAAGTGTTTAATCCGTCACTAGGACTGATAGCTGACACGTCGGTCAAACTGGTGCTAAAAGACAACTGTACGCCCGTTTTCTGCAAGCATCGCCCGGTGCCATTCGCACTCAGGGACGCAGTAGCATCAGAGTTACATTCACTAGTGGAATCTGGAGTGCTGGCTCCAGTAAAACACAGTGAATGGGCAACGCCTCTAGTAGTTGTCCCCAAGGCCAACAACAAAGTGCGAATATGCGGAGACTACAAAGTGATTTTGAACCGTTGTCTGAGAACTGATTATTACCCTCTCCCAACATTGGAAGATACTTTTGTAGCGTTACATGGATGCAAGTGTTTTACTGTCCTTGACCTGTCGACAGCGTACCAACAATTGCAGTTGCATCCCGAGTCGCAACCCTTGGTCACTGTGAACACTCACCTAGGGCTTTTTCAATACACACGTATGCCGTACGGCATAACAAGTGCTCCATCCATTTTCCAAGCGGTAATGGATGACATGCTGAAGGGTTTGGACAGAGTGTCATGTTATCTTGATGATATGTTAATTGCGGGGGAAACGATGGAAGAATGTTATGATAGAGTGCAAGCTGTGCTGACAAGGTACAAGGAAAGGGGGCTGAGATTGCGGAAAGAAAAATGCAAGTTTTTTGAAAAGTCTGTGACATATTTGGGTCACGTGATTGACGAAAGCGGAATCCGCCCTTCAGAGGACAAGGTGCGTACTATCAAAGAAGCACCAACTCCAAAAAACAAGAATGAGCTGAGAGCTTACTTAGGCTTGTTAAATTTCTATGGGAAGTTCGTACCAAACATATCGGCACAGCTTAAACCATTGCATGACTTGCTAGCTGAGAGTACCAAGTGGAAATGGACGGAGGTCACTGAAAAAGCTTTCAAAGCATCCAAGAGCTGGTTGCTGAGTACGTCTGTACTCACCTACTATGACCCTTCAAAGCAGCTAGGGCTCGTTTGCGACGCATCTGCGTATGGTCTAGGGCAAGGAGGTTTCCTTGGTCTAGGGGCAGTCCTTTTTCACAAAGTAGGCTCAGAAGAAAGGCCAATCGCTTTTGCCTCTAGAACTCTGACTAAAAGAGAGCAGGCATATGCCCATATCGAAAAAGAAGCACTGGCTGTAGTGTACGGGCTAAAGAAGTTTCACAAGTACCTTTTTGGGCGGAAATTTGGAATATACTCTGATCATCAACCCTTGGCGGGATTATTGGGACAGGATAGGCCAATTCCTGCTATGTCGGCGGCACGCGTGCAGCGATGGGCCCTGCAGATTGCTGCTTATGACTACAAATGGGTTTATCGCAAATCACAGGATATCGGCAATGCAGACGCACTTTCACGCCTGCCGCTTAGGAACTCGGATGACGTGTCGGAGTACATAGCTTTTTCTATTCTAGATGGACTCCCACTCTCCGCAGAACACATCAGAGGGGAAACGAGAAAAGACAGCCTGTTATTAAAAGTGTTGTTGTACACGCAAAACGGTTGGCCTTCAAAGGTGTCTGACGACGCACTGGCGCCTTATTTTGCGTGACGCAGCGAGCTTTCTGTTGACAGAGATTGTGTGACGTGGGGAAACCGAGTGATAGTGCCATTATCTCTCCGCGAAGAAGTGCTATCACTGTTGCATGAGGGCCATCCTAGAATGGCCCGTATGAAAATGCTGTCTAGAAGCCACGTGTGGTGGCCTCGCCTTACGCAGTATGTTGAGCAAAAAGTTAGAGTGTGTAACATGCCAGTTGACGCAAAATGCGGCGCCCAAAGTTCCGGTGATGTCATGGGGAGTGGCGGGGCGCCGGTGGGAGCGTGTGCACTTAGATTTCGCTCATCGAGATCAGCATTGGTTTCTAGTGCTTGTTGATTCCTACTCCAAGTGGGTTGAAGTGTTTCTGATGAGGTCAACTAGCAGCGAAAAGACAATAGAAAAACTGCGCACAGTATTTGCAGCGCACGGATTACCGGGAGAAGTGGTAACAGACAATGGCCCGCAATTTACCTCGGAACTTTTCGAGACGTTCATGAGACGGAACGGCATCCGGCACACAAAATCGCCACCTTATCACCCGGCATCGAACGGCAGCGCGGAGCGTTTTGTACAGACGTTGAAAAAAAATCTTATTAAGCAGGTCATGGACGAGCAGAGGAATGGGCAGATGAAGTCTCTCCAGCACCGGATCGACCAGTTCCTATTCAATTATAGGAACACGCCAACGGGTGTTACTGAAGAGACGCCGACCCAGCTGTTCTTATCGTGGAAACCTAGAACCAGATTGAGCCTTCTCCATCCAGATATCGCGCAAAGAATGAAAGAAAAACTGCAGCGAACAAGGCAGTCGGCCAATTGGGGACGGGGAGCTTGGAGAGACTTCGAGGAAGGGGAAGACGTCCTCGTGCAAGGACTACGCCCCGGGGAAGGAGAGTGGTTGAGCGGTAAGGTAAACAAACGCGTTAGTTTAAGCACTTATGTGATAGGGATAGGGAACGAGGGGAGATACGTGCACGTTGATCATATGACACCATGAACATTCCAGGAGCGCTTCCCGCCATCGGTTCAGGTGCCGTCTGCAAACCCCGAATTTCCAGCATGCAGTCAAGCCGTTGTGTCTCGCAGGTCTTTAGGTTCCCCTGTACCTATCGATGGAGCACGAGAGACGTCTGACGCCGAGCAAGTCGATGAGCAGGCAGACGATGCCAACAAAGAACCGGTCCACCTACCGGACACTTCATCGGCAGGCGGGGACTGCGGCGGGGGCGAGTCTCAACCTTCCCAACCGGAACTTCGACGTAGCACCCGACAAAGACGACCGCCTGACCGTTACTAAAAACACTTGGGGGGGGAAGGGAGTGTTGTGTTATTCCACTTAAGATAGAACGTGCGTTAGTCATGCTCTGACGTCACTCATTGCTTTGCGTATCGTACCTAAGATAAGATGCACGTGTAAGTGTTGGCTCTCTTACGTCACTCTTAGTTCTCTGTTAGCTTATAAGACCGCCACGTGTGCGCGTTGCATTCATTCCGTTGTATTGCAAGTTGCAATAAACATGTGTCCTGCCAAGTAGGCTCCCGTGTACTAAAGCTATTACACTCATGTTGCGCTCGCGGCCGCTTCGCTAGCTTGAAACACACTAAAATTGGTATGGCGTGACAAGAGTGTATGACGAACACAAGTTACTGTATGGTTACGACGTGCAAATCATGACAGGCATCCCATGTAAAACATTATTTACATGACATGGTCTAGGGGCACTGGCGGTCATTTAATGAAATGCATGTATACCAAAATTGATATGACGAGATATTTTTGTATGACGAACGTTAGTGACAGGTGCACATGTAAATCATGTCTTACATAACATGCGTGCCATTATTTTCATGTTACCACCTGGTATTTATGTTCGTCACATAGTCACGTCACGCAATACCGATTTTGGAACATATCAAGCCAGCGAACCGGCCGCGAGTGCACAACAGTGGCGTAGCCAGGGGGTGGGGGCACACACCGGCCCCATGCGCTCCCCCCCCCCCCCTCCGAATTTTTTTTCCATGGGATACAGGGCACAAAGTGAGACTCGACCCCACTTATCTGCCCAGACCCAATGTCGGATCAAGGAGGTGCCCCCCCCCCCCCAAAAAAAAAAAAAAAAATCTGCCTACGCACTAGTCCACCATGAGCATAGCATGTAAATCATGCCTTACATGACATGCGTGCCATCATTTTCATTGTACGACCTGCTATTTATGTTCGTCATACAGCCACGTCACGCAGTACCAATCTGTAGCAGTCAGTTTTCACCGCGCGTTGATCGTTATATGTGAGGCCAAAGGCGTCACTTTTACGCCAAACATAGTTAAGAGCTGCCCGGCAATGTTATTGTGCACGAAATTTCTGTGGCAACCACGCGCAACAAGCTGCACTAGTACAGGGGAGACGCAAACATTCCCCGGAACAACATATGCGAATTCTCAATGAAACGCTTGCGTCACAAAGGCGGGTATCAGTCGTGGGAACAAGTTTTTCCCGCCGTATTCTGTGCAGTCACACAGCCCGTCGCTTGGCATCCTTTTTCCCGCTGGGAATAGCAAAGAGGGCTTTGCCCGTTTCCCGCCACTTGGTGCACCCAAAAGCGCAGCACTCAGGCATTCTTGGATGCCTGGACAGGCTTGCGATGAAGTGTCAAAACGATACGGGATGTCGTGATGTTCCTGCACGCTTTTCTGAGGCTATAAAAACAATTTTCCTCTAAAGCGCCGCGCGTCGGCGGCCGGGAGACACTAGCAAGGTGGGCGAGCTGGACCCCGTATGTGGTGAAGCCGCCGAAAGGGCGCGGCGGCGAAGAGAAAAGGAATGCGGTACTTTTCCCGTTACAGTGACTTTTGTTTCGCCCCGTTTGGCCACAGCTCGCGTGCTCCGTTTTACGTTTGGGGCACCTGTACGGCAAACGTAAGCATAATTTTGCACAGGAAGATACTATTTTAGATGTACTATACTTCGTTCTGCAAGTGCAGTCCTTAATATAGCTTTATTTCAAGTTTGAACAATGCCCACTTGGATTTAAGTATATAGCATGGCATGCTTGAAGACTTGATAGGGTGGCTTCCTGATTGACAGGGCTGACACTTCCTGATTGACGCCCTATGTAATCTATGAATTCATGACTTCATGTGTTGTAGTGTTGCGAGCTGCCGCGGAGTCACAGTGATATCGTTTCTGTTTCTTTTTTGTTTTTGTAGTTCATTTAGTCATCCTGCGCTGCGGGCATAAAAGTATAGGTGACCCGTTCAAGGGACTTCCGCCTTTTAAACAATAACTTGCAGCGTCATTAGCTGATAAGGATATTGATAACATCGGTCGGACATGCGCGCGACGTTCTAAACGTCACGTAATTCAATTTGTCTGTCACTGTTCCCTCTCGTTTGTAAAGTCCTATAAGTATCACCTATACGGGTGCCCACTGACAAAAGCGTGACCAGGTAATTTGAATTTAATGCGTACGTGACTTCTCACCTCCACCCCCTTCAGTTATAATGAGCAAAAATATTGTTATTTTGGCCTAAATATATTTCTCCTCTGCTCTGACTGTAATGGCGCCGCAGTGTTAATACTGTATTAATGAACAAATGTACGAATCGGTTTTACGAATGTGGTGTTTCAACGGGGCTTTTGTGAAAATCCTTTCCATACATTTAAGGTCGATACTGGTTGGGTGCAAAGCCGTATTTGTACAGAAATCGGGAATTTTGATTGGTTGTAAGATGTTTCTTTTTTTCCATTTCTTAGGTATTCATACCTTAGCAAGGTTTACAAGTGCTTAGAAGACGTACTGGGCGATTGTCTTCTTAATGTATTTCGTTACGCGGGCAATCGCCTAACTTTTTTTTTTTTTGTAGCAGGAACGAATTTGGAACCGTTGTTACTTCTGTAAGAGAACAATTTAAAGTAAATGGAGGAGGAGTTAAGTTTACTGAAGAATTCCTTTGGAGTGGCGTAATACATTCATTATTATACATTTCCTTGGCGTTTCAGGAGAACCGCGTGCGTTGGCAGTACTCCCCCGGATCTTCAATATCGTTCCTAAGCTTTCCATTCAAGCATTCTGAGGTTGAAAAAAAAAACAACAAAAAAAAAACGGCATTACCATGTTGTGCCTTCATTTCTCTCTCATCAAATCCAGTGCGTACTGAATAAGCATCACCTATAATGAGCAGGTTAAGCGCCATTGAAGGGCATTTTCCTCGTGTTGCAGTAGCCACTGTCGCTGAACGCTTAACTCAGTCCGTCACTTCGTCAAATTCGAAAATGATTGCAGAAAGCAATAACAACAAAAGAAGAGTGCTATAGGTATTCCTTATATCCATTCCTCATCGCACAGGCTAAAGAAAGTGGGAAGTAGATCCGGTGTTAACGTTCTTTTTACGCCTGCCAGTAAGCTACAGGTAAGATATGCGCCGCCGTGCAGAGAGAGAGAAAGAGTAGAAAAGACAAGAGGCGGACAGGCATTTGTTTTGCAAAACCCCAACAAATTTAGACTGCGATACTGGTGTTGTCCTGTTCAGCTGAGGCCGCTTATACGTATAGGACTGACGGGCCGTTGTGTTAGGCAGAAATTAATTGAGCATAAAATGTCGTTAACCAGAGGATCGCCATGTAATCTTTCTTTGCGCTGTCTAGGTTGTTAACGTACGCCAAAATTTGATGAATGCGCAGTTTCAGATGCATAACAAAGAAGAAACGCGCCTAATGGTTGTGGCCTGGCACACATCAATAGTGGTTAAATCGCATGCGTGAGCCAGCTCGATTAACTTGCATAAAGAAGAAATTAAACGCCTAAAGAGTTGATTCTCGCGTAGACCCGCACATGTGCCTGATGGACAGGCGGCGCTACCATACCTGGTCATAAGCAGATAAGTTTTGTCTCTATTCTTATCTCTGTTATCTGGCTCTCTTCTGCGTCCGTGTTTGCACGCCTTGACCTCTTTCATGATGAGTAGTACGTTGCGTAGCTAGACAGAATTAGCTGAGTGCCATTAATTAGATTCTAATTACTCCAATGATAGAGCGAACGCAATGCGACACCGGGAAGCCCACCATCGATTTTTCTGTGCGGGAGGACGATTTCGAATAGAGGCGTTCTTGAGATGAATTCGGGAACACTTACTTTTCAACGTTCCAAGCTCATTCGACACAGCATCTGTGTCGTCATTGTTGCCGCTCCCTTCCTTTCACCACGCTGGCAAAACGCGCGCGGTATCACCACAGAGTCAGGGTACTAATCTCCGTCGCTATAACCGAAAAACTATATTCCAATCTTTTCGAATGCAAGTTCAGCATTTCCCCTCCCCAATTGGTCGACCCGTTCAGGCCATGCCCACTGCGCTTGTCTATCTCGTATTTAACGAATATTTCATATCAAAATGATGTGTACAGGCAGCTTATGCATATGATTTGATCAAACGACGGGCAATAAATTATTTCTGATTCAGCGCATTTTATCGCCATTATCTCTTCGCTAATGATAAAAAAATTCCTGGCCGCGACAGCATTGCCTGTCTGTTACGTACGAGACGTCGCAAAACCGTTAAAACTCATAACGTCAAATTGATGTGTACGCACTAAGCGGCGCATTAATATGCCGAACAAAACTGAGTTTTTCGCCGATCGCCAATCGTTTTGGCGCTGGCTACTCAAAGCTGCGGGTGAGAATGGATTTATTTTTCTGTAATAAATATCTTGCGTGCCAATATAACGTCGTCGATCAGTTTCGGCACGCGTACGACATCGCTCTGCCAACACATTTCCGCCGAGGATCCTTTGTATTTTACGCCGCACTGTAAGTCTCCACTGTCCTAAACAAGCCCCTCAAAGATGCGCGAGCGGACCAATCGGAGAAGGCAGCGCAACGCTCCTTCCCCGGGACCGGCGTGGTGTCTCAGTGATTACGGTGCTCGACTGTTGATCCGAAACATGCGGATTCGATCCCGGCAGCGGCGGGCGCATTTCGATGCAGGCGAAATACTAGAGGCCCGTGTATACTGTTCAATGTCGTAGAAAGAACTCCTGCTGGTCTAAGTCATCCGGAGCCCTTCGCTATAGGTGTCTCTCGTAGCTTGAGTCGTTTCCGGGACGTTAAACCCCATAAAACCTGCCAACCCACCTTCCTTGCCCGGTGACCCGTGTTAATTCTGCGATGTCTGCCCAAGTGATAAAGCCCTCTTCATTTCTGCGTGCTTCTCTGCTTTCGTCAACCGGTTTTCAAAACAAACAAAAGGGACCTCCTGTAAACAAGGAACACGTTTTATTGCGCTGTTCACAAATAGTTGCGGGCGTCGTTGGTTCAGGGGCGGATCCAGGTGCCAACTTTGGGGGGGGGGGGGGGCGGTTCCTTCATCTCAGCGGGGGGGGGGGGGTAGGGTAGGGAGGAGGAGAGACAGGCACTGCAGGCAGGCGGGGGGGAGGACTGACACATGCTTTGAGGGGGGCGATCGCCCCTACCGCCCCCCCTTCTGGATCCGCCACTGCGTTGGTTACACGTAGGTTTGACTTCACGAGGCTGCAATAAACTCTCAGTGGAATAGCTCTACAAAGAGCGCTTCTGGGCACGATAAACTACCGCCATGTGTGCGTTTCTTTGCGCCAATTAAGAATGACAAGATGGTTGCCTCTTCCGGCGCTTACCGAACCATGAGGTCCATGTCTTGTTCGGTGATTTTCGCCAGCAGAGCGTCGTTTAGGTCGTCGTCCCACCTGTACTCATCGGTTGTGATCAGACTGTACAGCTCCCTGTCCCTGGGTCCAAACCTCGAATTCTCGTAGACTTTCATGAGCACGAACAGTAGACTCACAGTGACGACGCCCACGAACGTGATCAGGCACAGTACCCAGTTGAGCAGCATGCGCTCTGACGGCGACCGTGACAGTCGCGGACGGAACCACGATCTCTTGTATCTCATCCACAGATGGACGATGCGCCCCCTTTCGCTATGGCTGGCCTTGGGACTGTCAAGGTAACCTGCATCTGACGTTCGTCGAAGATAACGCATACTTAAGCCAGGCCGTATGTTCGGCGTGAAAATATAAGGTCGGATTGCTATGACTGTTCTGTTGCTCCCTGTTGCTCCCTGTTCTCAGAATAAGGCAAAGATACATTTTTCGAATGATTAAGGATGCCATATTCAGTTGAAATCGCATGTTCGGCTTAGTCGAGAAAGTGTGTGCTCTCTACGCAACTCTGCGGGGACGTTGCTGTGGTTGTTACTTAGATTAGCAAATGAAAATTGTTTTTGTGAATGAATGGGTGGGTCAGGAATGTAGTTTTCTTAACGCCATAAAGGAAACAACTAAGTGTATTGCTCGAAAACGCACTCGTAGTTCACGCTCTATCTCACGACCCTCAACAGCCGTAACGCGTGTTGCTACAGCGAGTAGGATTGTTTTCGACTAGACATCGCCAGTACGAGTTTCGAAGTGCTTTGTACAAAACCTTGCCTTATAATAATAATAATACCTGGGGTTTAACGTCCCAAAACCACCATATGATTATGAGAGACGCCCTAGTGGAGGTCTCCGGAAATTTCGACCACCTGGGGTTCTTTAACGTGCACCTAAATCTAAGTACACGGGCCTCAAACATTTTCGCCTCCATCGAAAACACAGCCGCCGCGGCCGGGATTCCATCCCGCGACCTTCGGGTCAGCAGTCGAGCGCCATAACCACTAGACCACCGTGGCGGGGCACAAAACCTTGCCTTAGTTTAGACTGTTTGAATGGTATTGTTCTGCGCACTTGCCTGGAGAACAGCTCCCGTCATAACCATTTGAACTATGGTCGCTGGCGCTGTTTTTGTCGCCATCCGTGGACGCTACCATTTCTTCTTCTTTCTCTTGTCTTCCTCTGAAGTGTCAACAGAAAAATGGTTGCGCTAAAAGTGGGTCGAAACCTCTCTGACATTTCGTCATTGTTCCTCTCTAACCCACCGTGTTACCTTAGCAGGCTGAGGTAGGTGTAGCGCTCCTAAGCTTGAGGCACGTGCGGGTTCGAGCCAGAAGTTTTTCTCGGAGGGGGGGAAGGGGTAGGAGGAGGTGGTGCTCAACCACCATTTCTTATGGTCGTGCGTGTTTGTAGTGTGCGTGTATGTATGCCCATGCAAAATTTTAAAATGTCGGGGGTTGGGGGGTGGGGGGTAGGTTCAAACCCTTTCCGCCCCCCCCCCCCTTGCTACACCAGTGCAGACGGCCGCGTCTTGACTGATACTCGTCATAAACTTAATTTGCCTAGATCGCACCACCGCACACCCGGAAGCAGCCTCAAAAATTTCAGTCACATATGTATAGAAATAAAAAAGTACTGGATTTTCTGGAACCCTACGCACGGCCGTAAAGAATATGTAGTGGTCGTTTTTATAACCTGCCCGCCACGGTGGTCTAGTGGTTACGGTACTTGACTGCTGACCCGAAGGTCGTGGGATTGAATCCCGGCCGCAGAGGCCGCATTTCGATGGAGGCGAAATGCTGAAGGCCCGTGTGCTTAGATTTAGGTGCGCGTTAAAGAACCCCAGGTGGTCGAAATTTCCGGAGCCTTCAACTACGGCGTCCCTCATAATCATATCGTGGTTTTGGGACGGGAAATGCCAACAATTATTATCGTTTTTATCACTAGAGAGGGGAGAGAGGGTGTGGTATGGCACATTCTATCTTTCTAATCTAGGCTGTAAACACCCTGGCCACGAGATTCGCTCTCTATGGCGTACGCGCTTCTGCAATTTCCATGAACAGATTTCGAATCAATAACCTAAACGGGACTCAGTTGAATGCACCGCTGTTATTGCTTTCTCGGCAACTCCCTACTGATGCTTTGCGATGCTGTATGCTTGGTCATATACAGGGTGTTCTTTTTAGACAATACAGATTTAAAAAAAAAAATCCTATGACAGTAAGGCTTCTGCCGTTTTCACACACGAACTCCACGTCAAGGCGGAAATACTGTGCCTCAGTTAAAACGACAGTCTTGCGAAAAATTAACAAAAGCTCGTTAATTAACTTTTTAATTATTGACATTAGGTCAGGTGTTTGTATTACAAAGTTGTAGTGCGTGCCAATTTATGGCATACGTATTTTTCAGAAATCACAAAAGTTGCACGTAGTTCGAGATATTCATCGCCGAATTTCAAGGGCGAAATCGAAGCTGATCGCGCCCGGTACGCCCGAAGCGCGACCGTTCTGTTACGTCATACCGGAACTACTCGTGACATGGGAGTGACGAAATTTGAATGACGGCGCGCCGCTGCCGTATGTTTTCGTGAAAAGCTGCAGGTCACCTCACCTGTGCCCGCGCATCGCCTTACTTTTGCGCGTAGTGTTTGGAGCTTATCTCTTTATTTCGAACTGTGGAGAAGAAAACCGCAGTATCAACCTTTCTTTTGTCTGGAAAGCATAAACCTCAGGGGCTGCCACTGCGGCGCTTCTTGCGGACAGGCTAAATAGTTTTTCGCGCCTCTTTATAATTTAAGGAAGAAACAGATTGGTACCACCCATCGCATGCAAACATTAAGCTGCCTACTACTGTATTTCAGAATTCTTGCCGATTTTTGTGACCAGATTCTGCTTTGGCGCGCTTTCATTCAAATTTCAGCACTTCCCTGTCACGTGTCATTCCGGTGTTCCGCCGTGCTTTGTGCGCTCCGGGCGCGAGAAGTTTCGATTTCTTCTTGAAATCCGATGATGAATATCTCGAACTATGTGCAACTTTTGCGATTTATAAAAAATAAGTGTGCCATGAATTGGCACGCACTACAACTTTGTAATATAAACATCTGCGCTCAAGTAAGTAATTAAAAACTTGATTAACGAGTTTTTGTTAATTAGTCGCGTCAACGTCATTTTTGCTGCGGGAAAGTATTTCCGCCTCGACATAGAGTTCATGTGCGAAAACGACAGGAGCCTGACTATCATAGAATTTTTATTAAAAATCTGTATTGTCTAAAAAAAAAACACCCCATGTGACTACACTGTGACCGGAACATATCCCGGTCTGTTATGTGGAACCATCGGCCATGGAACGCGGAACACCTGCAGATTGGTCCACGGTTTGTAATCTGCATGAATGTGGTTGAGAGTGGAAATAAGGCTAGTTGATACCGCTGCATGGGTGTAACAGTGCGTCGATATGAACGGCATAATATCTTAGCCATTTTTCTATGTCCGTGTACAGTCGCGATGTTGTAGCCATTAACGCGGTTGTTGTCAAGCCGATCTATCGTCTTTCTTTTTCTTTCTTTTTGTCATTGATGACAGTAAAGTGAGGTCCGCCGTGGTGGTACAGTGGATACAGTACTTGGCTGCTGATCCGAAAGTTGCGGGTCCGATCGCGGCTGCGGCGGTCGCATTTCGACGGAGTTGAAACGCTATAGAGGCCCAGGTACAGTGCGATGTCAGCGGACTTTAAAAGCAGTCGAAATTTCCGGAGCCCTCCACTACGGCGTGCCTCATAATCATATCGTTGTTTTGGCACTTAAAACCTCGTAAATTATAGTAAAGTTGACCCGCATTCCCAAAAAACATTTGACGCTAGAAATGTTTATGCGAGACAACTTCAGCCAATCCTGACGCTGCACACTGACGCTGAGTAAGATGTGTTTGTGAATTAGGTCCCAGAGCCCGTATTCACAAACGCATCTTACTCTGTCAAACTGTTCGTAAGAGAAAGTTCCAGCCCATCATGAAGCGCACTTATCATTAGCGAAGCCTTCTGTCGAATGGAGAAGATCAATTACGAATGTAAAGCTCAGTGAATTCGGTCTCAGGGCCCGTATTCACAAAAACTCCACGCAGAATCACCTTTGGCAGTTGTCTAAGTGATGCGTAAGCGTAGATCTTTATTGCAGGAAACTGTGGTGGCGGCCTTCCCTGGAACGTTGTTGTCGGGCGCCATCGGCGCGGCGTCTTTTACCTCCTTTCTAGCGTTCGTCAGCGTCTGGAACGGACCCTTGGAATGCGTATCCCGCGACCACCGAAACGCGCGTTCGGAATTACATTTTCGCAAAGTCGAAATTTTCCTGAAGCGTACGACCTTCTACGTCAGCTTTCTATCTTGTTCCGAAATATTTCAGCGTAGCCTTCATAGAGAGTGTTTTTCCTTTGCAATTGTTTTGTACCGCCGATACAACGCATTCATATGGTTCAAATATATTCGCATTCTTAAGTGTGGTCCTTTAGCCCAATGGATAAGACACTCGCCTCCTGAGCGGGGTGCCCTATGTTCGAAACCTACCACCGCCAAGGGAACTTGCATTTGACATAATATTTCTTTATAGCGATTCGTCTTACGTGGCAGTGTAACGGACACGCAGTTTCCCCAAAGATTCGGCATGGAAACGCTTACAAATTTAACGCGTCGTGCTCTATAATCGTTCGTATAAGAGACGTTCGGTCAATGCTGATGCTTGGCATGTCGTGAGCGAGACCGGCTGGCGAAGGGTACGGAGCACTTCCGAACTCAAAGGTTTGTGAATGCGGCCCCTGATATGCTAAACCACACGGCTGAGCCAATGTCTTTTGAGCGAATGAGACTCCCGCCTAATTATGTGATATATATATATATATATATATATATATATATATATATATATATATATATATATATATATATATATATATATATATATATATATATATATATATATATATATATATATTGCAAGCACATTTAACGTACCTCATCTTTCTCATTTGTACATAGTCATCATCATCACTGTTCTTCTTCTTCCTCGTGCTTTGTGCCGAGGCAGACACGGCGGAATAAACGGTTCTGCTGGCGTTCTCTGGTCCGGTCGTCCTGCGTCTTTCAATATATATATATATATATATACACACACAGTTGGATGCATTGGTGGGCCACACGCAGGCACTAAATAACTACGACAAAGGGTGCTGCATACAGTTATTTGTACTTACTTTCATAATGTACACCGTGAAATCCCATGCAATGATTGTTTGTGCACCGTGAACGTTACAGCTTCCACTAGCGTAGCCAGGTGTGTGTGTGGGGGGGGAGGGGGGGAGGGGGGTTCAAATCCGCCCCCCCCCCAAATTTTCCAATTTTGCATGTGTATAATCAATACAGGCACACATACAAACGCACGCGCGAACATACATAAAGTATGGTTGAACCCCCTCCCCCCACATTCCTTCGCCGAAAAAAGTTTCAGGCTACGCTACTGATTCTTTTAGACCTGACCTATTTCATTGGGCTGTAGTTTCGTTACAAATTATCCGATTTTAATGCGGTTTGCGGCAAAGGATGAAAGGAAGGATGGGATGAAAATTTATTGGCCTGTCCCGCTTTTTGATGTGTAACGCCGAAAAATAGAATAAGTAAGAAATAACGAAAGCCACGACAAGAAGGACTGCATACTGTTCCAGTCAGAACAGTTTGACGTTTTGGGTGGTTACTCCAACATAGGGTAAGCGATTTATAACCCTTATACATCTTTGCTAGTCACGTTTGGTACGCCGCATGGCAATTAGTTTTATTGCGATAGCAATTATATGGACACTCTCGGCTTATTTTAGGGGCGAAGCTCCTCAGGGTGTGGGCCTGTCCCTCCTTTATAGTATGTAGTAGTAGGTAGCCATGCATAGTGGGATGTATCCACTCCATGTGATAAAGATAACGATGACGACTGATGACCATCAAGAATAAGCGCGTTCCAGTATAGTGGAATGTACCCACTACACGTGATAACGATGACGCTGATGACCATGAAGTATAAGCGCGTTCCAGACCACACATTCTCTTTCTGCCATGGATGAAAACGATCGTGAGCGCGCTCTCGCCCTCGAAAGGCAAAACGGCAACGTCGACAACAAACGTTCCCCTGAGCTTAACGCCATATATGAGGACCCCCGCGTTTGTGTGTCAGGTCTTTGTATGATGATCGAGTGGGCAAAATTTACGGGGATTGACGGTTTGCCAGATTACCTCCGGAGCTTCGCCCACTCATCATCATTCACTTCGTGAATATGGCGTGATTTTTTGCCGTCGCCGTTGCCGTGATGCCCCAGATATGTTTATGTACGTATATATATAAAAGGCACAAAGAAAAATAAAGCAGTAGAAAAAGATTCCGAAGCACCCGACCAGGGATTCGAACCATCGACCCATCGCTCCCCAGCCTGCTGCATTAGACAACTCAGCCATGCCCCATGCATGCGCCGCCGAAATAACAGCGAGCTATTTATATATACACCACTTACCGCTGGTGGTAAGCAAACCTCGAAGGAGCTTGAGCGTGTTTTTTTCTATCACGCAACGCTCCTCATTTTCTTTCAGTTTGAAAACTGCCCTTAAGACGCGCACGACCAAGTGGCCCTTTTCTGTATCCACTCGTGATGTGGAAGGAAAAAATAAACAAAGAACACCGGGCACGCCTTACATCAGACGCCCCCGTGTGGCATGCCTGTGCGTTCTTTTCGGGCTTCCTTCTTTGTGCTTCAGCAGTGCGCTGCGAGTATCGAGGTGCTTCTCGTTCTTCGTGCGACATTCGAATTTCTTGCTATCGCATTCATTGCTTCTCACTTGCGGCGAAACTGTGATTTTTTAAACAATGTTTTATAGGCGAAGCCATTCCTCCTTGTATAGCATTTCGCGGTTTTCGTTATTTTTTTTTCATTATACATCAGAAAACGGGACGGGCCATTAAATTTTCATCCTTCCTGAATGTTTTGTGCAAACCACATTCAAATTGGATACCTTATAACACAACTGTTTTATACCCTTGTGTCACGTTGGTGCATAGCCATTATGGAGGATTACACTAGGACTGGTCCACACCCAGACGCACATACCAAATAGCTAAATTACAGAAAACCGAGTAAATCAAAGTCGCTGAATGCAATAGAGATCATGGGGTTTATGAAAGAATTCTTAGTGCGCAAAAAGAAAGTCAGCTTGTTCGCACTAGCTTGTCTGTTAGAACACGAGGTTTTTATAAGGGCATTTTCATGGCACTGGGCAACTGGCATTCGAACATTACTAAGCGCGCGCGCGCAAGTCGTCCTGATGAAACTGCGGGAACTTGGAAACTGGGAAGCCGTTTTCCACCGAAATATGTATTGTCCCCAACTGTCTCGCCAAATGGGAAGCCAAGTAAGCTTTTCTCTCACCTTTGGACTTAAAGCGCGCGCGTGTGTGTGCGCGCATGTGGTGTGTGTGTGTGTGTGTGTGTGTGTGTGTGTGTGTGTGTGTGTGTGTGTGTGTGTGTGTGTGTGTGTGTGTGTGTGTGTGTGTGTGTGTGTGTGTGTGTGTGTGTGTGTGTGTGTGTGTGTGTGTGTGTGTGTGTGTGTGTGTGTGTGTGTGTGTGTGTGTGTGTGTGTACGTGGGCACAGATCTCAATTTAGCAAGGACACCAATCCGGTATAAGCTTGTACCTTGTACATTGACCCCAGTCAGTACGGCTGCGGCATGACCGCATATTGGGCGCGGATTTCTCTTTTGTGCCGGGGGATCTTATCTGGGCCCAAACTGCAATATCCGTGCGTGTGTCATTATTTAGTTTCGCGTTCACAGCAGATATGCTATTGCGGAATAGTTGTTGTGCCTTTGTACCGACGCGTTGCATGCTCGAGATAAGACGGACAATAATCGATCGAGTCATTTCCTGTAGTTGGCTCGGAGAAACTGTAAATTCAATATAGCGCTTCGGGCGGCGCAGAAATATTGCAGGCTGGTTAGAGAGAACATCCATTGCACCTCGGCGGCTGCTTCGCTCAGTGAGCAGTTTGACACTGAGCGGCCTAAAATGGTACGCTGCTCTTTGCTCCTGTGGATCTTTGGGCTCATCTGCTGCGTCCACATCTTTGTTGGTAAAGTAGCATTCGTGATTTTTATTTTTATACTTGCTCACCGCAGTTTTCGTGCACGCAAGCGATGACTGGGTTGAGGAAGACAACGCGTACACTTTCATACTTGCATAGAGTGGAGTTTGATTTGGTACGTGCTACGTTCTATGTACTTTTCATAGTGGGTTTCATTCATTAGTCTATATAGCAAATATTGCCCGCCTTTTCTCTTATACTAGCCTAAGTATCGTTTCTTTTTTTTCATAGACCAAATTCGCAAGTCTTTTCGTTCGTAAGTTCCCCTTTTCATTGGCTGATCGCCTCTTCTAGATCATCCTACTTTCATTAAAAGTTGAATATCGACAAGGCACCTACTTTGGTTTTACCGACCAAAAAAAAAAAAAAAAAAGAATCCGCAACTAGCCGTTTCGGTATCATTTGTGCAGCTCTTTCACAATCAATTGGAAACGAAAAGGAATGATACCATAGCACAAAACTTCCAAATTTCATTCTGGGAACGCTCCCAACAGATTTTGAAACTTCACTGCGGAACGCAAGAGAACGATTATACGACCTCGGTAACCAACCACAAATCCGTTGCTTAACGATTCAACAATCACACTACAGTGTCTTCAAGTCCATCAGCAACTTGCATTCAATCATCCCTCCGGGATATTGAACATTGTTTTCCATGAGAAATTGGTTAACGTGCATGCTAAGACTAAAACTTAGATGCTCATTTGGACCCGATGACATACCAAATATTCTTCTTCAGATATATGCTAGACCACTGGCCAAGTTCCTTGTTATTTTCCAGGTATCGAATAAAACTTCTTATATTTCATCCAGCTGGAAGTCTGCGTGCGTCGTTTTAATTCTAAAAATGCGGGACCTGCTTCCTGCTTTAAACTACTGACTAAATTAAATAAACGTAGAGGGGCGACATGTATGTGTTATCTTCTAGAGCAGCATAGCATATTGATCTCCCTTCAGCACGGATTCAAAAAATAGCTCTCAACAGTCACACAGTGGTTTCCACTCGTCCATTTCCTTGGCTCTGCTCTTGATAAAACTGTCCATGTAGAGTTGTGATTTCTAGATTTTAGGAAAACTTTAGTTGCACGTGATAAATTATTTTATAAGTAAGCACATATTAGGTCCTGATTTTTTTCTCATATATACTGAACCTCTTTATTTGTGCCAGCTAGAAAACAATTTGTGGAAATCATTGATTGTGAAAGAAGGTAAGGCTTGCAGACACGGAAACTAGAGCAGAGAAGCAGACAACACAAACGGGTGTGTTGCGTGGCTGTCCTGCGTCCGTATTTACACGCCTTCAGACTCTATACGAACTAGCGGAACATGCTGCCAGAAATTAAATTAATGGTTAAGAATCGGACGCTCATGGTTTCTCAAACTCCCCACGCTCTTCTATTGTATTGTTAATGTTAAGGTGACTATTGTAATTCTTCTCGAGTTGCCGTCACGTTAGCGAAGTGACGCGTGCGAACACAGTACGACAACTTGCCTGCAAGGGTTGCGGAAGAACACTCTCAATCTTGTTTTGTCTCGAAGAAGCACCTGTAGGCTACGCTTGACAGCGTAGTGGATAACTGCGAATAAATTTTGACTGCACCGAGTTCCTAATGTACGCGTAAATCAAAGTATATAGGGCGTTGCGTGTTTTTCGCTTTCGCAGGGATGAGAACACAAAAAAGAAAAGCTTTGAGATAGTGCACATTCATTTATTTCACATGATTGCTCCATTGTTCAATAAAATCTCGCCACACGGATCCTCTTGATATGTGCTCTTCAAAGCACGGGCACCGAAGCCATGGGAAAACGCACTCAGATGCACTCACTTCGGCCTCGTAATCACCATGCTCGTGGCTATAGTGAATCGGTGAAATGACCAACTGTTTTCATCAAGGCGTGCTGTCGGATAGGAGTTTAACGCCGGTTGGGAGAAAGCAAAATAGAAACGCTTGTTTCGCTGTGTGTGTGGCGCCATAGTCAGAGAGACAGAGAGAGATGAGGGAAAGGCAGGGAGGATAACCAGAATTTAAACATCTGGTTTGCTACCCCACACTAGGGGGAAAGGGAAAGAAAGTCAGACAGAAGAGCGTAGAAAAACACCAGGTGCGTGAAAAAAAAGGAAGTTAGGGACTGGAGTCCAATAGGCCACTATCATGTAAAAAAAAAAAAAATCAGCAATGCCTTGACGGCTTTCCGTTGCGACGACTACAGGACTGTTTACTCCGAAAGCGGCTCGTCATCAGCGTGGGTGAGCGCTGCCGCTGTCGGCGACCTGCGGGCGCTGCAGCGAGCACAGTGGCAGAGAGCATGTTCAGGTTTCCTAGTTGCAGCGGTAATTGCAAGCAGCGCTGTATCCCATCGCGATGAGGAATATAATGCCACCAAGTCACAGTCGACAAAGCGTGGTTATCTAGGGTCGAGAAAGTACACGATGGCTGGACAAATCGAAGAGGTGGGTCCAGTCGGTGAAGACGTGTACGTGTGCTGCAAACATATCGTGTTTCATTAGGATCTTATGGATTCATTCGCAAGTACGCGAACTTTCGCTGCCGCGTCTGTTCTCGAGAGCGGGATGGGTTTTTGCACACCTTCTTCGTGTGCATCTGCCGTACTCAGACGCTGTGTCACGCATCTTTGTGCTTATACGCCGCAATCGCAGAAATGCAAGAGAGCACTTTATAAAAGTGAAACAGAAAACCTGTCCAGATTCTGATTTTCTTTTTCATTGTTGCATGGTAGCATGCTGGGCCTTCCATCGGGGAAAAAAATGGCGATCATTTTTCATGTCATCAAGCCGCATGTAATCAATAATTTTACGAAACACCGTTACGAAAGGTCTAATTATTATCACTGCAACAGGTCCCTGACCAATATGCCAGGCCTGTGCTTCGTGCATGGAAGCACAAAAGCAGCTAGACCGCCCATGTATATCGCTCAGCAATTTGGGAATGATTATGTAGAAATTGGTGTCACTCTGAAAATTAGTTATAGCGAACGCATTGCGTAAACTTGCCGCTTATAACTGATAAATTACGATATGTACTGTAAGAGAATTAAATATAAAGTTAATTAGCGAAAATTAATTATTTACGCGTTTAAATTTCCAGCGCAAGTGATGTATTCAATTAACCCAGCACAAGGATCCATCAGCATTGTACTATTTGTCGCAGGTGATTTTTAAAAGCGTTGTCTGGAATAAAATTATGCATTTTTGGACTTCGTGATAATTTTAGTTAATTTATTTTATCTATAGAATAGTGCAGGAACAAAACAAAGCCCACTCCGGCGTTGCAATGTTACATGAATATTACATATGCAGAACAAAAAAATACAACACGTACAAATATCAGCAACTAGCAAATCAAATAATTAGCTATAAAGTGTAGCAACAAAGCGTAAACTAGCAAGACGAAGGAGAAACGGGACACAGATATAATAAAAGAAAAAAAAACATAACCATAAACCCTCACCATACTCTCGCTGGAAAAGAGCGGCATTGCACAAAGCCTTCGATGAGAGTGAGGACATATGGGAAATGTCTTAAAAATCTGTAGAAAATATAAAGAAGCATTGAAGTGCGCGGAATAAAACCGATAAGAATGGATATTTATTCACTGCACACCATTACCGCTAATATTAAACAGGTACGTTCAAGGGAAACAGTGCGTCCTTGGAGCCCCATGCAACGATATTTATTTGAGAGATGCCGCGTGGCCCTGTTGCTTTTCATTTTATTGGGAATTCTTCCACTTTTCTTGTGCTATTTGTGACTTAATTGCCTCCATGCAGACGCTGACGATGTTGAATGCGACTTCGAGCATGGTGTCTGCGATTTTTATTCGAACTGCAAGGGCGGCGACTGCTTCGTGCCCGTGCGGGCGAAGCTGGTGGACGAGGGACCCGCCGTCGATCACACGACCGGAGGTGGTCAGTCTGTGCGGCTGTTGCGATTGTTTTTGTTCACCCTGTTCGTGCTTGTGATTGCCAAAAGTGCCCCACTGCCTGCTGCCGCCAGAATCGTATACGAGGAAGCAGGCCCGTAGCCAGGAATTTTTCTCGGGGGGGGGGGGGGGCACTTGCTGAAAGCCTTGACTATTTGAGAAAAACACCTATTTTCATCAATTATTTTCGGTAAAACACCATGTATCATAAAAATTTCAAGGGGGGGGGGGGGCTCCGCCCATCCCCCTGGCTACGGGCCTGCGAGGAAGCAATATCGGCTTCTGTTCTGTTCCGAACTTGATTGCTGTGGAGAGATTGTGGTATATAGGACCTCGGGTATTCTATTTCTGTGTCCTGCAGAAAAAAAAAGGGGGGGGGATGGGTGGGGGGGGAGGAATGGTTACCTTGAAATAAATAAACAAGTAAAGAAATAAAATGGCAAACTGACACAAATAAATAAAATAACATGACAATGGACATCTCACTGGCTATATAGTTCACTTCATAACACAACGTTCACAAGCACGCATTTCCTATGAAGCTGTATCCGTGGTACACGCGATGACACGTCGCTTCATAGATAACCGCACATGAAGGTTCATCACGAACGCTTCGCTCATCACGCTTGCTCATCACGAACACAGCAGCTTTCTTATCTTCATTGCGTGTGACCTGAGTTTCAATTCACAAGGTTTTCGTTCGAAAGCGCTCGTTGCGATTGACAGGCCGCCTTCGGTAATTAATATTGTGTCCAGCATAGGTAAGCATCGGCTGAAATTTGTGCCTGTGAACAGCTCTACAACGTAGGAAGGAAGGAAGGAAGGAAGGAAGGAAGGAAGGAAGGGAGGGAGGGAGGGAGGGAGGAAGGAAGGAAGGAAGGAAGGAAGGAAGGAAGGAAGGAAGGAAGGAAGGAAGGAAGGAAGGAAGGAAGGAAGGAAGGAAGAGAGAAGGCAGCGAGGTTAACCAGACATATGCCCGATTGGAGCTTTCCGCGAATATGGGGGTCCTATGTGTTATTTTGTGTGTGCTGGTGTTGGAAAAGCAAACAGGAAAAAAGGCTTTTATTTTCTTCTATTTTCCTTAGCATTCTACAGTGCGAATGCAGTGTGTCGTTATATAGTTCAGAGTGCAGAGTGCATAGATTTTCCTTACGTGATTCAGAACATAAGGCCGAAATCACGACGCTTTTTATTCGTAAGAAAAGTTCATTATTATTGTTCCTATTACCAACCGTGCCTGCTAATATTTTCACTGTCGCGATAGAGCGAAGCCTGCCCATTCGAAGCGTTCGTGCGCGTGAAACGCTTTGTTGGTCCGAGGAGCGATTATGCCGATACGTTATGTATTACATAATCTCTGAGCCGCTCTTTATCCGCTGTTTACGAAGCAATAATGTCGCATTCATAAACAAAATCACATTGCAGATATCGCTTCATGAGCGGCATCGTGAATGTGAATGCAGTCACGACAGAATTCTCAATAATTTTATTTTCTTTCAATACGAAGAAAATACCGATGAAGGCAAACGAAAGGTCTATGTTTCCACGTTTGTGGCTGCATGTGGTATTGGGATGCGTGATTTTCATCACTTTACGACCGCGGGGACAAGCGGATAGGCAGTCGATGGGTTAGAGATAAGGTATGCACGCTATAATTGCATATATCAGGAAGAACTGCTTGATTGTTCGCCTATTTTCTGACTCATGACGCAACTAATTACGATGTCGGCAATGACGCAAGACCTTTCCGCGGCCTTCGGGTCAGCAGTCGAGCACCATTTCCCGACATTCCACAGCAGCCGTTCCGCCCCTTCAATATCTCGGTTGATGAACAATAGTGTTCGCGAAGGTGATGCCAGTGTTTGTCAAAACTCACCCCAGGATTCGTATTTCTCTTACTGAGGCTGCTACATCAATTAACTTGCTTCATATGCAGGGTGTTTTCTTTTTTTTAGACAATACCGATTTTCTATAAGAATCCTATGACAGTAAGGCTCCTGTCGTTTTCGCACACAAACTCCACGTCGAGGGTGAAAATATTTTTTTCCCGCGGCTGAAATAACACTGTTGCGACTGATTAACCAAAACTCGTTAATTAACTTTTTAATTATTGACCTGAGGGCAGGTATTTATACCACAAAGTTGTAGTGCGTGCCAATTTATGGCATAATCATTTTTTAGAAATCACAAAGGTTCACGTATAGTTCGAGATATTCTTCATCGAATTTCAAGGGCGAAATCGTAGGTGATCGCGCCCGGAACGCACGAAGCGCGACCGTTCTGTAACGTCAGATCAGAACTACCCGTGACAAGGAAGTGACGAAATTTGAATGAAGGCGCGCCGCGGCCGTATCTTTTAAAGCTACAAGTCATCTTACTTGCGCCAGCGCGTCACCTTGCCTGTAGTGTTTCGTGCTTATCTGTTTCTTTCGAGCTGTGCACAAGAAAGCCGCAATATCAATCTTTTCTTTGTCTGGGAGGCATAAAACTAAGGGACGTATCCAGGGGGGGGGGGGTGCACACCGGGCCGGTGTCCCCCCCCCCTCCCCCGAAATTTTTTTCCCCATGCGATACACAGGACAAAATGACACTCGACCCCACTTCTCTGCCCGGACCCAATGTCGGATCAAGGAGGTGCCCCCCCCCCCAAAAAAAAAAAAAAATTTCCTGCCTACGCCACTGCATTAAATTAAGGGGCAGCCACTACGGCGCTTCGTTTTCTTGCAGACAGGCGAAATAGTTTTTCCATATTCTGCTTCGGCGCGCCTTGATTCAAACTTCGTCACTTCCCTGCCACGGGTAGTTCCGGTCTGATGATACAGAGCGGTCGCGCTTCGTGCGCGCCGGGTGCGATCAGTTTCGATTTCGACCTTGAAGTTTGATGACGAATATCTCGAACTACGTGCAACTTCTGTGATTTCTAAAAAACTGCGTATGCCATAAATTATCATGCACTACAACTTTCTAATATAAACAACGGCACTCAAGTCAAAAATGAAAAAGGTAAATAATTTTTTTTGTTAATTAGTCGCGTCAACGTCATTTTAGCTGCGGAAAAGTATTTCCGTTTCTACATAAAGTCCATGTGCGAAAACGATAAGAGCCTGGCTGTGATAGGATTTTCATTAAAAAAAATAAAAATAAATAAATATATATATATATATATATATATATATATATATATATATAACACCCTGCATATCCTGCGCGGTATCAACACGGAAGAGAAAAACCAAACTGAAGTGGGCGCTTTTGCGATTACACTGCGCTGTGCTAATGTTTTCAAGTACTGTGCTCTGCGTGGCGTATCAAAAAGCATTGATCACAGCTGATCGAGATTCGATTGTGCGGCTGCAAAATGTCCATGGCTGCATACGCATGTTTACCTAATTGCACCATAAGGCAGTCCTCTTTGAAATTAAAAGTAAATAAATTAACAACCGTACCATAGACCACAGGGACGTCATGATGCACTTGCTTAGCCCACACTTTTTGCGCCACATAGCGCAATAGCACAGCTGTTCTGACTGAACATGCAATGCGAGAAATTCTTTACCTTTAATGAACATTTATCTACGTTGTGTGGGCGCACAGCGGGTCCGCTTTGAGAATATCGTTCTGACGCAAATCTGTTCTACCCGACAAATCATGCGATTCCTGATGCTGGACACACTAGTATCAGTGAAGGCGACGCACATATCAACATTACTTACGTACAAAAAACGGTACCCCTTCTCGGGGAGAAAGTTCTTCCCATTCTTCCACCTCAACTTGTTCCGTATTACAGAGCGTGATGCCCTTCCATTGGCGCAGGTGACGGCTGGTACAGCCGAGCTCAGTTCTCCAAGAACTCCTGGCACGAGTCAGTAGCCCAGCTGGAGCTGTCGACCGCGGGGCCCTTTTGCTTCTCGGCTTGGGTGCACGTGTCCGGCCTTAGACTGCCACGCGTCGAAATGGCCTCGCGCCAGCTGGAAGCCGACTGGTTTGTGGACGAAGCCGAGAAGGAGCGCGTCTTCTACCGGGCACATTCATTCCATCCGGATCTCTGGCACAATGTGCTCTATCACGAAGACCGTCGCGGTAACATGCAGGTGAGAGAACACGCCGGGGTTGTGTGCGCGCACCACCAGTCCGCAGCGGCTGCGCCGACTGAGAAAGAAGGTTGAGGAAGGGCCTGTCGTGCCTTGACGACATTAATGCTCTCCCTATAGAAATACATGCGAGACTCGTAGATATTTTTGTTGGGAACATGTTACAGTAGTAAATTTGCGCTAACGACATCCTGGAAAAGGAGAAAAATTGCGTTTTGCGCTCCGCTCTAATGTGGCTGTCAGTCCCTAACTCTTTCGTTACCGCGCATATAGAACGTGGGTCACCGGTGACCCGAACGCGCCCAGCGAGAATTTAAAAATACGGGCGCTGCTATCAACTTATTGCGCCATCTAGCACATTCTGTAAACGCTAATGTTTCGTTTCCTGCATCGTCATCAGCCTGTCTACGCCCACTGCAGGGCAAAGGCCTGTCCCATGTTCCGCCAATCAACCCGGTCCTGTGCTTTCTGCTGCCACGTTACACCTACAAACTTCTTAATCTCATCTACCGTTTCCTGCATAGTTCGTTTTTTTTTTCCTCGATCGGCGGCGATTTTTAACAGCGACCTAAAGATAGCGGTTCGCTTGGTTTGTTCGCGAAGATGGCAGACTACCGGGTAGCGCGACCCTCTCGGAAATGTTCTTTGGACGATTCTGTTGCGTCCGCAAGCGATTTTTCTGCTGTTTCTAGCAGAAGTGACTGTGATGTAAAATCATGGAAATATAGTGCGAGTGATAAAAAACCGTAGAACGAGCCGGCATCGTAGTCAGGTGTTGATCAGTACGTTTTGCTTTCTGGCACATCGATTTTTTATATCGATTGAAATGTGAGGATGTTGGCACTATTATATCTTCTATTTGTAGTGTCTCAACAGTATATGGTGAAGATTTCGTGACATCACCTTCAGCCCGCAGGGAGTAATGTTCAACCAAAAAAGGGTACCCGGCCGTGACCTCAGAGTAGTGTTGCGCAGTGAAGCGACGTGCGTCACAAGGAAAACCGGCATTTTGGGCATCTTTTTCACAGCGGAAGCAATAAACAGGTTAAAGAGACAAGGCGTGCAAACACGGACACAAGAGAGAAGTCTTGACTTCTCTCTCGTGTCCGTGTTTGTGCGCCCTGTCTCTTTAACATGAATACTTACCAACTACCTCAGCTCTCTGGTATTTTAAGCAATAAACAGAATTTGTGTTAACAAAAATGAGCATGCGTGGTTGCAAATCGTGTTGCAGCAGTCTTATGCCTAGGATGACGATTCTTGGGAAATGGTCACGGATGCAGAGATGGGGAATTTCATTTGCCTGCTGATCTATTTGGGCATCGTCGAGCTTCCACGACTACGCCTCCCCAAAACAACTACATTCAGAACAAGTCCTACCGATTGACGAAGCGGGGAAGATACAAAAAGTGCTACGAGGACAAGAAACCTGACCACCAAACAAATGCCACTTGTAAAGCCTGTTTTGCCCAGTGGCGCCAACCTTACAAAAAAAAATTTTTTACGTCTTAAAATTTTCAGACGTGATTCTACCTATTTCGATAGCGTCAAACATAGTAATGCGAAGACGTTTTAGTAGCTTACACGTTTAGAATATTTTTTTTTGCGGTCGGTGAAGCTATACTTTAAGATGTTTTGGTGCCGTGTTCAGTGCTACCTTTCGTTATTTGAATTTTTTGCTGTGCTCCTATTTAGCGTAATTTGCTAAAATGTTTATGGCTCAATAGCAAATTTATTCGTGTTCTTAATTATATCTATTGTATTACTGTGTTTATAAATTTTGTGGAGGAGAAAAAGGTAACCGTGTAACCTGATCGAATAATAAAGTAAGGTCGAAGTATGGGTCACTGAATAATGCAGTTTTCACTCGGCAGACAAGAGAAATTGGTAACTCACACGACTTTTAAGCTAGATCATTGAAATTTTCCTCTAGTGTAGAAAACTGCTAAGTAAACATTTTGCATATTTCACATAATTTTTATTTTTTTCCTTTTATTATGGGCACACTACATTAAATATGTCCTATTCAGTATTCAATAAATGTTGTGTTTCATAAATATTCTTGCATATTATACCCTAATATTAGTTTTGTAAAGTAATACCATTGAAAAGTAAAATTACTTAGCTTTAAATTGATATTTGATATTGCACTGTATCAATAATATTATTCATAACAAAAAATAATTACTAAAGCAATCAAAATGTGGCCAATTTTACCATGGCAACGAAAGAGTTAAGGTTCCTACTTTCGTTGTGTCAAATTTTTTTTTGTTTTTTTAGAACCAGTCTAGGCATTTCAGGAACATGACGTGAAAAATGGTTGCATCGGCTTTTGTCACCAGATAAAGCGGCGCGCCGTTGTTATCTTAGAATGCATTGAATGTAGTAATATGTTTAATCTGTCCATTTTTGTATGCAGATAGAGATACGAACTTGGCACTTCACCAATGGATCCGTCGGTGTCGATGACTTGAGTGTGACGCCCGGCTCGTGCCCCGAAGGTGAATGAAAACTACGCTCGTTTTGAAGCGCGCAACGGGTCCATTTTGCGGTTGAAGTATTCGGACTTACATTGTGCCGCCGATGTGCGGACGCTGAGTGCGATTAAGTCATGCGTGTGTTTAACTGCATGTAGAGTTATGACGTGACGATAGCTTCAATTCTTCGAACGCGACTTTTGCACGCGAACTTATTATAACGCGGTTTTTATAAACGAAACTACCATTGCCGGTTCGTGCGGTAGATTTACAGGTGCGCCCCACAACCGGTTTAGCCGTTCACGATGAACACGCGAAAGTGCGCATTATTTTCATCGTCATTTTTTGGTACCAGCATTCAGCCAAGCAATTCTTAGCGAACCAAAGGCACTTTGGCCGTTTCTATCTATCTATCTATCTATCTATCTATCTATCTATCTATCTATCTATCTATCTATCTATCTATCTATCTATCTATCTATCTATCTATCTATCTATCTATCTATCTATCTATCTATCTATCTATCTATCTATCTATCTATCTATCTATCTATCTATCTATCTATCTATCTATCTATCTATCTATCTATCTATCTATGGTTAGGTAAGAGGGTTTGACGAATATGGTGAGCAGGTCTTTTCATGAATAGCGTGAGATACTTGTCGCGTACGTCATGAAACCCTTTCCTTCAGTAACGTGTGGCACTCTGGCAGATACCCGTATACCATGGCCCATGGAATGCCGGTATGAGCCACTGGTGATTCATAGTTTGTATCAACCCAGGAACCGCGATAACACAGTTTCAAAAATCTTTACGCAATTGCGTTATAGAGCTTGAGTCGCAGATAAAGCGGAGCAGGCGTCGGCAACGTTGTTGATGAGGGAAATATTCGAGGGACAGAAAGATTGAAATTCACAGTTAGAGACGCAATCGAACCCAGGCATTCTGCGCGGCAGTCAAGTATTCATCCGCAGAACTACGCCAGTGTTTTAAACTACTTACGAAAAAGACCATATAATGGTGTCATATCGGGGCAACATCAACTGCTGTTGCAGTGTGCGCTATCGGCGTTTGTAACAATATAATAAACATTACATATTAACTCCTATGACTCGCCAAGCTATAGTCAACCATTGCTCAACCCGTAGGAACACGGCAAAAACCGCTTCTTACGGTGTGCACATCATCGCACCGTAGCGTGCAGTTCTTTTCGATAAAACTGACATGTGTGCTCTAAGGCGAGTACCGACGTCCCGTCGGACCATAGGATACCCTCTGGGCGTCAGTGTAGTTGATGTGCCTGGTAAGCCCGCGATCAATCGCGCAGCCGGGGAGGAACAGGAGAACCAGGAGCCCCCCCCCCCCCTCCTGCCCGGGCCCGCCCAAAAAATCCAAAACTACTCAAGATGCACAAAGAAGTCGATAGAACACGCAACGCTTGACTCAAAGCAGGGGGAAAAAATTCGGCATAGGCCACTGATCACCTACTGCTCCGCGTGACATCGACTCCCATAATGAAGGGGATCTGCAGAATTAGTTTTTTTCAGTTTCCTTTTTAATATTTTCAAATATGCTTATATGTACCCAGATGATTGCGCAGGCCTGTTAAATAAAGGTAAATACTACCTCCTTTGACGTCTTCTGTTTCCTTAAATTTGTTTTTGCAGACTCTCTCGACGGATCGTGTTCGTTCGACCGATCTGTATGTGGCTACGAGAGCGCACTGGACAGCAACGGTAACAAATGGACGAGAATTCCACCGGGTCGTTCGGTGAGCAGGAACAAGGCTGTGGCTCTGGACCACACCACCGACACGATACTGGGTACGTGCACGGCAGAGCGTTAATCTATAATGGCCGTGGCTGTATGTTTCATACGTTTCCGTGTTTCGACGACCCACCGTGGCAGCTTAAGCATGCAAGGTGACCCGCTGCTAAGAGTCTATAGGCAGTCTTAGAATAGCGTAAGCTAAGTTAGCGGTTCTTGCGGTCGCCCGCTATTTCCGTCACTTAACGGGGACCCGCAAGAGGTTAGCGTACGACGCATGCGCAGTGGAGACAAACGCTAGCGCAAAGCTTTGCGTACGCTATTCTAAAACTGCCTGATGAGGCGAGTTTGCTTCCCTGCCTCGGCGACCGCGTTTCGATGGTGGCGAGATATAAGAACACCCGTTTAGGTGCACAGAATCCCATGTGGTCAAAATTACTGCGGAGTCCCCAACTACGGCGTGCTTCATAACCACATAGATCGTGGTTTTGGCACGTTAAGAGCAGAAATTATTATAGCGTGTTCTGACGTATTCAACCATCGATGTTTGCGTGTTTTTGTACACACTGCAGAAAGCGCTTAGAAAGCGAGAACCGGTGTTAAAAATAAGCTGATTTTTACGCGCTGTTGGAAGGGTCATAATGCCACTTGCACAAATACATTATATATTTAATCAATGTCGAAGTTATCTTAAATATGTAAAATTCTGAGATATTGAGGGCCAATACCTAGATGTGATTATGAGGCACGCTGCGATGGGGAACTTCGGACTAATTACTTAAAACTATGTGTACACGGGCGTTCTTTTTTGTTGTTTTTGTTGCATTTGGCTTCCATCAAAATGTCACGGCCGTGGCTGGGAAACAACCTGCGTCCTCTTACCTAGATGCGCTACCGAATAGCCTCTTAGCCGCTGCGGCGACCAATGTCGCAGGTTTCTTTCTATAGCGTGGAAGTCCCAGTGTCGCACGATTCTCACCGCTCTTGTTTTTCATTTGTCTCCCTTTTTTTATACCGGCCTTTCCGCAGGTGGCTACGTCAGCCTGCTGGTGCCGGCCAACACCGTAGGCTCGGGAATACTCACTTCCCCGATGCTCAGCGCACCTGCAGAAGAACGCAGTCGATGCATCAGGTTCTTCTACTTTGTCCCACCAACAAATCTACCCAATGGACTCGAGCTTTTACTGAGCGAGGGCTCCGCATTGGCAAGCGACGGGCAAGATACTGGTGAGTGTACACGCACGTTACTGCTTCGGGCTATGCGACATGATGTGTCCGTTCTGGTGTTCGGACGCCAGTATAGCGTTTCGACGCCTCAAAATTAGAGTAGCACGGCAGCTGGACCGACGCTATTGGCGTTTCGAAGAGAGTAATGTGGCTGGAAAATGTCTATACTCGCGGACAACTTTTCTTGGCATTGAAGCGAAGGCTACAGAGCCACAATGCACGTATCCTACCGCTAATGAATGTAGTCCCACAATTGCGTCCGTATTTTCTGCGTGAGATATATAAAATGCTCCTTCATTTTCTACATGTAGCTTTTTGTGACAGAACGCAGCGCACACAAGCGAGATATTTGTATTTCTTTTACTTTACGCGTTGTCCACACTTTGCATTTTTGCGTGCTTGAAAAGGTCGCGCCTTTTACCCGTACCTTAGACGCTAAGCAGCGTTTGCGTCGAAGTGCAACGCTAGCCATCACATTCCACGGTGTTACGAGACGCGCGCCAAACACGACTACTTCGCGTAGCAGTACATGTGCAGACGCTCCGCCCCCGTAGCTTTCCCTTCAGTGCCAAGAAAAGTTGTCGGCGAGTATAGTATAAAAGCGTGCCCCGGGGACGTTGTTCTAGGGGTAAGGGTTATCTTCTATATTGTGCGCTTCGAGGAAGCATTGTCTACAGATCGGGTGCGTTTTTTGCCATGTTCAAAAAGTATTTAAGTACCCCTTTAAGGCACGGTCCCTTTATTTATTTATTTACAGTTGGACCACTAAAAACATGCATCAGAAGCCTTTAATCATGCTAGTCGCTCCCAGTGAATGACCCAGGTTACCACGACAAAAATTCGTTTACTTTGGTGCCCAAACTATTTTGTAAGAGGCGCATTCTCGAAACTTCTTTGTAAGGCAGAGGTATGGTAAGAAAGGATCGTGTTGGGGATGTCGTGTGTGTCGTTCATTTTGTTGCGTGTTTCAGTGACATATCTATACTATACCTTGAATTTGTGGTCGCTGCAGACATGAGATGGCTCTGGGGTGTCGACTACATTTCTCGCATAAGCGGAGCCTGGAGGCCAGCTGAGGTGGGCTTCGTGACTTCGCAAACTCATGAGGTGAGCGTCGAGCGCGGCTTCACAATACGCGTACGTTATATTGCGTTCCTTTCGACCTTTAAACTGAAAGTTCAGTATCACACCGGTACCAGGAAGGGATATTTGTGTACATTTACACACTACTCCTGTTTATCATATCCAGTGTCTGTTCCTGGACGAGTACGAATCTGTATGATACAGATCCTTACTAAGCAGTTTAAACAGACACTGAACAAATTAAGCTAACTATATGCGAATTCTAACCGCGCGTAACAGATAAATAGGAAAAAGTGATCGGTAGGCGTGTATATAAAACCCAGCGCATGAATCTTGATTTAATTGTTCGCGAGATAAGCTATACTGTGCTAACTCATTCGAGAACACTGTATACTTTCTTTGTACGGACACTCTAAGATTCGACTGTTCTCCTATGTCACGTTGTCTCTCCTGTGGTGTGCGTGTGTGTGTGTTTCGAACAATATGTCCGTATACGCTTATACGTCCTGGGGTTCTTCTTTCATTTATTGAATGTTTATTTTATTTTATTTTATTAGTGTTTGCAACTGCTACGTCGTTACTGTGATAGTAGCCGCTGTTTTTAAGGGGATGTCGCGTTCGTTGTGCCTAAGCACGAGGTCGGATATACAGCTCCCAGCCACGGCGGCTGCGTTATGACTGGATTGCAATATAAAAGTGCTGTTGTGCTGAGCTGCGGATGCACTTTTATTAACCTTGAATGGTTTGATAAACGTCGGGAAACCCACAAATGTCTTCAACGTCAAGGCAGCAATTTAGCCGTTTTCTTTATGACACCGCGAAACATTTCGCAGAAATTCCGGTGTCGGCGTCGTTGGTGGTGAACGAAAAATCAGCGTTGTACGCGACCAAAAAAATCGAGAAAGATGCAAATAAAATAAATAAGAAAAATCTTTGGTTCGAGTGACAATGAAACCCAGGCCTTCTGCGTGGCAAGCAGATGTTCTGCCACAGAGCCACGCCATTGCTTGAAACAGCCTCGAAAAAAAAAAAAAACACTATATGAATGTCTTGTAGTGGGAGGAGTCTCCATAACGCATGTGAATTCCATAAAATATCCGTAAAACTGCGCAATGAATGGGTGTTTTAAAGGCCCACCAATTACAAAGCGCTCAGACGTATTTAATCATCATCAGCAGCAAAAGCATCAACAATGTGAGCAGGTGCGTAGGTTCGCGTGTTGTCTCAAGGACGTGTAGTGGGCCCTTCGCTGATTCGCAAGAGCAAGAATTATAGCGTAGTGGGCACTGCGAAACTGTACTTGTACTAGGCATTCTAGGATATTCATGTTTAAAGCAAAAGCTTTGTTGCACTCTATAGTCGGATACAACTTGAGAAGGCAGGAGAGGCCCCGCCCAGACGACCGAAGCGCGGCTGCGAAACTGTACTTGTACTAGGCATTCTAGGATATTCATGTTTAAAGCAAAAGCTTTGTTGCACTCTATAGTCGGATACAACTTAAGAAGGCAGGAGAGGCCCCGCCCAGACGACCGAAGCGCGGCTGCGAAACTGTACTTGTACTAGGCATTCTAGGATATTCATGTTTAAAGCAAAAGCTTTGTTGCACTCTATAGTCGGATACAACTTAAGAAGGCAGGAGAGGCCCCGCCCAGACGACCGAAGCGCGGCTGCGAAACTGTACTTGTACTAGGCATTCTAGGATATTCATGTTTAAAGCAAAAGCTTTGTTGCACTCTATAGTCGGATACAACTTAAGAAGGCAGGAGAGGCCCCGCCCAGACGACCGAAGCGCGGCTGCGAAACTGTACTTGTACTAGGCATTCTAGGATATTCATGTTTAAAGCAAAAGCTTTGTTGCACTCTATAGTCGGATACAACTTAAGAAGGCAGGAGAGGCCCCGCCCAGACGACCGAAGCGCGGCTGCGAAACTGTACTTGTACTAGGCATTCTAGGATATTCATGTTTAAAGCAAAAGCTTTGTTGCACTCTATAGTCGGATACAACTTAAGAAGGCAGGAGAGGCCCCGCCCAGACGACCGAAGCGCGGCTGCGAAACTGTACTTGTACTAGGCATTCTAGGATATTCATGTTTAAAGCAAAAGCTTTGTTGCACTCTATAGTCGGATACAACTTAAGAAGGCAGGAGAGGCCCCGCCCAGACGACCGAAGCGCGGCTGCGAAACTGTACTTGTACTAGGCATTCTAGGATATTCATGTTTAAAGCAAAAGCTTTGTTGCACTCTATAGTCGGATACAACTTAAGAAGGCAGGAGAGGCCCCGCCCAGACGATCGAAGCGCGGCTGCGAAACTGTACTTGTACTAGGCATTCTAGGATATTCATGTTTAAAGCAAAAGCTTTGTTGCACTCTATAGTCGGATACAACTTAAGAAGGCAGGAGAGGCCCCGCCCAGACGACCGAAGCGCGGCTGCGAAACTGTACTTGTACTAGGCATTCTAGGATATTCATGTTTAAAGCAAAAGCTTTGTTGCACTCTATAGTCGGATACAACTTAAGAAGGCAGGAGAGGCCCCGCCCAGACGACCGAAGCGCGGCTGCGAAACTGTACTTGTACTAGGCATTCTAGGATATTCATGTTTAAAGCAAAAGCTTTGTTGCACTCTATAGTCGGATACAACTTAAGAAGGCAGGAGAGGCCCCGCCCAGACGACCGAAGCGCGGCTGCGAAACTGTACTTGTACTAGGCATTCTAGGATATTCATGTTTAAAGCAAAAGCTTTGTTGCACTCTATAGTCGGATACAACTTAAGAAGGCAGGAGAGGCCCCGCCCAGACGACCGAAGCGCGGCTGCGAAACTGTACTTGTACTAGGCATTCTAGGATATTCATGTTTAAAGCAAAAGCTTTGTTGCACTCTATAGTCGGATACAACTTAAGAAGGCAGGAGAGGCCCCGCCCAGACGACCGAAGCGCGGCTGCGAAACTGTACTTGCACTAGGCATTCTAGGATATTCATGTTTAAAGCAAAAGCTTTGTTGCACTCTATAGTCGGATACAACTTAAGAAGGCAGGAGAGGCCCCGCCCAGACGATCGAAGCGCGGCTGCGAAACTGTACTTGTACTAGGCATTCTAGGATATTCATGTTTAAAGCAAAAGCTTTGTTTACTCTATAGTCGGATACAACTTAAGAAGGCAGGAGAGGCCCCGCCCAGACGACCGAAGCGCGGCTGCGAAACTGTACTTGTACTAGGCATTCTAGGATATTCATGTTTAAAGCAAAAGCTTTGTTGCACTCTATAGTCGGATACAACTTAAGAAGGCAGGAGAGGCCCCGCCCAGACGATCGAAGCGCGGCTGCCGATCGCCTACGCGACTAAAGAAATAGTCGCGCTCATGCACGCACCGAAGTTCTCCGAAGGCGGAGCCACCGGCCGTCCCGCTCATGACGTCAGTCCCGAGTGCGCGCCCATTGGTGTAGGCTTGTGTTCATCCGCTTTTGAGAAGTTAATGCCGCTGCCTTCTAAAGTTGTATCCGACTATAGTCTTGCAATTCTTGTTGCAATTCTAGGATAGTTTGAAACGGCCAATGTTACGCGCACAGATGTTCGTTTCCTTTCGGCACGGTTGAGGCATGCACCGAGAAGCGAAGCAAGGCTAACAATTGAGAAGGCGATGCGCACGGGGCCCGATTACGCTATCGCGTTCTACTCTTGAAGGCGAAGCTCAAGCATCCTCCTAGTTTTTTTTTTTTTTTGGCTTGGTGATTAACACAAAGGGAGATGATATACAGCACGCAAAAAGCGCTTCGCGTGTTCTGTAACTTCTTTGCCCGCGTCGTTTAGCGCAAACTCTTTTCGCCTATGACGTCATCATAAGCGAAATACATCATTTTCTCCGAGGGACTCTATTTCAGCGACCATCTCACGACCATCTCGCGTTTGACAGAACGCATGTCGAGGATCTACGTACAGCTGTTGAAATGCCTTAACGATTTCATATCATACATTAAATGGCTGATTGAGGACATTCTATAGCTAACGAACATAACTGCACGAATAATTCTTTATATGTAAGGTATCACTTGGGATACTATATACTTCCTCACAGAAACGTATTGTACATATCTTGTATCGATCACTAGTGCCGTTTACATCAGTGGTCTGTACAATATGTACAAAATGTGCCGTCAAACAAAGGGCATATCAAAAGGTAACACTATCAGTTGGTCGTTTGCACTGTGGTAACGCGTATGTGCTTTTGCATACCACGTATATGTGTAACTGCAACGCTATTTTCAATGTTTTCTTGAAAATCACATTTTTCTGCGATCTAAACTTACACAATTTCGCCAATGACTGCAGTGCCTCAGGCAATATGTAATACGTTGACCATAAGTTTACGAATATCTATCACTTTAAGGGTGGGGGTCATGTGGTGTCTCGATTTTTTTTTCCAGGTCGCACGGTGCTGCCTAGTGGGTCTAGCACATGCGCGCACATGTTTCCCGCTGTCGAATTACTTGTTCGGGGTGTATACGAACGACTAAGCGAATCATATCTGTTTTCAATTGCAGCTTCACTTCCGCTGCTACGTCGAACGTACATGGAACACCTCGTGGTACTGTGCATTGGACGACATCGAGGTTTATGCATGCGGCGACCAGAAAGGTTAGACCATCAGCGGCAGCTTGTGCGCGTTCAGCCGTTTAACTTGTTATCGGTTCCTTCGCTTCAATCACTAATCCGAGCTCGTCTTCGTTCAATAATGTACTCGTCTATTTTTAGTAATGCACAAGCCAGCCAAGGGCGTCCGCAGAACTTTTTGCAGGGGGGGTGCATATGCACGGGGGGGGGGGGGGCATTCAGCACTGGCAGCCTTTCTTTAACTGCCGTGACATGACAGGCAAGATTAGTCAGTAGTTTGTAACGCGCGAAATTGAATGGCAAACCTGAAGGCCAGGACCTGACTGTGCTAATCAAGCTGTGTAGCTTATCGCAACTGCATAGCAAAATGTTATTCGAAATTCCAAGGGAGAGCAGCTGCCCCCCCCCCCCTTGCACCCCCCTCCGGACGCCCATGAAGCCAGCGCAATTCAACACGCTAATACTGTTATCAATTCCGCCTCAATTGCTTTCAAAGTGGCGTTCAGTGCTCGACGGACTGGACGATTCAGGAGCATATTCGTGCACGAACATTCCCGCCTTGGAAAAGTTGATGGCACTGAGTGAAACATTTAGGAATGAATATCATCGAGAACAAGTAAGCCATCTAGAAAAATTGAACAAAATGCAGAAAAGGATATTCAGAAGTTCCCAGTCTACCATTTCTGCGGAAGCCGGCAAGATGGAGAAAGTTTCATGAAAGTGAGCATAACTATTTACCCGCTTTGCAGCGCGATGGTACAAAGAAAAGCCGCACGAGTTTTTCAGAGACAGCGTCAACTGCAGAACCGTGTATGGGTTGCTTCGTGCTAGGGAACAGGTGGCTGACAATTCTTTTCTAGCATAAGTACAAGCCCTACAAGCGCAAATAATGAATTAGTTATTGAAGTTTGGGCAATTGTGCGTTCTCCGCCTGTCACCTCCCCAAGTATTGTTTGTCCATCAAGCAGCATGTAAAGCAGCGGTGCAGGTCACCCATGCATATATCGTTTTAAGTAAGGTTAGTGAACTGAAGACAATCCATATACATATGCCTATAATACAGTTAAGTATTAATCTTAAAATTATTTTCGGTATTCAAAGCTACCTTGACGCAGCCAACACGGGCTAGTCTTTTATTTCGATCGCTAAATTGGCCTCCAGATCTAGCGTCTGTTACAGCACCTTAACTATTCCTAGGTCCCCACCAACGTTTTGATACTGCTGCACACAAAATAATTAAGGATCCTTGCAAGCAGCTTTAGTCTGTATGAATAGCATCCAGTGCACCTACAGTACACCAAGAGGCACAAACGTTGCTTTGCGCCACGAGTTTTAAACGAAGAAGGTGATTAGTTATCAAGTATGTATACTGCGCGGCCACAGCCGCGCCAAGCGGTGCCCTTTTTTTTTCTATTTTATCCCGATATTTTCTCGCGCTTAGCAACTTTGTGCCATCGGAGTTTGTGGTAGCTGATATATATGAAAAGATTTTATAGTAAGAAAACTTAATGGTTTTATGAAAAAAAAAATTATTTACGAGAACAGAGTGGCTGACTGGCAGTGTTGAGATGCGCTGCCAGCAACAAACGCGAACTACTCTCAACGCAGGGAAGAAAATCGGTTGCAACTTCGACGGCGGTCACCTCTGCAACTGGACGGATTCGCCGGAGCCTTCGGGCGCTACTGGCCAATGGCGATTGAGCAACCTCCGCTGGGGAGAGCCGCACTTTCCCGACCGAGACCACACCCGCGGCACATCTGATGGTACGAAGCGTTGGCACTCTCGCCTATCATATATTTTTCCATATGCCTCTCAGTGCGATGTCGCGGTAACGTGTTGTTCAATTTATGCTTCTGTACAGCCGCGAGCACGTATGTGTCTAGAGCGCCGGAACGGTGTGGTTGGCTGTTCGCTCAACGCATTCCATACAACCGGAGAGTGGTGGCGTAGTCAGGGGAGGGTGGGGAAGGAGAGGGTTTGATTACCCTCCCACTCCTCAATATTTTTATTTTGCATGTGTATATACACATGCATACATACAAACACACGGACGAACATGCATAATAAAGGTGGCTTAACCGCCCCACCCCAAGCCCCTCCTTAATTTTTTTGCTAACCCCGGCGGAGCAGCATCATTGTTCGAGCCATGCTTCTTCTGTTACTCATGAACTTGTGCTACAAGTTACGTAGGTTTGCGCGTCTCGCTTTCCGTTGCTTCGCATAGCTCAATGTTATTAGCCTTGAGCAATACGAAGGATGGAAGCTTGCACGGGTCACGCAGCCACTGGAGGATATGCTTTATTGCGTACGTCATACCAATAGCCGCTTCGGCCGTCACCCTTACCGGATCTGTGTTGATACGTTTACGCACAACGGATCGTATGCGCATCTGTCTCATGTCCGCGATGGCAGGTTTGGCTGACAGAAGCGGTAGTTTTTTTTCGACACATGGTTTTGCTGTTGGCGGTGCGCTATTTTTGACATCGTCATCACACTGCCAGTGTCATGGCCGTCGGCGACAGGAGCTAGACAACCACTGCCAACACCTGCACGTTAAATTAAATTACAATACCTTAGACCGGCGGAAACAGGGGCAAATTTTTCATAATGCACCTGTATTTCCAAAAGAAAAAAAAGTTTATGGAACACGCGTTTCAAACGTTGTTACAATATTGAGCGCGGTTCTTTCGCGCGGCACAGCGAAACGCGAACTTATGAATGCCAGCGTGCTCTCGCGTGCCGCGTGGACTGACACCAAGCACTTAATTTGGTTCCCGGGCCATATGGGCTCCGACGCCCAACCCCTCGTCCCAAACGCCAACGAGCTTGCCCACTCACAGGCGCAAGACTACTCGCCGCGTCACGAGAGAGGGCGGCCCACGGCCCAAGGGCGAGAAATGGCTCCGGAACCCACTCCAGACCTGTAATGAAATCTGTCAGCACTATCGTTTCGAACGGCGAAAGTTTCCGTTACCTCACCCTCGACTAAAACGACCACAAGCACTTATCCTTCCGTCTCCAACAGACAGGAGCATATCCCTCACCGGCAGTTTATGCAAGATTCATAAGCGAACTAAGGCAGGGATGCCCCCGATGCGACATACTGCGATGTAATTTACAACACATGCTGTGGCAATGCACCGAGTTGCGCGCGGACAACGGGTCTCCAACAACAGAAAAGGACTGGGACACACTCCTCACAAGTCCCCACGAGGACGACCAACTTCGGGCCGTCCAGATTGCTCACGACCTGGCCGTCGAGTTTCAACTCCCGGTCCCGTCGTTGGCGCGTCCAGCAGACGAGGCCCACTAGGGGGCCATCGCGTCCTCAGGACCAAGTAATGTTATTCAGTCAGTCAGTCTATTAGAGAGTATTTATTTATCTGCTGTTAGCAAGCGACCGATGATGTTCGCGGCTCCAGTGAGCGAGATGCGCGGATGATGCGCTCTAGGAAGCGCCAATTGCGCTGCCGCTTTGACTTGTTCGGCAGCGCGTGCGCGGTGTATATGCCACCTATATAGAATCAGCAGTGCTCTTTGCAAGGGGTTATCACGCACGGGGAGTTGGCACACCGCTTTCCAAAAAACAAGTGCTCTCGGGCTGTTCGATGTGGGGGGGGGGGGGGCAGCAGGGATAATCGACCCCTGCGTTTGTACTGAATGAACAATTTTCACACCTTCAAGCGAACTTTGATATCCTATAGAGCATGTACGTACCTTATTATATGCGCCGGTGCGCGTTCATCTTTTCTGTTGCCGTCTTCTAACCCCATTCCGCTTTACTGGGAGCAAAGTAGAGCTCAGTGGACACACTTGTATTGACATCGCTGCCTTTCCTTTTTATTCATGAGACTGATGGCGAACTAAGGTCTATCCGGCCACTACGTTACTAATTACGTCTCTGCTTACAGCTCCGCTTTTAGTGTTGACATTGTGACAACTGTATTATTATTGATTTGTTCAGTATCTTGTTCCTTCTTGCCTATTGTTATAGCATTTAATAGTCACCTTTTTTTTTTTTGCCTTTACTTGGTGTGGCCCGATCCACATAATATTCGAAAAAATACTTGGCACTTACTGCTAGTCTCGAGCAAGTGAGTAATTGTTTTATTTATGTCATCCATATTTACTCACCAGTGGGGCCAGATCGAGCTTAAAAGTACCGCGTAATTGGCCTGTATTCGAATCGTATGCAGGCGCCGAGATTTATCTGGAGTCCTCTATTATGCGATGTCGCTTGCTATTCTTAAAAGAAAAAAAAAACGCGGTCTCTTAATGTATTGCAGGAGGCTTCGTGTACGCTGAAAATAAGGATCTCAAGTCCGTGGTGAAGGCAGTTCTTACGAGTTCCACGTGGGACGCCAGCTGGGTGGGAGGTGCCTGCCTCACATTTTGGCACTTCGCTGTCTTCAACCAGCCTGGAAGGTTCGCATAGTTTTGTTCGTCGTCAAGCTTTTACATTTGTCCTTATTTTCTAAACCTCCTTCGGTCAATGTGCCTCATTCACGTCGCCGCTACGTGCGTCATTGTCATCTGCTCTTAATGAAGGTAACAACCACGAAAGTGTTGGCCACAAAGAACGGTATCTGCTTTTACTTGTCTTGTGAGTAAAACAATTGATTATCCCTGTCATTTTAGCTCAGTAAAAATATACTGTCATTGCGCTTACAACAGGCCACTGGACGCAGCTCGTACCACGTCGGTGTACTAAGTACGAAAGAAGGGGGATTTTTTCGAGGGACTCGTTTCTTTGTTAGACAATAACAGAATGAACCCGACAGACAATTAGGCCACGGAAAGCATAGGGGCCAATATTCGTTGTCCTTAACTCTGGTGTAGTAATTATGAAATAGATTGAAATTAATTCTAGTGAGCGAAAAAGCACCCTTTCAGTCGGTGGGATCCTAACCCACAACCTTCGAATTACGCGAAAAAATTCCCCTTCTTTCGTTCAATCAACCGGAAAACAAAACTTAAGCTATGCAGTCAACGGAGAAGACGCAGCGCTCCACCAGAAATAAAGGAAGAACGCCTGATGCTTTGTAACACTCGGTCAGGACACATTTGTGTAATGAAATTGATAGTCATGCATAGGCTATAATGCTGGCCGTTAAAACTGCGTCAAAGCTCTCGAGCAGTTTGCCTGAAGCTCACTCGTTCCACGGGCCTATAGCAATTTGTGATAACCGCTTGTGAAAAACTGGGCGCTTATTTCTGTGCATGTGTTTGTGCAAAGTGCGAACTCCTCACCTCCTTCTGATCCCCTTCCTCCTTTCTGGGGGCAGAGGAGCCGGCCGGGCTAAGCCTATACATCTCTGCCTTCCCTTTGTGACTTCGCTCTCTCTCTCTGTCTGGAATGTCCATTAAGTGTTACATTAATGGCATCACGTGGTAGGTTCAACCCATCGTTACTGTGTCCTGTGTGCGATAAATATTCCAGTGTGTTATATTGCCTCCTGGTGGAAAAAAGGCTTCAATCTTGAAGGTTGGTTAACGGAATGGCCCCAATTTTCTTCGCGAAGCGACGAAATGAAATCTTGAGCACCAATTCATGCTCACTGGTGAGTGGTCGCTACAATTACAAGGTTTTGCAATATGAAACTACAGTTGCTAATAATGGCGCGTTTGATCGGTCGTTTCGGACACTTCCGGCAGCGCCTCAAAGGTCGCGTAGAGAGCAACAAACTTTCACTGCGAGCGTAAATGGGCTGAAATGCCGATAACGAAACCCTATTATTCGCTATTTGGCCCGTGTATCCTCGTAATCCAGATATAGAGCGACCTTTCGTGACCGTAGTAGCTCTGCCAGAACGCTCTTAAATTACCAGAATGTGCTGAGCGGCACCTTTTTTCTTCGCCACGCAGAAAAAAAACTAAACAATTATGCATGAAGGAGTGTCACTTTTTCGACCACGTGCCTAAACACGAATAAATACACTTTCATAAATGTTGCAGTGATGTTTAGTGGGGCGCTGAGCAGCAGAAATGAGTTACACAATCGAGCTCGATCGCGTGATAGTTACCGACTCTCATCACACTGCATTAAACACGGAAGCTTTGCGGCTGCGCTAACACTGCTATGTGTGCATGCGCCGGCAAAGAGACTTTTGACGTATGATGGTCTCTCCAGAGCACCATCGAAGGCAACCATAACTGAGGCTGAGAAACGTTCTTAATGCGGTGAGAAAGCTCTTCAAGGAACCAATTATAAAAGCTAGACATTGAAGAAATGTCAGAAGAAAGAGTGGCAGACAAGGTCACTCTTGAGAGAAAAAAAATTATATATATATATATATATATATATATATATATATATATATATATATATATATATATATATATATATATATATATATATATATATATATATATATATATATATATATAATATATATAATAAGCCGGAGGATGCAGTGTGCCTACAGAATGTCTGCAGAGTTTGGTCACACGATGAAAAAAGTAAAAAAAAAACTACCCTTTGCAATAACAACGTGAATCACGGAACATCCATTTGCATCAGCGTCAAATGGTAGAATAATAATATCTGGCGTTTAATGTCCCAAAACCACGATATGATTATGAGGGACGCTGTAGTGGAGGGCTCAGGAGATTTTAACCACCTGGGGTTCTTTAACGTGCGCCTAAATCTAAGTACACGGGCCTCAAACACTTTCGCCTCCATCGAAAATGCAGCCGCCGCGGCCGGGATTCGATCACGCGACCTTCGGGTCAGCAGTCCAGCGCCGTAACCACTAGAACACCGTAGTGGGGCGAAGGGTAGAATACCGTACGTGCACAAAGAAACGTACACACAACCATAGCAAAGTAAAATACCACATACACAGACCGCTCCGGCTACAGTATCAACACCGACCAACCGATATATATATATATATATATATATATATATATATATATATATATATATATATATATATATATATATATATATATATATATATATATATATATATATATATATATATATATATATATCTTGACCTGCCATTCAGTGCCGGTAGGAGTATTTCTATTCTATAAAATTAAAAAATACGCATTCACAGAATACATGTAAAATTCTGTTCGTTGATGTCGGCATCCCCGAAAAGGATTTTTCGCCCATTTATGCTTACTACACTGTTATAAACATTATTTTTTGACATAAAAACACTTCGTTTACGAACATAGAGGAATCGTGCACGAATATACTAATAGATTAAGTGAGCTTTAGTCAGCAGCGCAGTTTTTCCGCGGTCTCTCGCAGCTGCAACCTGACCCTATCGCCCCTGTCCGGAGAACCCTGGTGGTCAAGCACGCATGAACTGGAGCGCGCATGGAAGCGGGAATTGATTCGAGTGTGGCTGTCGCCGGACCAGGTATTTATACGTGACACCAGGGTAACGTTTAGTTTTTTAACTGCATATTGCGCATTTTATACAGAAAGAACACGAATATTATAAAAGCTGGTGGAACAAAAAAATTGAAACATAACTCAATTACAAATCCCTTTTGAGGTAGAGGTCCCCGTCATTCAAACTTACGGGCAATATAGAAGTTCACCTTTGAGCTTAGCAGAACTTGTTGCCGGGCTAGTTGGTACATAACTTCGAGAGAAACCTAAACGCCTAAGCACACCAGCAGAAAGAAGCAAAAGACGCTCTTTTCTTGTGCTTATTTCTGCTGCATGGTGTTTAGGCGTCTAGGTTTTTCTCGAGGTCACTTTTGAACTGAATTGTTCGGAAACGGAGCAGGTCGATATTTGGACTGGCTCGCTGCAAGCACTGATTCCGCTTCATGGTGAGATCAGTGCGCCTTGCAAGCATCAAAACTTACATTGCTTCTTCTGTAATAAACTTAATTTGTCTTGCTTCTTAGAAAATAACTTTATTTATAAGCTTCTTAAAAAAAAAACATAAGAACACTAACATCCAGAATTGGCGAATAAATTGCTTTCATCGGTGAGCCGATGTTTGCTAACCATCATTTGCTTACCTTACCAACGACAAGAAAAAAAAAACCTAGCTAGTGAGTGCTCTTCTGCCAAGTGCACTAACTGCCAAGTAGCAGGGTTTAAAATAAAGGGCTATTGTAAGAGTCGCAGTACAGAAAAATAGGACCCACGTTTTATTTGCTTTTTATTTCACAACCAACAGCTATTATTTCTTCATTATATCGTTTCCAGAACCAGTTTAAATTGGAAGCTTCACTAAGTGACGCCTTGATTGCCGTGGATGATGTTGCACTGGCGTTTGGCGCATGCCCTTCAGAACGTGAGTGTACAAATAATCTCACACAACGTTGTTTTTTTTCTTTCTTCTTTCTTTTTAGCCTCCCAATTTTTGTTAACTACAACTTCACTCCTACAGTATGAAAAAAAAAAAAGGTTACGAAGTTGTCGTTTAAATGGTTTTAGTATTTGTTACTTTGATGCTCTTTCTCTTGCCAACTTCAACGTGCGTAATTGCGGCATTTTCCACGGGCCTTTGCCTCTCGACAGAACACACATTGCAGAGGGGACAGCGTATGCAACAAACAAGACGCAGACAAGCTTGTTTTGCAGTGAATTATAGTGAACCGCAATTTGCCAGAACGCGCGCTCATGCCACTGCCGCTGCAACGCGGCAGCTTTGCAGTGTTTATGCGCGCATATGTACGACCAGGTGTCTTATCAGAGTAACCATACAATTTGAACTGATACCGCCGTTAAACTAATTGTAGCATTAGGACACCTGACATGTACATGCACAAATAAGATGCGACGTTTCTGTATGCAGCCCACGGTTCACGCGCCTAGTCTTTGTGCCAGCCACTGCCTATCCGTTGGATATGCATTTCTGTTTTGTAGCGCCAGTAATACAAAGAAATTAGATTTTTTTTTTCCCTCGCCGTATTTGTTTTATTTTTCTACGATGTCTCATCGTGACGCTAGCTAATATTTGTGGGTAAATGTCACTAAATGCGGTCACTGCTACCGGTATACCTACCCATCCGATTCTCAATAATATACTTCTACTCAGTTATTCTCGAAGGAGTTGTCACTGAGCACTTATCGTGGAAGAGAACGTAACTGGCTCATCTTCCAAGGTGCGCTTAGTGAACACAAACAGCACAAACGAAAAAAGTACAGGACATAAGGCAACGAGCGCTCGTTGCCTTATGTCCTGTACTTTTTTCGTTTGTGCTGTTTGTGTTCACTAAGCGCACCTTGGAAGATGAATCAACACCAACTAGCCCACCTTATAGCTCTTCTCAACGTAACTGGCATTTAATAACACAGGTTTACGGGCGATGAAAAGGAGAGGTGATAGCACGATCGCATAAATATTGTGACCACTTTTCTTGTGCTATGCAGGTTTGCAGCTTTGATCTTGAGAGTTATAAACAGTGCGTAAGTTCGTGGAATTGTTCCTGACATTCGGTCACTTCGTGTCATGCCCACGGCAACAAATCAAATGCGTTTTATGTAGGTATGTGCGCGCGCTCCCACTACGCTCACTTTGCCCACGTGAGGTGATCGTTGTATCCTTAAACACGGGTGCAAGCTACGAATATTTTTTCTCTTGTTTCATTTTTTTTTCGGCACCGTTTATGTTTTAGCCATGCATACAGTGCCTTCAAGGGCCACGCGAACTATTCCTGATGGTCTACATTCAAAAGCTTCTGTTCCCACATGTGCAGAGAGGGGTCTAAGCTGCGATTTCGAGCGAGGTCCCTGCACGTGGACGAACTCGATGAAGAAGAGGAGAACCTGGGAGTGGCTCTTGCGTGGTGGACGCCTCAACACTGAAGTGCCGCAGCCGTCTATTGACCACACACTGTCTTCAAATGAAGGTATTCGCTTCAGTTTTAGCATGCTCTTCCTTAGTGTTCATTTATCTATTACCCCTCTCGTGGTATATATATATATATATATATATATATATATATATATATATATATATATATATATATATATATATATATATATATATATATATATATATATATATATGTGTGTGTGTGTGATGTGTAAAATGTGTAATGTATGTATATGTGTAGTGTGTGATGTGTAATATATGTGTAATGTGTGATTTCTATTCGATCTTTACGTATTTTTACACACACACACACACACCCACACACACACACACACACACACACACACACACACACACACACACACACACACACACACACACACATATATATATATATATATATGTGTGTGTGTGTGTGTGTGTGTGTGTGTGTGTGTGTGTGTGTGTGTGTGTAAAAATACGTAAAGATCGAATAGAAATCACACATTACGTTCTACTTTGGTTTCAACCGTGTTGCACAGGGCGACGTCTGTTGCGAGAATACTTTCCTCCGCAGACGCATACGCACACCTATTTATTTATTTATTTATTTATTTATTTATTTATTTATTTATTTATTTATTTAATTATTTATTTGGAAGGACTGTACTTAAACTTTTCTACAGTTCTACGGCTGCTTGACGCAATTTCGCGGCATAGCAATTATAAGCTCATGAATTGGCACGGGGCTCTTTAATTCAGACAAATTAAGTAAATTTTCAAGCCATGTGTCGATGTCCAGCAGCAATATGAGAGCGCGTCATGCACATGTCTCACTTCAAAAGCGGTGCTCAGCGTGCAGATTTCTGAACGAGGCTTAAACGAGAGAAAGAGTGAGAGAGTAGATAAATGAGAGGCCCAACGAGGCTGGAAACTAATAATGTCGGGAGCCTGCGTCCGTTCGGGTCCTCTAATTGGAGTGTCATCTCAGATTTTACAGTTTGCTTTATAGGATACGACGCGGTTCGAATTATAAGTCAAAGGACGCACAGTAAAAAAAAATTCGGCAGATCCCACGCCTTGCGGGAATCGGTTTCATGTGAAGCAGTCAGCGAGTACTTCTATGCTGAATTTTTTTGGCTTTGAGCCAAGCGTTACCAGGTGGATCGACGTGTTTTTGTAAGTGTAGTAGTTGTGTGTACATCGTGGGCTTACCAGGCACGTCGACAACATTGGCGTGTAAAGGATAACGTATGACCTGACGTAACGTCAGCACTCACGTTAGAGCACATACGTCAGAGGAGGAAGTACACTTTACGGTGCGATGATATACGGTGCGATGATATCATATGTAACTTTCGTTAGAGTATTCCTCCGGGGTCGGATAACGCTTGAATATAGCTTGCTGAATCATGGGAATACAAATGCAATGTTTATTAGACTGCTGTAAAAGCGCAGCCAACACTGGAACCACACATGTTAACCTGACATGACGCCTGTATCGTAGGAGTACGTATCTATTGTTTATTGCTTGGTTATAAAATTAGATAGCCAGCACCACAACCTCAATTGACGTTGCACAGACATTACGCCTGCATAGGGTGTTTTTCCAAGGCAGTGTCTAGACCTGGCTTGACACTGTAGTAGAATACCTGTGTGCCATCCAGAATGCTTGGGTTCGATTCCTGCTGGGATCCTAATCTCTATTACTAGGATTCGACAGGTCAACGCTGGCGATGTCGGTTTTTCTTAACGCTCTCGCATCTGGGTAGATATAAACTGTCACTCACCTGTGGCACATACCCGTACACCGCGGCCAGTGATAAACGGGTATGTGCCACACGTGTCTGGAGGAAAGGGTTTGACGACGTACGCAACAAGATTTTCACATTATTCATTTCATGAGCAGACAGTCATATTTGTCAAATCTTCTTACCCTCTCATGCCAATATTGGTCCACACCAAGTTAAGGAGACGATCACGATCACAGACAGACAGACAGACAGACAGACAGACAGACGGACGGACGTACTGACGGATAGATAGATAGATAGATAGATAGATAGATAGATAGATAGATAGATAGATAGATAGATAGATAGATAGATAGATAGATAGATAGATAGATAGATAGATAGATAGATAGATAGATAGATAGATAGATAGATAGATAGATAGATAGATAGATAGATAGATAGATAGATAGATAGATAGATAGATAGATAGATAGATAGATAGATAGATAGATAGATAGATAGATAGATAGATAGATAGATAGATAGATAGATAGATAGATAGATAGATAGAAATGCTCAAAGTGCCTAGGGTTCGCTAAGAAATGCTTCGCATTTTAAAAAAACGCATATGAAAGCACTAATTCGCCCTGAGCACCTGTTTCAGTTTTCGTCACAAAAAGCTCCAATTTCACCAGAAGGTGTTTGGAATCTATTCTCTGACTCCCTAAACTCACAATTTTAATTGCAAGTGAAATTACCTAACGGACAGCAAGAATCTGGAAATGAAAGACGAAAATGATCACCTTGAAATGCAAAAGCCCTGGAAAGTTTTCACAAAATGTTAATGAGAGTCCTCAGCTGTATATTGTGACTACAAATGTTTTCATGCACCCTAAAAAATAATTAAAACAAACCTCGACGATCGAAATGTATTGCTTCAACTTGGTAATAATTCCACCAACGTTAAAGGGGAAAATTTTCAGACGAACGACGGAACAAGCAGGAACAGGCGCTATCCTTTTCTGTCTCTTCCTTCGTCTGAAATTTCTCGCGCAGTTCACGGGTGGATAATGGAGTGCCAACTCTACCTCGAACACATACATTGGTAATTAAAATTTTGTATTACTTAAATACGGATGCTGATAATTATTCACGTCATAGCTTCAACTAAGCCTGAATGATGTCTCATTGGTCATAATTGGCCTACATGATCCGGAGCATCTTTAGGATACGTATTTTTTTTTGCCTAATATAACCACCCTCTGAAAACAAGCACACAGATGCACCTTCCTCACTGCTGCTAGCTCACGTATATTTTAAAGCTCATCAAGGCATGTGCAAGCCACCCAGGCATGAGTGTTGCAGCTATGCCCACTCGTTGCACCATAAAGTTGTCGTTAAGCGGTTGCGCGATATAGCTACGTTGCTTTTACGGTGGTCTGTCAGGCATAAAAAAAGATACGCCAGTATTTCATTCTGTAATGGCGAACTTCGTTTTAATGGGCCGTGTTTACGGTGTTTGAACGGTACGGTTGCATGCTGCAGCGTTTAAGCGAAAAATTACTAAGCTGAACTGATTAATTGATTCTAAGAACTTCGGCACCATTTGTCCTTAGTCTTTCCCCAACCGTCAAGTGCTGCACGGTGATATCAACGCGCAATGTAATAACCAAACTTGAGGAGCCTTTCATATTCGCAACAATCATTCGCCAGGCTCCTTCATGCTCGTGAGCGGCCGTGAGATGCAAGTGACGGGCAGCGCTGAGCTGCAGAGCGAGGTTGTTGACCTGCATGGCATGGGAGCACAGTGCATGGACTTCTGGTACATGGTACAGGGTTCTCAGGGAGCACAGATCACGGTAAGGCTCGCCTGTGCGCACAGTAACGATCGTCGATGCGTTATCGTAGAGTGAATAAAAAATTAAGCTTCTATAATTAAGTGACGACAAGGCGGGAAAATGTACACACGTTCTCAATATTTTATTTGGTCAAAATAGCGAGGTTTGATTTTTTAGTACCTTTTGGCATTTTATTTACTGCTTACGTTCGTGCATTGCGCGAAAAGCCACTGGCATAGTGCATATACGTCGTGCTGTAACAGCGAAGGCGAATCTACGTTGAATGACAATAATTGTTATTGAGAGGATTACGCCTTGACGTCGTAACTAAAGAAAAAAATAAACACCTGACATGAAATATATTTCTCCTTGCTAAAAATAATTTTGAAAGGCTGAGAAAGATGCACTTGAGGAAGGGATAGAAAAAAAAAAGGCAGGCGAGCGTCGCCAACTGTTTAATACGAAATAAATGAAAACCGTAATATTACAGAGATATGGAAACCATGCCACTACAATTTTAATTGCATGATTGCCGCATACCGCTTGTCTTATGATGAATTCTGGCTTGAACGCCGTTTTTCGCGTTTTATGAAAGTGGGCCTGCAAGTGCATGAGATAAGTGGAAGCGTTTGTTTCTCGCATTATACGTGATTGCTCTCATTAACTTATCGCCTGCCGCAGCGCATGCCTGTGTCAGCTGTGTCAGCAAGGTCGTGGGCTTATAGTCCAATGCACCGTTTCGTTGTTCATAAATCCGAAAGAGATGAGGAAAGAGCCGCAGCAGAGCTCATCAAATTGCTAATAAGTGGAATGTCAGCACCGCCAGACAGCGCGAAAAGGCTTGGCTATCCTTGGCTATCACAAGAAGCATGTCAGGCTATATGATACGTGCAGCACTGTTGCATAATTAATTTTTTTCCCGTTATAATAGATAACCCGGTATAGACCCTTTTCATAAATACGCCACCTGACGGTGAGCTTTTCGTCAGTTTCGCTTCGCAAAGGAGCATGGGATAGCCCGCGCCATCGTGAGGGCATGGAAAGCGAGCCGTCAAATGTGTGAGTGCTGTGAAGTTTGTGTTGGCGGCTAATTCTCCGTGTCACCCGCTGAAATCTCACCGTTTGCGTGCTTGAACGAGCTCTTAGTACTCTCCGTTGGTATTTCTGAGGTGCTTCCGATGCACAATGAGCAACATTTTGTGCCCTTCAACGGGCTGGACGAGCAGTTTGGCTCGACTGCCGCGGTTGCGGGACCGTGACCACAGCCAACTCGCGTGCGCGCCCGGACCGGGAAGAAAAGGCTCGCCGAAGCTACAAACTTCTCGCCGAAAGCTACAAACTACAAACTTCTCGCCGAAGGAAAGGAAAGACGTTACTGTCGCGGAACTATGCGACCGCCGCAACCGGGGTGAAAATCCTGTCTGCCGCAAGCCACACCACGCAACTATTTTCCGGACGCCACGCGTTGGGTATATTTGTATGCAGTGGCGTAGCCAGGGGGGGGGGGCACACCGGGTCCGTGCGCCCCCCCCCCCCCCCCGAAAGTTTTTTTGCCATGGCACACAGAGCACAATATGACACTCGACCACATCTGCCTGCCCAGCCCTCACTTCAGATCAAGGTGGTGCCCCCCCCCCCCCCCCCCGGAAAAAATTTCTGCCTACGCCCCTGTTTGTATGTACTAAATGAACGGTACGCAACTTCATTTTTATTTTTCTGGCTGGCCTGACGAACCCTCGCAGTACTTCTGCACAAACAATCTATCGCAATGCACCGCATGCAGACACTCGGGAGAAGACTATTCATTCGTAAAAGCAAGGCCACATGGCGCTGTGAAATAAGCACGTCCGTTTCTGTACCGCGTTTACAAAACGGCGCCCTTCCGTCCGTTCGTTTGACATCACGTACGGAGAGAGAGCACATGCGTTTGTTCTTCAACTGTTATCGCGTACCTTATCGCTGTTCTCGTCGCGATATCCTCGATAGTGGCACATGGGAACGCAGCACGTCTGCACCATTGCAGCACGCCGTCTCTACGAAAAACGTTTGACAGTTCACGATTCGGCGGTGCTGAAATGTCACGCACTGGCACGTTGCCGAAGCCTGCGTCGTCTGCTGCGGTGCCCTCACAATGGCGGCAGCCTGTAGTTTACGTGCGCGGCGCTAGGGGCGCCCTTTTTCGAAAAGGGTCTATATCGCGAGAGTCAATCATTGAAATGAGCGTGCCCACATTGACGACACTAACTTGTATTTGCCAGCTATACACATAGGTATACAAATATACGATCTACAGCGCATAATGTTATGCATTCATATAGTCGCGCTTGCGCGAGTATTTATTGTTCGAACGTACGAATGTGCTCTTCAGAAATGTTGCTGCACCAGGTGGCGTTATTTATAAAGGGTTTTGCAGAATGTGGTATGGTCGCACAACTACTTCACATTGAAATTACGTCCAGTGTTCTTTAGTCATATTTCGTTCGAATTTCAATATTTATTTTTTGAAACCCGCTTGTGTACTAACAGAAATTTCAAGGCCTAATATAGGTGCTCATTCGTGTAATCATTTACCTTTTTTTTTTCTTTTGCAGTTCAAAGTTACAGTTCACCGACACCCACCTGTCACTAGTCAGCAAAGCGAAGAAGTGTGGTTCCACAAAGAGGGAAACGTCACTGCGTGGACTCTTGGCCGAGTCAAGATTCCTCGACGTCACAGGGTTAGCGCACGAACACATCCGCACATAAATATATACTTATCGCAAGTTATGGTAGCCCACTGAAAGAAAAAAAAATCTTCAAGAGCTCTTTTCATTACGGTGCCACGTTATAATTATTGTGTATGCCTGCGATGATTAAAGTGTGTAGCTCAAAAGCGAAGACGCTTTTAAGTGCGTAGCATTTGAGGGGCCCGGCTTGTCGTCCATCAGCTGCCTCATGTCGCATAGTTACGCAGTGGTCAATAGAGGCCTAAAACAAGTAATAACAATGACTGTTGCGGTTTAACGTCCCAAAACCACGATATGATTACGAGAGACGCCGCAGTGGAAGGCTCCGGAAAGTTCGACCACCTGGGGTTCTTTAACGTGCACCTAAATCTATGTACACGGGCTTCGAGCATTTTTGCCTCCACCGAAAATGCGGCCGCCGCGGCCGGGATTCGATCCCGTGACCTGCGGGTCAGCAGTCGAGCACCATAACCACTAGACCACCGAGGCGGGTGTCTAAAACGAGGCTAACAATTCTCAAAACCAGTGCAAATAAACTAAGGTCTAAAATAATATGAACCGAGAATTAATCACAATAATTTACCTAAAATCGCGTAAAACGGTTCTGAAACATCCGGCTGATGCCTGCGCCGTGCAAGAGAGGGCGCGACCGCCTCGGCAAGCGCGCGATTGCCAAAGGAATCGCTGGGTCGCCCGTGCTACGCACTTCCTCTGGTTTCACGGTAATAGTGCTGCGTTAGGCGCAGGATTTAGAACTACAGCAAGAGGCTACACAAGAACGGAATTAGCACATGATTCAGCGCGGTATTTCGAACTACACCAATACCTACACAAGAACTACGTTAGCGCAGGATTTAGAGCAGAGTTAGCGCTACATTAAGCGCTGGATTTAGGGGTTTTTTCGACACTGCCCTGCAAAGTGTGTAATTGCGCCTCATGGTACGTCTGCGTGAAAACTACGTGTGTGCCTCTGAAGTCCGCGAACTTTGTTTCAATTGGAGCTTTTCGCCGACAACAGTCAACATAGTCAAGACTGCCGCCAGAACCTGTCCAGGAAAGAAACGGTGTATGCTGAAGGACTGCAGTTCTTCAAGTGACGAAGACACACTTGCCATTGCCTTTGACGATTCTGACAATGACTTGACAGGTTTTAATAATGACAGCCATGACTAATGTGAAATCAATTGGCCGAACGAATATATTCAAGTGACAAAAATTGGGGGACGCTTAAGATTCGCCTTTAAGAGTTGAACGCGATAGCGATATCCTGCTTCTAGTGCGCACTTCGAACACTACGAGTGTTTAACAGAATGCGCGCACTAAGATGTGTGCCTTATGTAATGGGTAGCATGCTTTAAACCAGGAGCAATTATGCGCGAGAGACTTCTTCGAAGTTGCGATGCACCCACGACGTGGTCTTAAGGGAATACGCGCAGTAATGTGTGTGCCTTTTGTAATGGGTGGCTGTATTTAAACCACCAAGTCGTTATGATATTAACATGGTGTGACGCCCGATGGCAATGTACGCTTGTACCACGCAATATTACTGTGATATTACATCTCGTACTGTACACCTGTATACAGGACGCGTATTTTTGTTAAGCATGAAAGTTACTTTCAGTGTAGCTCCAAGCAGAGGCGTGGCTGTGTGGTAGACCACCTGCTTGCCACGCAGGCGGCCTGCGTTCGATTCTCACTCAGCCCCAACATTTTTATTATTTA